>NW_027094097.1:13485000-14085000 GCF_029207755.1 Chamaea fasciata
ATCACTTTTCCCTCCTGCACACCTGCCTTAGGTACCAATTGCCTCTCTCATAGGACAGGGAAGGGATGAAGGCCAAGGAGTGAAGTTTTCCTAGAGGGAAAGCACGAGGAAGCACCGCAGATCCATTTTAAATAGACCATTTCAGGAGTCAGTGTTAAATACTTGGTTTTTTGTGGTTTTTTTCATACAGTCTATGAGGCAGGGTTATTGTACAGAGCTGATAAATAAATATCACTAAATACCTTCAGTGTCTGACCTCCCTCAGCTGGGTTTAGCTGGGGCTAAATCTCCAATCTGGGGCACTTTGCAAACACACCCTGATCAGAGGAGCTGTTCTGCAGAGATATTCCCTGATCCCTCCTCCAACATGAGCTGCACTTCTTCCAAAAGTCAAAACTCCACCCCTGAGCATTTCTCTGGGAGTGCTGCAGTGATTCAGGAGCACAGGGATAAACCTTTGGGACATTCACACCTCCTGCTCCCACCTGCACCCCAGAAAGGGACATAAGGATGTCACCTCAGCCTTTCCAACCTCAGAAGGGGACACAGGGATGTCACCTCAGCCTTTCCCCTGCCAGCAAACAGGCTCTGGGAGCTGGGTCAGGTCCATGGATGGCAGGAACAGGGGCACATGCCAGCCCGAAGAATGACAAACTCTGCACCTTGGCTGAAAAGAAATCCTCTCTCTCCTTTTGGAGCCTTGATTTTGCCTTGCCTTCACTGTTGCACATGATGAATAGCATCCAGCAAATTAATATTTAAGAATTCATCACTGAGAGGTGATTACTCAGCTAGAGCAGACTCATGTTATTGATGCTTGGCTCCCTAAGTGGGGTTTTTGGTTTTGTTTTGGGTTTTGGTTTTTTGGGTTTTTTTGGATTTTTTGGGGGTTTTGGGGTTGTTTTGTTTCGTTTTGGTTTTTTTTGGAGTGCCTATAAACTAAATTAAGACATTTAAAGCATTGTAGCATTACACATCATTAGTTTTCCTGATCTGCATATTTTAGCAATTGTTCATGTTGTGCAGCCTTATGAAGAGGCATTTCTTACAAGTCGTTTCTGAGAAAAGCTGGGTGGTTTGGCTGCTCATGTGTAATCAGAGGTTTTAAAATCAGAATGATCAAAGAGCCTCAAAAATATCAGGGGCCAGAGTGGATAAATAGTGCCACACAATGACACTCAGGAATACAGAATTTTAAAGCATCGAACACAAAGGAGGAACTCCTGAAGAACTGGAGATGTGGCCAATTTTTGGGGAACGCCACTGGCACTGGAAAAAGGTTTGGATTTCCCTGCACATACCAGTCAACGCTGAACCAAAACCACACAGACACTGGTCAGAGTCAGTTGAATGAGAGAATTAGGATCCTGAGGGCCTGATGTGGAGTGCTCTTGGGTTAGAGCCAGGTGGAGCTGGAATCACATTTGGATCCCTGCCACAGGGCAAGAGGACTACACAAAAATAATTATACCAACAATATTTTGCACTGTTGAGCAACAAAGGCATGATTTTCAGTGTGTAATGCCTATTCACTTGTAATTGATCCAAATGGGACCTCATTCTTCACGAGAAGGGCTTGGAAAAGGGCCTGACAAATTGTCAGCTTTGTGCTGTACCTACATATGTTCCACAGCGTACAGGGGTATAATCTTGAATTAATGCATTTTATAACTCGAGCAAAACTCATCTGGTTCTGCGGCGTAGAACTGAATGGCTGCACTTGGCAGGCTTCTGTAAGCATTTAAGACCTCTCTTTATAGGCAAAATAACAAGAGTCATCAATCCCATATTGTCCTCTTTGTAAAAAAATAAAAAAATAAAAACCAAACAACAAAACAACAACAACAAAAAATTCTGAATCTGGGAATAGCATTGGTGAAGTGTCCTTGTGTAACTCTGAAGGACTGAATTGTTAAATTTAATCTGGTCAGAGGTGCAGCCAGTTATTGAGTAGGGATGAATCAGCTGTTGGTCCCCACTCAGCCCAGGGCTGGATCACTCCCTGCCCTGGGATTCCACCGTGGAAGTTGCTGGTGTTGTGATCAGAGGGAAAAGCAGTAATCATAAAAAAAAAAAAACCAACCCCAAAAAGACACCTCAGCGTGACACCGGTGCCTGACTGCAAAGGCAAAGCTTGGTGCATCTGTTTGGAGTTAAAGGTCTGATGGAGACCAAGCCAGGTCTGGAATACCACGGAGCCATCTACTGGGAAGTGCTGCTCTGTGCTCCTGCCTCCTCCTCCTGCTGCTTCTCTCAGCTCCCAAAATTAACCCCTCCTTCGTGCCTAGGATTTTAGCTTGTATAATTTTCATATTTGTAATCCTGCAGTTCTTTAGTGTGTAACTCTAAACTCCACACCCAGTGTGAGCTGCTGCTTTCCCATCTTGATCAGACACAGCAATTCCTCTCCAGGCCTGGGAACCTCACTGCCTCAGGCCCTGAGAGATGTAAAATGAGTTTGGGGGGAGAAAACTTGGGGTGAATGACTTCATTACCCGAAGCTGTAACTGGAAGATTGTACCCCAATATGCAAATGGACCAAACTGATCGAAGTGTGAAAACCCGTGACCCATCATCCATGTTTGGGTGTAGCCCCTGGGGGGACTTCATCTGCCCTAAATGTCCCTGAGGGCCCTTCAATAAATACAGCAGCTTTTTATCCCCGTAACTCTGTGTGGCCTCTGTTTTTAGGCAGCCCCAGAGAAGGCATCATCCTCATCTGCCTCCCCTGGCTGTCCCTCCTGGCGCTGCTGGTGAATTCTAAACCCTCCTTGGCCCTTCCCACCTTCCTGTTCCAGGGAAAAGGGAGAAATCCCTGTGTCCCAGCTGGATCCACAGAGGAATTAGACCCCCTGAACACCCCCGTGTTTTGTGAGCAGGGAGGTGAGGCCACTTTCCAGGGAGGTTTGAGGAAAATGAATCAGATCAGGAGGAATCTGCTCTGCGTTTCTGCAGGGAACTGGAAAAGTTGATCTGCTTTTCCAACACAGTAAAAACATCTTTTATGATGGTTTGAGTCAACAGTGCTGGGAATCATTCCTCCTGCTTTGTTGGAAGAAATATTGGGTAATATTTCTGAGGTGCCAGGATTTTTATAATTCTTCCTTTTTAGTGGAGTTTTTTTTTCTGGTTTTCTCCTCTTTTTTTCTGTTTTTGAAAGCTGTTTGTCTAACCAGGCAAACAGCTTTGTCCACGCAGCACATGCTGCTTTTTCCCCAGCAACTATTCCATTTCCTGTAGTCATTTGAAATGAGGCCTCAGATTAAAAGAATCATGATCAGCCACCATTTTAAACACAGCCAGAGCTGCATCTGCATCTCTCTTAATCAAGCTGCTTGCTGAGTGAAACTGCCCTCCTAAAACGAAGCTGATTGCTCTTCACGTCCTGCAAAACGACTTGGAGAGACAACAGCTGAGCAAATCCTCCCATTTCTGCTTGGATATTTAATTTAATAATCTATATTTGAGCTTAGCACTGCGTTGGAGTTTCCGTGCCACAGGATTTCATCCCTGGGAGAGGGGGAGTTGAAGAGTTCAGGTGGTGCCGCAGGGGATCAGTGTAAACACACAATTCCTAATGGTGCAGAAGGGCTCTGGGCTCCAGGAGGCTGAGGGGAAGAGCAAAACCCTCATTTAAACATGGCCAGTTCCACACAGCTCATAAAACTTTAATTTTACTAAATGTTATGTATAATTTACGTATGCGTAAATAATAAATATATTAACCTTTATCTTCAGTGCTCAGAGCCATTATTTTTTAAGAGTTTTATGGAGCCCAGTGGAACAAAGACCTTCTCTGTGCTCAGCCCAAACCCTCGTGGGCTGTAAGGGCAGCTGTGCCAGAATAAGGGCAAAGAACTTCAGGGTTTGGATCAATGCAAACAGAAAACAACATGGAAGTTTCTATGGATGCAACAAAAATCTTCTGCTGCTTGGACCCCACAGCAGGCACAGGGACTTTGTGGGAGTGCAGGAGCCTAAATGGCATGAGCTGAGACTGAACTGATGGTCCTGCTGCTCTCAGTTCTGCTGCCAGGGATAAGAAATAAGAAAATCAGAATAAGAAAACACACGCTACCAGTGAAATGTTGATTAGTTGTCCCTATTTTCGAACGTGTGGTCTTCGGCTGCCAGGTTTTGGGCAGGGTTTGTCTCTAAGTGCAGCAACAGATGGGTTGAAACCAAGGACAATGAGCAGCAAAGATTAATTGTAGGACAAACTGTAGGGCTGTGAGAAGTGGGAGCTGAGCCCTCACGGGAGTTTACATGGCTGGGTAGAGCTGACTGTCAAATTTAAGGAAATAGCAACTATAGATTACTGTCTTTTATAGATTACTGTCTTTCCTCTCCTCCACTGAAGCAATGTGTCTCCCCTGCCTTTTTTTTTTCCCATCCCAAGTTTGCTCTTCCCACAGATAACACAGTCAGAGCAAAGCTGTCAAATTAGGGGAAAAATTGTTTCCACCAAATCATTTCATCTTTACAAAAACCCCATCCTTACCTTCACTTCGTGGAAGGCTTTTCTTAGAACCATTTTACAACCACTAAGAAAAGGCATTTTATCTTTTTTTTTTTTCCTTCATCCCTTAAACATCTAAATCCTAATGCACTTCTAATTAACCACAGTGTGTAGGGGTTTTGTGAAGCCATTATGCTGTGCTAGGAGGACACACACTTTATCAAGGCTTGAGCAGGCTCTAATTAATAGAGATCACATGCAGCCTATTAATTAACTCAAACTGGTAATCAAACAGGCAGAAGTTCTGCTTAACCAACCCCTGGTGGCCCCAAGGGCAGTGCATTCCCCGAGAGGTGGTGTCACAGTGCCCCAGGAACACCAGTGGCACCCCAGGGTGGGCTGCAGGGGGGTTCATTTGACAGAAGACGCGAGAGCAGAGGATGTGTTTGCATGGGAATTCCTGTGCCTGTGATAAAAAGGATAAATCAGCCTCAATGGGAAGTTAAAGATCTCCTGAGCAGCAAGACCTGCCTGCTCACCTTGCTGTGATTACTGCCCACCCTCTGCTGAACTTCCATCCCAGCCCTGGAGCAGAGGTGAGGGCAGGGATTGTCCCACAGCTCCACAAAATGCTGGGTGGGAATGAGAACCCACAGGCAGAGGGACAGGGCTGCCCACACCAGCTCTGGACAGTTCTTCTGCCGGGGTCTCAGAGCCGGGCAGCAGAATGCACATCATTATTTGTAGCAGCACAGATATTTATTTCTAGGAGTTGTGTCAACCCACCTTCCTCAGGAACCCACGACAGCAGAATCACCTTTGGAGATGGTTCATTCCCTCCTCTGGACTCTCTGCAGAACCTGCATTCCTAAATCAGCCCAGTTTTTACCTCATACGTGGGAAAATTAGGTGACGTAAATTCCCACTTGAGTAATTAAACGTGACTCAACAGCGGCTACTAATCAAGAGTAGCTATTATCATCTTCATGGGAATCAGGAAAAGAACACATTCCATGTTCATATTTAGGTCATATTTAGATCCCTTAGACCTTCTCTGTCCCCTTGGCACATTGCTGTTCCACCAGTGTTATATTTGGGTGAATCATAACTCAAAAAACCCCACTATTCCTGTTTTCCAGGAGCCCGTACAGTCTGATGAAGGTCACAATAAAGACAGAACAAAACAAAAATAACCCAGCTAACGAAAAAACGACTTCTCAAGCACTTTCCCCTGCTTTGATTCAGTGTGCTTAAATTGCTAAGTAAATCAAACTCTAATAAAGCATTGTCCTCTGACATGAAATCACCAGGCTATAATTCTGCTTCTAATAATTGGTGGTGCTAGGAGACAGTGAGCACTGTCATTACAGGCTGTGATCTCATTCTACCTCAAGGAATTTTTATACCAGAAGGAAAAACTACTTTAATCTATGTGACTTCCAGTAGAATCCAGGTCAAAATGCATCACTTGGTGAGTCCTGCATCCTGAGCATGTTTTGTGGTAGGAGCTAGGACAGGTTTTAAGATTATAAAATGAAGTCATGAAAACTCTTCTATCGGTCTGTGTGTGAAATTTTAGCACCTGAAGCCAGACTGGAATTTCTGCTGGCTCCAGTTTTCTGCCACAGGTCCCATCCTGCCCTCAGTCCCTGAGTTACTGTTTTGGCTCAGAGTCAACACAGGGAAGTTATTTTTCCACTGACCTCCAGGCCCATAACTTTAATTGGAATGAGTCATTATGGTTTAAGCAAAATTAACTGGATCTCATCCTGCCTTGGCTTGTTAAATTAGGGAAATGTCTGCTGTGCCTCACACAAGTTGTTCCCTCACATGGGCTTTAGTCAAAGCGCATCAGGACCTTCATTCCAACTGGATAACACCGTGATTACCCCGAGTTTTCCACATCAGCAGGTTGTTGTGAAGATTTTCAGAAAGGAAGTAGTGGAGGGTTGGCCTTGAGCCACTCCCTCAGTGTTCTGCCTCAGCAGGACTGGGGGAGAAAAGGAGATGGAAAAAGTTCCTGGGTCAAGATGAAGAGAGATAAAAACTTCAATAATTGAAACAAAGCAAAGCGTGCTCCCACTACTGATTACATTGTCGTAAAAAGGTGAGGGAGAAAGAGAGATAAGCCCCTACAAAACCAAGTGATGCCCAGTAGAGTTGACCACAAACCTCTGAGCGATGCCCAGCCTGTCCTAGAACCAGTTCCCGTACTGGTCAGGACATTCTGTGGTGTGGGATGTCCCCTTTTGGCCCTGCTGTCCCAGAACAATTCCCCCAGTTCCCGTACTGGTCAGGATGTTCTATGGTGTGTGATGTCCCCTTTTGGCCCAGCTGTCCCAGAACAATTCCCCCAGTTCCCATACTGGTCAGGATGTTCTACGGTGTGGGACGTCCCCTTTTGGCCCAGCTGTCCCAGAACAATTCCCCCAGTTCCCATACTGGTCAGGATGTCCTGTGCTGTGGGATGGCCCAGTCTGGCCCAGCTGTCCCAGCCATGCTCCCTCCTGGCCCCCCCTGCACCTCCTCCCTGCAGAGCCTCAGGGAATTTAGGATGCTGGATTTAGGGTCAGCACCAACCAACCCCCTCAGCGTGCTGCCCCCACCATCCTCACACTGAATTCCAAACAGGAAAACAAGCTCCATCCCAGCCCAACCCAGAACAGCAAAACTTCACTGGAGTTCCTGTGCCCAACGCTCTGAGACCCCAGAGGGAACTGGAAACCTCCCCCGACTGCTGATTCCAGACCTGGAGCTCCCCTCTGCCAGCTGCCACGCAGGCACATTGGGAGTGTTTAATTCCATACGAGCCACGCCGATTCTGTGCGGCGATAATTGTTTTTAATCAGAATGTTGTGCAGAGCTGAGTCAAACACATTACACAAGTCTAAATATATTGTGTCAACACGGCTCCCTTGCACAGAGCAGAGGTAGGCCCAGCTCACGAGCTCCGTGGAATACTGGGGTTTATTAGGAAGAAATGTTGATTTAGAGGTGCCTTGTCCCAGAAGAACCATTATCCTAATAAGGGTTCTTGGAATGGAAATGGTGGAAGGGAAAGAGAGGAGGTTTAGGGGCTGTGGTTCCTCTGTTCCCTGAGTGATGTGGGCTCTGTTCTGTCTGATCCCATGTGGGATGGGGCAGGATGGGGATGAATCTCAGCTCCTGCCCTGGCCCTGCTCTCACTGCCATCTCTGCACTGCCGTCAGCCCAGGAGTCTGCAGGAATTAAACATCAAGGCACCTTTTCTAAATTTAACAATGATATTGGGGGCTGAGGGACAGTCTTAAGAGCCGTCCAGGCATTAGTTGTGTACATATATTGCCTTCCAAACAAAAAAAAAATAAAAATAAAAATAAAAAAAAAAAATTCAAAGATGTTGGAACCCTGGTCACTGAGAATTTCAGACTCTCTGTGCTGAGAGGCACTGATCCCCAAGCAAACACTGCATTGGACCTGTGGCCATGGAAAAGGCTTCCAAAATTGAGTGACAGCACTGGGATTGTGGGTGTGTGGTTTGAATAGAAGTGTGTGATATCACAGGGTGCAAAACTTAGAGTATAAGGGTTTAGAACGTAGTAATATATATATATAAAGCGAGATGGAGGATTTAGGGCAGAGGCTGAGTCCTTCTTTTTCACCTTCTTCTTCATGGATCTGGGTGGGATTTTGTAATTGGATAGAAAAGTCCACATTGTGGGGTACGGATGGTTGGTTATTGGGTTGGAAGTAAAAATAATTTAGGTGTGATCTCTTAATTGGACAGTATATCCTTAAAAGGCCTTGGAAAGAGAGATGGGGCTCCATTTTTGGTTTGTTAGCTAGAAGTGCTGTGGAACTCACAGCTTGTGAGACTGTAACATCCATAAGAATTAAAAAACATCTGAGTCCAAACACGAAATACCATCTCAAGCATTTAATCCTAACTCTGACAGAAAAGAAGATAAAAAGCAACACAAAGAAACATTTCATATAGACAATAATGGTCATTTCATACAGACAACACAGACAATTTGTGGAAGGTGCTGGGCAATGGGGGGATCCCCAGAGCAGGAGAAACTCAGCAACAAAAGGAAAGGGCAACCAAGCCCTCATCGCAGAACAGAGCTCACGGCTCGTGCATTCCTCTGGCACTGGTTTGAAATCAGTTTAAATGGGCAGTGAGAAGCTCTGGGCAGAAAACAGCCGGGGATGATGGAAAGGGGATCTGGCTGAGGAGCCAGGCTCCTGTCTCCGGCCATTCCCTCTCAGAACGCCTCCTGTGGCCTCGTCCAGGGGGAAAAAAAAAAGGAAAAGAAAACCATTTGCTTCAGCTGGCAGGGGGAATCAGGAACAAATCGTCCTTAAGCACCGCTCTAAGTGGATTAAAGTAACAAACTCACCTTAATGATCCCCTTGGAACAGACAGAGCCTCTCGGTATTTTACTGCTCCTTCAATTCTCCACGGAGGAACAAGCAGCTCCTGCTTTTCCCCGGCTCCATCCTGTTCATTCTTTAGACCACAACTCTCACAAGGCTTTATTTTAGCCCTCAGCTCCCATTGGCGCTCAGAGTCCATCACAGTCTCCTCATATTAAAGGCACCATTTTCATTCCTGAGTATCTTAAGAGCTTTATAATTTTTTTTCCCCTTTACAAAACCACCTTCCCCCCAGCAAAATATACAGTGTATTGTTCGACAAAATGGAGCAAATACAGGCATTTTTCAGACCGTTCGGAATAATGGAAAAGAACAAAAGGAAACATGAAAAAAAGGGCAGCTTAAAAGCAATTCCCAGAAATTTTTTTTATGCATTCAATAAAAAACTTCTCTTAGGCTGGGGAGCCTGATGATATGGGAAATAAATAGATTTGTTAGGGTGAAAAAATGTGCAGCTTGGCTCTAGAACAGAATATTCACTTGTCATTATCATCGATCTTCCTGAGCCAGCATCCCAGGAAGGAGCAGGAGCTCTCCCTTCCCACAGCGACCCTGGTGGCCCAAGAAGCCAAATGCAGAATTTGGTAAATAAATGTAAATTTATTTAAATGTAAATAAATGTAAATAAGTAAATTCCATGCTATCCTGCACATAATTCCCTCTTTCACAAGCCCATGCCCACATGGCACTGCTGGGCAATGAAGGACAGGAGTAGCCTATCAGGGGCTGCCACACAAAGAAATGATCCACCCCATCGTGGAAATGATCTTTCCTTTAAGCCCAAGAGAAATTCTCCTTGCAGAACAATCTGCAACAAAACCACTTAACAGCACTGTGGTTATGGGTTTCATTGACATAATTGTATTTCTTTTATTCAGAAAAAACCTCCACATTTTTCTCTGTGCTGGGCCTTCCAGATCAGTGAATAAAAGAGAAGAACAGGGTTTTCCTGCTCTGCACACCAAGTGAGGCTTCAGCTGGAGCCACTGAAGGAACTCACCATCACATCCTCCCCACCCTCTGTTACCTTTTCCAGCCTTTTCCTCTCCCAGCCTCCTGTTTTTGGACACCACCCAAGGTGCACCATGTGTGCAGCACCAGGCTCAGGCTATTTTCAACAGCGAAGTAGAACCACCCACCACCCTGGCTAAAATTCAGATTAATTAGGACCCCTCCAGTCTCTGCTTTGTGATGATTAAAGGCTTGAAGGAGCCTGCAGAGATGACACCTGTCAGCGTGAGTGATCAAAAGACATTAACCACACATTTAGGAGGGGGTTGGCTTGGTTTTTAACTAAAGGAAGCATTCTGATTAGTTCAAGCAGTGCTCAGTGCCACCAGCATAGTTCCTCAGCATAAAAAGTTCTTACAAAGCCACAACCCATTTTGAAAAGGGGAGAGAGCAAAGCCGAATTAACCTGGCAGATCTGGAAATTTAAACTCAGTGGCAGTTCAAGTTATACACTGCATACTGCATTCGGGTAAAAAAAAAAAAAAAAAAAAAAAAAAAACAAAAAAAAAACACAACAACAACAAAAAAACAACCCCAAACTGAAACCCCTAATTCTATTTGAAGGGCTCATTTCCCACAAATGGCTGAGCTGTTTAAGTTAAAGTGAATAAATACCTAATGAGCCATAAAAGTCTATAAGGTTCTATGGCCTCCAGGCTCTGGTACCTGGATTCAGCCAATTATAATTCCATAAGATAAGATGAAGACATCAGGCTGTTACTGGAATATATAAAGGTTGAAGGCAGTGTTAATAAGTCACTGAAGGATGTGATAAAATTGTTTAAACTGGTTAAAAACTCTCAGTGTGCTTTGCCAGACACATTTTTAATGCCCCTTTTCTCCCCCCCACCGTAAAGTCTCATCCCTTCTTTGTACGATATTGCATTAACACCAAAAGGTGATTTGTTTCTGCATTTCTGTGTTTTTAGCACATACTCTGGTGGTTATGAAATATTAATGGTGGCAATTCCTCAGCCATGGCATAGAGACAATGGGAAGGAAAGGAAAGAAATTAGGAAACACTGTTTAAAAAAACCAACAAAGAAAAAAAGAAATCCAAAAAAACCAAAGCAACCATCTGAGAGAAGAGTCATAAACAGTGAAAGTTATATTTGCCTTTAAGCAATACCAGTCTTATGGAAATTATTCTCACATTGTCTTATATATGTGTCCTTAACATTTTTCTAAGCTGAAGAACTCAGCCTATTCATAATTAGAATTATCTTGTGCTGAACATATCCATTAATCTTTAATTATTTCCCCATACTCAAGCATACAGGATTGGACTGTACAACCCAAACACATGAGGAGAAACACATGAAAAATCACCCTGAACACCTGGGCAGCAGTCTTGCAAGGATTTGTGGATGTGCATCCCTTTCACCCCACTGGTTCAAGATTTCCAGGGGCAGCCTGTGTTTGTCTTCACCCTTAAGCCATCCACCCTTCTTATTCCTCTCCTTTTGAACCCTCCTGTAAGCTGAGGCTTGCCAAAGCCAGGCCTGGGTAGACTTTTGACTCTCAGACTGCTCATAACATTTTGGCACTTCCTCTGAGGCTGCTTCCTGTACCCATCTGTTTTCTCTTGGCTTTACCTGGAAGATTTTGGGGCAGAGTCTGTCTTTTTTTTTTTATTGTGTGTCTGGTGCAGCATTTTGTGCAGCAGCATCCTGATCTCTCTCCAGGGTTTCTTGCTGCTCCTCAGCTTAACTCACTGATATTAAAGCAGGGCACCAGGGGGGCTCTCAGTGGGACGATTCAGAGCCCAAGGTTAAGCAGATGAATAAATATGGACAGAATCAGAGGCTGCCTGATGGAGGCTGAAACATTTCATCTGTTCAAGTCCTTTCAGCAGGAGAAAATTATCTCCATGCAATTTTCTTTATGACCTGCTCTCCTCCGACTTAAGGATCAGTTATTTAAATAATTGTGCCTCTGTCCTAAGAGCTGCCACATAAAGCCATGGCCCACAGTGTGTTTCTGCAAGCACATTAGAAACCTCACAGACTGACCAACAGGCACACTTCCATATTTTCATTCCCCCTGCTTTCTCATATCAATGTACTGAGGGTTAAAAGTGACGCTGTTTTACACCATGATGACACAGACTCCGAGATTCAGAAGGCTGAAAATGATTCCTTTATTTCTGGGATGTGTCTCCCTTATATACTATTTTACACAGACCAGTCTGATTGGTGACACAAAGACAAACCTCTTCACAAAGTCCCTCCTAGGAAAAGGAATGAAAAACAAAGTTACAGCTACAAAAACATCTCTCCTGTTTACAGAAAATTCCCTGGGAAAAGAATTTCAGAAAACCAAAACACCTCAGGCACAAAACCAGGGCTACATAAAACCACACAGCACCCCCAGCACAGCTTCATTTCCAGCAGCAAAACTTGCAGAAAGGTTTGTGTGATGCCCTGGAGCAGAGAGTTTCTTCCCTAATCCCCCGGCAGAGCTTCAGGCCAGCACTCCTGACTTATCACCTCTGACTAATTCAGCTTCACACTGCCACAGCTCTGATCTGGTTTGGCTCTAAGCCACCAAAGGGGAATAATCTTCCCTCCAGGTTCCAGGATCAGATCCTCAGCTGGAGAAATCCGTGGTAATTCAGGTGACATCCACAGCAGTGAGGCACACGCTGTCAGCTCAGGGGCCAGCCTGGATGCTCACCACAAACAGGCACAAAATCACAAAACTCTGCACCAAATCACTGAACTCTGCCTGTTCCTGCTGCAGCAGGAAATTCTTTATTTACATTCCTGGTCACTGCTACAAAGGGTTCTCCACTTCACGTTTACCCAAGCTTGTAAAATCTGGAATATTGCAGCACAATGGGAATTGCAGGTTCCCGTGAGAACATTTCGCTGTCCTGATCTGCAGTAGGTGTTCACTGATGCCACAGGTGGGAATTTAATGAAGCACTCCAGCCTGCACCAGCTCCTCATGGCTGTGCACAGGAGAGGCTGGGTGGAAAGCCCTGTCCCACGTTCACCTGCCAAGAGGAGTTCATGGATTTGGATCTCCTGATTTCATACCCAACCCTGGCATTAATGCCTGCCCTCAAATCCCTCACCTCTGGTGAGCAAGCAGCTGTGTATTTTCAAAAACCCAGAGGAGCAGAATAGAAAATGACAACAGATATACCCTCTTCACATCTAAAGAGATACTGGAAAGACTATTTAAACCAACACTTTAATGTTTTTTGTTTTTGTTTTGGTTTTTTTTGCCTTCGAGAGCTCTCAAAGGGCGATTTGTATTCCTGCAAACCTGTTCTTTTCTAACACACATAAAAAATCTGCTGTGTTTTGATGTTTTCTGAGCAACAGGTGCCAGCAGCATGGCTGGGTTGGGGTGTCCAGCTGGAGTCAAAGGGCACTGAGGGGTGTCCTGTGCCACTGGCACAGAGCAGGGATCAGTGTCACACCCCAGCGCCACACTCCACCCTTGGATGAGGGTGGCTGGAGCTCTGCCACTGCCCCACACTCCTGGATTCACTCCATCCCCCAAGTTCCAGCCCAGGCAGACACCAATAATCAGCACAGACCAGGGCCAGCCAGCCTGACCCAGACAGGGCAGGTTTAATACTCCCCAATCTCCATTTTCCCATCCTTAATTAGTGAGACTCCTCACCTGTCAAAATAAATTGGACCCATAAACCAAAAAGGTGAGCAGGAGGTTGTTCTCCACACCCTGTGCTCTCACAAATGTCTCCTCTTCTGAGTAATGAAGAAAACAGAGTCACGAAGATGTAACCCAGGAGATGCTTTTGTCTTCAGATTTGCTAAAATTGGTCAGATGTGACCAAAGACTCTGCCCAGCCAGGGGTTTTCTCCAAATGTGTTTTGAGCAGAACCATCTCAAGAGACGTCACCACTGAACTCAGAACACATCGAGTGCAACCCTCTCAGAGCTGGGGGAGGTTTTGCAGCCTTTAAATAGACTGAACATTCCTTCCCAAGGAATCAGGAATTCCAGAGAGGTAAATTGAGACATAAAGAGCAACAAACACTGAATTTCTGTGGCCCAGCTTTTTGGGAGCACCAAGAAAACTCCTCTCTTCTCGTGCCAGTTTAAGCTGTAGCCTCTGATTGATTTTGCTTTTCAATCCAGGCAGGAAGTGGGAGACTTGAGACTTAACTACAAAACAGATCTGGCTCCTAAAATATTGTTGCAAAAAAAAAAAAAAAAAAAAAAAGGTTTGGAAGAGCCTTTGAACTTAAAATGTAATAGATAAGCCAAGGAGAAAAATTATTACACTTAAATTAAATATGGCAACAACAAATAAACCAGACAATTTGTTGCACAGTATGGATTCTGAAGGAAAACATTGCATCCATTATTTCTTATCATTGCTCCAGGATAGAAATTCACAGTGAAGGCAAAAAATGAAGTTAGCAATGATTTTTCACTCATGAACCTTTCTCCAGGGATGAGTTATAAAGGAAAAATATGTAGCCTGGAAGAAGAGAGAAAGCAAGGATTATTTATGTTTATATATTTAGCAGCACACTCGTACCCATACTTACTCTGCTATAGGAGGACCATTCAACAGCACATTTATACTTTTTCTAATTTTGCCCAAACACATGAAAGAACTCTTTATTCAAGGAGTCGTAAAATATCCATGGAAGCTGATTCCTGCTTTTATCTGCACATGAAGGCTTTTGAAATATCAGCTGGGTCACAGGGGGGCAATAACACTCAGCCAGATTATTTGTATCCAAAAGTGCATGGGACAGGATGGGCCATATTTAATTTCAAAGGGCCGGGATATTAGGCACTTCTTGTTAACTGAGTGATTCATTCCCATGACTCCAATGTGTGTGTGTGGCTTCTCACACCCTCACAGGACCAGGCAGATGAGCAGGAAATCTGAAATGGAAGCACTGGGATGCCAGGTGAGGATGGCATCTTCCACTGGGGTGAAAAATGTTACCTTCAACCTTGATGAGGTTTCCTGGGAACTGGATGCCACATTCCCTAAGGGCTGCCCTGCCCACCCTATTTCCCTCGAGGTGCCACCTACCTCTTGAATCTCTCAACACTCCTGAGGGTGTCCAGCACCTCACAGAAAATGGCTTAAATCAATAGTGAGATGGCGTGGTTGACTATGTCTTGTAAAAGCAAAAAGGTTTTAATAAAGAAACAAAATAATACAAAAAACCACCAAAGAACAAAGCTGAACACAGTGCAGGGACAGGTCCCACAAACCTGCTACAACACCTCAAAAATGCACTGAGGAGCCTCGTGCTCTCCCTTAAGTATTGCATTATTTGGGTGGGTTTTTGGCAAACAGCCCAACAGAGAGTAGCTGCTTTTCTGAGGAACAGGTAAACAGACCTAGCAGTGGTTTTGTCCTGGCACTGAACCAAATTCTGTCAGGAGAGCAAAGAAACTCCCAGTGTTCTTTCCTTAAAAGGTTCTGGCATGAATCTGAGAGCCTTCCCTACACGGAGACACCTGCTTGGCTGTGGGCTGCATCCCTACATCCACCCACATTCCTCCTCAGCACTTCCAGCACTTCCTTCCCCTGGGGCTCTCCAGGGATATTCACACACACATTTCAGGCCTCTCAGCACCTCTCTGACATTAAACTCCCAGCCAAGCCAGTTCATGGAGGGGAAATATCTCAGCTGACCCGCCAGGTGGGGACCAAGCTTCAGCACCAGAGTGAGGGAAGGGTTCAGGTCACCACTGGAATGGGAAAAGCTGGGGTGAAGAAGCCCCTGTGATTGTCCCCTGAAAATCCTGAGCCCCTGGATCAAATCCTGGCATCACTCAGAGCAAAGGAGATGGTCCATGTCTGCAAAGACGCTTTGGAAATGAAGCTGAGCTTTGGGGGCAGATATTTGGAGGCATGTTTGGGACCTCAAAGGAAAGTGAGCAGAGAAGAAAACAGGCTGCCAGAATCAGAACAGAAGATTTCCAGAGCAGAGGGCCAGGGGAGGGAGTGCAATTAAGGAAAGGTGTTGATTTTAAAAGTAGTTCAGGAATATCAAAGAGTGGGGAGCCGAGAATGACGAAGGCATTAGATCAAAGGTAATCTTACATGAAGCAGGGCATCAAACACCTCGCCAAACAGGAGGCACTGAAGTGTAAATAATGAGTAAACAGAGGAAAGGCCGCTGGAAACAGGGAAAACGTGGAGTGAGCAGAAGTGTGCAGGGAGCAGGACAGCCACAAACACAACACAGCCAGGGCACAGTGACGCTGCCACTTCATAAATCTGCTGCAGCTGCTCGGTGGAGGATGGAGGGATTGTGTTTGTTGGTTTGTAAGTTCATGGCCAAACCAAACCTTGGGATCTTGGGCCATGTTTGTCTACTACAAACAAGACCAAAACAAACTTTTGCAGAGGCGTTGAAAAGAAGCAAAAAATGTGTTTTCTGCTTCTGAAGGGGGTTTAACCAGGCTTGGATCAGCAACCTTAGTGCTGACCAGTCTGGAAATCTCCCAGTTTGCCAAGAGTATTGGGGTGATCCCTGTCAGTTTATGGCCAGGCTGACACAGCCTGTGGCCATAATTCACCAGGGGACATCAGTAATTACGTCCAAGGAATTGGATCACTCCCAAGATTCAGACTCTGCACACACCCATGTGGTTTGTGGTACTGCAGCTGAGGAAAGGAAGGTTCTGAGAGATCCCCTGGCAGTGTGGTGAGTCCCACCTGGACCTCTCACAGGGGTTCCCTTGGGAAATATCTCCTGTTGAATTATTGATCATGTAAACAAACAGAGATGAAGAGAACAGGGAAGGGAAAACAAAGAGCAGAAAGGCAGGAAGTGGTGAAGTATAGAATGGAAGCACAGACATCACCCATGTTGAAGGACATTCCTGCTATTCCATGACAGAATAACAGCATTATGCTCATGGTGGCACTTTGATAAATCCCTTAAGTAGATTAGAAAGAATTACAGACACTACTGGACAAGTAAAACCCCTGCAAACAGGTAATGTGCATTTTTAGTGTGCACAGGTCCCAACAAAACCCTGGTGCAGAAATGAGTGGAGAGGCAGAATTCCTTGGGTTCCTGCTGGGGAAGCTGGTGAGGAAAATGGAGGTCAGGAATTTTAATCCTTACTTGTTCCCTTCTGATGATTTCCATGCTCAGCTGCTCCCCATCCCTTTGGGCAAGGCTCAAGATAAACTCCTGCTCTCTCATAAAACTGTAACCCCCAGTCACTTACAGAGGGATTGCAGAAACCGTCTTTGTGCTGCTTCATTTCATATCTCCACGTGTTGTGATGTGGCTTTTGCACTCAGGGAATTATATTCTACATCCAGGGTAAGCTGGAAAAGTCCCACTGAACCTAAAAGGTGATAATTCCTCTAAAGGCTCTGCTGATTTTCACTCCACAGCTGGTATTTTTACAAACTGAACCCGTTGTGTTCCTCTGCACTCCTCTGTTCACAAGAAAGGCTTCAAAACACAACCCAGATCACTCCTTTAACGAGCTGCACAAAGACAGAAACCCTGAGCATGTATTCATGTCCTCTGCAGCATCTCGGCTATATGGATGGCTTTACCATAAAGCATTAAATGTCTTTTTCTGTTAGCATTCAAAAGGAGGCCTGGTTGGTGCTTCCAGACATTTTTCATTTCCCACTTCAGGCAGGATTCAGTGTTTATCAGACCTCCTCGTGCTTCTCTAATTGGATTCTCTGCCCACTGGAAATGCACAGCAATATTCTCCTCAGAACAATGTGCCCAGACAGAACACACCTTGTTTAAAAATACATAAAGTGCGTTTCTTGTTTGAGCACAGAAGAAAAAAAAACCACAACATTTCTAATTCCTCAAGAAAAACTTCAAGGGCATCAGAAGATCCAGGGCAGGCTGGTACTGACCCGGCAGAAGTGAGACCTGTGATAATTTCACTTTAATCCAGTTTTCTCCTACAATCACCTACTGCTTATTATTCCTTGTCAATAACTTGGTTGGTATTTTGAACTGTTTCTCTTTGCCATGCCCTGAAGTTCCTGTGCTCTCCAAGAAGCAGCAAAGGCGCCAAACACCACTGAAAACACAGAAACCACAGCCTTGTTATTCAGGGGGGTACCTACATCCCACAAAACTAAAATACAGCCAATAATTTTCCAGAGTGTGGCACTGCATTGCTATTACACAGAAAGATTTACTGAATTTACAGAAGGATTTACTGCCTGAAGTACTGTACAAAACAACGACTAAAGAGCAGCAAAGCTTTATTTTACAGTGCACAGCAAAAATCTACAGATCTGAGAGAATTTTAAGGGCTACCACGGACTGCAAACCCTGTAATGATCTGTAGGCATCATCTGGGGCCTTCAGCTAAGGAGCCCATGTGAGATTTAGGGTAGAACCAGGGAGTTCTGCAAAGGAAAGGTGAATGTTGGTGTGAATGGAGAACAGATGGGGATTTCTGGATGCGGAGGCACCACGAGGAGCACACAGCAGGGCTCAGAACAGCCTCTGTTCATGGTACTCAGGTTTGCAGCTCGTCAGGGCTCCAAAAATGCCAAAAATGAACTTTCAAAACCTGCACGTGGGTCACCAGGCTAAGAAAACCCCAGGAGACATGAAAGGGCTTGACAGCTGATATTTTCACATAGCTTAAAAAACTTAAAATAAAAATAAAATTGACTTAAAATGTTGTTATTATTTACAGTAATTCAGCTACTCTTGATTCAGACTTGGAGATTTGCCATACTGATGCAGCAGCTTCGCCCACAGAAATTAGGAAAGAAGATCTGGATCAGGACTTTAATCCTATTATTGATCATGACTATTTTCTAATTTACTTGGATTAGTTTCTGTGAAGATTTTCCCCTCAGGAAGCCTTAATGCCTCTCATTGCCAGAACACTGTGACCACTCCAGGATGGTCACTCACAGAACAAATGTGCTGGCTGTGTACACACAGACCCTGCTGAGAGAAGGCAACCATCATTTCTCCTCTCTTTTTTCTCCTTAAAAAGGGCAGTGCCCTGGAAGTTTACAGAAATGTGCCATAATTGCATGTGAAGGGCTCAGCTGAGACTGTGAGACGTGTCAGTCACTTGATTGGCAGCATGTGGGAAGGGTGAGGTCTTTCTCCATCACCCCAATGAAATGCTGATGGCAAATATCTCTTTGAAAAGAAACCTTTTTGGTTTCGTTGCTGAAGGTTTGGGTTTGGGGTTTTTTCAAGAGTAAATGTCAGAATTCTGGCCTTTTGGGGATTCACCAAAAAACACTGAAGAATATCTGCCCCCAAAGCTCAGCTTCATTTCCAAAGCGTCTTTGCAGACATGGACCATCTCCTTTGCTCTGAGTGATGCCAGGATTTGATCCAGGGGCTCAGGATTTTCAGGGGACAATCACAGGGGCTTCGTCACCCCAGCTTTTCCCATTCCAGTGGTGACCTGAACCCTTCCCTCACTCTGGTGCTGAAGCTTGGTCCCCACCTGGCGGGTCAGCTGAGATATTTCCCCTCCATGAACTGGCTTGGCTGGGAGTTTAATGTCAGAGAGGTGCTGAGAGGCCTGAAATGTGTGTGTGAATATCCCTGGAGAGCCCCAGGGGAAGGAAGTGCTGGAAGTGCTGAGGAGGAATGTGGGTGGATGTAGGGATGCAGCCCACAGCCAAGCAGGTGTCTCCGTGTAGGGAAGGCTCTCAGATTCATGCCAGAACCTTTTAAGGAAAGAACACTGGGAGTTTCTTTGCTCTCCTGACAGAATTTGGTTCAGTGCCAAGACAAAACCACTGCTAGGTCTGTTTACCTGTTCCTCAGAAAAGCAGCTACTCTCTGTTGGGCTGTTTGCCAAAAACCCACCCAAATAATGCAACACTTAAAGGAGAGCACGAGGCTCCTCAGTGCATTTTTCAGGTGTTGTAGCAGGTTTGTGGGACCTGTCCCTACACTGTGTTCAGCTTTGTTCTTTGGTGGTTTTTTGTATTATTTTGTTTCTTTATTAAAACCGTTTTGCTTTTACAAGACATAGTCAACCACGCCATCTCACTATTGATTTAGGCCATTTTCTGTGAGGTGCTGGACACCCTCAGGAGTGTTGAGAGATTCAAGAGGTAGGTGGCACCTCGAGGGAAATAGGGTGGGCAGGGCAGCCCTTAGGGAATGTGGCATCCAGTTCCCAGGAAACCTCATCAAGGTTGAAGGTAACATTTTTCACCCCAGTGGAAGATGCCGTCCTCACCTGGCATCCCAGTGCTTCCATTTCAGATTTCCTGCTCATCTGCCTGGTCCTGTGAGGGTGTGAGAAGCCACACACACACATTGGAGTCATGGGAATGAATCACTCAGTTAACAAGAAGTGCCTAAAATCCCAGCCCTTTGAAATTAATATGCAAGCACTCTCACCAAGGGCAGGACTTCACTTACTGGATGTACTCTGGCACAGGGCCAGTGGCACTAGATCAGTGTCAGGGTGGCTCCAAGTGACTGCTCTGGCAGTGTGATGGAGCACAGGCACTTCCTCTTTTCTCATTCCCTCGCTCCCATTAACACATGCAAATGATGTGCCTCGCTGTGTCTCTTGTTTTAGCAACCTCAGTTAATTCCCTGTTAACACCGATTTTTTTTTATTATTATTTTTGGCATGCCCAGTAGATATTTAGGCAGTCTAATTTTTTTTTCCTTTGCAGGGAGAGGAAAGAGAAAGAGAAACAAGCCCTGATGTGGAGAGATGAAGAATGGCAGAGCACCAAAGCACAGGGATGAATGCTGAAGGACCTTCTCCTTCTATGAAGAACCTGCTGAGGAGTAAAGCGCTGAAATGCGCAGCACAGAGGCATTCAGGCAGCAGAGGTGTTCATAAACTCCTGAATGCACTTGTCAGCTAATTCTCCATTGTGCTGCATTTGTGGCTGGATCCCCAGAACAATGCTCTCTGCACATGCCGTTGTTTGGGACACATTTTCCAGACATATGCCACTCACTGGTGGTTGTTAAATGCTCCATCCATAAACCATTATGTGCTTCTGTATTGAGGTTTTTTTCTGCAACAGGCAGCTGTTTGACAGGGAATAAACGCCTGGGGACAGCAGCAAATCAAATTAAATATATCTCCACAGAGCTATCATAGGGGGCTGCATGGCTTGATAGGCTGCATCAACAGCAATAAACACACGCAGGAAGAGCAAACCTGAGATAAATCAAGATAGCGCAAATGAGCAAACAGGCAGACAAATCACCAGTGCCTCCCTGAAAGCCATTAGGGGCTTCAATGATGATTTCAACAGAGCCACTATTTCAGCTGTCTGTCTGTGGGCAGGAAGGTTTTAATCCTATAAAAGTCAGAGATTATCTAATTAGTGTTCTTTTCTCCCTCACTTTAGGAACTTGGTTATGGGGAATTATGCTCACTGATGTGCCAATAAATAAATTCACTGGTGGGGAAAAGAAAAAAAAAAAGAAGTGGAACATGTTAATAGTTCAGATTTCGTTCATTCTCTTTTCTAATATTTATCTTCCTAATATAAACTTGTGTCCTGGAGTTTAGTACAGGCTAAGGAAAGAAAAGGGCCAGATTGCTTCATGGAACAGAATCAAACAGGTATCTGCCTCAAGCACTGGCTTATTCTCACTGAGAATGTTTTTATAAACATGACAACATGAATGTTTTCTTACCTCCTACTTCTATGTTTGCATCAAAGCCTGTGGAATACAGGCTGGGACAGACACACTCTGTACCAGGGAGGAAGAGAAACAGCAAAAGACATGCCAACATAGTGAATAAATCCCTCTTAATTAATAAATTTCATCACATTAACAATGGCCCAAGTGTAGGAGTGAGCACTTCAGGGAAAAAAAATTGCTCACATATCTCACTTCAATATATTTTATACCAAACCCTTGCTCTTTCAATACTCCCCTTCTCAGCCACTTGTGTCAGAGTGAATAGACTCAAATCCTCAGAATTATTTCCTTCAGGAAAAGAAATGATGAATCTGTGTAGCGGCGAGAAGAGCCTTGTTCTGTTTTAAAAGCTTTCACTCCTACATCATTCATTCTGTTAAGGCTCCCTCGCCCAGCACTGCACGGGCTGCTGATCCAGCTGGGCAGCTGGAGTTTACAACACCACGTTTTACTGGCTTTTTGGTTTCTCTGAGTGATCTCATCTGAATCAGCTGCATATTAAGAAACAGAGAAATACACCTTTGCTGCTCTGCCTCACGGAATCGCTCCTTATCGTCAATTATTATAACCTGTGTTCTTCTGCTGGAATTCTGGAGACTTG
Organism: Chamaea fasciata; assembly: GCF_029207755.1. Classification (NCBI taxonomy): domain Eukaryota; kingdom Metazoa; phylum Chordata; class Aves; order Passeriformes; family Sylviidae; genus Chamaea; species Chamaea fasciata. The sequence continues at coordinate 13,507,112 of NW_027094097.1, forward strand.
GATTTGGGGATTTTAGTAAATAGCAAAACATGTGAGTCAAGATGGAGGATGTGGGGTGGTCTCTAAGTCCTTCTTCTTCGCCTTCTTCTTCTTGGTTTTGGGGTGTTTGTTTTCTTCATTCCTTAGGGTCTATATTCAGCTTATGTGGTTCAGACTACCACAGAAATATCAAATAACCACTCACTTTTTTCCCTGTGAAAGATTCCAATTTATGGACTCCACAAAATGATAGATGACTCTAAAAAAAATTCATACATTACCAGCACTTCAAACATTTAGCTGAGAAATTTCCCATATATTAAGAATGCCCCTCCCTGGGAAGTGTTGCTTTGGGAAGACAAGAACCATGATCTATGGATGTCCTTCCTTTCCTGGAAGCCAGGAGAGAAAATCCATCCTGGGGTGCTTCAAGCACAGAATGAACAGCTGGGCAAAACCCAGTGTTATTTATTGCCCAGAGAAGCTGTGGCTGCCCCTGGATCCCTGGAAGTGTCCCAGGACAGGGCTTGGAGCACCCTGGGATGGTGGAAGATGTCCCTGCCCATGGCAGGGGGTGAAACAAGGTGAGTTTTAAGGTCCCTTCAAGCCAAACAATTCTGTCATTCTGGAGCTGGTGATTTTTAAAGGTGCTCCCTACAAACCCACCCCTCTCCCATGGCAGGGCAGCTGTGCCACAAATGCAGCAGAGAGCTGCACATTTTGAGTATTTGACATCAAAGATCAACGGTGCGAAATGTGCTTCAAACACAATCTGAAGTTTGAGTAGGACTCAAATTATGATTATTCAAAAATCCAATTAAAACTTTATCCTTTGCCTAAAGGCATCTTCTTAACTCCAACCTAACTTGTTAGGAGAACTTTAGTTGCAGAAAAAATATGAAATTTCAAGGCCATCTCCTCAGGAGAATATTCTCTGAAAAATAAAAAGAAACACAAACAACATTTATTTTAAAAAATTTAGGCAAACATAATTTAAATATTTAAATTGCATTTTAAATACCGTTCTGGAACATGAAGTCTATCTAAGTATATTCTTAGATACAGACTGTAATAAGGTAATGATGTTTTTTTTTCCCTATCTAAAGTTCTGGCATCATTTCCTTTTCTTTTGTAATTAGACAGAAACAACATGTGTAATTTTAATTCTCAGTCTTTCCCTTTCTCCACCACTCCCCTCAACACTCACAAGTTCTGACTCTGGTTAAGATTCAGTAAATAATTCCAATCTAATCCCCAGTAGCTGCGTTAATGAGTTGTCTGGTTTAAAAGTCACATTTAGCAGAGAATTTCACAAATCTGTTTCAGTAAATGAGTTACTTTAATTTCCCTTCCTACTTTTCATTCTTTAAAAAGAAAAAGGGCCTATTAGCTCAAACAATTTAGTAAAAATGACTTTTTTTCTTTGCCATTTCTTAAAAATGGGAAAAGAATATCTTCTATTTCCTCACCATCTGACCAGGTACTGTTTAATTTATCTCTTTCAGCCACAGCTGCTGCCTCCCAGAGACTATCTTTGTTAATTCTGCCCACAATTAAGCGCTGATAAAGAGGAAGGGATGGATATTGATTAGTATTACACATAATATAAAAACGCCATACAACCTTGTGGATTTCAATACTGAGCTGTTGCAGTGAGCTAATGCATCCTGCAGGCAATTATGGCATCTCCAGGGAAAAAAAGCAAAACAAAACAAAACAAAAACCACGAGAAATCTGCATTTGCACGTGATCATTCCAGCCTGGACAGCAGAGAGATCTCGGGTTTGCTTTTGTCACCCAGATTGCGGCATTCAGCGAAGAGGGTGAGTGGAAATTGCTGGAATTGCAGGGCCAGCAGCATCTGGAGCTGAGAGCAGGGCGCTGACAGCAAGGCTGGGATGGCAGGAGCTGCCCTGGCAGCCCCGGAGGATCAGGAGAGCCTCGGGAAAAAGGAGGGGTGACGATGAGGAGGGTGGTGATGAGGAGGGGGATGATGAGGAGGGTGGTGGTGAGCCCAGTGCAGCCCAGGAACCCCGAGAGTTTCAGTGGGGCTGAGTTTGGGTGCTGCCATCCATCCCCTGCAGGGCTGAGTTTGGGAAGGCTGAGCTGGAGCAGAGACTGGACAGAGCCAGAGAATAAAGTAGAGATTTATTGAAAGGCCTTTAGGGTACACCTTGGGCAGGACAAGAGCCTGACCAGGGCTGCACCCAAGGTGGACCCAAAATGGTCACAAAATGGACAAACGGTCACGAGCTCTCACACTTTTATCAGTTTTGGTCCATTTGCATATTGGGGTTTAATTGCCCAATTACAGCTTCAGGTTGTGAGGTCCCATCCTTCTTGTTTTCTCCCTTCAGCCACCCTTGTTTGTGCTTTTGGGCTGAAAGTTGTCCTTGGTGTGCAGCAGGAAAAGGATTTGTTTTGTGTCCCTGCTCTGTGCAGAGCTGAGTGACACTGAATGTGAGCTCAGAACTGCACCCCTGGGCAGCACAGAACCTGAAATACATGAAAGATAAAACTGAAGGCATCAGGAGCAGGTGGGGAACAGCTCCCAGCACAGCCACAGCCACCACTGTGGCTGAAACCACTGGGACTGGGTGACAATCCAGCTGTTCTCTGGCTCTCAGCTGCAATCTCAGGGTGAGGTTTAGTAATTTATCCAGCATGTCAAGTTACATCTTGCTGTGCCTCAGCATTCCCCAGTCCTGCTACAGATTTATGAGTATACATTACTCATTCCTTATTTCCTAAAGAAAACAATGCTCAAAGTGTTTGAAATGCTCCTGGCATGCTGAGCATAACCCTGACCCTGCCTTCCTAGAGGACTTTCCTCACCAAGAGGCTGAAGAATCACACTGCCCTTACCTTACTCTGTCTTTACACCACCTTTGTAGCCCTTTCCCCAAGGAGGAATTCCCATGGGGAGCACATTTTGTTGCTCGTGACAGTCGATAACTAAAATAAACTCCAGAGACAGAAAGTTTGTCTGCTTCAAGCACTTCTAGCAGGACTCTGTGATGGCCGAGAACCTTAAAAAACCCTGAAAATTGACCATCCCCCAGCCAAGCACTGCTTCGCCTCTCATTGCTCAGGCAGGGAACATCTCAGAGCTCGGGTCCCACTCAACCCCACGCAAGTGGCACCGAGGGGGGCCCCGCTCCTGTGACAAGAAAAACGGCCCGAGTTGATGATAAACAAGCCTAAGTGACAAAGCAACGTAATTCCTATTGATTTGCTTTCAAAGGCAGGATGCAGCTGTGAAACTCAGATGCTTTTCTATGCGGCCCCTTCCAGCACAGCAGCTCCCAGTGCTCGCTGAGGAGAGCAGCCTCCCCTTTCTCCTCTGCACACTCCCTGACAGAGGGTGTTCTTTCACAGCAAGTGCTCCTCAGAAATGGCACTGCAGTGGCACTCAGTGACAGGGACAGGAAGGAGCTGAACACATCTCTTTTTTTAGTGTTGTGAAGACTCCCTGTGACAGAGTACAATCCTCTCCAGGGACAGTTATTGTCCTGGTAAGTAGCGCAGATGGTGAATATTTATTTTTTTTTTTTCTCCTCAGCATCTTGCATGCTAAAATCTCTCTTTAGTAGCAAGCTGGAAAATCCAACAGAAAGACAAAATCAATGGCCAGTGAAAGAAAACTAACAGCACTTAACAGCTGATGGCTTTTATGGGCAGCCTGTCCCACCTTCATCTCCAAATGATCCTTTTGCACTCGCACTGGTGCTGTGGCTCTGCCACAGAGCTCACTGCAGGAGCTTGGGACTCACGTCGCTAACTTCTCAGTGTAACAGATGATGTGACCTCAGAAAGCACAACACGACCAACAACCACAACCACCACAACTGCTGGGAAGGAAACAGCTCTGCAGGTGCTGGGATTCTGATGGAGACCAGATGTCACCTAACAAACTGTACCCATCCACAAGAGCCCCAGGCAGAGGCTGCTGCAGTTTTGCAATCTCAGCCCCACAGGACAACTCCTGGAATACCAGCAGATTAAACTGGCTGCTGGTGCAGGGTGACTGGTTGATTCATCATCCAGAGAAATGTGGCACCTGCACGAGGTGACGGGGACAGACCTGATTGTGACACACCCAAGTGTAGCCCTGGTTTCATGCCTGAGGTGTTTTGGTTTTCTGAAATCCTTTTCCCAGGGAATTTTCTGTAAACAGGAGAGATGTTTTTGTAACTGTACTATGTTATTCCTTTTCCTAGCAGGGACTTCGTGATATCCCTCTGGTCTGACCAATGTGATGGAAGAGGTTTGCCTTTGTGTCACCAATCAAATTGGTCTGTGTGGAATAGTATAAAAGGGAGACACATCCCAAAACTAAAGGAGTCATTTTCAGCCTCCTGAAGTTTGGAGTCTTGTGTCGTGGTGAAAAACAGCGTCACCCAAGCACATGGGTCAGCAGCTGAGAAACCACTCCTGGAACCACAGGAATGTTTTGAATTTGTTTGCCATGCCCAAATGCCAGCATCCATCCTCCTGATTGAACACTGGTAGGAATACAAATAGAGCTTCCCTTGAGCTGTGTTTGTGTGAGATCTTCGCAGGCAGGTCTGGGAAATAACTGAAGTGTTAACGAAGCATTAGCAGCTTTGCTTTTCCTCCCTCATAAGCTACTATCATTTCATGTCACTGAACCAATTCTCATACAATTGTCTGAGGCTCCAAGTGGAAAAAACTCATTATCCTTCGAGTCCAGCTGTTAAGAATATGGGATTATGTTGTATTTCCATCTGCAATACAGCAGAAGCATTAGCTCTTTTTGAACTATGGCCAGGAGAATGCAGATCTAATTGTCCTCACAGCTCCTCCTGCTTCAAAATAAAACCATCTTTCAAAACCACTGCATTTTCACAACTCTTTCACTTACAGGAAGTGAGTGACCTGGTTCTCTCAAACTTCAGAGTTTAAGAGAGAGTTCTCTTGCTCTATTACTGCCAGCCAAGAATGGTTTGTATGTATTTATACAAGCAGCTAAATTTCACCTTGAAACCTGAATTCTGAGGCAGTGGAGAAAGATGAGAAAGCCCAAGAGAACGGAGCCAGCCCCTGATCACAGTTAAAAACAGGAGTGTCCTGTAGTAACTGTGTGGTGAAACTTATCAAGGAGGGTCACAAAGTGAAGGAGGAGAGATGCTGAAATCCACAAACCAGGATTTATTGAGAAAGTTTGTTTTATTGGTTTATAAATCACGCCTACCACTTTATTAAAAAAGCTCTTTATGAACTTAAAACATTACCAGACCCAAAATATAATATACATACTTAGAAACTCCTCACCTGATTCCCAAGTAACAGTCTGGCTTGTTCTGCTCTCCTATTTGAACACTTCCTTATTGCTCATTAAATTTTAGCAGCCCAAACATGCAAATATAACATACCCGCTGTACTGAGATCCTGATTTTCCAACATTAGTGCAAGGCTTTTCCACACTCCAGCAAAGCAAGGATTCAGTGAGCTTTAGTTTGAAAAATGAAAATACCAGCAGGTTTTACATGAGATTTTTCTGAGGGTGCAAAAGACAGACATTGTAGAAATAGAACTGCAGATTGCTGTTTTGATAATATATTTGACCCCAAATTGATCTTTATTCCAGGTACTTTGGTTCTGAACAATCTATAGCAGCATTTCGACAGAGAAGTGCAAAGACGGCTTATACAATTTATTACCAACAGAATTACGTTGCCTCGGGTATTTTCCATTCAAGGGACCCGATGAAGAGAATTTTCCTCCCCATTACCACAACTCCAACCCCTCTGCACACACCAGAGGTGATTCAACCAGGCTGAGCACACATAAGCAAGAGGAACGCCGAGCACATTTGTCCTACAGGGTACATTCAGATTTCAGTGAAGACACTGCAGGTGATTCCAGCTCTTTCCGGCGAGGAACATTCACTGAATGTTCATGCTAATTGAGTCAATCACAGCTTGCTGTTCTGCTGGAACTGGTTGACCAAGGCCAGCACCTGCTCGGAGGCCCTGACCTGCTTGGAGCCCAGGTACAGGGCGCTGTTGGAGGCCGTCTCCTCCAGGAAATATCTGTAATTCACCATCATGCCGCAGGAGGCCCCGATGCCCCGCGGGCTCGTGTCCCCCATCCAGTTTATCCTCCAGAGCACCGAGCCGTTCTGCAGGTGGAAATTGGCCACCGGGTTGAGGGCGTAGCCTCGGTGCTTCTCCCCGTACAAGTACCAGGCGCAGAGCCTCAGCAGCGGGGCGCGCAGCACCGCGCTCAGCTTCTCTGACCGCACCCACTCGTTGGTGTTCAGCAGCTTCTTCAGGGTCTCGCTGCTGGAGTCTCCTGTGAGCTCAGAGATCTCCTGCCACTCGGATTCTGTGAAAAGTTCATTCTTGCCCTGCTCCTTTGACTGGGAGGAGAGCAGACCAACGAGCCATTTGGTGAATCCTGGGATAGGGGAAAGGGTGGAAAAAGTTTCTATCTGAGGAAGCTCTTTCTGCAGATGAAAGGAGAGAAAAAATACATCATGAGTTTGGTCATTGTTGGCACAGAGAAGTTTGGGTGAAAGGGCAGCTGATGGCCTTTGCTTCTTGGAAAGTGAAAACCAGGAAATGTGAGAAGGAACTGATACACACGGACACAAAAAAAAAAAAAAAAAAAAAAAAAAGAAAGGTAAAAAATCCCCCTGGCAGTAACAGGTTAGTGATGAGAAGACACTGGGAGCACACAGAAAACCTCAGCACTGACTGAAAGCGATTCCTCACACACCATCTCTACAAAAGGACTTTTGCAGTACGTACCACCACTGGGTTCTGCTGTTATCCTTTTCCAGGCACAAATGAACAAATAAAATCACAGGCATTTAAGTGATTCTGAAGAGAATATTTTTTTAAAACAGACATGCAAGTTTGGAAAGCCATTAAAATACTATTTATTTTTCGTATATAACTGCTTTTTTAAAATCAAGGGCAGTTTACTATTTTAGTCTATTGTAAAATCAAGAGGTACTATTTTTAAATTTTTATGGAAAGAAGTTTTCCCTGAAGTTTTGAATGAAGTTCTTCATAAATGCCAGTTACCTTTAATGACATTCCCTAAACCAGCACGAAATACAAAGTGTGTGAATATTTTTTTTTTACTGCAAGTATAGCAATTGTTTTAATCGCATAAAATTTCTTCTCTACTCCTACTAATTTCTGATTAAACCTTGCTAACTACGAAATCACGTAAAGCAAAACATACATAATGAAAACCGTGTTAGTTTTGGGGATCACCAGTGTGAAGAATAAACTCACTGTCCCTTGGAATGAACACAAAATCCATCAGGAAACCCTCCTGGAGGAGTGGGGGGCCAAGGAACAGAGGGGAGACAGAGCTGAGCTGAAACCACCCCAGCGTTGGTTTAATTACTGTTCCAACAGAAGAAATGGTAAAGAACCAAGACATTCATCAACATTACAGAAACATCTTAACATCAGCAGAAAACTGTCTTTAAACGACTCCAAACGGCGCTTTTCCTACCTCGAGGATTTCCGAGGTAACCATTAAAAAGCCATCAGGGCTCAGCTGGTGCTGCAGGTTGTGCGAGCTGCTGCAGAGCTCCACAGCTGCCATCTGCAGCCGGCTCCGGGAGGCTGCAGGCTGCCAGTGCTGGGGCCAAGCATCATCTCTGAGAGCCAAAAAACCTTCTCCCATCCCACAGCAGCTCCCCAAATCTGTCCCTGCTGTCCCCTCCAGCCCTGGGACACACAGGCAGCTCTGCAGTTCGGTGACACGGCTGGATTGCCTGCAGAAAATCACTGTCTGCCCTGCGCTGAAGCTCTTTGATTGTTATTTAGGTATGTCAGCCCAGGAATCTTTTTGGGACCAGGCAGGGACAGGAAAAGCAGATCAACTTACACCTTATCAAAGAAACACATCATTTCATCTCCTTAGATAACCAGATAAAGAAAACCAAGTAAATTATTTCCTAAAAACACTCATTGCTGAATCTTATAGAACAAACCATTTTAATCACCAGAGCTCCCCTGAGATGCTGACCTGTCATGTTCACAACTGCTACAACTAGCACACTCAGTGAAATTCTAGTAAAGAAAGTAGAAACTATTTCAAGCTTCCACTAAAGGACAGGATGCTACTTTATTTTGAAGAGTAATTCCCAAACTGATGTCTTCTGTGAAATCCAACTATCAGGTTTCCTTGCGTGTGCATTCCATAAAATAAAAAAGTTCCTTTACAGACACCTCTTACACCTTCTGTTTTGCTCCTGACCAGAGCTAACAAGGTTCTCTCTCAGGAGTTGAGCTGTGTCTGTTGCTTCCAAAAGGTAAAAATTCCATCTCTCTCCCAGCCTGCAGAGCCCCAGGGCACCTGTGCACCACCCACCATGACAAAAGGGAGAGTGAATTATTTCTTCCCCTCTGGATGTGGTAATAACCACTGTAAGTTCCTAATTAAATAACTGACAGGGATTCCTGGGGACATTGACTGCTCCTTGTTTATCACCCACTTTCAGGAGTGATCTGTTCACCAAATACTTCACAGGAGGTTAGTAGCTCTTACTCTGTTAAAAACCCAAAATGGGAAATCGTGGGTTTTTTACTTCTCAGCACAGATAAGACATGGGAAAGTGACCCCATTTTGAAGGTACAATACCAACTACACATATCTGATGAAAGTTTTATTTGGAAGCTTATCTGAGGCATCCATTTCTCATAGAAAAATAAATGAATGCGCTGGAGTGAGCACATTTATGTTTTGTTAAATTGATGCGCTGGTTTCTAAGGCTCTTGGTGGAGATCCATTAATGTTTACTTTCCTGTCAGAAACCCACACACCATTAAGAAACAGCTGCTAGTTTTGGTTCGGGGTAGATTTCTGTGTTTGATTGTTGCTTTTTGTTGTTGTTTTCTTTTTCCTTTCCTTGCAGAAGAGCACAGATTTCTCTCCCATTATCCATATCTCATCTGAAACTGTCTTGCACTCTGAAAGCTGCAGTCCAAGGTCACATTTTTCATCAATGAAATCAAAGCCTGTTTTGGAAATTATGATCTCCCCAGGTCACCTAGATCAAATTAAGGTAGCAATTATCAACAGCCCAAGCAGAAAGCTAAAATCTGCCACCAATTGTTGAGCATTCTATTAGCCACACAGCAGCTATCAGTCTTCTCCCTCAAATGCCACAGGCTATAAAATCCTAAGCAGTTTTCTCAAAGGCTTCAGCACAGTTATCTGTGTCTGTCATCTGCTGACTGAATTGCCATGATGCACCTTCTGCAGAGCCACGGAGTGCTTAGAGTGGCTGTAAACACACTGGGAATTAAATGTCTGCCTAATGAGAAATCCATCCACCTCCTCCTTCACCAGCACCTATCAGCTTGCCAGAAATGATCTGCCTGCACTCAGTTTGGTTTGGTTTTTTGTAGTTGTCTGAAATAGTTTCAAAATCCAATTCATTTCTTCGAACAACACAAGCTTCAATCTCAGAAATACAGGAGATCATTTTGGTTGCCTGCTCCCTGCTTCATATACATTAATATAAACAAGAGACTGCAGGGATTGCCTACACAGCCTGTTCTCAGATTTGTCCAGGGACAACTGGAATCAAAGTGGTATCAGTGGCCTAATGAATTCATCCCAGAACAATCCCAACAGGATATACTCAGAAACAACAGAAGCCTGAACACAAACCCCTTCTGGATTATCTGTGTAGCAAACTTTTGTCAAGAAGCTGCCAAAACCCGAACAGTCTGCTCCTGAGGGCAGCACAGCTTCTCCCAGGATGCCCCTTCTGGGAGACACCAGGTCCAGCTCTGATCTCCAGAATATCCCCCCCTTTACACAATTATGCAGAACAATTCCTGTGGCAAATGCCAAATCTTAATGTCCAGGGAAAGGGTAAGGATTCCAACTGCCAAATGTGCACGTACAAAGAGAGGGAACTGAGGACCCCATTTTGTTCCTCAGCTTCATCCATCCTCCATCTGCTTAAATTAAATCTGCTTAAATTAGTGAGATCCAAAAGCTGAGGCCATCAGTTTGTACACAGTGCCTCACACTATCAGTGCTCAGCACTGGGGGTGTGAAATCCTCACCAGTTTCCCCAACAATCCCAAGAAAAAGCCATTTACAAAGAATGCTTTCACTGCTTGGCATCCTCTGAAGGTGAGAAGCGTTGCCCCACACATGCTCATGTTTAGCACAGTACCCAGTTCAGGCAAGAAGATTTCTTTTAATTTAAAAAATTAAATTCTATTTTCATTATGTATTAATGAGACATTAAGGAGTGTGGTACTAACTGAATTTACTGGATTTATATCAATCATTTTCTAGTTTAGATCCAGGTTTCAGTAGAGTTTTTGAAATCCTGTCAGATGAAGGCTTTGATGCAGAGGGGTTCTCAGCACACTCCTGACTTTGTGCATGTCTTTTCCTGACCTAATGATCCACATCCATGACAGGTCCAAATTGGGCTTTTCCTCATGAGGAATGACAGCTGAGATTTCAGTTTGGAGGTAGAAATGTCAGAGCAGGTTACACTAAGGTAGAAGTCACGTCAAGGATTTTTACTGGAGGATAAAAGAAGTTTTGCAGCACCTTGGGACAACACAACTCAAACAGAATTCTGCAGATCAAACAGATGTCCACAAAAATGAACTCAAATGGCAACTTATAAAAGTGTCTTAATCATCAATTTAAATAAATTTAAAAAAAACCCCCAAACAACCTCGACCCTTTCAAATGGTCTCCTCAATGCATTTTATTACCAGTTAAATTAAAGAGAGTCTCAACTTCTGTAACCTGGAACACTTGGTGATTTAGCAGCCCTTAAAAAAAAAAAAAAGATTTGTTTATTGCAAAGCCATGCAAGGGTGATATAAAAAACCCTCTTCCTATCAGAGACCTCACCCATCTATTTCTACAAAGGCTGCTGGACTCTGGCTTAATGAGATGTAATTTTTGAGCCAGGACTTTTTGCTGAGGCTGGATTGTTTCAGCTGCTGTCACCAAGTCCACTCAGCACTCCTGCACACCATTTGTCCCTCCTGAAGGGACTGTAAGGCTGCTCCCAAGAATTATGTCCAACCTGAACAGAGACAACCTTGGCAAGTCCTCTGCTTCACCTGAGCAGAGAGGGAGAGAGCACATGTGTGCAATTAATCCACAGAAAAAGGATTTCCAGAATTTTGGGAGCCAGGCAAAACAGGCTGCCAAGAGTATTTACTCGTTGCATGTCCTGCCTTTGCCCTGAAAACCCTGTGGTAGAAATTCCACAGTGGGAGTATTTGGAAGCTGAAAAACAGCGGGCTTCTCTCCTCTGAGGGGTGAAGTCCACCAAGATGGGAGGCACAAGGCTGAGGGACTATAGAAGAGCATCTAATAATTGTGGGAACACAAGGACAGTGATTTAGGGTCACCTCACAGATGTAAAACATGCAGTGGGAGATGGTTCTTCCACCATTCAAGACAAATTCAAGGACAACACTTTGGAATGAAGGAGGAGAAATCATGAAGGAGTGGGAAGAAGAGGAAAGAGAAAAATATTAACATCCAAGAGTGAAGAAAAAGCTAAAATATTAACATCCAAGAGTGAAGAAAAAGCTATCAGAGAGCCACATCCACAATGGATAAATATTCCTGGGTTATCCTTTCTGTCTTCTTTAGCCCCAGAGTGGTTCCCATCCAAACAGGAATGGTGCAGGGGCAATACATGGAGGTTGTTGTACCTTTAATCTGTGCATACAGAAAATATATCAACACGTCAGTCCATGTCCAATTTGTCACACAAGTGTTTCCTACCAGCACCTTTCTCACAACACCTTTAAGCAGTGTGGGAAATTTGAGTAGGGAGGAAGGTCTCCACCTCTGGCATTGCATGGAAAGCACTCAAGTTTTCAATGTTAAAGAAGTTGTTTCGGATTGAGGGATTAATTTCATGATTCAAATGTATTTAAAGGCATCTCAGCAAAGGGTTTCCTATGATAAACACTGAAGAGGGGCTGGGTTTTAAACACTGGAATGTAAAAACTTTGCCATAAGGTTAAATACAGAACACACCCTTCTCTTGGGCACACTGAATTTTAAAACTTGCATTAGGTTATCTAAGCATGACGTGTCTGTTTGCCTTTATCACTCACAACCTTGCTGGTGTTGCAAGCAATTAGTGATGGACAGATACAATGTCAATAGGGTTATTTTATGAGAGCAACTCAATTATGCAGAAATTATTTTTCAGATATGAAAGCAGATAACTGCATGAATTTATTCCAATTTCCCCTCAGTCAAGATCAGACAGATGGCATGGCCTAATTATACCTGGACTACTGCACTTTCAACAATTAGTCTAAAAGCCACTCCAAAAGAAAGAAGCAACAAAATTCAGCCAAAATATCCATTAAAAATAAACCAAAATTTTTTAAAAAAACACTTCAGGGCAGCCAGCTATGATTCAGCAATTAAATAATGGCAGTAGAAGTTTGGAGCATCCAAATGTAACATCTTTTTTTAAGCGGAACTGAAGTTCTAAATCACAGCCAGTTTTCCATATAATCCAGATGTGAAACAATGAATATAAACACAAGTAGTGATCATTACTTTTAAGTGGTAGCTTTGTCAGCAATTTAAGTAGTGCAGACTATTAAATAAAATAATGTGCTCAGCACAGGAATGTGACTGTCTCTTTCACACAGCTCTGTAAATGAATTTTCATTCCTTTCTCCAGTTGCTTGGAAGGTTCTCCAAGTAGTAAAGCTATTAACAATAATCCCTTAGCATGCAATGATGTTATCTAAATTCAGAGAACTGACTGGCAGAAAGTAAAAGATTCTTTTGACTTCTAAGACTTTTTTTTTACTATATTGCAAGACATACCTGGGCAAAGAGACCTCTCTCTTTTTTATTTTTCACCAGAGATGCATTCAGGGCATGCATGCACACTGCATAAATAACCAGTGGCAATTCAATAGAACAAACAAAACAAAGAACTCATTCATGAACAGGAAGTGTTTCTGCTCCTGGAGCAGCTGTAAGATTTTGGAAAAGGCACTGTCAGGTACTCTGAAGAGAGAATATCTTGATCAGGCTCTTCCCACTCAGCTGAGAGGCAACAGTGAATTTATCAGAGCAGAACACGGCTGTGGCAAAGCCACCTCCTACAGAAATGTTCTCACTTGACTTCAGGCAACCACACAAGGAATTCACACAGAACTTGTCCACTGTGGAACAGCAGCCACATCGGGCAGACATCCACCAAGAGCAGGAAATGCTCTTCCAGCTCTCCACATCTCCAAAGGCTGCTCTGGGGAGAAATTCCAAGTGTAGGAGAAGTCCCAGCAGCTCGTGGCAGTGCCATGAACTGGGAACTAAACCCTGCTGGGAGAAGACAGACCCTGAGGCCCCCCTGGCACACCCACCTGCAGCTCTTTGACAACTCTTTTGATGAGGTGAGTCCCGAGTTCCACCCCCTGCAGGCCCTGCTGAGTCAAGCTGATGGAGTAGAAAATTGCTGTTGTGATTTTGTCTGCCTCTTCTGTCTCTAAAGGCGGCACTTCTTTCACTATGGCCTAGGAAAATAAGGATTAAAAATAAACAAAAAATGTTTTTAATAGTTATTATCATCGTTATGGGGAGGTTTTTCTTTTTTAACTTTTAAGTGCATTAACATTTTTCCCCACTGTTTTATTCATTGGCAACAAAAATCTAATGAAAAAGTAGGAAGAGCTGCTTATTCACTAGTACTTGCAGGAAAAAAACTGTCACATGGTTTAAAGTTTTCAGAAGTCATTGCAACCACTTTGAAATTTTAGTCTCATTTTCTCTACATTATTTCTTATCTTTTCTCGTTCTTCTTGCCCTTGAGCAAACCCTCCAAATTTCAATAAAACACCAGACAGACAAAACATCCCTGGAATTTTTATGTGCCAATTCTCTCACCTCTTAAAAGAGGAAACAAAAGCAAATATTGCCAAAATTAGAGGGGACAGCACAGTGCAATCTGAGCACTTTGCTGTGTGCTCAGTGCCTCAGTGGCTGTACCTGGATGTTGCTGGAGATGTCACTGGTCAGTGCCACGTGCAGGACAATCAGTGGCTCTCCTGGGATGGCACAGTGAGAAAAGAAGTAGCACCTTCTGTAGGCTCCAACTCGACGCTTCATATCAACCCAGTTCCTCACAGGGTGCACAGCTTCAGAACTCAAGGAGAAAAATTAAAAATAAAATTATTATTATCATCATTGTAATTATCATTATTATCACTATTGTTATTATCATTGTTATTGTTATTATTATTTCATTTAAAATGGAGCTCAGCTGCCCCACAAGCTCAGGGCTCTTCCCATTGATGTCAGTGACAGAACTTTCCAATCAAAAACCAAGAATCAGCCTGTGAATAATGTAAAATTGTCAGCAAGCTGGGACAAAGTGGATTGTGAAGGGGTATTGCACACCCACTCACTAGTGTGTTTGCCAAATTGCAATTTAATTAGTATTAAATATTAATAATTACTTTTATTTGGGAAATTTGGTTTGTTCAAGATGTCTTTGCCTCATCAACACTTGAACAACGCATTTTCAGAACATTCTAGGGATTATTTTTTCTTCAACATTTCATACAAGGTGGCTCACCACAAAATTTAGTAATATTCAACTTCATCACAACCTTGGCTATTTGACAGAAATTCAGAAATCAATATTGTAGCTTCAGAAATCCATGTTGTAGATTCAGAAATCAATGTTATAGATTCACCAATCAATGTTGTAGATTCAGAAATCCATGTTGTAGAGCACACTGTATAAAAACCAAGGTGTTGTCTTCACATGTGGTTTACAAATGATCTTGTGCACTTCATCAGTTACAGCCAAAACCACTGCAGCACCTCTGGGAATGTGGGAAGAGTACCTGAGGAAGTCGGAAGGAAATGCAGCACTCTACCAGCGCAGTGTGGGAGCTACAGGATCAAATGATGGGACAAATTATGCCCTTTACTCTTTAATTCAATCTGTTTTAAAAACTGGGCTCCACAGCGTGTTAATGCAAATATTTCATTATTATACTTTGCCTTCAGCTCAGAAAAGCAGGACACAGTGAATCTCTGCAGTGCCAAGATTCCATCCCCTCGCCACCAAGGTTCTTCCAGCCTCCAGCACTTACTCACTGATTTTCTGGAGGACTTCACAGGGTGATTGCCACGTCACCCGCTCCAGGCTGAGGAACCCTGTGCAGAACCACTCTGAGAGCATGTTCTTGAGAACCCCATTCATCTCCTGAAAACACAACACAGATGGAATGAGATGCTGAAAAACCAACAGAACATGGAAATGTGAGTAAAGATAATCTTGACTGACTCGAACTACAACGCTGGGAACTTAAAGGAAAGTCATGGATCTGTTTGTGGAGATTAATCATGAAACAGTCCAGGACTGAACCAAGGAAAATCCTTGAAGGACTGTCAGTAGTGCACGCAGGGACAGGGAAGATAAGGCAAAGAAACCCCACTGTGGACAGAAAGCAGACATTGGGTAGGAGGTTTTGAGCAGACCTGACCACCAGGCTGCAATTGCACACTAGCTCAGATTTCAATACCATGGAAATATCTTTCAACAGGATGCAGACAGATTTTTTTCTTCTCTAAAAAAACATGAAAATATTTGAGCAAGAGAAATAAAACCCAGCAGCATAAGACAATAGAATTAAAAAATCAAACCAGCTTTGGAACAGTGTGAGAGATGAAACCCAACTGTAATGTCAAACCCTTTCAGAAACATTCATTTTAATAGTGATTTTTACATTCCCTACCAGTTTCCTGCTGCCTGTATTATTAAAGATTTCCTGTCTAAATTTATTTGAGTTTAACAAGTATTCTTGAACTCAGCACAGCATGAATATCCCTAAAAGAGATCCCAGAGTTTATTTTTCTTTCTTCCATTTGCCTTGTACACAAGACACAGTGTGATGCCAGCACCAGCTTACCAAGAGCCTGATCAGAAATGTGGGCTTACCCAAAATTAACTTAATAACCATTTACTTCAAAACAAAAACTCTTTATCTCCTATTGAAACCTTTATTAAATACCTACTGCTGCACATCAAAGAGATAAAAATTAAGATCCAATGTAATTTAGCTTGCTATATTAAACAACTGGAAAAATATCTAAATCTACTCAGAAAACCTAAAACATTTTTCCTAAGTTCAGATGTAGTCCCAGGACTGTCATAAAAAGCAAAAATATTTCCTATCACGACCTAATTAAGATGAAAGTTGCAGAGACACTTGTCAAAAGACACACATCAAAGAAGGTTTCTGCTGGCCAAAGCAACTGTTACAAGTATTCCAAGACTGAATAAAAGGACAGGTTTAATCCTTAAGATACTAGAAAAAATAAGTTTTCAAACCTATAAGAAACAGCCATTCATCTGCACACAACAGTTCTGTCCTCCATGATAGTTTTTTTTTAATGTCTTTTTCCTAAACAAATATATTCTGATTGGTTTGTTCATTCTGACTTTAGGGTACCTTCCTTGTGAATCCTTCTTTCTGCACACCTCTGGAGTTTTTAGGTAATAACCATAAATCACTTGGGTCAAATATCCCTTGGTGTAGGGGAAGTCTCCAGGCATTCCAGGAGTGTTTGGTTTATTTGTAGGGGCATGTAGCCCTGGTTTTGTGCCTGAGATGTTTTGGTTTTCTGAAATTCTTTTCCCAGGGAATTTTCTGTAAACAAGAGAAGTGTTTTTTAGCTGTAACTTTGTTTTCATTCCTTTCCCTAGGAGGGACTTCTTCTTGATGTCCCTCTGCTCTGACCAATGTGATTGAAGAGGTTGTGCCTTTGTGTCAACAATCAAATTGGTCTGTGTAAAATAGTATAAAAGGGAGACACATCCCAAAACTAAAGGAGTCATTTTCAGCCTTCTGAAGTTTGGAGTCTGTGTTGTTGTGGTGTAAAACAGCATCAGGGGCACACTGTGAACCAGAAGAAGGAGCTGGAGCTGTCAGATGTGAGGGCAAAGAACAGATTCTCACGGCTCCCCTGCCATCCATGAGGTTTTGGAACAGCATTTCAGCTGCAGTGCAGCAGGCACAGGGGGACTGGGTGGCAGCACTACTGCTGGCAGCACTGTGACATTGTGCTCTGCATCCCTGCAGTAACAAGGCTCAGGCAGCACAGACTGACAGCAGCACAGGTATCCTGCAAGGAAAATGACAGTGGGAAGCTCTGGAGTCATGAGTTTTTCTCCTCTGAAGGTTTAGCAAGGGATGCCAATGGAACCCAGGGCCGTTTTAATTCCCGAGCTACTGCAGCTCCAAGGTACAGCTGGAGAAAAGGAATACAGCTGTAACCAAAGAAGAAAGTGGAGCAGATGTGCTCTCAGTAATGATTTGGGGAGCAAGAAATATTATTTATGGGGAGTTACAACTCAACCAACCTGTCAGTTGTGAATAATAAAGTTTTATAAAACAACAGGGCACTGTGCAGGAGTTTGAAGAGCTCCGGGTGGAAGGGACCTGCCATGGAGGTCCAACCCCAGCTGGGCATGGAACAACAGGACACAGGGGAATGGCTTCAGATGGAAAGAGAGCAGGTTTGGATGGGATATCAGGAATAAATTGTACCCTGTAGGGTGGGGAACAGGTTCCCCAGAGAGGCTGTGGGCTCCCCATCCCTGAGGAATCCAAGATCAGTCAGGGCTTGGAGCACCCTGGGACAGGGAACGGTGTCACTGCCCAGGGCAGGGGGTGGAACTGGATGGGAATTAAGGTCCTTTCCAACCCAAACCATTCCAGGATTCTGTGCTGACAAAACTTCTCAGTGCAGAAAGACCTAAAAGTTTTCACTATCCAAAACTGTTTAATTCAAGTCATCTAAACGAGATCCTGACTTGTGTTTAGTATCTCAGTGTACAGGACATTTCCAAAAAGCTTCACTCCAACATGGGCAGGCTCAAGTCTGGGTCTCTTGTTTGGGAGATTTAGTGGCAGGTTCTCTTATTTCGTAAATTTAGTGGTAAGTCAATTCTTCTTTTCATTTCATAGCCTTTTTTAGTCATAAAAATTACATCTGCAACACTTCATTAAAAAGGAAAGCAAGCACATTCATTATTCAGCATCCCAGTGCTAAATTTGAGCAACAAGACATACTCAGATTAGTATTTCAAATTACCAGCTATACTTCAATTTCTATTAGCCAAGTCTAATAAATTGTGGTGATTTTTTTTCCTCATTCCGTGTTCCTGCCACAAGACAGCAAATTACAGCCTTTTTAATCTTCACATCAAGTACCTATTCCTTGGGCAACAAATGGGAAAACTCTCGTGAAAACCCCCAATTAATTAGTTTTTATTAAGAAGAAATGCCTCTCTGATGAGGGAACTATTTCACTTTTCCTTCTCAAACTACTAAATATAACACCCCTCACAAGAGTTGAGTTTTCCTGTGTTTTTGGAATGTTTGAAGTTTTCAACCTGATTTATTTCATTTGGAACTTCAAGATCTACTCTGATATTGCCAAATATTTGAAGGTCTCTGTGCTGGGGGGATTGATTTGGATTGTTTTGGGTGGGGTTTCAGGGATTTTCTTTTCTGCTGGGCTTTTTTTTTTTCCTCCACAAATTACCTTCAGAATCTACATAGAGAATATCCCTGGTGAGACACTGGAAAAAATATCCCCACCAGCAAAAAAGGATTCAACAGTGACACAAATTAAAGGGGAATGGTTTCTGCTCTTTTATTGCTAATAATAATTACTGCAGTGATAATGGCAGTGCTGAAAACTCTCCTGGCTCTTGTGGTTTATATTATTGGACATCTTATCCTTAAAATTAAAATCATTATTTCTTTTTTTCCCCCCCATTTCTGCTCATTTGGACCATGAGTAAATTGAGCTCAAGCACTTTCAAGTGTCTTAATTACTTAAATGTGATATTTTACTGCAATCTGTTGAACAAACACAAAATAGAAATCCTTCATCACCCAATATCTGAGCAGTCCAAGCTGCTTTTATGCTGATAGTGTGAATGAAAATGGAAAAAATATTTCATATTTACAACACAGTAATGGGCAATCCCGGTTTTAATAGGTCTTTCAAATTACAAAGTAAAAACTAAGGACTGTCTTAAGAAATATTTCAGACAGTTTGAGCACAAACCAAAATCCCAGGAGGCCACATAATGCATTCTGTAATTCTCCATGAGCATCGAGGAGATCCATTTAATTTTATTCCCACATTTCCTTGTCAGTGCAGACACAAATATACAGAGGTTATAAAACTCTCGTTGCACATTTGTCTTTATGTTAGGACTGAAATCAACTCTGCACTAATGAAATGGCTACACAGGACTTTTGATAGGCAAACACCAAACACTTTCATAGAAAAAACTTTTAACAAGGATGGCGCGTCTTTTTTTTTCCAACACAAGACCAAGATTACAAATGCACTCCAACTACTGCTTAATTATGGAAGCAGGTTTATAGATCAATCAATGTGACCAAAAAATGCTCTCTTTTTCATTATCTTTTGTCAGCAACTTGAACTTTTCACTGACTTTTTCTAAATCATATGGAGAGATGAAGAATATTTTAAAAGCAATCGCTGGATGATTTGCTACCTGAGATGATGATGCTGTGAATTTTTCCACCAGAGTCGTATTTCAAGGGCTGAAATATAAGCAAGCAAGTAAAATGTAACAAATCTCAAGAGGAAAATGCTGGCACAGAAAAAGTGTTGCAGGTGAGAAGGTTCTGAAGAGCAAGAGGAAGAACCGCACCCACGGAACAGATTTTCAGCCAATTTCACTCTGTGCATGGCAAGAGCTCATCAGAAATTCAACTGTTTGTAAGGACAGTGGAAAATCAGTGTCCTGCGGTGAAAAGAAGGAACAGAACACATGAAAAGAACACAAGAGAGAGAGGACAAAAATTGAAACAGCACCATGAGGAATAACCAAGCTCAGCTCTGCTGCGAATTAACTTTTAAAACAATGTTGTTATTATTATGCACTCTGGAAAGGGCATTGCTTCATAGCAGGGGCCACTTCCTTCCTGGCTGTCAGCACGGGCAGCCTCACTGGGGGAAAGGGCTCACTCTGGAGAAACACGGAATCATTTATGTTGGAAAAGACATCTGGGATCACCGAGTCCAACCTTTGACCCATCACCACCTCGTCATCGAGTCCACGGCACTAAGTGCCATAAGCAGTGGTTTCTTGAGCATCTCCAAGGATGGGGATTCCAGCACCTCTCTGGGTCTGTTCCAATGTGTAATCAGCCTTTATGCGGAGAAGTTCTTACTGCTGTCCACCCTGAGCCTCCTCCTGTCCCTGTTCCCTGGGAGCAGAGCCCGGCCCCCCGGTTGTCCCCTCCTGTCAGGGACTTCTGCAGAGCCACAAGGTTCCCCCTGAGCCTCCTTTGCTCCAGGCTGAGCCCCCCTCCCAGCTCCCTCAGCCGCTCTCCATCGGACTTGGCCTTTAGATCCTTCCTCTTCCCTGAGCCCACTCCAGCACTCCAGTGTCCTTCCTGAACCGAGGCACCCATAAAGGCCCCGACAGCGATCTGGGCTCAGGGCACCGCTTCCCAGCCTAACGAGGAGCAGCACCACGAGCCGCGAGCCCCAAACCACATCCCCCGCAGCCCCTCAGAGCCCCGCGCCCAGGCCAGCCCTCACCTTGACGTGGGGCCCGTCCACCGCCTTGCTGGCCAGCCCCTCCATCAGGTCGGCCCTGAGCTCCACCAGGAAGCGCAGCCCGCCATCCAGGCGGCCCAGGTGCTGGAAGAGCCCGCGGTACTGCGGGTTCAGGTAGTAGCGGAGCCGGTCCTCGGCCTGCAGCAGCGCCCCGGGCTCCCTGCGCTGCTCGCGGGCCTGCAGCACCTTGGCGGCGGCCTCGGCCACCCGCCCGTGCTCCACGCCGAAATCGCGGGCCAGGCGGCTCAGCAGCTCGGCGCGGGCCGGCCCGGGCTGCAGCGCGCGGTAGAAGCGCACGAACTCGGCGCCGCGCAGCTCGGCGGGCGGCGGGGCTTTCTCCTTGGTCTCGTAAGGCGGCAGCGGCGGCACCGAGCGGCGCAGCAGCTCCTCCATGCCCGGGGAAGAGCCCGAGGAGAGGCGGCGCGGGCCCCGCGCGGCCCAGAGCAGCGGGCGCGGCGGGCCCCGGAGCGGGCACAGCCGCCTCATCCCGCACACCGCCGCAGGCCGCGGCGCCGCCCGCCGGGCCGCTCCGCGCGCGCTGATTGGCTGTGATCGCAGATTGACAGCGCGTCCCGCCAATGGGAAGTGAGGAAAGAGGGGCGGGGATGGGGGTGTGTGAGGGGTGTGTCGGCCGCCATGTTGAGTGTGGCGCTCAGCGGTCACGGGCTGCCGCTCCTCACGGCCCGGAGGTCCCCCGGCACCGCCCTGCCCTCAGAATTAACTCCCCGTGCTGCACTTTGGAACCATAAAGTCATATCGGACACGGTGCCGGGCTGCGCCATGGGAAGGTCGGGTCGGACTGAGGAGGAATTTCCTGATTGTGGTTAGGCACTGGGCTGCCCAGGTGGAGTCACCTCCCCGGAGGTGGCACTTGGTGCCACGGGCTGGTCCAGGAGTTGGTGTTCGGTCACAAATTGAACTTGATGATCTCAAAGGTCTTTTCCAGCCTAATTGATTTTGTGATTCCGTGAATCATCAAGATTGGAAGAGACCTTTAGGATCACCCAGCCCAAGTGTAACCCCTAAACCACAGCAAGAAATGCCAGATGCAGACACCGAAGCATCTCCACCACCTCCCTGGGCAGCCTATTCCAGTGCCCGACCTCCCAGCCAACGAATAAATTTTTCTCAAATACCTAACTGGAATCTCCCTTGTCTCAGTTTATGACCTTACACTGTCCACTGTATCTTTCTCCCCTGTGGCTCCCATATTTCCTGCTGGGCTGTGCTGGCTTTGTGGAACGCCGCTGAGCACCCAGGCTTGCACAAATCTGAAATAAATAATTCATGTGTGTCTCACGTGTGTCATTATTGGCTTGGTGCATGTAGCCCTGGTTCCGTGCCTGAGGTGAAATTCCTTTTCCCAGGGAATTTTCTGCAAACAGGAGAGAGGTTTTTGTAACTGTAACTTTATTATTCATTTCTTTTCCTAGGAGGGACTTCTTCTTGATGTCCCTCTGCTCTGACCAATGTGATGGAAGAGGTTTTGCCTTTGTGTCACCAATCAAATTGGTCTGTGTAAAATAGTATAAAAGGGAGGCACATCCCAAAAATAAAGGAGTCATTTTCAGCCTTCTGAAGTTTGGAGTCTGTGTCGTTGTGGTGTAAAACAGCATCAGGGCACATCAGGGAACAAATCCAGTTTCCTGGGCAGCTTCCCCATGTCCTGAGGAGGCTCCTGTAAATCTGCTGATACTTTCAGGGGCAGGGATCCCAGCCCCTGGGAGCCCAGGCCAGCCCTGCTACAGGAAACAACACAAATTTGCTCTGAAACAGCTGCAGGAAACAAATTTGGTTATGCAGTTTTGAGGTCACAGACTTGAGTGTAAGCCTGTTCTCCAGGTCCCGTGGCAAAAAACTGATCATGAGCCCAAAGTCCTCTCAAGTGTGTCAGGACCTTTCGTGAATGAAGTTAAACATCTCCATCCTGCTCCCAGCTCAGGCTTACAAAGGTAACACTCCTTTGGGCATTGAGGATTTGCCTCCTTTAGACATTAAACCAGCAGAACACGTAGGTCACATTGATGTCAGTGAGATTAGAATTGAGCAGCAATTGTCCTTAAAAGCACAGGGAATTGTGATTCTCAGCCTTTGAAATAAGAATTGAGGAGAGAATCAAGCCCTCTTTGTCAGTGAAGAGACAAAAAAAGAGAGTGCTGTCTAATTACAAATTTTAGAACAAAATGTTTAGAGATTCCCAAGGAAGGGGACAAAAGAAATAAAAACAAAATGGGAGCATTAGAGTCCTAGAGAGCTGAGGGTCATAAGATAAACTATTATACCATTAAGGGAGGGAAAACATGACTCAGAAGCATTGTAATATATAAAAAGACTTTTAAAAAACATTTGAATCTCACTGGCAATGAATTAAGCTTCAGAAAAATCCCTTGCCACCTTTAAAACTTAATTTTCAGCTAAAAAAAAGAAGCCTTCAAAGTTGACTGGTCAGTTCTCCTTGGCCTCCGGAGGAAAGGGGCTGCCAAAAGAGCCTCTGCCTATGTCAGATTCCCAGGATAATGTCTGCGGAGACAGAGAAGAAGTAAGAAGTAAGAACTTCCACCAAAAATCATGATGCTATTGCTGTATGCACTCTTTATAGCAATTCTGCAGTTTTAAATAGGGATCCATCAGACAAGTACAACTTTTTCCATTTGAAAACTGAAATAAAACGTTTTTAGCCATGCTTCATAAAAAAAGCTGGACAGACTTTTTTTTTTTTTTTTTTTTTTTTTTTTTTTTTTGCAAAGGAGAGCTAGAATATGAACTTTTTCTTCTGTATGTTTAATAATGATCTTAAATCCACTGTGTTTGTTCAATGTATGATTATATAGTAAACTTCTTCACAATCTGGTGCATATTTGGTTGACATACACCCTAAAATTGTGCTAAAATGAGTCTAGTTTGTGTTTCTATTCATTGAAAGCCTTATGGACCGGCTCAGATTCTGATTCAGAAATTTCAAGAAGCCCGAGATAGAGATGTTAGCACAGGGGGAGTGTGGTGATGAAAGATGAAGGCTCCAACCTGCCAGAAAATGGTCAGCATTTCTCAGGATCAATTCCTTTTAAAAAATCCTATCCAGAAATGCTTCTGTTCTTTCTACTTCGACAGCACTCTCAGCTTGGCCTTGGGTAGGATTCCTGCAAGAACAGAGCTCTCCTGCATGACCCACGGCCATCAAAACCAGCTACCAGCCTTGTTCATCCCCAGAGACCTCAGTGGTACAGCTTGTAAGGCTTTGTCAAGACATTTCTTTTGAAACGTTCTACTACTCATTTTTATTTTATTTTATTTTATTTTATTTTATTTTATTTTATTTTATTTTATTTTATTTTATTTTATTTTATTTTATTTTATTTTATTTTATTTTATTTTATTTTCCCCCAGGGAAAACTTAACTATCTGCTTCAGCTGCTGCTTGGAAAATGAAAGCACATCTCTGTCTGGCAGGACCTGAGGGCACCACGAGATGTCTGACCCTGCCCAGCCTCACCTGGGAATTTCTCCGTGGGTTCAGGAGCCCCACTTCAGCTCAGCCTGAGGGTTTGAGATCCTCCTGCACATCCCAAATTCCATCCCGAATTCCCTGGGATTGCCTTGCCTCCTGCCTTGCCACCGTGGATGTTTATTCTTGAAAACGTTTATTACTGCAAACTGAATGTTATTATTAGAAAACTGGAGATTGAAAGAGCCTTAATTGCACTTCAGTAATTGTAAATTTTGTCTCCGAGCAAAAAGAGAAGCTAATAAAAGATGGAAAGTCAATTTGATCCAAGTCAGTCTGATCCTCTTTTTATTTTTTTTTTCTCTTTAATCTGTTCAAATGTTAGGTAAAAATAAAGTGCATGCCCTGGTTTCTCTGCTCAATAAATCCAGTATGGCAAAGACAAACTGATTTCTGATGGAAATGAAGGTAGTCCCGTGGCTTGGGGTTTGTTTTGTTTCTTTTCTGTATTTACTCTTGCATGCAGAGTGCCACGAAAATGTATTTAGGACAAGAGTCTGAGCTGAGAAACTGACTGTGCTATTATTCAAGAGAGTAGCAGAGCTTCAGTTCACTTCAAAAGAAACAAGATGGAGCCAATGATTTCCAATAAATCTGTTTGTGCCTGCAAAGTGTTCATCCAAGGGAGATTTGTCAGGAAACATCACTCCCCACCCATCCTACAGGTGGCTTATTCTTGTAATTACGGAGTTTATACACAAATCTCGCCTTCTGAGTTCTCAAACTAAAGATTTTTTTAAAAATATTTACCAGAAAATATTGAAAATATCTATGTGATCAAGAGAAAACCAACCCTTATCAGGCTGGTAAAGGGGAAATAAAAGGTCTCTTCCTCTGTTTTCCTTTCACCACAGTGCATGTGGTGGGAGAGCAGAGTGGGAAGCTGTGCTGCAAGCTCTGAACATGTTTTGTAATAGCTCGGAACAGAGTCTGTAAAATTACTTTAAATGAGCAAGTATCCCATTTTGAAGAGTTCATAAATCTCATAAGGTACTGGAAAAAGCAAACTTGCTGTAGTTACTGAGTAAAAACCAGGATCATTTCAGCTTTTTGCACTGCTCTTCAATTACCCAGCCCCTCCAAACAGGCAGTTCTGAGGGTGGTTTTGTTCCAGCTCCCCAAGCTGGGTGAGATAATTTAAAATGAGATAGCAACGTTCCACTGTCAGAGCTGTAGCCAGTGCTTAGCTTTAGTCATGATCTTAGATAAATACAACATTGTTTTATGGAATTGCCTGGCTTTAAGCACAGGAGGCTTGTACTGAGAGCCTGCAGGATCAGCTCTGTGCTCACAACTGCACACTTCAGGATTTCCTTCCTGATTCTTCATCTCTCTGAGTTTTTCTTGTTTAATTTGCCTGCAGTGAGTTGTGCCCCAGGTAAGGACACAAAGTACTGAACAGCAGAGGTGTCTGCCTCTGAAATCAGATCGTGGGAATCTTTGTTTCAAGTGATTAATCTCTTTCTATCGAGGAGTTCTCTGAAATAATTGCCAACCTGAGGATTTTTATTTAGGGCGCTGTAGAACCAGAACTTTTATCGTAAAACTCTGGTTTCTAGGTCTTTTTTTCTACCCAATTTAGGAATATTTATAACTGACAGTGGACTGAGACCATTTCTAATGTTTTACTAAATATTTTATCTCTTTTTTGTAATTTTTTTTTTAATAAAGGAAAACCAAAGCTCTCGTAGATGTTAAGAAATGTCCCTGATATCTCAAGGCGTAGTAAAACTGATTGTAATACTTATTTTAGTTTCAGCCACGGGTCCTAAATACAATGTTGAAAGATGCCAATATTCATATGAACATTGAATTTATTTGCTTTATTATCTGATACTCAATTTTGTGTTACAGGGTTGATGGTAAATAAAAGCAGAATATAGTACATGAATTTATAAGTCAGTGTACTTCGCTCTTGTTCCCACAGAATCCTTATCATTATCACAGAGATTGTTCCCACAGGGGCTTCCAGCCACTCTTTCCCCTCCTATTTATGTTGGTATCATGAAAAAGAGCAAAGAACCCCTGATTTCTCTTTTAGTATGAAAAATAAAAGGTAAATGTTAGCCAGAGTTGTTTCCCCACCACCTCTTTACAAATATACCTTTCCTTTTTTTTTTTTTCCTTATTTTGTATCTTCCTCACTTTGAAAAGTCTTCATTGGTGATTCAATTCCTAGATAAATCTTCTATTAGCATTTACCAGCTCGTTCAGCTCCTTGATATTAATTCTTGTTCAGGCTTAGATGGCACATTAGAGGAAAATGAGGCTAAAGATTTAAGCAGATACTTTTAATTATGTCTGGCTCTAATAGAAGATGGACAGAATCTTACAGGGCAGGATATTAAGCTACTTTTCCCTGCATGAAACTTTTATGTTTATAGCACAAACCATTTAGTGTAGTAGCAAATTCTTCCTTCTAACAGTTATTTCAAACTGATGTTTGTAGTTTTTCTCCTTCATTGCTGAGACAGATTTGTACACTTGTGTGAATTTGGACATCTAAGTACTAAATTAAATTCCCTCCCAGCCTGCAGAAACAGGAAGAAGAAGGCTGGGTGTAAAAGGGAGTTGTCTCCCTGGTTCTCCAGCTTGCAGTAAAAATTTGATTTTTAAACACCCTGGAACAGAGAGCGAGGAGGAGGAGGAACAGAGGACACCAGGAAGAGGAAGCTGCAGGATTCAAGTATGGAGGGAGTCTCACTGAAGTAGATGAGAAATTCAACCGAACATTTGTGATTCTTTGGGGAAGGACAAAATCTTCATGTGTTGTGGGGCTGAACTCCCTGGGGCTGTGCCTCAGGCTGTGAGCAGTACAGAACCCCAGGGAACTTTGCACTTTGCATTGCTCTCCCTTTTTTACCTTCTCCGGCATAAAGGTGTGGATGAACAGTTTGGAACGGAGCGATGAGTCTGAGTTGGGCAGGGCTGAGGGAAATAACTCACCCGAAGCTCTGACAATCCAGGTGTTTTATTGAAGTCAAGGCCAGATTTCTGGAAACTGCAGCACATGGAAAGTGTTGGGTGGTCCCTGAGTGACCTTGGCACTGCCCTGGATAACCAGTCTCTCTGTGCTCAGCGTACTTTCGCAGCCCACTCCAATTCAACTCCAGGCATGGACTGAGTTATAGGAGGAGGAGTTCAGTTTTCAGCTTGTTTATTTACTGGGTAAATGTTTCTTTTACAGTTGGTGTTTAAGCCTACAGGGATGAGTACAGGCTGCCTGTTCTAATCCTATGCAAATTTATTTAGTCTCCTGTATGCTAAAAGCGTTCATTAGTTTTAATAAACACAAAGATTGGGAAATTGAGAGCTGTAATAATTGCTTTACACAGCATGGAGCTTAATAATCAGGAAACAAACTCCTTTAAGATCTCTCGTGTTTATACTACTGGCAGTGAAAGTACTGCTTTTACACTGTTGCCTTCAACAGACATGACTTTTAGTGTTGCCAGAGTTTTCTTGGAGCAATTACTTTGGAAAATTATCTGTTGGGATCGTTGTGGTGCCTGGACTCAGTTTAATTGCTGAATGCTGACTCGCTTTGTGACATGGTGTTGTTTTCTAAAGTTGCCAGTGGCCTTAACAGATGTGTAATGCTGCAGCTGAGGCACTGAAGTGTTTACAGTGCTCAGTTTGTGTGTAAATCCAGGAATACAGAAATTGCAAGGATGTCAGAATTTATGATAGCAACCTATTAATCTGTCACCAACTCTAAAGGCCTCTAAAAGCTCAATTACCACGACAGTGTCTCCACGTTGTTCCCACAGTTCTGCAGGAGTGAATCACAGGGAGGAAAAGTTGATGCTTATTTTTGTCATTTCCATTGTTTCTGTGCATTTCTGACGCCCTGTTTGTTTTGTTCCTTAACATTTCTACTAGCGTGGAACAACAAAAAGACAAAAAACAAAAAACAACAAGAAACAAACCCAAAGCATTAAATCAGTGCTCTGTCAGGCAGTTAATCTAACCTTTTAAAATGATGTTTGCAGAGGAGCTGTTCCTGGTGAATGGGAAATGCATTCAGCTGATATCTCTGGGTTTATTTCTGCAGTCAGTGGTAGGAAAGAGGTTCTTCCAGAAGGTCACTAAATGTGTTCCCCTCTCCCCACTGACTGTAGGAAGGTCCTGCTGGCTCAGTCAGTGTTCTCCGAGCAAACCAGGCACACCTGCAGATCAGGGCAGGAAATCCTTATCAAATCCACGATTATCATGGACAGGGCACAGTCAGGGCTGCTGGACAGTGGACAGAGCTTTCCCTGAGCTCCAGAGGAGGAAGCCTGGGAAGGAAAGCTGATGAACTTGAGCATCACTGGAGGTGTGGAGCCATCAGTGGCTGCTGAGGTCATTATTAACAAACCTTTCCATCTTCCTGAATTAGTGGATTTGTTCTTCCTGCCAGCAACAGATCTCATCCTAGTTTATGTACTAATAAAATGCATCTGAGATGAGAAGAGCTGGGATGTGCCAGCCTGCAAGAGTTGTGAAAGATTTACTGCCAGCCTGGAGCCAGTTTTGTCCTCATCTCAGGAGCTCCTCCAGCAGCTCAGAGCAGCACATGCCTGGGGCTTGGCCCCGCTTTCCAGAGCACTTTTCCCCCTTAAGCCCTTTTCACAGAGAGCAGAGGTCAGGAGCAGCCTGGCATCCAGCAGCACTGGGATGGGGGGAAAGAAGGAATATTTTCTGAATTTTAAATTCAGGAGGAGTATTTTCTGAATTATAAAGTAAGAAGAAATATTTTCTGAATTTTAAATTGATATCTATGAAAGTGCTGCTCTGCCGTTGCTTAGAGATCTAAATACTGCTGGAGTAGAGTTCATTGTTTTCATTTAAGCTTTTATTGATTATTGGCCCCAAAGAAATTACCCACAGACTGGAACATGAGAATCTCTACTGTGCAGATTTGTATTTCTTTAATTGTGATAGGAAATACAGTTATATCAGAGGGGAGAAGCATCTTCAGAAGACTTCTCTGAACTGCAGATGGATTTCTGCAAATACTCTACTGATGGCTGCAGAAATCTCTAAAGGATGGAGTAAAATAAGTGAGGGCCACAACCTCAACTTACAGCACACAAAATCAGAAATGCAAAGGATTTTTGGGAAGGGACTGATTTTGTGAGCCTTGTTGTGTGTGTCTGTGTCTCTGCCCTTGGAACTGAATGTGTAAATCCCTGAGGATGGGCAGTGCTCCTGCCCTTCCTTTTTCCAGAAGTCAGAGATTGGGGCTGATTTGGATTTTGGGGTTTCCCTGCAGCCACAGTGCAGGATTTTAACTTTCCATTTTTCCAGAGGTCGCTGCCCCTGATGAAGCCATGGTAACAGGATGTGTCCACAGGGCTCAGGGATTTCCATGGATAACCAAGTGATCTCCTTCCTGCCTATGGAATATTTACATCACTTTTGATGTGTGTGGATCAATGTGCTCTGGTTAGGAGTGATTTATGGGATAGGATCTGGAGGCTGATCCACTGAAATAATCTTGTTGTACATACTAATTGCTTTACTGTTTGATGTTCCCTTCAAAGTAGAAGCTTTTTATCAGCAGTTTCAGTTTGGATGGATTAACAAAGATTAGAATGGAAGTTGGAAGAAAATATGAAGTGTAGTACATTGTATAATGTTCGTTCAGAACAAGAAAACACTTCAAAGATTAAGTAGGAGAATAACAATGAATTATATGATCTTTTTAAAATTAATAGAATTGAATTTTTATCTTCAAAATACTCAATAAGCCAATGTCTGCATTATAGATGGGTTGTGGGAAGAACTGCTGATTCTGGTACCTTCATGATATTCTGGCTGGGATCAGCACATGGAAATTTGAGGCCCTTGTGTCTCTGGGATTGCTGAAGCTCTCTGGAAGTGGCATTCAGAGTGTGCAATTATTTGTGTGACACAAAGGGAGGAAGAAGGCTCAGAGCTGTGACTCTCTGGTGGATGTTTTGTTACTGCTCATTGGAAGTGTTTGTTCTATTCTGCTCTGCTTCCCTCTCTCTGGCTGTGAATTCATCACCTGCAATTGAAGTGCAATTTATTCCGTGGTCGCTGCGTTTCCTCATGGATGAGGAGGGAGAGAGGTGTGGGAGCAGACAAATCAACTTAATGTCACCTGCCTGGGTCAGCTGTGTCACTGAACAGCAACAATGTGGGCAGTAACTTCCCTTTTTTTTCTAAATGCAGGACTGGCTCTGTGTGCAGACCACCTCCCTTGACTACTGCTGTGCTCTCCTTAATGAAATATTTATTTGAAACCCCTTTCCCATTTGGTTTTTTTTTTGCTTGCATCCTAATGAGACGTGACAGGGGGATAGCAGACTGCTAAGGCATGGAGACCTGTAAATAAAGGAACTGTTCCATCTTATTAAAT
This sequence comes from Chamaea fasciata, assembly GCF_029207755.1. Taxonomy (NCBI): domain Eukaryota; kingdom Metazoa; phylum Chordata; class Aves; order Passeriformes; family Sylviidae; genus Chamaea; species Chamaea fasciata. The sequence goes on from NW_027094097.1 coordinate 13,537,615, forward strand.
TTGTGAGGGGGGAAAAAAACAGAGAGAGACCTGTTTCATATGCTGTTAGATTATTTCTTCACAGTCACAGGTATTTTGGTGACACTGGTTCAGATTTAAACGTTTCAAACTTAATTTTCTCGCTGCGGCTCTCTGTCAGTCACGAACTAAAATTTTCTCCTCTGCTTTTTAATTATTCCACAGATTAATATATTGAAAATGGGCTCATTTCTATGCCTCAAATTAAGCTAGCTCTGTTTCAGTTTTTCCTCAATTACTCCTGTAATTAAGACCCATTAACCCATGGCAGAGAATAAAATAAGAAAGCAGAAACAAAAATTAAAAAGCAGGAGGGGAGAAGCCCCTATTTGGCTTCCTTAATCATAAATAGCTTCAAATTCTTTCTGGAACAGCCACTAGAAGGGAATTTATTAAGGAACTTGACAGCCTCTATGTAGTTTTGAGAAGAACATAAAGTTTTCAGACAATAGTCCCATCAGGGATCCCAGTTGTAAACAGTCTGGATGTACCCACTTAATTACACGAAAACCTGGCACGGTGCTCTGGGGAGGAATTAAAAACTGCTAAACCTGCATCCCACTCTGGAAGTGGGATATTTAATCAAGTCAAAAGCTTCATTGCACCCCATAGCCAGCCAAGTGAAAATCTAGGCTGTTAAATATTTTATGGGTGGTGGTGTTGTCTCCAGCCATATATCAGGGCATGGTAACAACAGCAGGAGGAGTTTTTTCTCTCAGGGAGGATGGGACTCTGCTGGGTGGTTTTCCTTGGCACTTAGGGTGGTTTCTATGGAAAGGAGAGCCCTGCTTGAGCTCTGAAGTGGCCCTGGCTGAAGTGTGTGAAGATGGTGTGGATGCTGCACGGGAAAGAGCAATTCCTAAACGTGCACCATTTTTTATTCTTTTTACACTGCCAGGCACCATTAACTGCATTAATGTAAAAAAATGAGGGCATTGTAGTAACTCACTGACACACAGACTATTTTTGCTCAAGCCCAACAACACAGCTTAAAAAAAAAAAAAAAAAAAAATAGGAATAAACATGGGGTTTGCTTCAAAGCAAGCTCATATAACTGAAAAATATAGAGTCCCTCCTATGATGCTTGTGAAACCAGCTGCATTATTTATTTTTTAAAATTTTTTGACCATTTTTAGCACTCTTTCAGTGCTTTGGCAAGCAAGCTTGGACACTGTGTAAGGTTGTGCTGCATTTCAGGTCAACACAGCTCTTTATTGGCTATAAATTATTTGTGTGGTTTATGACGCCTGCACTCGAGGGCCATCATAAAAGCAGTTATGCACATAGGATGTCAAAAATACATTTTTCATACTTTGGAGATCTTCTAGGCCCTTGCTTAGGGATTATTGCACGCCTGTGTGCTGTAAAGTTAAATGATAGTCCTCTTCCTTAAATGTTTATCTCAAAATGCACTAAATTCAGGTAGAAACCTTTCCAGACATTAATGATCATTACCAAGTGTCATTGTCTTCAGCAGCTTAGCACAGATAAGCTTTGAATGGAAACTTAATGGCTCTTCTGTAAGCAGAGACCTCGGTTTCAGCAGCTTGCAGGAGGCCACATGCACTGATGGCACACAGAGATTCCCAGTTTTGCTACCACCCACCCCAGGTGACAGCAGAGCTTTAGAAATGCCAGTTGGTGAAAGCACCAGTGAGCTGTGGAGGGTGAACACCCCTAAATCCCAGCTCAGCCTTTCCCTCATTGTCTGAGCCCTCTCCCCATGTCGGGTTGGGGTCAAGAATTAGCACAGGATGTGCCCACAGTCAGTTAATTACTGGAGCAGGGTCCAGTTTGCTCCCTGAAGGAGCAAGTCAATAATGCTTTATCTTCCTCTCACTTGGTGTCCTTTGAGACCGCCACCTTCCTCCAAGACTCAGCAGTAACCAGGTCTCCAGTGTTGCTCTTTGTATGTGTTTGTGACCTGTTTGAGCTTCAAATGGCCTCTTGTTTCTTCTGTTCTACAAAATACAAATACAGAGGAGGGGGAAATAGACTGATTACCTCAGCTGGGCAATTATGAATCCCACACTAAATATCCCTCGGACTTTTCACCTTCCAGGGATGAATTGTTCCAGTTCTTGCTGCCCTAAAGGTGTGTCCACATGAAAAGTGTGGCTGAGTCACATCACTGCAAAAACGTTGGAGTTTGCAGTCCAAAGGATAAATACAGAGCTGGTGTGTCTGTTAGCCCCCAAAATTTTAAACTTGGAACCTTAATGTGTAATTATTGTATTGGTCTTCTGTAACTTTATATTTGCTAATATCATAACTTTAAAACGACACTGCACTTCTTCTTTCTGTCGCTATTAAAAGTGAACAGCAGCTGGTTGAAATAGAAAATAGGGTTTTTTTTATTTCAAGAGAAGAAAAGTCAGGTTTATTATGATAGAGGGCAGTGACTCAAGGACTTGTATCAGCAGATGTGGGGAGAAAGTGACACTTGGCAGGAAGGGACAGGGAGAGAGGAAGGGAAGGAGGGAGGGAGTGATGCTGAGGTCAGTACATTTGTCAGTAAACTCAGCTCAGGGGCAGCCAGAAGAGCAGTTCTGGTGCTGGCTCTGCCCTGTTCCCTTGAGACACTGTTGCTTGAGATTTTAAAACACTTTCGAGCAGAATCTGAAGCTGCAAAAGATTTTGGCGCCGTGTTCAGTTTTCCCCAAGGGCTTGTACAGAAAAGATCAGGTTAAAGGACTTTCAAAGAAAAGCTGTATTAATTTAGGGACTGAGGAGATCTTGCTCAGTCACTGTGGTAGTTTTCAGACCTTTTGATGCAGTTGTTGTGAAGCCTGATGCTTGAAGCTCTTCACCTTACAGATGTTTTTATCCTGTCCCTCAGTGAGCTCTCCCAGCTGTACCCGCGTGTGTTCAGAGTGCTCTGCCATGGATAAACCATCCTTGAATTTTGAGAACAGATGTCAAAATAGAGCCAGTGAGAATGGAGTGTGGCTATGAGACGGTTCTTTAGTGAAAGGACAGTTCCTGGATTACCAGGGCTGGGATCTCTGGCAGTGCTGCATGCTGAGGTGTGATCAAACCCTTTGGTTCATGATCCATAACCCACATGTGCAGGGGATTTGGGGTTGGTTTTCAGGTATTTATGGCAGCTTTCTTAGTTAGAAACAAACCATATCTGAGCAGAAGGTGATCACCCTAAAGTCATGAAAATTCCTGCAGAGCCCTGTGTGGGAATGGGCATTATTCCCCTTGGACAGGTTCTGGAATCCTTTGGAACAGTTTTTCTCTGCCCATTCCAATGACTGAGATGTAGTGATTTCCCTGCCGTGGGTCACTGTGATTCTCCTGTGTTCATTTATGCAGAGGAAATCAGCTCCTGATAAGCAGGTTTGTAACTTCTGTAAGCAACCACGGCCTTGGCTGAATTGGGGGTTTCCTGGAAAAGTGTCATTTTGATCTGTGAATCTTCTCTGTAATGAGAGCAGAGAATAAAGGCACCACAAGAAAGAAACTAATGAAAACAAAATCCAGCTGTAATGAGACCAGTAGGAAGAACAGGCTTTAGATAATTCTGCCTTCAAAAAGCTGACAGTTTAATTAAAATTCTTATTGGGAACGCTAGGTAATATAGCTTTGCATTTAATAGGGATATTTTGCAAAACAAGTGTGTGACTGTGTTTCAAAACAGAAATTAATTGGTTGCTGGCTAGAAAAATGACTGAGATGAGTGGGTGTTTGAGCCATCCTCCTGCACCAGTTGGTGTCCTGCCATGCTACAGGTGCTCACTTTGCATGGCCAGTTTTGCAAAATTGAGCTATTTCCATGTTTTCTTACTTCCAGTGAAGTCTGAAGCCTTATATCATGAGAGGAAGGAAAAAAAATATGAAAAAAAAAAAAAGTAATTGGTTTGTTCATTCCTATTCACACAAATCAAAGGTGTACATACTGTCTTAAATTTTAATCAAAGTGGGGTGAGTTCCAGGTAGGATTCATTGGGAATGAAAAATGCCAACCTTTTTAAAAGAGAATGTTGGTATTTTCCCTTAAAACCTCACAGACAGAAGTGTCTCAGCTTATCTTTGCAAAGTCCATGCAAAGCCCGGTGTCTGTCCTGCTTATCTCTTGCATGTTGTGGTGCTGCAGAATTCCTGCCAATCTTTATTTTACACCACCACGAGTGGGTGAGAATTAATCCAGAGTGGTGAGAATTAATCCAGCTTTGCAGCCCGGCTGAAAGAACAGAGGCAAAGTGATTTTGCTCAAGGTCGTTCAGAAGATTATTGGCAGAGCCAGGATTAAAACTTACTTTTTAAATCCTAAAAGATGAGCGTTTTTAAGAGGTCTGGGAGTGTGGGGGTATCTCACATGAATTGTAGCAAAACTGAAACTTTTTTAAGCTTGTCTTGTCCACAGCAAACCACGTGGGCACACGAGGAAAGAAATGGCATTTTTTGTTCTCTTTTGGTTTTCCTCTTTAAATTGTGGGGCTTCAAATCAGCTGTTGGGGCAAACTCCTCAAAGCTTCCTTTCTCACACTCCACTTGGAATTCATGTTTGCCTAAAAGGGGAATGTAAAACCATGAGCCTGCCTCGTAATTCATAGTTCTGGTTGCTTTTTTTTTTTTTTTTTTTTTTTTTTTTTTTTTTTTTTTTTTTTTTTTTAACTCCCTATAAATTGTTGCTGTGAGGAGATTAGAGGAGATGTGGAAATCTGAGAGGTTTGGGAAATGCCTGTCTGTAAAGTCTGCTCTGATAATTTCAGCTGGCTCTCTGCCAAGTGCGGTTTGATTCTGCTGGTCAACTGCTCCCCATAAAAAACCCGAGTACTCCTAAAAAAAATCCAAGGGATGTGTGTCATTAGTGAGATGATTGTTGTTGTTGAACTGCAGGGGTTAAATCCCCGCGGTTCTCTGGGTGATTCCTGCAGGGGTTGGTGTCTGTTTTCCCAGTGAAAAACCTGAAGGATCAGGAAGCCAAACGAGGGGAGAGGGTTGATTAGCTCGCGGTGCTGCTGGTTTGCCCCTGTTTTTCTGTGCAGGAACGAGAGTCTATATTCTGGTTCAGAGTTCAAGCAAACCTCCCGATAAAAAAGGAACATAAAAGCTAAAAAGATTATAGAGATGGTTGTTAAACAGCTGAGCCTGCCAAATGTCTATGGAGTATCTGTGAGAGCATTAACAGAATAACAGCACTTGGGCTGCTTTGTTTTAAAATTTTATTGCACTTATTTCATGCTAAAACCACATTTAAGGTTCCAGTTCTAAAATGTTTCATAATGAATACTTCTTGAGTGAACCTTCAGAGCAGAGTTCTTTATAGGTTCATTTAAAGGCTTCAAACCAGGCTCCCTTCTCACCCTCCGGTGTTTAATCCCTCTGAACTCCACGATGCATTTTTGCTCTTCCTTGCACAAGGAGCTCTGGAGCCCAGTTCCTTCATCCTGGTGCTGAAAGCTCCAATTTTATGTTGTGTTACCTAGGGAATTCCTCAGTTTTCTCTGCTGTGCCACAGAATTTCCCTTCTTAGGAAAACCAGAAGCAGCATAAAGAGTTCCAAGTGTCACCAAGAAATCAAAGGAGCAGCTGACAACTCTTGTTGCTCAGGAATTCCAGTGCTGTCACATTTTTTGAGAATACGTGGCTGTTTCCAGGACTAGAAACTCTTGGTAGCGTAGAATGCCTTGAGATTGTTATTGCGTGTTGGAGCAGAGTGCAGCCCAGACATTAAAACATCTCTTTATTCATGGCATCTTCAAATCACTGTTTCCCTCAGGCTATGCAATAGCTCATGGAAAGTCCAAGATGAATAAATATTTCTGTGCAAATGAAGAAAGGGCTGCATGAAATATCTGTTTGTTAATTCCTGGGATGGAATACTTAGGACTTTTGATAAAGAGAGCTCCAGGAAGAACTGTTCATCTCCAAGCTGATCTTCTGGTTATAATTTTGTGTCTGTAGAAACTCTACTAGTTTTCAGATATAATAACATCAGCAAAGCTTGGTTATGTCAATAACTTCCTGGGGATTCCACAGCAACAATTTAATTAAAGGGGAGGTGATCTGAAGATTTGGCATGAAAACACAGGAGTGCAGAGTGAACTGAATCTGTAAATTTTTTAAACAATCAGCTTTTCTAATCTGCTGAACTTGAGCAAGCTGCTTATTAGAACCAGGATCAGACCTGGAGCAAGTGGGACTTGCATGGCGGAACTTTGGAACTCTGGATCTTGGAGGAACTGTCTGCTCTAACTTTTCAGCTGCTCATGATCTTCAGAAGTGGTTTCTTAGCAGAGAGGGTTGATTTCCTGAGAGGTCTGGAAACAAAACCAAATTGAGGAGCCAACAGTAAAGCTTAAACCTCAACAGGTCTTTAACTGTATCAGGTGTCTGGTTCCTACTTGGGACAGAAACACTCCTTGGGCTTAGGAAAGTTTTGGACAAAAAGTAAGAGAATAAGGGCACTAAAACATGGAAGTGCACTGAGAGCTGCATTTATTGGCCTGCGTGCTTTTGTCATATTTATTTAATTTTATAGAATGGTTTGCGTTGAAGGGACATTAAATCTTCCACTATACCAGGTTGCTCCAAGCCCTCAATGTCCAACCCGGGCTTGGACACTGCCAGGAATGGGGAGTCCTAAAATTCCCAGGGCTTAAATATTTTCTCCCAAGCCTTCATTTCCCCATCTCTCTAAGAGAAGCACAGCCTTTCTGTCCTTGTAACTCTGTGACATACTTTAAAAACTTTTGCTGGGTTCTTCCAAACTGTGATGGAGAATTTGACAAAGTAGAAAAGAAGAGAAGGTGAAAAAAAAATACTAAAAAGAAAAAAAATGTTCTTAAATCAGAGACCTGTCAATAGCATCATGCAAACTAAATTTAACAGCTAATTTACTGGTGACAGAAATATAATCCATATAATTTATGCATCTAATATAATCTGTCATTTGTGTTTAAGGAGGAGAGCAAGGCAGCATCTAATAAAATGTAGAAGAAAAATGAGTTTGTGAGGTGAGTGACAGAAATGTTCATTACCTCAGTTCTTTCCTGCGGTGTTCCTCTCTTTCAAGGCAGGAATCTTAAGAATTTGATCCTTATGAAGTAGAAAATTACTACTTGAAATGACATTTTTTTTCTTCCCCTTTCTTGTCAAAACCTAAAATTGTTCCAGTTCAAAACCAATCAAAGAAGAAAGAGAAGTTTCTGACTTCATCCCTGTCCAAAGAGAGCAAAGAGAAAAGAGGCCAAGGGCTCTCTCAGAGATGAAAGACCCGTGGAAGGTAATTTGAAATCGCCATCAGTTATTCAGGCTGTGCATTCACAGGTGAGGGAAGGAGCTTTGGACATTCTGCAGCCTGTGCTGGGCGAGAGGAAACCCAAATGCTCTGAAAGAGCCCTGAGTATGTGGTGCTGTAACATCCCCCTAAAAATAAGTTCATGTTGGAGCTGCAGCTGGAATCACAAAGCAGCAGTGCAGAGACTGTGGGATGTTGAGAAACACTTGGAGGAAAAGCTGAGGGAGATTCTGGATGGATGTTCCCATTGCTTTTGTGCATGGAATGGCATGATGAATGATGTAAAAGTCCTAAAAAGCAACACCTCGTGGTTGTAGCAGCACAAACTGCTGAAGGCTCTTCACCCTAACCCCAGGGCAGGTCAGAGATTTTGCTAATCAAGGCTTTGGCTGCAGAGAAGTCAGAGAAAATGTAAAAGTACTGCTGGGGCTCTCACTGGGACTGACGTGTTCCCTGTTGCACCCTGATTTGGGGTTTTGGCTCTCTGTAGGTCCAGCAGCCTCACAAGCTGCTCTCCGTGGTGACACAAGAATTTTAACCCTGTTAAAATTGTCATGTTCCCTTCAAATGGCCTCTTGTTTCTTCTGTTCTACAAAATACAAATACAGAGGAGGGGGAAATAGACTGATTACCTCAGCTGGGCAATTATGAATCCCACACTAAATATCCCTCGGACTTTTCACCTTCCAGGGATGAATTGTTCCAGTTCTTGCTGCCCTAAAGGTGTGTCCACATGAAAAGTGTGGCTGAGTCACATCACTGCAAAAACGTTGGAGTTTGCAGTCCAAAGGATAAATACAGAGCTGGTGTGTCTGTTAGCCCCCAAAACTTTAAACTTGGAACCTTAATGTGTAATTATTGTATTGTTCCTCTGTAACTTTATATTTGCTAATGCCATAATTTTAAAACGACACTGCACTTCTTCTTTCTGTCGCTATTAAAAGTGAACAGCAGCTGGTTGAAATAGAAAATAGTTTTTTTTTTTTATTTCAAGAGAAGAAAAATCAGGTTTATTATGATAGAGGGCAATGACTCAAGGACTTGTATCAGCAGATGTGAGAAGAAAGTGACACTTGGCAGGAAGGGACAGGGAGAGACGAAGGGAGGGATTGCACCCTGATTTGGGTTTTTTTGCTCTCTGTGGGCTCAGCAGCCTCACAAGCTGCTCTCTGTGGTGACACAAGAATTTTAACCCTGTTAAAATTGACACATTCCCTGTTGCACCCTGATTTGGGGTTTTTTGGTCGCTGTAGGCTCAGCAGCCTCACAATCTGCTCTCTGTGATGACACAAGAATTTTAACCCCGTTAATCTCATATTTGAGGGAAGACACAGCTCCTCCAGTCAAGAGCATCTTACAGCAGCATAAAATAAGAAGCTTCTCTGCACAATTGCATGAGAACAACTTTCTGAAAAGGATAAATCTGGTATAAAATCCTCCTGGCTGTGACAGACATTAATTCCTGGAACAATGTTTGCTGTTTATTGCATGTTGGCATTTGGGAGTTCAGAGATCCTGCAGTACATTGCAGACAATGTGATATTTATGTGATGTGATAAACACATTTATCCATAGGCATTTCTCTATTAGATTAAGACAAACTGTTGATTTATAAAAGGGGAAAATCATGTGTTTGCGGAATAGACAATGAAGCACACAACCTCTGGCTTTTTGTTTATTTCTCTTGTAATCCTATGATATAATTCCTTTAAAGCAGAAGGCCAGCTCCCTTGCTAATTGTATTTATGATATTTATCATGAGCATGGAACAAATATAGCAGATTTGCCATAGGTTATGCTTCTACAGACACAAAAACTCAGAGCTCCTGTGGGAGTTTTTAAAACTAATACTTCTGGTTAAGTAATTTTTTTAAAAAATTAAATGCCTCAAACACTGGAATATTTAAGCTTGAATAAGCACCAACTTTAATCACTTTTATTTGAAATAAAAGGATGAAGCTGGGGATGCAGTGTGTTCAACAAAATTATGGCTGGATGTGTCCCTTCAAGCAGTTTTATTTCAGATGTTACTTTGGGGAAAGAACTTACTGCTCTAAATTTGCACAATGACTGTTTTTCTACCCCAATAATCTGATCTTCTGTAGGGCCTTTTAAAATAATTTCCACTAAAATCATCACTTTCGAGCTGGTTTCACACCCATCTCATTGGTCATTTATTATTATTAAATGGCCATTTGTTTATCCAACATGGTTTTTAGGATCCTCAGTGAGGTTTGGGGTTATTCAGCTACAAAAGCAAGTGATTTTGGAGCTGGGAATCCAAATAGGAACCTGGAGGAGCAGAAAAAAAAAATGTGACAAGTACAGTGCAATTATCAGTACCTGAAACCTTTCCAAGAACATTTTCTCACAAAATAAAAACCCAGCTTTGCCAAAATAGAAACTTTCCACGAGTCCATACCGACTTCAGGAAAACGTAATTGTGAAAGAAAAGTCAAAATGAGTCATTTCAAGAAATGTCAAAACATTTCTGAAGGAGAACTTGTGGGGTTTTTTTTGTTTTGTTTTGTTTTGTTTTTTAAGTGTGTTAATTTTGATACTATATTTTTTAAAAATACAGTACTGAAATCAAATATTTCACTTGACTCAAAATGCTCAGTGGGGCAGCTCAAAGCTTCCAGGAGAAAACTAGAGCTGAGTGAGCCCCTTTAAACAGAATTATCCCATGGATGCTGTTTAAACAGAATTATCCCATGGATGCTGTTTAAACAGAATCAACTCACGGATTGTCTTTAAACAGAATTATCTCATGGATGGTCTTTAAACAGAATCATCTCATGGATGACCTGCTGGGGCTCAGGGCAGGACGGACAAGGTGTTGAGCCCCTGTGAGTACATGATGAGCTTTTCCAGGTGAAGCTCAGCTGACCTCTGCTGGGAAAAGTGGAATTTTCTAAAAACACGTCTTATGTAGTTGTAAAATCGTGTCTCCACAGCCAGTATCATAAAGCTTTAAAATTCAGAAGGAGCAGGTGCTGGAAATGCAGATACAGTTAATTTTCTTATGGAGGTGTGGTTTTGGTGGGAATAATCCATCCCTCTTTAACATCATTTGCAACATTCACAAGACCTTTCTCCAGAAGGGCTTAGAGGTTTGAGAGCAGTTGCCTCCATGGGCATGGAGTTTAAAAAAGAAATAAAAATAATAATATTCCTGAGAGAGCCAGGAAGTGAAGCCAAGTGAGTTATGAAAGGCTTTGCCTCATGATTGCTCTAATTTTGTAGAAAGTGCTATACCTTATAAAAAAGCTGCCTTGTGTTCAATTTACATAAAGTGTTTTAGTACCAGAGCAAGAGAGTTATAATTTGTCTCCCCAGAGGACAGTAATCTCACAACAGAAGAAGATATAATGGGCAGAAATAGTGGCACTAAGCTAGCAAAAAAACCCTCAAAACCCTCAATAATCCACTTTTGTCACCTGAGCATAAAAAAGAAAAAAAAAAAAAAAAAGAACAAAAAAAAGAAGAAACAACTGTTGCAGTAATTGTATTTATATGAAAAATAGAGCTACCACTCTTACAGATTTCCATACTTCCCAGCCAGTGGGAAGTCCAAGAGGCAATATTGCCTTGAGCACAGCTTTTCGTCTGAACAAATATTCAGAACTCTTAAAAAAATAAAGTTATTCCTTTTACAGATAGATTGAAGCCAGTCTTGTTTGAAATGGAAACCTCCTGTCACCAGGAAAACCCTTCTAACAAAACAGAGAGAGAAGAGGAGCAGTTTTGAGTTTCTGCTCAGTCTGATGGGTTTGTACTTTCTCCTTTATCTGTCTGTAAATCAGACAATTCCTGGCTGGAGACAGAGCAGCTCCCCAGGGCAGGAATTCTGCCCTCTCACTGCCCCCCAATCCTTGGGATCAGCGCTAAAATCCACTTCTGCCCTCTCAGTGGGATTTTTACAGCTCTGGAGTAGCCCTGGGAGCCGGGGGCTGGAGCTGGGTACCACAACGTCTCTGCAATTGCAAATTCTGGTTCTGCATCCCCAAACCCGAGCTGAGGAACTCAGCATTTCCACTTCTGCGAAAGCTCTCCTGCACCGGGAAGATTTCCGTGTCTCGGGGAGCAGGTGATCATTCCTACCTTTGATTTGTCCTATTTTTCATCAAGGCAAGGCCCTTTCCCTGTTTTACACAGCAAACATCTCATGTTTGAGAATTCAGTGATAAAGCAGCATCTCTAAATTTGTCTTAATGCATCAAGGCTGCAAGGACAGCAAGGCACCGAGGATTCCACTCTTTTACAGTTCCCGGTTTTGTCCCTGCTGTTACTTTGTAAAACAAAGCGGCATTTATTGCCTTTCAGAGCAATAGGTTTTATGGGGTTCGTGTGATGGATGGCTTCAGGCAGCACAACATGTTTTCCTTTCCTGAGGTTTTTCTCAGGTGTGTGTGTGTCTGTGCTCGAAGGGAGAGTGGAATTATCCAAACAGGGAAAAAAAATTAAGCAAAAGGATGAGCAGGGAATGGTTCTGGGTGGAAAGTGAAGCAACAAAAGCAGTGGTAAGTACATGTTAGAATTTACATTCTGCTTGAACAGTAAAGCACCCAAACGAGGAGAACCCAGCTTCGGATCCTGCAGCACTCAAGGTAAACATATGCAAACTGCCACTTAAAACATTCACTTGTCTTTTGTTGACAATGTAATCTCTTCTTTAATTGACAATCACACTTACACTTAAAAACCCCGTTTGAGCACACTTACCTCTCCGCAAATTTATCACTGTGATAAAAGCTATCAAAACAATAGGAGCAGTTATAGATGCTTTGTAGCTAATTATTTCCACAGATTTCAATTGCTTTCCCTAACTGAAAGTAGCAGGTTTATGCCTTTTTTTTCCTCCCAAACAATCCCAAATGTCCCCATAACTGTAGATTTCTACCACTTTGCTTTGTAAGCAGAATCAAAACACAGAATCCTGAAAGTTTCATAACAAAGTGAGATGTCTTGTTCTTCTGATGCTCTTTCTTTCCACATGTTTATAGTTTCTTGTAAGGAAATGTAAGGAGGACATTCACATGCACTTTCCTTACACTGTTCCATCTAAAGAAATAGGAGCAGAAGCATCAATACCTTGAAGAAGCAGAATTATTGGAGAGAGAATTTATAATCCTCATGGGTTTGTAGATGTCACTTTTCAGATCTGCTTGTAACTGACAATTTGAACTAAAGGTTTAAATACGTACTAGAGAACACTGAATTTTTATTTATTAAGGGAGGAAGGTTCAAGAGTGATCTTGACTCAACATTATTCTTTAGACATTAAAGGATGGGCAGACGGAATTGTTGCACTCAAATTCACGTGAGTGTTGATCCAAATGCATAATGAATATAAAGATAAATGATTACTAAAATATAAATGCTTACTAATTTAAAAAAAATTATGTGTATGTGGCTATAATTTTTGTGAGTAAGGCACATAGGGTGCCTCTTCTCCCAGGTAACAAGGGACTGGATGAGAGGAAACGCCCTCAAAGTTGTGCTGGGAAGGTTTAGTTTAGACAACAGGAAAAGAGTCTAAATATTCTTAGATTCTCAGAATATTTTTAGAATATTTCTAGATATTTTCATGGAAAGAGTTGACAAGCATTGGAACGGTCTGCATGGGGATGAAGTGGAGTCACCAGACCTGGAAATGTTCAAAAGACCTTGTGGGGGTGGCACTTGAGGGCAGGGTTTGATGGTGAGCCTGGTGCTGGATGCTGCTGCTGCTGGTTGGATTTGATGATCCTTTCCAGCCTTACCAATCCAGTGATTCTCTGCCTGTTACTTGATTGTTTTTACATTCTTGTAAATCCTCTCCTGTCCATGACAGATCAGACTGGACAGTGCTGAGGAACCAGGAAACCACACCTTAAAAATATTTTTGCTACCTTTCAACTAATTTTTTGCACTTCGGATTAGAGATTTCTTAATCACTGTCAGTGTGAATTTTACCAATAAATGATTCCCTTCCCGTATCAGCCCTCAGCTGGTGGGTCAAGGCTGAAAAGGCAATCACAGTTACAAAATTGCAAGGTAGCTTTAATGGCCACTCTGTAGGAGCAAATTTTTTGTGACTCACATAAAAATCAAAAGATTAAGGCAAATGAATTCTTTTACTTCTGAATTTGCAGTTGCAAGATCAGTGCTTAGCACATAGCGGGAGATGATAGTCTTTACATGTAATGGTGTTTCATTAGCTTGCCTATTTATTCAAATTATGCTTTTACTGTTATAGAACTGTTCTGTTTATGTTTACATTTTATAGTCCTATGTTTACTTAAGAGAATAACTTGAAACCATTCCACAGATGTAGCAGCACTGAAAACCTGCCACGATCCAGTGAGAAAGTGCTTTGTTAGGAAATGTCATTTAATCAAAACCATTCAGACTGTTGGGGAGAAAAAAACCCACACGCTTTTATGGAAATGGCACCAAATAAAGGGTGTGCTGCTGTTTCTTGGCTGGGGTGCAGTTGAAGAGTCAGTGTTCATGTTCTCAGTGGCCTTAATGGCTCAGTGTCTGCAAGTGGCTGAGGCCTCTGAAAGGATGTTTTTAGGGAATATAAATTATTATGATGACTGTTGTTACCATCAGCTGCGACAGCAGGCAGCTGACATGGTGAATATTCCACCCGGCTTCTGGAGAAACACTTGGTTGGTGCTAACATCAGAGGGCTTCAGGATGGGGGGAAATTATAAATAATGTGCAATCCTTCTCCAGAGTAGCAGCAAACTCCAAACTAAGGAGCACAAGGCGGAGGAAATCCCTGTCTCCCAATTTTAGATTGCTCCGTGGCTCGCCAGCATTTGCAAATAAAGCTGGATTTTGAGGCTGTGAATCAGAATCTTGAACACACCCACATCAGACTGTGCTGGAGGTGCTAGGGCAAGCTTTGGGAATGTTTTTTTCCCAGAAAACCCAAAACTCCAGTTTTCCTCCTGCTGGTCTGAACCCCTCTGTGTGAGGGGACAGGGATTGTAATGGTTTGTGCAGCAGGGAAATGGATTGTGGCAACCTCACCAGCTGGGTTTGGAATTAGGAATTATTCCCAGTTTGGCGACCAGAGTGTCCATGTTGGAATTCTGGAAACTTGGATTTGGGGATTTTAGTATATAGTAATACATGTGGGGTCAAGATGGAGGATTTGGGGTGTTGTCTAAGTCCTCCTTCTTCACTTTCTTCGCCTTCTTCTTCTTCTTCATGGGTTTGGGTGGTTTTCCGTAATTGGGTGAAAAAGGTCCACATTACAGGCCTTGGGTGGTCATTACTGGGTCAGAAATATAAATAATAGAGGTGTCACCTCGTTATTGGGTAATTAGCACTTGAATAACCTTGTAAAGAGTCAGAGGCATCCATTTTACCTCTGTTCTCTGACTTGCTAGTTACAGCTCACGGCTCGTCAGTCTCTAAATAGATAAACAATAAACATCCAAGTCTGAACTCAAAATCTACATTTCCTGTGCATTATTCATCCTGACATTGGCAGAGAAAAAGAAGCCAGAACCATCACAATTAAATAATTCCAACCAACGGGACGGGGCTGCTGGGAGACGTTTCCATGAGCTTTTATTGCCACATCAGCCTCAGTGCAGGGTGAGACAATTGAAAGATGGCAACAGCTCATGTCCTGCCAACAGCAGCCAGAATTCTCTGCGTTACAAGAGAGAATTCTCTGTGTTACAAGGCCTTTGAAAAGTTGTCTAACCAATAGCAAATTGTTCAGGGCTCACAGGTGTGGCTGGGGCTGCAGCTGGTCTGTAAGCCCAAAGTGTAAGTGAGCTGGAGAAGAAACCGGTAAGAGCCGTGTTTACCCCGAAAGGAATTTCACCAAGGTCGTTGGCATGGAAACCGAGGAGGGAAGAAGGAGAGGGAGATAAACAACCTGCAGCTGGAAAGGAAGGTGCCGGGAAGTTTTGTGAGTGTTGGTTGAAAGCAGCGGTGGAGACTTTTTGTGCCAATGAACGTTGTGTTGATTTTTTTGTGACCAATGAGTATAAACCTTGTTGAGTTTATAAACCACAGCATGCTGTGAGAATAAACAGAATCCTTCTGAAGATTTTGCTGTGTCACTCGGTGTGTCGTAACTGTCCCAACAAACGACACACAGACATCTGCATAAAGCAGTCATGAAATATGTATTCCTTATATCTAACACATTCATACCTTATATCTAACAATAGGTGCTTGTTTCATATTTTTTGCTCTTCAGGAACTTTTTACACTCTTCTATAAACAAAGCACAAAGCCTCATCATTAAAGTTTTCTATTATCTTGCTTAGCATTTTTCTACTTGCTACTACTTTTCTACTTGCTAAGGCCTACCTCTACTCAGCACAAAAACACAGTCTTTATTGTTCTGTGTCCTTATTCTTGTGTCCTTTTAACTTCAGGCCTTACATCTGCATTGCTATGAAAGCTTTCTGCTTTTTCTGTTTCCCACATGTCCACGGTCATCTCAGGTCAAGCTGCTGTAATTCCATAAATTGTCTCCTTGGCTCTGTTCCTGCTGCCCAAAGGGTTTTTCTCCAACCACTGAGAGGGTTATGCAATGTTTTCTGTATAAGGACCTTGAGCACTTTACCTGTTTCCGAGCAAGATGTGTAAAGATCATGATGCTTAATAAAATAATTATGAATTTAGTCATTTATCTTGCAAGGCTGCCATGTTTTCATTTGTAAGGAGGGGGAAATATGAAAGTTTTAATTGATATTTCTCATTAATTGCCATTTGTAGATAAATCCCAAAGTATGAGTTTTGGCCAAATCCAGACATTTCTGTGTGATTGGTAACTGAGTTCAAAAGGTCTTCATTTTCCATTTTGGCTTATTGAGTCTTTTTAAAGAAAACTGAAAGTTAAAAAGCTCATTTTCAAAATGCATTTAAATTAAATACCATTCTTTCAGCTTCAGGGTTCATAAATGTTTTCGGTCAAACCAGTATCTGTTAGAAAACATTTAAACAGACATTACTAATGTAAGTATAGAAAGAATTAATTTGCAACATTTTATCATAAAGGCATTTGCAAATTGCTTCCTACATTACTCGACTATTTGTAGTTATTTGTTCTTTTTCCACTGGCGCAGACTAAACTTCTCCTTTCCAGCTTCTTGCTGTTATCTCATAAAATGAATTGTGTTCCCCCCACAGCCCCCACGATCGATGTAAATATGCTTTGATTTTTTTTTCACCAAACAATTACCCCTAAATACCAGAGTTCATTGCCAGGTTAGTGCATCTGCTGCTGCTGATTCAAAACTGGAGGGCTCATTTGTAACCACTTTCTTCTTGCATTATCATTTAAGAGTTGAGTGATGCGATGCCTCAGTATCAGTTTATTTCCAAACACAGTGAAATGTTTGATTCCATCACCTGAGCACAATAATCCCTTTTCCCAATTCTTCATGAATGCAGCACTTCTTCTTTTGATGTGATTTGGGTTGTGAGTCTCTTTAGAAGAGTGGAAAGCTTTGCCACTTTTTGAGGAAGTTGACTTAAATTCAGAAATGGTGGTGAGGATATTATAAAAAAAATCAAATAGCACCCAGGTGTATTTTGAGCTAAACTCTGTAAAGTCACTGTGAAAGGTGAATTTGAGAACAATTACCTGATTCAGCTAAAATGTCCCTAATCTGTATTTAAGATGCATAATCACAGAATAATTAATGTTTGAAAAGACCTCCAAGATCATCAAGTCCAACATGTTCTTTGTTCTCTTGGAGGATCCACAAATAAATAAACAAACAAAAAGCAAAATAAGGAAGTGTGCACAGTGAAAACAAGGGCTTGCTCATCAGCCTCTACGGGTCTTCCACCAAGGATGAAAATATCTGTGTCACGGTACAAGGGGCTGCTATTTTCTGTTTTACCAAGTAAACTTCTGAGAGAGTTTTAAAGAGAACTTTGCAGAGTGCTTGGGGAGATAAACTGCAGCCCACTGAACTCGGAGCACTTCAGAGACACCATTCATTGCATGGCAAGGGGAATAAGAAAAATGTTTTCTTATCTCAGAGGAGGATCTTGGGTTTTTAAAGTGAAAAGTTGCCTTTTTCCCAAGGGAGGACTGGCTTCTGTCGGCCTCCAGCCTCACTGAGGCACTATGAGCTGCTTTCAAGGCTGCTTTTCATCACAGATTTACTCCTCACATATTTCCCTTTGTTTTGTGATGTTTCTTCTCTGCCTTTTACAATTAATGTCTAGGCTGATCTCCAGATTAATGAATTATTTGAAATGCTTACCCTGTAGACAACATCTCACCTGTATTTATTTGTTTTGGATTTCTTCCCTGGAGCGAGTTATTATTCAGTAGTTGTTCAACCCCAAATTATTTTCACAGACAGGAACCAAACTAGAGGCTTTCCTCTTTGATATCCTTTATTAATTTATTGTTTCACAGTTGTAAAGGGGCTGGTTCTGCCACATTTTTTGAATGAAATAGAGGTTGCATTAAATCAACATCAAATCTGATAGACATGAGTCAGATCAGTTCTTGGAAACCCAGTATGAACAAAGGTTTGACGTCACAATTTTTTGCTTTTTTCACCCCAGAATGATAATGAAGAAGAAAAATAAACGTTT
This sequence comes from Chamaea fasciata, assembly GCF_029207755.1. Taxonomy (NCBI): domain Eukaryota; kingdom Metazoa; phylum Chordata; class Aves; order Passeriformes; family Sylviidae; genus Chamaea; species Chamaea fasciata. Next base: position 13,555,466 of record NW_027094097.1, read on the forward strand.
TTAAGCCTGGATCATTTTTATCTCAATCACTTTTCCAAGCTGTTTGTTTACAGCAGGCTTCCTGACCCTTCTGACAACAGCAATTGTTAATTCCTTGTTCTGACCCGGGCACAGTGAGCCCTCTGTGCTTAACCCGTGTGTATTTATTTGGCCAAACTCTGAAATGTGGCACTCTAGATCACTCCTACAGACTCGTTGATGCTGGGAAGTGGCCATTTACTCACTTTTATCTACTCCTAAACCTCTCTGCTGGCTGTTGCAGACCTGGCAGTGGCCAGGGATGAAAGCTAAACTGCCCTGAGAAGGAGCAAACATGGGCTGGAAATGGGGATAAATCCGTGTCTACACCCCACATCCATGGGGGATAAATCAGTGTCTGCACCCCACATCCATGGGGTATAAATCAGTGTCTGCACCCCACATCCATGGGGGATCCAGGCAGAATTGCCAGTCCAGCCTCAGCATCCTCCTGTAGGGTGTTTGATCCTGGATGAGCCCAGGTGTGGGAAATCCAGGCACAGAAAATTCTCAAAGGTTATTTGGGGCCTCCATTGCTCCCCAAGGATAAAGCAGATAAAGCTCTAAGAACATTTGTTCCTCTGTGATGCCCTGCACAAAATAAACCCACACCAACCCACAAAATACTGTCTCGTATGAATGACTTCATACCTATTCCAGGACTGTCTGTGCAGCCCTCACCTCTGTGCCTGTCTGTAGGTTGGAACTGCATTTTCTTTTATGTGAAGCATAGGGAGGTACCAATAACTTATTTATATTTGCATAGATCTTGCTCTGACAAAACACATAAATCCCACATTGATCAGCAGGATTTAAGTGCATGCAGGCCCAAACATGGAATTGAGTACAGGGTTTGATCTGAGGCCTTGGGAAAGCCTCCCAAATTTAGAGGCCATAAGCAAGAAAAGGGAGTTTGTAGTTGAAGCAGAGACATATTAAGCCAGGTGGTGGAAAGTTTTAAAGCTTTAAAGTGTAGATATAGAACTGGTTACAGAAATAGAAAAAGGTTTAAAGGTGTAACGAGTAGTCTTGTGTGTCACGGTATGACTGGATAAAAAAGGCATTACGGCAGGATGTGTGATACAGTTTAATTAGCCACTGGTGTGAAAATTAAAACAACACGTGTGGCAGCAGTTTATTGGCTGATTTACCTTTAAAAACCCTTGTAAACTGTGGTCTTGTGAGCTCTGACAACCACTGACCGCGAACTCCTGGTGTATGCAGTGAAGACGTTCTCACTCCCAGAGACTGAGGCAATAAATCATGTTTTCAACATCTCCCAGTGGTCCTGTCTCTCTTAAAATCCCGAGATCCAGGATAAGAACTTTCCTTTGTCGCTGCTTGGGGGGGCCAGAAAAATGAGTTTGTGGTTGGCAGCTCAGCTCTTGAGTCAGTGGCAGAGCCAGACTGTGAAACCAGAGAAATCCTTCCCGAGGAGAACACTCTGTGCTCACAGGCTGACCTGTGTCTGCAGCTTTCTCTTTGCTGACTGTGTGATGATAAAGTCCAGAGGTGATTTCACAAGTTTGCATCCGACTGGCTCGAGGTTGCTGGGTGTCCTCCCACCCGCTGTGGTTCAGCGAAATAATAATGCGATTAAACGTGTTCTGTATTGAAAAATGATCAAGCATTTCCTGCATTCGGCCCCCCAGGGTTTTCCAGGGCTTTTACACGTTAATTAAAAAAAAAACCCCTTCACCGTTTTATTTAAGAAAAGTAGAAACAACCTACAGATTTGTGAGCTGTTGTCCTAATAATTGCTTTATGTTTTAAGCAGGCGTTTTTCTGTAGTTAACCTTCTGCTGCGCACATTAAGATGAAGTTCAGAGGAAAACTTCTTTAGTGATGGCGGCATCACAGTGCTCTGAGCATTAATTTGCTGCATTGCTTGGAGGAGCAGTGCTTATTTACAGGATTGGCTTCTTGTGGGACACTTTTCTGAGGAGTACTGAATAATTTTCCTGGTAAAAGCAGCAGCTGCAAAAAAAAAATCACCCCAGTGCCAATCACAGACACGTTGCTGTTAATACATGGCAGTGAAGCAGATTACATTAATTCTGAATTTTTTTCACTTTCCACGCAAAGATATTGTTTGGTGATCTGAGGATAATCCTGGGAGTTGTGGTTTTCTGCAATACTGGAAATATCACTGTCAGCAGTATTTTGTAGATTTGATTTTCTGTAATATTGCAGTGCTTTATAAATATTCTCTCTTCTGTGAAATGAAGATCCTTCCTCAATACCAAGAGGTGTTAAGTGCTGAGAACAAAATACTTGGGGCTTTTAGAAACCAAAGGTTCATCACGTTTTTTGACTTGGTGTTGCATAAAAAACCTTTGAAAGCTGAATTTGACAGAGGGACAGTGGAGTGTGGAGTGAGCCAGAAAGGGCTGGATTTGTTTTGGAGGAGGGATGAAATCAGGCAGCAGAGACAAAACCTGCCCTGACCTTGTGCTTCACTTCAACATTCATAAAACCAGGAGAAATAATTATGTCATATGTCGTAAGAATCATTTCCTTGGATATTAAAGTTGGCCTGGGTGATAGTTCAATGTGATAAATGTCTCCGTGGGTTTTTTGGTTGTTTTTTTTTTACTTATCTGTGATGTAAATCAAAGAGCACTCAGAAACAGCCAGGGTAGCATTTGGCTTTTCCTGTGGATGAGGATTTGTCTTTCTGGGAGTCAGGATCACATCCCATCCTTGCCAGAGGGAATAAGGTGGGAAAAGGATTTTGTTTTATCCCCAGGGATGTGCTTGTGCTGCTGATGGCTCCAGAAGGTGTCTGTGCAGGGTTTGCCTTCTCTGGATTGTATAATGAGCTTGGGAGCACTGATTGCTTCAAGACAGGCTTTTATTGTCTGTCAGGGCAATTATTTTATTTTATTTTATGTTATTTTATTTCATTTCATTTCATTTCATTTCATTGTCACTGATAAAGGTTCAGCAGTTGATATCATTGATATTGTCCAACAGATCCTGCCAAATCAATTAATGATAGTACTCAATTAATGGTCAAATAATGTACTAAAAAAAGAAAACAAATTAATTCCCTAATTCTGCCAAGGGAGGTGTTTTCTGCTCTAGAGTAATAATCGACAAAAGAACTTTCGACAAAAGAATTGAGTGGGAACAGTAGAAGGAAAATGCATTATTTGAAAGGTTTGGGGAAGCTTTCAATGGAGTGACCCCCATTTTGAAAGGTGTGGCAGATCATCCTCTCATAGAGGTGGAAAAATAAATGAATTCATGGGATTTAATAAAAAATGTCAGAGGTCAGTCTAAACAAGTTCTGCACTTCACTTTTGATATGTAAAATATAAATTGACATTGGTTTGGGGGAGTCTTGTACAGTAGAGTTCCCAATTTGCTGATTTTCCCCACCTATAATAATCTTTGAGCACTTTTGGAGCTGGTAGCTTTGCATGAACTTAGCAGTTGATTCAAAGTTAAACAAAAGGTGATGCAGGTGGAGAGAAAAAAATTAAAATTTTATTAGCTTCAGCTGCATCAATCCTGATTTATTTCCCACTTCATCTTTCTTTCAGCTGGAATTAAAAAATGCTGCCGTTCTTGACTAATTTTATTATTTTATAACTCCCTTCAAAAATTTATATAAACTCCAGATGCTCAGCATTTTTTGCAAATGTTGACCCATGACCGGTCAATTTAAATTGCAGCAAGGTCAGACCTAACCCCCATAATTCACATGATGAAGGGCTTCATAAAATCTGAAAAGCCACACACCAGGAAGTGCAGAGGGAACAGGATCTTCCTCAGCTGTTGAAAAAGCAATAAAAGTGTTGCAGTATTTTTCTGTGAAGGAGCAATAACAAAAAACCTTTCCAACCAATAGTCTGACTTGATTGTAAAGATTTTAAAGAACATTCAGGTTGCTTTATAGTAAAGGCATTTTCTGCCTGTATTTTAAACATTACACAGAACTGGGGGCCAGCCTGGGTAAATAACGTGGGGCCTGATCTGATTGCTGTGCAATAATCTCTGCCAGGCTTGGATTTCCACAGCTCAGTGCCTGAGGAAAGGGAAGAAGGATTGGGATTAAAAGCAAAAATATATTGTGGGTAAACAAATGCTCCCAAACTGCTTTGTGGGGTTTGCAGAATAACAGGAGCAATTGTTTTATCAACACTTTTGCACTTGAGTGGCTTCTCGGGCCATGTTGGAATCATCTTGAACTGTTCACTTTCTGCCTGCAATTAAAACTCTGGTTTAAAAATGTATATGGCAACTTTTTTTTTTTTTTTTTTTTCCCCCAAAATTGTTCTGAAATTTTATTAAATTATGACCTGGGGAGAGAATGGTGCAAGTTTTATTAAAGCATGACCTCTGTCCAAATGACTAAATGCCACCTCCACTGACAACCTGGATTAATTTGGGCACTCCTCAACTGGTGCTCATTTAATTGAGGTTATTTGGGGCCTCCATTGCTCCCCAAGGATAAAGCAGATAAAGCTCTAAGAACATTTGTTCCTCTGTGATGCCCTGCACAAAATAAACCCACAAAATACTGTCTCGTATGAATGATTTCATACCTATTCCAGAACTGTCTGTGCAGCCCTCACCTCTGTGCTTGTCTGTAGGTTGGAACTGCATTTTCTTTTATGTGAAGCATAGGGAGGTACCAATAACTTATTTATATTTGCATAGATCTTGCTCTGACAAAACACATAAATCCCACATTGATCAGCAGGATTTAAGGGTGTGTTGTCCCTCCTGCTGAGCTGCAGCCTGAATTTTTAGTGCTCAGTGGCAGTGGGGACAACTCTCTTTTTGTAAGCTTCCTTTTAAACAGGAAAATTTATGTCAGGAAATTTCTCTCCCATTTCTCCAACACTTAGAATTATTTGCATTTCATGGTTAAACGGGTCGCTGCTGTGTAAGGGAAATGGGATTATTTTGCTTTGCTTGAAGGTTGAACAGATTATGGTGTGGTTTTGGAGTCTTGGACAAAGCCTGGCAATCAAGTGGGAAGGGTAGAAATGACACATTAGAGCGGTGTGTCATAAAATGGGTTTAAAAATGGATCCATTTTAAGGAGGGAAAAAAAAAAAAGGATGAAAGGCCAATAGACATAATGGCATTACGGTAACAGCAGAGTGTGGCTGAGCAAGGGAAGCAAAGATTCCACAGTTTCAGCAGAAACTGCTCCCTAATTTAACATACTGATTATTATATACGCACACACACACACACACACACAGTTTTAGGATTTAGAAAAACCAAATGCTGCTGAGATCACCTAGAACCCATCCTCCAAGCAGAAAATTGGAGCAGCAGAGAAACTGCCTTTGCTTGAACAATTATAAGGCTTTCTGAGGGTGTTTAAATGAAAGCAATCAAAGGCTGGGCTGCCTCCTGGGCAGATTGTAGCTCTTTGTGTTGGCTACTTTCATTCTAAGCTAAAAAGGTGTCAGTAATAGTAGAAAAGTAGCATGCTGTAACCTCTTAAAAATAGCTAAAACTTGAGGCATCACCATCACTCCCTTCCTCTCTGTCTGCTTGTCCATTTAAGCAAAAGAATAACTGTGTTGGAAAATGGCAGGGAGAAAGCTGAGTAAAATCCTAAATAAAGATCACCCACGGGATCACAAGTGATCAAGCTTGGTTTTTGGCTGCTCATTGCTGGAAGGGAGAAATTCTGCAGAGCTTGAAATTGCATGGATGATTCTTCTAAAGAGGGTGAGAACAAAAGTGCAAACACCTCACTCCTCTCCCACTTCTGCCCAGCCAGCTTTAAATTTCCCCCTTAAATTTTGCATCGGTCTTGCACCACTCAGTTCACATTTTTCAAGCTGTTGTGAAATTTGCAGCCTTTCAATAATCTTTGTATTAATTTCCTCACACTGAATATAAGTAATTACTCGCATTTTTCAAAATGTGATCCAAATTAAGAGGCTGCACTGCATCTTCCCTTGCTGGTTATTTCAGGAGAGCTAATCTACAACGTGGGTGACCTTTTCCAAATTTGGACCCATCTGGCATTTGCAAATGGAATTGAGTATTGATCTCCACCACTGTTAATTTATTGTTTAATTAAGAAATCATCGTGCTGTGATGTGGTTTGATTGCACATCCTTTTCCATATCAGCCAATTAACGTGGGGAGCCAAACTATCACAAAACTATCACTTTTTATTATTTTTGTTTAATGGAGCTTCCCAGAAATGGAGGTCTCCCCTGGTGGACTAATGGTTTGGAATGCACTTCAGCATAAACGACCTGCAGGAGCTGCTGTAGAAAATAAATTCTCAGTTTTTATTGTTTGAGGACCAAGGTGCTGCTTCCTGCCCTTGATGGAGTTTCTGGAATTTCTCTGGAATGAAATAGAGAAGTGCTTGTTAAGGACCAGTCAGAGCTGGGTTTGCTGTGCTGCCTTTGCTTATCAGGGAGAAGAAATAATATTTCTGCCACGAGGCAGCACCATCAAGATTTCAAGGGTTGAGTTCCCTTCCTGTGGGTGAAAAATACGAAAATATTTGCCAAAGTATTTGTGTTTAGTGTATCTAAAAGTGTGCCTAAGCAAACCTGAGTTTCATGTGCTTTTTGCAGGACATTTGTGTCTTAAAAGACATCTGTCACAATAACTTATGGATCCTGCCTTGTGTTTTTAGGATTTTCTATTTTTAGTTGTTTGAATCGAGCTCGTGTTGAAGTGTCTTTTTCTGCCTCCTCACCCCTCCACTTAATGTTCCATCCAAAATCTCCTGTGAACAAACACTGAAACTAAAAATCCTGGTTGGGATACTTGAGCCACGTACTTCTCTCACAGTCAGATCTTTGGGGTGTATTAAAGTTATCTAAAATATTCTTACTTGATTAGGCACCTCCAGATGTGTTCAAGGAGCAGACCTGATCATGGGAAATTCAATTATAAACTAGCAACTTTAGAGCAAACTTTTTTTTTTTTAAAAGGCTGCAAAAGCAATGCAAGGAGAGGACTGGAAGGGATTATTTTTCTCTTCCTTCTCTTTAAAGTTTTTCCTAAAAGAATCAATATTTTTCCTATGTAACTTTTTTATTTCGCAATTATGAAGTCAACAGCTCTTCTGTAGAATCCATTTCTTTTTCATTTGTCACTTTTGAGGCAAAAATGAATAATATTTATATATTTATCAAGTCATTTCTGACCACAATGAAAAGTTACCCGTAATATTTTGATTTATTAAAAGCAGATATATTTTTAATTACCAAATAATTTAGTAGAAATAGTATGAGTACATCTGGCACAAAAGCATCCAGAAATAAATCACAGTGGTGATAAATTTAATTTGGCCTAAACTTCAAACAGAAATTGTGATCAGATAATAACTTCAGCTTAGTTATTCAAGTCATCTTTGCAGTTCCAAGTCCACTCTGAAATAAATAGCCTGTCAAAACAACACATTGTTAGCAGCTCAGCCTTCAAGGAATTACAGGACCAGAAGCTCCCAAATGATGGCACTTTTGAAATAAGGAACAAACTACATCAGTTCAAGGAACATTATTAGAAAAGCTGGTATCACCCTGGTGAAGAAATGAATTAGAAAACCGTGCTGGTGGGGGGTTTTTTTGCAGGTAAAGGTCTGTACAAAATCAGGACATTTTGAATTCAGCCAATGAGAATCCAATGAAAGCAAATTATCTTTGATCATCTGAAAAGAGCCTGCAGTTTGGTGTTATTTAATATCTTGACTGTAATTGGGAATAAAAGAGGAAGGGAGTCTGAAATAATCCCTCTCAATTGTATTTCTCGGGGGGTTTCAACTCTTGGAAGAGAGAAAACAATACACTTTTACTTCTGATTGTGATAATGTTCTTTCCTCAGAATGCAAGTCCCTCAGTGATGCAGAACTGTGACAAAAGTGCACATGGGAAGGATTGAAAAGCGGCTGGTAAAACCAAAATTATGATCTAAAGCCCACTGAAATAGAAAAATGGGATTCTTCCTATTGACATCTCTGGCTTTTAAATCGGGCCCTTGATTTATTACCAGCAAAAAAAGATCTTAAAATTTCAGATGCAGTGTCAAAAGCAGGTTTCCTTTTAATACCCCATAAAGCATGGAGGGTTAGAAAGCTGCAGAATGACCAGGTAAAGTAGAAAAGCAAATGCTTTTTTAGCAGGTCAGAGGAAGGTCACTTGTTTTACAGTTAAGAAATAAGCCCTCAATTGAGAGTGACAGCAGGAGTTTTACTCCTCCAGCCCAAAGAAAGCGATGGCTGTCAGGGTAAACTGCATTCCAAAGGGCTCTCACCACTCTCAGGGCTGTGACATAAATTTAAGCGAGGGGAGAAGCTGGACAGGTGAGAAACAGTGAGAAAAGAGCTGGGGTTTAGGAAGGCAGAAATCCTGAGCAGCAGTGGTGGATGTGCCTGTGATGCCCAGGGTTGGCCAGACAGGAATTTTGGCAGGGGCTGGGAGGAGGCTGCAAATTGCCTGCTCCCCCCTGTACACAGAGGACAGCAGGAAAGAGTGCCCAGATGGGGAGAACTCCTGGTTTCCTTCAGCAAATCTTCTCCACACGTTTCCTGCTCCCTGGGAACTCTGAGGGCTGTTTTGAGCTGGGTTCATTGAAATCTCTGCTAGTAGAATTGCCTGATGAAAGCTCTGTGTGCCCAGGTGTCCTGGTTTGGAGAGACAGGTGTCTGCCAGGGAAAGCGTGAGCCTCCCTTGGAATGGAGAATGAAAACCCCCTCCCTCTGAATTATTATGATTTTGAAATTAAGAGGCTTTCAGGCAAAGATATGGGAATAGGAATAACAGTTCTTTACTAGGAAAATTAAAATAAAAATGTAGAAGTACAAAAAAGCAAACAAACAGAAAGAAAACACTGACAGAGTCAGAATACAACCCGAACCTGACACTGTTGGTCAGGGTGTTGGTGTCAGCCCAGTCAAGTCCTCCTGCAGTGACAGATGTGGTTCTGTTGGAGCAGAGATGATCCTGTAGAAGGGTGTAGTTTTCCTTTGAAGGTCCAGTGGTGGTGAGATGGGTCTGGTCTTCCTCTGGGAATCCAGTGCAAACAGGCTCTGCTGGGGTTCTGAATCTCAGGTGTTATCCAGGTAGGAATGCTGGGCTCCTCCCCCTGGGTGGAGCCTCTCCCAATGGGATGATGTAATTGTATCGGTCATGCAGTGAGCCTCGATGGCCCATGAACAGCAGATATCCCCTGGAGGGAGGATGGGTTGTGCAAGAGAAAAAGAAAAACACATCCCCAGCCAGTTTCAACAGCTGTCAATAGAATACAGACTGCTGGTCACATCCTGCATTGCAACCCAAGACACCAGGCCAGCCAGAAATGGTGCTGACCCTTTTCCCACTCTCCACATTCACATCCCTGTCACTGTCCCCTTGATCACACAGGCAGCACCACTGATGAGGGAGTTTTGTTCCTCTGCTCACCTGAGCAAACCTTTCAGCAACAACAAAACATCATCCCATTATTCCACACCTGAATCCTCCAATTTTCTGTTGCCTGTGATCCTGCCCTGGCAGGAGATGAACCTGGACCCCCAGCCCTGCCTGTTTTACACACAGCTCCCCACAGCACGATGTGACATCAACAAAGTGGGCATCTAAATAAAGCAGATCAGCATTAATTCAGCATGAAGCGCTCCACAGTCACACCAGGTACTGAGATGTTATTGTAAATATTGCTGAGTTTACTGCATGTGGACCGGAGCAGTGCAGATGTACCACAGCGTGCATTTAGAAAGCACTGGGATTGTAAAAACTCACTTTTCATAACCATCTGACTATGATAAATTGTAACAATACAACTTATTAATTAAACTTGGGAAGCAGCATAATGGGAACTAGCATTCTCAATTCACTTGAATGAGTTTCAGCATTTATTCTGCAGCTCTTTTAATGAGATGCTGAAATCATCTGCGTATCAATCTATTCATTACCAGATGAGATGAATGCAACAATCCTAAGTATTCATGAAAATATCTTCATTAGAAAAATCATATAATTAACCTGGAGTGTTCTCTAAATGAAGCACCTCAAATGTTACATATTTTCTTTCATAATTGCAATTTGAGAATATTAGTTTCTCATTCTCCCTGATTATATTTAATGTAAAAATAGCATTCAGCATGATTTTAAATCTTTTTGCACAAAAGAGTGAATTTCAGGGAAATGCAAGCAACAAGGGTATTGTTCCCTGTGGTTTTTGCTTTATTTGCTGTTAGTGTCCATTATCAAAAACTGTATTTTAGCAAGAATTGATCAGATAATAACTTCAGTTATTGGTAATAACTGGTTGTGGGTCCCATCTTTGTGCTGAAGTCTGCCTGCAGCTCTGTTCATGCCACTGTCACCTGAAATGTTTATCAGTTAACGACACTTCCCTGCCTTCACCTCATCTCCAAAGACTTCAATTAAAATGTACAAATTTTTCCATTCTGAAGTTTGCCAAGAAATGCCACACACTGACTCAAAGTCTGTGTCAGCTTTTAAGAGCCTTGTTTTTGAGGAAGCATCCTTTGTTCTAGTTGAAAACTTTGAATGTTTCACACTAAAGGGGAACTGGAGCTTCACCTAAAGTAGCGAGTTTTGCACATGTCCTTGCCCCTCTTCTCCTTTCCAGCTACACCAAAGTCCCTGCAGGGTTCTTGGTGTGAAGCATTTCAGACACATCAGAGCCCATGGAACAGGCAGATATGAATGGATCCTAAATATTCTCCCTTTGTTGTTCTTTTTTTTCCTTAGGAGAATGAAGGGATCAAGTGGCAAAGCTGTGCAGGGATCTGTCCTGGTTCATTATCATTAAAATTTGCTAACTTCAGTGTACAGCATCCCTGACTTTTTTTGAGGGCAAGGAGATAACCCTGGAAAAAAAAAAAAAAAGATACTAAAAAGGGAACTAAAAGAGACTCCACACAAAAACAGGGTGGGGGAAAAATCCCCAACAACCTGCCTGAAGAAGTTTTCATTAGCTACTGCAAGTAGGTGCTAGCATTCCAAGGTGTCCTGGTTTGGAAAGACAGGTCTGGTCTGGTTTGGTCTGCCAGGGAAAGCCTGAGCCTCCCTTGGAATGGAGAATGTAAACCCCCTCCCTCTGAATTATTATGATTTTGAAATCAAGGGGCTTTCAGGCAAAGATATGGGAATAGGAATAACAGTTCTTTACTAGGAAAATTAAAATAAAAATGTAGAAGTACAAAAAAGCAAACAAACAGAAAGAAAACACTGACAGAGTCAGAATACAACCCAAACCTGACACTGTTGGTCAGGGTGTTGGTGTCAGCCCAGTCAAGTCCTCCTGCAGTGACAGATGTGGTTCTGTTGGAGCAGAGATGATCCTGTAGAAGGGTGTAGTTTTCCTTTGAAGGTCCAGTGGTGGTGAGATGGGTCTGGTCTTCCTCTGGGAATCCAGTGCAAACAGGCTCTGCTGGGGTTCTGAATCTCAGGTTTTATCCAGGTAGGAATGCTGGGCTCCTCCCCCTGGGTGGAGCCTCTCCCAATGGGATGATGTAATTGTATCGGTCATGCAGTGAGCCTCGATGGCCCATGAACAGCAGATATCCCCTGGAGGGAGGATGAGAAGGGATAAAGAAAACTCCTCCCCACCTGTTTTTGACAGCTGGCAATAAAATACAGACAGCTGGTTACATCTTGCATTTTAACCCAAGACACAAGGACACCTGCTCTAAACAAAGATGACGTGAACAGTACACGTATCCTGTTATTTTCACCTCGACATGAAAGGCTGAAAGGGAATGGGAATTGGAATGGGGAAACATGACAGGCACAGTGTACAATACCTGCCAACTTATAGAGAGTCTGACAGAGCAGCAGCACTGCTGATGTTCCTGGGAGCTCCGTTCGTCAGAGGTTGGGTGTGGATTTGTCTGGGAGAATTTGTAGGAATGCAGAATCACTTTTGATCTCTTTTGAAGATCTCTGAGTATTTTGCAAGTGGTAACACTCTGGCTTTTCCCACCCCTATTAATACAGAGGGATTTCACTGACTCTTAATTAAGTGTTAGGGTATGAGTGTGCTTGTATATTGTATGTTTCTCTCTAGACGTCCACAGAATTTTTGTAATAAGAATTGAGTTTAAAAAATTAATCCCTATTTATTTATGAGGGTGCAGCACACAAGGTGTTAATAGAAGGAAAATTTTCAGTTCCTAGAGGGAGCTGTGAACATGACTTCAAACAAATCTGTGCCCAGCTGTAACAAGTGTCTGGATATTTCTACTGTACCTGCTGGATGATTGTGATCTCTGTTTAAACAAAAGATTTCTTCTTTTTGATCCCTCTATTTATCCTCCTTTCAATGAGGGATTTTCAGCTCATTTAATTAGAAGCTTCTCTCTAAGAAATTACTGGGACACCACAGCTTAACATTATAACTTTGAGCAAGGATAACAAACTCCTTCAAGGAAATTGACTGAAATGAACTTCTTAAAATACATGTTATCATCAATAGGTGAAATTCTCATGTTCTGGTTTCATTTTTTAATCTAACACAATGTTCTATCTCTTTTCTCTTGGTTTGGTAAGGAAACAAGATTTATTAATTCACTGTCCCTTTGTTCCTCTCATAACTTTGGGTTCTATTAGCTATTTTCATTGAAACTCGATAAAGATACAGTGGCATCAAACAGATTTTCTGTTAATACTTCTGCAAAAGGAGGCAGCTGGGCAGGGGGAAGAAAACCAGCCTGGTCTGGTGGGAGGTGTCCCTGCCGATGGCAGGGGATTGGAGTGAGATGGTTTCTAAGGTTCCTTCCCACCCAGACCATCCTGGGATTGATTCTGTTTTGTCTTTTCTTACCAACACCAGCGAATCTGCACAAGGCCATGCAGGTGATGGAGATTTATGAATTATTTATCAATTATTTATGATTTATGTTATCTGTGGATAACAAGATAAAGGGCATTTTTATGCAGATATGACATATTTCTACTGCTATTACCTCTGTAGAGGAATCCTACACTGTCTTGCCAAATTGGTGTCTGCTGTTGCTCTGTGTTTTAAACTTATCTTTGAAATATTTCACTTTCCTCACTTTGATCATTCCTGCCTTTCCCTGAGTTTGAAACTGTCCTTTCTGGAACTCCTACATGAAGTCAGGGGAAATTTGCTTCTGATTTTAGTGGGAAGAGAGGCCTGAGGACAGTGAGAATTTACAGAATTCCAGTTTTGTCGTGCATCAGGGCTGTGTGGAACCCAGCCCACCAAGGGAATGTAGAAAGACAAAGCAAGAGAAGACTGAAAAGCAAATCCTGTTCAGGTATTGTAGCTCCACAGGAAGCAGGATTTAAGTCTGAATGTTCTACCAGACAATTAAATCCAAACCTTGTGAAATCTAAGTGTACTTACAGAAGGTTACTGATCATCCTGATACAAAGTTATTTGTGGAAACTGCAGAAGGGAAAAAAATCCTGGGCAAATTCCTGTTTAAAGATCTGAGATCCTTGGGGATGTTGGCATCTCAAAACCCAGAGTCCTTCAGCTTTACAGGGTGTCAGCTTTCCAAGATTTCTGCAAAATCCAGAAGCAATTCAGCAGCTTATTTCAACCTGAGGAAAGGAGGAAAAAAATACGTTTTTTGCAGCTGTCATTCACTTTTGTGGAGTAGATCAGCTGCTTCCCAGAAACAACCTCAGAGCAACCCAGTCATCATTTTCCCTTCATGCCCAGGGCCTGGAAGTCTGTTCCAGCACAACCAGCACAATCCACAGGCACAGACCCCACTGCCTTGTTTTATCCCCGTGATAGAGCACACAGGGCTTTGTTGTCTTGCTGCCTCTGTAGGGATTTCTCTGCTGGCCACAAAGAAATTACTTTGCAAGCAGTGGTTTTATCTCCACCCCGCTGCCTCTCGTTTTCTTTGGCTCCAGGATTTCTCCTGCATTGATTCTGGAAGGCTTTTCCTACCATGCTCTGCTGGCTTGGACACTTTCGTCACTCCTAATACCGAGTCTGTAAAAAACCAAACAAAAACAAAAACAAAAACAAAACAAAACAAAAAAAAACCAACAAACAAACAAAAAAACCCCAAAAAAAACAAAACACCAGCAAAAAACCCCCTGCAAGCCACGGATTTGACGTTGTGGAATCTGTTGTGTTTAAAGGGTTTTCTGCAAGAGGGGATTGTTGAAGGCTTTCTTTCTCTTGGTTTTCCTACAACATCGTGGAGTTCCAAGGCTGCTGGAGCAACATTTTCAATCAGAGAGAAGCTTTTTATTTTCAGGGCTATAGAGGGAGCGTTCTGAGTAGCCTTAATCACACCCATAAAGGTTTTTAGCATTTCTTTTGTGTGGTATTTTATGTATCAACTACTGTAGTCAGACCCATTCCTGAGATTCCTGAGATGGATCACATCGCAGAGTTGAGACGAGAAATTTACATCTTTATGGAAGATGTAAAGAGACCTGGAATATAAGAAAATGGGGCATTTTATTAAATGATGCATTAGCAAGGCTTTCTATTTTCAGCCTAGCACCTGTTTATGCTGCCAGCACTGGAGTCCATGGGTGTAACATTCCCAAATTGAATACATGGCTTGTTCCTGCTCTTGTTACAGCCTGATTATTCTGGTGTAAATGCACCACTGCAGGTAGATTCTCTTTTTCTTTTTTTTTTTTTTTTTTTTATTGTAGAACAGCCATCTGTGTTTTTAAAGTCCTGATGAGGCTCTGAAAAGCCAAGCAGCATCAACTGCTTACAATAGCCCAATTTTGATAACTTTAGAATCAGAGCATTCAAAAATAATCTCCAGCAATGAGCGAAACTAGATTGTATGGTGCGATGGGAGGCTTGCGTGCTGATTGGCTCTGCGTGCTCTCCTCAAGCCTCTTTCCCCCTCTGCTTGCCAAATTTAGGTATTAGATAAAAGATTTTAAAATTGTGCCCTAGGCTCCACTTTGGTGGTCTTAATTATTTACTGCCTCCTTGCACACAGCCTTCCCCACTTAAGTAATTGCACTAACAAATTGCAGTATTAAAGTGTCTGTCTAAACAATTTGTAGGTGCAGCCTGATATTTAGATGCTTAAAGTGCCGCTCTGAAATCCACAGTTTATTGTGCATGCAAAATTACCCTTGAAAAAGAGGAGTGCTCCTGAAAAATCAGGGTCATTTGTGTGAATATATCCAGTGGTTGGAAGCCGGGTAACTTGCATAATTATAGAGAAGTGCTGTGCTGGAACCCCGGGTAACTTCATCGGGGTCTGTGATACCTGTCAGGTGGAATAAGATGCATTATAACCTTTGCCTCTTAAAAAATACACCCCTAAGTGATGCCTTGTCTCGATCCTGCCTCTTTCCTGGGATTCAGTGTTGGCTGCAGACATTAATTTTACACTGGGCACTGCTATTTCCTCTCATTACTTTCACTTCTGGGAAGCACTTGAGGTACTAACCCAGCTGAGAGAAATAAAGGGCCTTGTCCAGGGTGACACACACAGTCAGTGACAAAACCAGGCAAGGAACATGGATTTTTATTTTTACCTCAATTACTCCTTTGGAAAAATGGGTCTTGATCCTGTGTCCATGTCCAGGATCATGTCCAGCACTGCAGGAAGGTGTGAACTCCTTGCTGGATGCTCTAAAAAGGAAAGGGTGGAATCCTTCAACCCACTACACTTGTCCTCAGATGTCTTCTTTAAGCTGGGTCTGACAAATGGGAGAGAATCCAGAAGGTGATGATTCCATGGCCACGGAGTTCCTGATTGCTCCCTGGGAGCCCTGCTGGATCTCTGGGGGCACTGGGGATGGGGGGCTCAGGCCCCATGCCCAGCTCAGCTCAGTGGAGCAGATAAATTGACTCTCACCCTGAAGACAGAATTCATAACACAGAATAAATACAGAATACAGAATAAATACAGAATGCAGAATGCAGAACACAGAATACAGAATGCAGATTGCAGAATGCAGAATACAGAATGACTAGTGTAGGAATTCCAGGCACAGAAAAGTCTCAAAACCTCGTGCATGCAGGCCCAAACACAGAAATGAATACAGGGTTTGACCTGAGACCTTGGAAAAGGCTCCCGGATTTAGAGACCATAAGCAAGAATGTGGATTTGTAATTAATTTAAGCAGAGACATGTTAAGTTAGGTAGTGGAAAGTTTTAGAGCTTAAAGTTTAAGATATAGAAGTAGTTTTAAAAGTAATAAGTTTTAAGGTGTAATTCTGTAGGATTGTGTGTCATTACATGATTGGTCAAGAGAGTCTGCACTGCAGCAGAGATGTATAAGACAAACTAATTAGAGATTGGTGTGAAAATAGAAACATTCTTTGTGGCAGTAGTTTATTGGCTAATTAACCTTTAAAAGACCTCCTAACAGGCGATCTTGTCACCACTGACCACAGACTTCTGACTTATCTGGTGAAGATGTTCTCACCCTTCATGAGACTGTAGAAGAAGAGCAAGAAATCATGTTTTAAGACATCTCTCCCTGGTCCCATCTCTCATAACATCCCAACAGACTGGGCTGGAAGAGACCGCCAAGATCATCAAGTGCAACCCACACCCTAACAACACCTCAACTAGACTAACTAGACACAACCCAGGTCTTCACGCTTTGGAAATTCAGTGGTGGAAAAGGGCTCCTGGTAAATTAATCAAACCAGCATTCGAGGCAGAATTCAGCTCCACTGAGCTTTCAAATAACTCAGTCTCATCTCATGTGCTGAGAATGCTTAGCAGCCTCCTCAGAGGTGTCCACTGAGGGAAAAGCAGAGCCCTCAGTGACTCTGCTTTTGTAAAGGCAGGGAAGACTCAGTGCAGGTTCATGTAGTGACACAAGGACAGAGCTGGGAGCTGGTGTCCTGCATTCCTGCTGGGAGGATTGCTGCTTCCTTTGGTGAGGCCTTTGCAGGTGGGATGTACGGCTGAAATTAGGATCAGAATCAGAATTATTAGGCTGGAAGAGACCTCTGAGATCATCAAGTCCAACCCAACCCCAACACCTCACCTTAACCCTGGCACCAAGTGCCACATCCAGTCTTTTCTTAAACACATCCAGAGATGGTGACTCCACCACCTCCCCAGGTATACCATTCCAAAATTTTATTACCCTTTCTATAAAAACCTTTTTCCTGATATCCAGCCTTTCTTTCCCTTAAGGCTGTCCCCTCTGGTTCTGTCAGCTGCTGCCTGGAGAAAGAGACCAACCCCACCTGAGCACAGCCACCTTTCAGGGAGTTGTAGAGAGTGATAAGGTCACCTCTGAGTCTCCTTTTCTCCAGGATAAACAACCCCAGCTCCCTCAGCTGTTCCTCACAGGGTTTGTGTTCCCAGCCCCTCACCCTCCTGGTTGCCTCCTCTGGACACAGAACTGGACACAGCACTCAATGTCTTTCCTAAACTGAGGGCTGAGAAGATGGGGACATCTTCCTGTCCATGCTGAAACCAGGCCTGGCTGAAGGTCCTCGACAGCAGAGACTTCAGCACACTCAAACTGAGCACAAATGCAGCATGAAGTAGCAAGGACTTGTGTTTTGAGGAAGAGGGGGGATAATCGTAGCAGAAATTGCGGAGATTTATCTTTAAATTGAAGTATCTTGATACAGATCTGTGAGTAAGTGAGGGGATAGTATGGAAAAGAGGTGAAAATCTAGCAAGAGCTGTTTTTTTCATCTGATTTGGTATTCTCAGCAGTGGCAGCTGATGTTTGAAAGCATTTGCATTGCATCTGTCCTTAATGTTCACAGTGAGATAACGGAAGCAGAGGGATCTGATCAAAGCACAGCCCTGTGCCTCCCATTCTGAAAGCAGCAAAACATTCCAGGAAAAAAAAAAAAAAAAAAGAAACGAGAAAGCTCAGGCAGGTGTATAGAAGCAAATTCACAGCAGATATGCAATGGCTGGGAGGAGATAGTGCAGGGGAAAGAGGTAAAAATGGGAGCTCTGGGTCTCAGCTTTCTGGTCAGGTTGGATGGCAGACACTCTCTTTGCACTTGGTTAAGTCCAGCGGGGGAAGTGTTTGTCCATCTCATGCCTGTAAACAAACCAGTGAGGGGAAAGGAGGAGAGGGAGGGAGGACATGTTCCTGCATTTAGAGAGGGATATCACCAGGACAGGCTGTGTGTGTTTGCAGCCCTTTAGGGGAGCAGAGATGACAGGCAGGTGATAGTGATCTGTGATTCCTTTTCCCAGCCAGTCCATCTTGGACTTCTGTACAACTTCTCCAAGGATTTCTGGGTAAAGAAATGGAGGAAAGACCAGTTCAGTTCTAAATTTATATCTTCAGAGTCTAAACGACATTGATATTTTTAATATAGATGGAGGTTTCATGCTGGGTATTTCCTATGTGGTCTTTGTCTTTCAGGATAAATACCAAATTACCCAACAAAGTTCAGAGATGTAGCAGTTTGGTGTTTTGGCATTGTGAGTTTGGCAACAGATTTGTTTTAAAACACCGTGGATGAAAGACAAAATTCAAAGAATAATTCAAAGAATTCAAAGTTAGTGAAACGAAAACTTATTAATGAGGCAAGTGTCCTTGTTGAAAGCAGAAACTTGCTTTGTGTGTGGAAGGCACTCCTGTTTTCTGAGCTTGTCAGTGCTGTAGGAGCTGCAGGGCTGAGTGAAAGAAGATGACACCACCCGAGGCACTTAAATGTTGTCTTTCCAGGCTATTGAAGCTGAGATAGATTAGACTGATCCCAAGAATAAAGCACTGGATGGGGAGCCAAGGGGCATCACTTCATTTCCCAGCCCTGAGACAGTTTTGTCCAACTGTCTCAGGCAAATCACTTCGTGTCTGTGTCTATTTTCCCCTCTGCAGATTTGCAGGAGTGCTTTTCCAACCTTATTGTGGTGGTGGTTTGATTCCTGGAGATCTTAACAGGAGCAGGGAAAAGTATACAGTATAGAAAGCTTATTTTGAGAAATTTCAGTTTATCAATAAGGGCCATGAGGAAATATCCTCAGGGGATTTCTGATGGCAGAACTGTGCTTTACTCCGCAGAACTTTAGAATAATGTTGACATGTATGAAACTGAAAGGTGCAACTTCTTAACTGAAATCAAGGGAGCTCTCCCAAGAACTGATTTATTCAAACAGTTTGAAAAATGAGATACTTGTGGAGTGATGACTGAGAGATCAGGAAATATTGTGGAAATCAGATCCGAGGCATACAGCACAGGACTCCTGAGATGCTATTTCATCTGACTGAGGGAGGAGGTGAGACCTTCACCTGATTCCTGAGGGGTAAAAGCCTGAGGCTGGTTGGTAGCAATGGGAATTGGATTGAGAGGATGCCTGCCCTGAGGGTGACGTGGGATTGTCCTGTGGTGAAAACGTCTGAAAACACCACACAACATCTGCTTCCTTTTCCTATCTTTTGCTTTGCCCGAAAATTCTCAAATCTAAAAATTTAAATTCCCAAATGTTAATTTAAATTTTAATAAAAAATTTTAAAATTCCCAAATCTAAATCCTCTTGGAGGAGGGCAAGGAAAAAACCAATGTTTCCAAGCACTGGAAACCACTTCCGGTTCTGCCTCACCTTCTGAAATGTCAGCGTGGTTTCTGTCCCTCCCGTCGCCTCCCTGCAGGTGAAATTCCCTTTGGCAGAGCCATGTCCAGCAGAGCTCCCAGGGAGTTAAGGGGTTAAAAAGTTAAGATTTTTAGCTCAAAAGATAGAAGCAATTTCTATTGATTAAGAGTTTAGAGTAGAAGCAGTGCAGGATAGTTAATAATTAGCAGACGGAGTCGGTTAGACCAAGATTATGTATCGCTTGACTTAGCTGTGTTTGTCGGAGGAGACAACGAAGATAAGCCATGGTGAAGATGGAGAAACATGGCTGCACCTGGGCCCCAAAACCTGTCAGAACCAGGCAGGAGAGCTTGGGCTATGCCCAAGGGACCACGGAGGCTGCCAACAAGACAAAGATGGAAAGTTTACTTCGAGGAAGACGCTTCTGGTTTCATCCTTCAAGACCCATTTCCAAACCCAATCTGAGCGGAGAACTGGCAGTCCTGAAAGGCCTTTGAGCTCATTTTA
Organism: Chamaea fasciata; assembly: GCF_029207755.1. Lineage (NCBI taxonomy): Eukaryota > Metazoa > Chordata > Aves > Passeriformes > Sylviidae > Chamaea > Chamaea fasciata. Next base: position 13,575,459 of record NW_027094097.1, read on the forward strand.
ATATGAAGCAGGGGTGGGCGGGGTCAGGTGATAAATATGTATAATATGAGACAACTGAATGAAAATATAAGACTTTTGTAGATAAACAGAGAGCAGGAGCTCTGTGATTTTCGCACAGTCTTTGGGAGGTTTCTCCCCGTGTGCCCGGCACTGAATTAAACATTTAATAACTTTTTAACTTTAGCTAGTTGGAGGGTCTTGGTCCTTGCTTTATTTGCTTCACCAGGGAGGTTTAAATAGGCTTCTGGAGCCGAGGGGACTGCAGAGCTCATCGCTGTGACAACAACTTATGAACTGTGAACAGAACACTGTGCTCATTATATAAATTCTGAAACCTACCACCAAGGCTGCTGCTCATCGACATTCCTGTTGGCAGCGTGTCATGGAAGCTCCATCCATGTTAAAAGTGAGATGAATTAATTCCAGACTCGTCAGATCTGGCATTAATCTGCACTCCCATCCAGGCTCCGCAGCCTTCCCTGGGATCATCATGAAGCTGCCCTGTGTCCTGGGCATTTTGGGCTTTCCTTGAGTCGGTTTTTACTGTAATCTGCATGGAATCATCCCAAATATTTTCTTTCTTACCTGGAAGGGCAGTCACAGAGTCCCACCAGCCGTTTCTGAACATCCATTTCCCCAAGCCCACAATTCTGAGGGCTCCAGGCTGGTTCCCAGAATGAAATGGGGACAGAACCTTTGGGTTGGGGACAGCTGCAGTTCGTGGGGTGGCACTGCCTGGCTTGGCAAAGTAGGGCAGGGCTCCGGCTGCTGTGCAGCCCCAAACTGGCAGCAAAGGCAGGAAATTAAATGAATTCCAAACTTTTTTTTGAAGCCCTTGTGGGGCTGGCACTCTCCCTCGTCTCCCTGCAGTAAGGAAAGTCTTTAACTTTTTTAATTGCTTCCATTTTTTTTCTCCTTGATGGTGACATTTCTTCCCCAGGTGGCTCCAATGGTGGTTCATTTATCATTTTCTTTCCCTTTCCTAAGCCCATGTGACTTTGTTTTCCTTAATTTTATTTAATTGATTATAACTAATTGACTCTTGCTTCAGGGAACAGAGGTTTCTGAGCCTGGTCTTAATTTATTTTTGGTGAAGTCTTTCTCTTCCAGTCTAGGCCTGAGCTACAGGGTTATATTTTTAATGAAAAAAAAGAGTAATGCTGAATGGAGAGATGCCTTACCACAGACCCAGACTATGGCCTTGGAAGGCACTGGGAACTTGCCTTAATAGCCATTAACTCCTCTGTCTGCTTTTAATTTCACCATGCCTTGGACGCAAGAACAGCCAGGTCTCCTGTAAGTCAGGCTTTTAGATTTTATCTACAAAAACATCTCGTTTCTTTCCTTTCCTTTCTGGAACATGCATATGTTGTATTGAAACCTAGGAACAAGGCACAGTTGCTTACTCCAAGGCTTCATCTCCACAGCACAATAGCAGTTTTGCTCTTTTAAAAGGGAAGAAAAACAGATCTCCTTGGCAGTGAAAATAATTTCAGTCCAATCTCTGGCATGCAGATAATTATATTTATTTTCTTATGTAAAATACTGGAGATCCTCGAGAGAAAATATTGTTTATTTAAGAGATGCATTTAAAAAACACTGTTTTTTTGGTGGGGTTTTTTTGTTTTTGTTGTTGTTGTGGGGTTTTTTGGGGTTTTTTTGGGGTTTTTTTATGATGATACCAGAGCATCCCAGGAAAATTTTGTGGTGACAGGGAATTTCTGGATGTGCTCTTCATACTTGCACCACTTCCCCTCCCCACACAATCTCTGCCACATTTTCTGCTCTGGGTTTTAGGGGACTCCAAGTCGTCCCTTGGTTCTGAACAGATCTGGATGGAGCTGCCAGAAAATCTATTTATTTATTATTTTTGCTATTTGTGGCTAGCGTGCATGACCCCAGAGGGCTGAGGGGCATTGCTCAGAGGCACAGCCCCGTTTCCATCCCGTGCCTCCCTCTCTGCTGCTGGTGATCATCACAGCATCCTCTGCAGATTTACAGCAAACTGTGCAGGAGTCCTTGCTACACCGTGAAAGCCAAGGGAATCTTAATTCTATTTTATTTGAATTTTTTTGGTTTTTTTGGGCCAGACGTTGTGCTCTGCCCAAGAGCACCATCTTCTGGCTCTCCACTTCTGGGAGCTGAGCGAAATTCTGCTGCCAGGGGAAGGTGGTGGGGGGAAGTGGGAGCTGGTGAAGCTGTGCCTGGGGGGACATCCGCTGCCATTTCCTGTTCAAAAACCCCAAAGCTCTCTCTGAACCATTTGCACGTGCTTTGGCGTGGCCTCCTGACCTGCTCATTGCTGGCAGAGCTGGGAAGAGTCTTCAGAATTCCTTGTGAATCTTGTCTGACTTTGGGTACTTCTCTGCATGGTCCTGCTATTCCTGATGTCCTTGCAGTGAACTCCCACTTCTGGGCTCTTGTGTGGTTGTTCTGGCTTAATTTTATTGCTCAGAGCTGCTGTCTGACCACTGAAATCAGTTTATCTTGACCAGAAACACCCTGAACACCTCAAGAAGAACTTCTCTTAAGAGCTCATTTTGATCCCATATGAGATTATATCATTGATGTAAGATTTGTGAGAGATTTTTGGATGGGATTGATGCTAATTCAAGTAAAGAGAAACACTAAAAGCCTGTCTTTAAAAGCAGAATGAATATGGGCATTATTTCCAGATGAATCTCTTTTGAATCAATGCCTCTGAGACAGCAAAACAAGGTGGGAACACTAAATGTGAAAAGGGCCCAACTAACAATCAGGTCAGGATAAAACTGAAATTCATTTCAGCTCATAGATGCACTCTTTTCACAAGCAATAATTTAAACTTTTTTTCTATTGCTCCATTGCAATGTGAAAGATCAAGCCACACCTGGAAAGAAGTTCATCATGAAACTCCTGTCACTTGTTTGGTGTCTTGGACAGAAGAGGAACAGGGATCTATCAAATATATCCCAGCCATGTGTTCTAACTAAAAAAAAAAAAAAAAAAAAAAAAAAAAAAAAAAAAACCAACCAAACAAAAAACAAACAAACAAACAAACAAAAAAACAACAAACCCCTGCAGTGAAATGTGCTGGATGGAGATGCTCTGCACCGTTTTGCTATTTCATGAGTCATTGAAACCCCGGGGAGATTTCACTTCCTGAGAGAAACTTTGGAATTGCAAGGCTGGTTGAGCATGGAGGAGATTTCCTTGGGCACAGTGAATGTTTCCTCTTAGAGAACAGATTAGAGAAACGTCTGTCGAGAGGGGTTTGTGTAGCTGAGGCTGCCTGGGGCAGGGAGATGCACTGAGTGACCTTTGAGGCTCCCTGACAGTCCAATTTTGGGATTAATCCTCACACAGTTTGTGCTGCACTGCTCCAGGCCAGGATGTAGCACTGGGCTGTTTGTGCAAAGCCAGCCAAGCATCACTCAGGGATTTTGCTCCAAGTGCCTGCACTGCAGAGCTGGTTCTGTCTCAGTGGAGCAGCCTGGGGGTGGCTGAACTCCTGGGATGATCTCTGGCATCACTGGGTGGTGCTGACCTCTGCCAGAGGCAGGAGGATGCCCCTGGTTCAGACTTGGGGTAGATTCTGCTAAACTCAGCTGCAAGACCTTTGCTGCTGTGTCAAAACGTTGCTCAGCTCATGTTCAGGCCAGTGAAATCTTTGTTCAGGCCAGCAAAATCATTTTTCAGGCCAGTGAAATCCTTATTCATGCCGGTGAAATTCACCCCGTGTTCCTGTTCCCAACACTCCACGTTGTCCTAGCAAGGCTATATAAGACTGAGCTTTCCAGGGCATGTGTCTTCTTAGGTAAAACTGGAGAATTTAGCATGGCAGGCCCTTGGGGTGGGTTTTTGGAAGAGTTTGGGCACTGTTACAAGCACATATCATCGAATGGGAAGAGATAAAATGGAGAATTCCTTTTGGGAACTCTTGGAGACCTCCAGTGCTGCAGTTATCACTCCCTAATCTCTCTGACTGGCACAGCTGCAGAGACAGAATCACAAGATTTTATCTCATGAATCTCATTAGAAAATGCCCACTGAAGTCTTTCCAAAGAGATTTTTTTCAAAGCTTCCATCTCCCTCTTCCTAAAAATGCATCCACCATGTTTCTGAATAAAATCAATGAGAATGTAATGCAGCCATCCTTTTTCTCTCTCTCTTTCTTTTTCTTTTTCTTTTTTTTTTTTTTTTTTTCTTTTTTTTTTTGTAGTTTCCCTAGAGAAACCGATATTCCACTACCATGAGCCTGGAAGAACAGTGCTCAAGTAGAACATGGAAAACGTTGTTCAGCAGGACTCGCTTTGGGTCTTACACACTGTAAACGAGGTCGTATATTCAAAAGGGATCCAACTGCTGAGGTTTCTGAGACAGGATTTGTATTGTGCTCTTGACAGGCAGTGTTTATGCCTGCGTAAAAAAGTTCCTTGCAGATTAAAGTTGCAGCGACTGCTCCAACCAGCTCCTGGTCTATTTTTAAGCTGCATAATGTGCTGCTCGATATCCTTTGATTGTAGCAGAGATTCGGGTTTGATTTGAGGAACATGTCCGTGTGTGAATGTGCTGCACGAGTTGCAAATCTATTATTTACAGCAGACACAGGGGTTTTCCTCATTGCTTTTTAAGCCAATCCAGTCTGGTCCCTGTGCTGCAGCTCAGTGTGACACCATCTGGCAGCTCCGTGCTGATCCCAGACCGCTGTGAGAGCCACGAGCAGAAGTTTTGAAATTCTGATGTTTTGGTTTATTTTAGCAAATATCCTTTTGAGGCATTGAAGCCGCAGGATGAATTTTCCTGCAAAACCTCCTAATTTGAACCTCTGTTCACTCATCCCCTACTCAACAGTACGTGTAAGTGTGAAAAAGAAAAAGGAAGGGAATTCCAGCTGGCAACCTTTGTGTCTGAAGGTTGAGCACTCACCTGCAGGAGATCATTGCAATAGCAGCACCTCAGTTTCAAAATGGTTGAAATGTATTTCAGTTTAAAGAGACAGAAGTGACTGCTACTTAAATTCATATTTGGATCCAAAACATCCCAGAAGGCCTAGAGATATCTGGAGACAGATTTAGCCTACACCAGACTCCTGAAGTGTGTGAGTATTGAGGTTATTTTAACCCCTTTTGTTTCATCATCTTGAAATATCTTTCCCCATTCATTTTTCTTCAGGGTGCCAACGATTTGGGGAGATATGGAGTTACTGGAAAAAGAGAGGAAAAGCAGGATTTTGTCTGGATGTCACAGGGCCTGGAGGCCCCAGGAAATGAAGTTATGACAGGGAGCACTTTGTCTCTCTCTGAGGAGCTGTCCCTGCAGGCAGGATGAAGGACCATGGGTGACCTCTGTCCTTACAGATCTGCTGCTTCTCTCCATATTATTTCTAACTGTGCGACTGTATGGCAAAAAGTACTTGTGTTCCTCTTGATGAGAGTGTTTACAAGAGCAGCATTTGAGATGTTTTTAAACCCGAGATTATTTAGTCTTCTAATTTTAGAGCTGTTCCCTTCTCTCTTCCATGCAAACCTAGTGTTAGCAATTGTAAATTGGCTCCAGCTTCAACTCAGAGAATTTAAAACAGTATGAAACTGATTTTTAAAAATAAGGAATTATTCTTTTCCTTCATGTTGCCTTTCATGCAGGCATATTCTGCACTGTGGGCAACACACACGACATAGATTAAAGCTCCTCACAAGGTCCCAGCTTCCACCCGAAGGAAATTTGGGGAAATACAAAAGGGATCTCATGAAGTAATGGTTTCAATCAGCAGACTCCTCAAACGGGGTGGTGTTTGTGTGGCTGATGCCCTGCCCTGGGTTTGGGCTGGGAGTGGAGAGCTTTGGCCATGGATAAAAGCTCTCAGTGCAGCTCCGGGATGTGTCCGTGAGGAGCAGGGAGGGGAACACAGTGTGGGAGCTGCTGCTGCTGTCAGGATTCACCTGCTCCTCGTCTGGGCAGGACCTGGGGACACGGCACAGAGGTTAAAGGCTCTCTGCAGAATGTCAGACCTCTCCGCTCCATGTTTGTCCTTTTGCCAAAACAGATTTCGTGCTGGGGAAAGCTCTCAGCTCCGAGTGCTGGAGAAATTTGTCTTCTGTAGTACAGCTGCTCTGGGAGATTCCTCTTCCTCTTGTTTTCTCACCAGCCTCTCTCAGATCTTGTTTTTAATGAGGTTTCTTGCTCCAGAGAGTTACCACAGAAGGCCATTGGTCTGAACCTCTTCACTCCAGAAGAAAGCATGAATAATTCAAGCCCATTAGCATTCATCCACCTCCCACTGAGGCTGTTGCCCAAACGAACTTACTCCTATCCTTTTAACTACTTATTCCTTCCTAACTACCTTTTTTCCCCTCTCCTTTTTCTCTTTTACAGTCTACCTCCTCTTCTTGAAGTTGAAAAAACCACCTGTCCGTACCCACTGACTCTTCCATTGGGCTCCACAGGGCATTCTGGCTGCTGCTGGGGAGACCTGCCATGACTGAGCCACTAACAAGAAATAGGTTACAGCTCACCAGGCCAGCCCTGAACCCTGCTTTGAGGTCAGAAGTGATTTTGGCATGAGGGATCTCTCAGCAGGGTTGTTCATGCCTCTGGATTGGAAACCTCCCAGCAACAGGAGAGCAGGGAGCTACTCAAGGACCTTCCGCTCAGAAAACACTGGCCTCTGTCCGCTAAAACAAATCTTTCTGGTCAAGATGTTAGCTCCCCTCTGTTGTGGGACAAGAGCACGTTGCCATCTCGAGCAGGGAAGCTCTGAAGTCCAGAGAAGCTAGTAATGGGAGACAATTCTCTGTTTATGGCCAGTTTCTGAAGATTTTTATTATTGCTTTGCTCTGGCATCACTCATTTCTTGGTAAGAATATGCTAAAGCCATTCCCGAGTTTCTGCTGAGGATGTTTCCATGTCTGACCTGGGACACGTCACTGGAGAACCTTTGCCTCTTTCTTGTCTTCACGACCCCCTGTGCCCCTCACAGACTTGCCTGCCCACACTTTTTGCTTTTTCCCACTTTCACCTTCCTGTCTCGGTGATGTTCATCTTCCTGAAACAAACCTTGTGAGGATAAAGCAGGCAGGAACAGCAGCTTTTGTTTGGGTGGGTCAGGGGGAAGCACAGCTTTGCCGTCCCTCCCAGAGGCACAGGGCTGGCAGTGCAGCCGGCTCTCCTGACTTTGGCAGTGACCTCGTGAGTGACTTCATCCTGCAGGGACCCCAATTAGCAGCACTTTGGTCCAACGGGATTAGCTCCAGGCTGCTAAATTCCTGTCGTGTATCCTCTGAAAGGCCAGCCCCAGCCTGTCCTTGCTGGGTTGGGTATGAACGGGCACGGGAAAGGTGAACTACTCTGTATTCTATTACTTATCCCCTTGGGCCCTGCAGTCTTCCCCCGTAAAGTTGAACTTTAAATATGATAGTTATTAAGGCTTGTCCAGGCTTGAGATTTAGCTCATATAAATTCTGACAGGAACAAATGACTCTGAATTGTGACCAAATCTTTCTTTCTCCCCACTCTCTTGCCCTTCCAGGTCTGCTGCTCAGAGAGGAAACTGAATCAGAACAGCTCGGGAAGAAAAACAGCTGCTTTAAAACAAAGTTACCCAGATCTCTTCCTAATGTGAAAATTTACTGCAACGTGCCATACTGCAGCTGAAAGCAAGATGTTTGTGACAGATACTTTTCTACTTTAAATTGGCTTTTAAAGCAGGTATCAAGTGGAGGCGAGTGGAGCATGGCAAGCTGCAAGCAGAGCTCAGGGGAGAGGGAGACATGGTGGAATTCAGTTTCCTGGGTCAAAGCTCTATCAGATAACACAAGAAAGTGTTGATAGAAAAGCAGGTAGACCAAGACGGATCAGTGAAACGTGGTGGGAAGCAGCTGGATCTGGGAATTAAAGACCCCAGGCACGAGGGACTCTGGGAATTATTTCTGACTGTGCTATTGAAGGGCAGATCATTTCCCCACTTGCTCTGCCCCACCTTTTTCTTTTTCCCATCCATGTGGTAATCGCCAAAGTGCAGCAACTGATGCCTTACGTTATAGCTTTCACGTTTTTCAGATTCTGTGCTGCTTAGGTGCAGTTCTGAGCCTCGCATTCAGTGTCTCTCAGCTCTGCACAGAGCAGGGACACGAAACAAATCCTTTTCCTGCTGCACACCAAGGACAGCTTTCTGGCCCAAAAGCACAAACAATAGTGGAGTGAAGGGAGGAACAAGAAGGAGGGGACCTCACAACCTGAAGCCGTAATTGGGCAATTAAACGCCAATATGCAAATGGACCAAAACTTATAAAAATGTAAGACCTTGTGACTGGTTAGCCATTTTTTGTGATTCTTAGTGCACCTTGGGTGTAGCCCTGGTCAGGCTCTTGTCCTGCCCAAGGCGTACCCTAAAGGCCTCCAGCTCTGACCAGTCTGTTTCAGAGATCAAAGTGGAATTAATGGAAAGTGGGATTAATGGGAGGTCCGACTTGGCTCAAACTCAGGTCAGAGAATTGCAATGGCAATTGGAAACAAGGGCAGGGCTGGGGGTCTGATTTTTGGGGTCACTGCCACCACCCCAGCCCATCCCAGCCCTTCTCCTGCCAGGCAGGCTCGGGCCAGTTTGGGGCTCACAGCAGTCCCAGCCCAAGGCTTTGCCCCTCCCTGGGGCTGGAGGAGGCAGCCCCGCTCAAGGCAGCCTGCAGGGCGCATTTGTCAGCTCAATTAAATTAGCTCGGAGAGATCTCTTATGTTAAATAGATGCCGCTTTCTTACATATTCAAGGACTGTTCTCAAGGACTGTGTGCTCAGCATCCAGCCTGCCAGGGCTCTGATCTCGCTGGGGATCTGGATGAGCGCGCTCAGGAAGTAACTAAACACAGTTTTACCGAGGCTGAAACAACACATCCTTTGACTGGAGATAATGGTGCTCCGCGAAGCTGAGCCCGCTCTCCGTCAATGGTGCCCGTGAAAAACCCTCGCTGGTGTTGCAGAGGGGAGAGAATAAAACCAAACTGTCTTATGCCAAGCGATAAAACCCTTTGCATATGGCTATACTGCTATCGTTTGCCCTTATAATGCCTTTCACAGAAGGATCTGGAGACATTTTCCAGACGTTAGTTAATTAATCTCCATAACATCCGTGTGAATTGGGTGACTTATCTACTATTTTACAGACGTGCGAGCTGAGGCGAGTAGAGGTTAAGTGTCTTTCCCGAAGTTAAGCAGTGAATTAGAGGGAAATGCTGAGAGTGAAGGGCCACAATTCTGTTTAACAGCCCTGATCTCTCACCAGCACCATGGTTTTTCCTCACCAAGAAAGCTGCTTTGCCTCTGCACCTTGTCCTGTTGGACAGCAAAGTGGTGAAGTTCAAATATTTCTGTGGGGGGTTGCAAAACATTAGCTCATTAGCAAGAATTTTACCTTTAATTTAAGCTCCTGACATGGATTCTTGGGCATCAAGTGGTAGATTGTGCTGTGTAAAACAATGATTTCTTATTTAAGGCCAATTAAATCTTTCTCACGGGGGAACAAAAATGAGTTTAAAGACACCAACTGCATGTGTATATTCTGACATGAAAGCATTAACACCTCAAACTGAAATGTGTATTTTTCTTGAAAGGCTTCCAGGTTTGGCAGTATAGGCTCTCTTGTTCCTGAGAGAAATTGATTTTCTGCAAATGTTCAGCGGGATGTTTTTTATTATACTTCCCCCTACCCCATCAGAAGAAGGAATTACTGATTTGCTTCATATTTCAGCAGACATTCTGGAAGTCTGAGAACTCATGGTTTACATTTGCAGCTTCTGGGAAAAGGAAATGAGTATTCAATACCTGTCCCACGTGGTATTGCCTGTCCAGATCAATAAATGCAGCAGCAAGGGCAGCACTCTTGTAGGGAGTTGCAGTTAAAGTTGCCACCTGCCTTTTGGCAAGTCCTGTATTTACTGGCATAAAGCCCATTCATCTTTGAAACACTCCAGCTGCTGCTGATCCATTCTATTTTAATAAGGTGTTTAAAAACCTCCAGCTGTTTATGAAGAGCCAGCCCAGAGGAGATGATCACTGTGACAGGCACGATGTGAGTGTGGGCTTCACAAACACTCTGTTGTGGCTCTGGTGATTAATACTGACACGCTGGGTTTGGCAGCTCTGATGGGAGCAATCTGCTGCCAGATGGTGGAAGAATGGAGAAGGGCTGGAAGGGAAGGCAGAGGGATTCTCCACCTGCAAATCCACCCTCAGTGGCACCCAGGCTGGCACAGGGAGCGTGGAGATGCACACTCAGCTCCTGCATCCCATCTTTTTGCCCGTGGCAAACTCAGGGGAGGTCATCAGTTCCTCTCCCACTAGGGAGAAAAAAAAGAAGCATCCATGGCCTCATTCCAGCCCACAACAAATTACCTTTGTTCTCCCAATTAATTTAGCCTTCTGCTCAGTGTGAGGCACGTGTGTAATTAGCTCCGGAAAGGCAGAAATGTTATTTCAAAAAACTGTTTGAAACGTCCCAAAGAGGCTCTGCAGCAGGCTTTACCCAGTGTTCCTTTATCTCCATTCCCACTCTAATTACCAACGAGCCTCCTTGTTTAATGCTGTTCTATGGAGCTCTTTTCTTCCCTCTTGCCATAAGAAAGTTGCTGATGTGGAAAAAAAAGAAAGAGGGAAAGTGTCACGAGAAGAATCATGGCAGACTGAGGTTTTCACTTTGAAAAATCCCTATTCAAAACTGGAGGCTTGCTCTTTTTTTCTTTTTTTTTTTTTTTTTTTTTTTTTTTTTTTTTTTTTTTTTGGTGAAACCCCAAAACCCACAAAACCCTGAGGGACAGCGGTGAATTCTCAGCAGAAGAACATTGACTCTGCCATTCTTTCCTGGCTTTGCTTGGAAAAAACAGGAGTAGCGTGATGGGTGGAACATGATCCCTCTTGATCACTTATTCTGTTAGGAGAGTGGCACAGTGCAGGTATAAAAGTACAACATAAATTTCACTTTCACTGGAATCTGAAATTGTACTCATCCTGTGTTTGTCAAGACAAAGTTTGAAATTCTAGTGCATACAGGGAAGCAGAAGGCTGATATCACCCAAAAATGAGATAACAGTGTGATCTGTGGCTTTCTTCTATGGATTCCCTGTCTCACCACCCCTGGAGTTATGGGTCTTTAATATTCCAAACTGTCATCTGAGCTGGGAGGAGGAGGAAGACATCAGCAATGCACCCATCCATCCCACCTCACTCACGGTGCCAGCCCTGCAGAATAAAAGATTTATTCCCTCACATCATTGATTCTGCCTCATGGAAGTGAGTTGGTTTTGATTTGTGCTGGGATAATAAAACACAAGAGGATTTTTAATTTGTTTTTTTTCCAGAGGAACAAAAAGATGATACAGGTTCTTGATTTGTTTGGAAAGAAGCTTGAAACATTCTCTTTCTGTTTTTGTAGGACAAAGTAGGCCAGAAATGCTGCTCCCCGTTTGGTCACCAACACAATCTCATTGCTGAGCTTCTGACTGATTAAATGCTTCAATCACCAAATTTACAGTAAGGAAAATCCCTCCTGATTGCTGTCTTTATCCATAGCTGATGTTCAGCCTAGTCCTGGGTGGGAGCTCTGCTGTAAAGGATCCCATTCTGCTCAGTTTTAACACCAGGGGGAATTTGGCTGCAGCCTGACCCCAAAGTGCAGCAGGGGGGCACATCCATAGGGCTGCTCCCAGAGAAATGAGTCTGTCTGCCTCTTTTAGGCTGAGGGCAGAGAGAGCAAAGGAAGCTGGAAAAAGGGAAGCACACCAGGAGGAGGAGACTGGCTGGGGCAAACTGAAGGGTTGGGGCTTCGTTTGCTTGATTATGTAACTTGTTAAGCACGTCCCCAAAGCCCAAGGAGAATGTGAGAGATGTCACTTCACTCCCAGAGGGTCCCCCCTGACACACCCAGAGATCAGCCAGCACAGCCTGCAGGACAACCCACTGCTGGGCTGGCAGCTGGCACTGAAAGCACCAGGGACTCCAGGACAGGGAATGAACCATGGCACAGCCACTCGGCCCAATTTCCACCTCTCAGGAATTTGGGGAGGCAGATCATCAGTACCCAACCTACAGCTGGGCTGCTGAGCCTGGAAATCACCCTGGCCATCTGCTGAGGCCATCAGAGACACTGACTCCAGGGGATCTGAGCAGCTAATGAACACCAGGAGCAGGGATCTGAGCATCAGGAGCAGGATGTGAGAACCCAACGAGAAACAGGAGCAAGGATTTGAGCACCCAGTGAACACCAGGAGCAGGATCTGAGCACCTAATGAGAACCAGGAGCAGGGATCTGAGCACCAGGAGCAGGATCGGAGCACCAGGAGCAGAGATCTGAGCATCTCATGAGCACCAGGAGCAGGGATCTCGGCTGTGCTTCAATTCCAGAGCCCGGTTCCTCCCTCCGCACCGAGCTGCCTTCATTGCAGAGGGGACAGTGCCATCTACAGCCCCGACTCAGCCTGGCTGTGGGACCTGCCGCAGAAATATGAGAGGAGCCGGTGCACTTGTCAATTTATCCTCGCGCTGACTATTGAAGGCAGCACTTTCTGAGCCCTCCCGTGGGCTCTGTCTGGTGCTGAACACCCTGACAGTAAATAATGGCCAACAACACAATAGCCACACAAGCAATTTAGGAATCACATTATCCCAACCGCTCTCCTCGATGGTTTTGTGTTATTTTGAAGACTGCTTGACAGGATTAATAGAAAATGCCTGATCTTTATCCAAATCACATGTATTTCCATCAGGTTTTGGGCTGTTCTGCAGGTGTAAAGCTCTTGAACTCTGAGGGATTTGTGAATGATTATTGCAGATATTGTGGCTGTAAAGTTTCCCAGTTAGAGACACACAGAGATCACAGCTGATCTGAGAGAGGAAGGGGACACAAAATCAACTTGGTGGGCCAAAATCCCACAGCAAACGCAGGTTGATTCTAACCTGCAGACACTGAGGCTTTCTGTAGCTAATTAATGAAATAGTGCTGTCCTGGGTGTTTTTAAAGGCCGTACACACCTGCCATCCAAAGGAGAAATGGGTGAGATTTGCTCTGTTGGTGTAACCTGGGAGGTTTCTCTCCCACAGGCTCTGGCGTTGATGGTTCTAAATGTTTCAGTGCTGCTCCATTTCTTCCCTTCAGGCAATAAATCTGTGCCTGCTCTTTGGAACAGGGGAAAATCAACGGATTGAAGGCTCTGATTCCAGTGGAACAACTGCACATCTGTGGGTTGTGGGAGTAGCTTGCTAAAGGCTGTAGAGGAGAGGAAGTTTTGTTCCAAAATTCAGGGTTGGGTTGGGTCTGGCCCATGTGATCCCTTCAGAAGAGAATCAGTTCCAGCAGCTGCACCTGAGAAGTGGTAAAACCAAAGCAGTGGCTAAAGGGGAAGATTTATGCGCTTCAAGTTTACTCCCAAAAACCTGGGCTAATTTCATTCTGAAGCAAAGCTTCAGCTCTAGTAAGCTCCTGTAATAGAAATGTAGCACCAGTCTGCTCAGGAAAAAAACCCAAAAAACCAAATATTTCTGCTCCTGAACCTACAGAAATATCTCCTGTGTCAGCAAGGATTTTGCCACTCAGTTGACAATTCAGTTCTAGGCAGTGGAGCACAGTGGGAATCAAATCAGATCCCATCACCATAGGAGGAGGATTTAACATGGCAATGAGTAAGATGGACTGATGTTTAAACAGCAAGAGATATTTGGGCAAAGATTAAAGGATTTTTAGTCATGGATCCAAATTCCTTAGTTAAATAAAATTTCTGGTGACATTTGTACAACAATTCTGGGGAATTACACTGTGTGTATTTAGTTTGTGGTAAAGCTTAACCTGTAGGATCTCCTACAAAGTACAGGAGCTGTTTTTATCATAAAAAAAAAAAAGAAAAGTTGACCTGCCTGACCTCTTCTCACTGTTTCTGGTCTTTGACCTTGGCCAGCACCATCCAAAGCCCAAAGAATTAAAGGATCAGCATCATCCTTGAGGATGGTCAAGCAGGATCACAAACCCACTTGGATTTCTATGGTAAGAGCTAAACTAAACCTGTCAGACCTCATGGCACAGTTATTCTTTAGAGCACACTGAGGGGGAGCTGACTTCTACGGGTACTTTTTAGGTTTGGTTTTGGGTTTTTTGTGGTTTTTTTGGTTTTGTGGGGTTTTTTTTTTTTCTATTATTCTGAAGATAGAATTAGAGCAAAAAAATCTAGAGAGCCCCTGCTATGGTGAGTTTGTGGCTGCCAGGTCCAGTTCCCCACAGAATAAAACCGATCAGTTTTTGAGTTGGCTGGCGTCATGTGGCCACAGCCTTTCCCATCTTTAAAGAAAATTTCCAGTAATTATACATTTCTGCCATGCTTTGAGTGCTTGTTCACCCATCACCTCGGAGCTGCGGATACTGCTTGCATTACCCTGGGGTGCAGTATTTATCATCCCAGTCCTGGCAGCCAGGCCGTGTGCCCTCAACCCTTCCTCCCTCCCTCCCGGAGCTCAAACTCTGTTTATCTCCAAACAACAATTTTTTTCTACTCAGGCTCAGTTAATGCGTGCTAACCTTAGTGTAAACATCTTTTTTTTTTTTTTTTTTTCCCAGATAAACTCCCTCAGGAAAACTTTCTGCTTGATTTTTGAGGAGTTGCTTAGCTGTAATCACGCAGAATTCTCGGGGTTTCAAGCTGTGTGCCTACTGCAGAGGTGCTCTGCCTGCTAATGATAGCTACTCAAGCTGTTCATTTTGCTTAGGCAAGGCCACTTGAAGGACAGCTCTCTGCTTTTGCCATCCCCTCCCACCCTGTGCACGAGAAACTGCAGAACTTCTGCAAAATGTCAGTCCCTTTGCTCAGCAAAGCTTCCCTGGAAAATACACCGAGCCACTTGTTTCTGTGGGTTTTGAGAGGTTGCTGTAAGGAGATATTTCCATCCTTTTCTGAGGCAAGCTGTAAATCAGTAAGGAAAAGACTTACTGATACCAAAAATGAAAAGCTTTCTGCCCTAGGAGTGTGGATTCATTATATAAACACCAGGCAGTCTTTAAGAGCGAATTTGGAGTTCGCAGCGAAAATAACTGCTCACTTAGTTCCTGGCAAAGCTGCCTCCAAATTATCTGCTGCTTTTCACAGGGATTTGGGCTTGTTCAGCAGGGTTTTTTGAGACAGCCCTGCTGCAGACACAGAAAAGGTGGTTGTTGTGCCACTGTGAAGCTTCACACTCCACTTCTGCCCCCTCCGAGGCCTCATCAATCCCATTTCCAGTCCAACGCCCTCTGCCCCCTGAAATGGGCACTGCCCCGGGGGTGGCGGGCACTGAACTCCACCCCACGTGTTCATTTGAAGGGGGAGATGCCTTGAGAAGACTGAGCTGGAATAGAGACTGGGCAGAGCTGGAGAATAAAGTAGAGATTTATTAAAAGGCCTGTAGGGTATACCTTGGGCAGGACAGGGCCTGACCAGGGCTGCACACAAGGTGGACCCAAAATGGTCACAAAATGGACAAACGGTCACGGGTTCTCACACTTTGATAAGTTTTGGTCCATTTGCATCTTGGGGTTTAATTGTCCAATTCCAGCTTTAGATTATGAGGTCTCATCCTTCTTGTTCCTCCCTCCAGCCCACCCTTGTTTGTGCTGTTGGGGCTGAGAGTTGTCCTTGGTGTGCAGCAGGAAAAGGATTTGTTTTGTGTCCCTGCTCTGTGCAGGGCTGAGTGACACTGAATGTGAGCTCAGAACTGCACCCCTGGGCAGCACAGAACCTGAAATACATGAAAGGTAAAACTTAAGGCATCATTTTTCCCCTTAAGGAATGAGGGGAAAGACTTGTGTCTAATCCAGCTGGGGCTTGAGCCAGGGGTTCACTGTCTCCCACCTCCCTGGGCCCCATGGAAATATCCCTGTGAGGGAATTTGGGAAGGACACAAACAATCCCCCCCTGTGCCTGCTGCAAGGAGCACGGGTGTGTGCTCTGCCCCTCTGGTAGGCGAGGGCTTGGTCTGGGAATGCAGATTTCAACGTCAGACTGTGTTTATACACAACGTGTCTGGGACAGGAAAACGTAATGGATCACTTGATGGGCTTCACACAGGCAATTAATGAAGCATTAATGACACAGGCATGGCAGCATTGCCCGCCAGCTAAATCCCTGCAAATAAGCTTGTCCATGAATTCCCCTCCTTCCTTTGCCAGAGCAGGGAATACAGAGTCATTTCCCCTGCCTGGGTGCTCCTGTGTCCGTGTTTATCCAGAACAAAGATCAATATAAAGAATAAAGGGAAAGAACAGAGCCCAGGGCAGTGTCAGGGGCTGCAAACCCTGCACCACTGACCCCATCCCTAATTCCTGCTCATCCCAGGGCTGGGCACAGCCAAAGAGGAGGCTTGGCAGGAAAAGAGGAGGATGAGCAGAGATCCCTGGCAGCCTCAGCTGTCTGGATCCCAGGATTCCTGTGGCATGGAGGTTGCTCTCCCTGCCCACCCTCACAGATCAGCTTGAAGGAATTTAATTGATGCCTGGCAACTTTTAACACTCATGGCAGGAGGGGCTGCACCTCCATCCTCCCTGTAGGGCTCCACATTCATCTGGTACTGATGTTAAATAATAATTTCTTTTTCCAGGTATAAAACGTGGGGTTCCAGTGGGCAAAAGCAGCAGGAAAAGCCAGCGAGGTGAGAACGTTTGGGGATTAAACATGGCTGAGAGAGATTTCCAATTCTAATCATGACTTTTTTTCTGAAGCATTTGTTCTGCCCTATCAGCTAATACAGCAATGGTGCATGCATTAACATCCTGAAATTGAAACAGAGATCAAGGGTATAGGATACAAATTGGTTTTGGAGCATAACATTAAATAATCAAACCACGCTGGAGCAGCCTCTGTGACAAAATGACTTACATTTTTGGTGCTGCTTTTTAAATGTGATTATGCATTTTAATTGTTTAACTTCAGCCTGCGGAGTAGTTTCAAAGATGTTTTAAAATAACTTATGGCGTGAAAAGCCTCTTGGTTTTTTAAACAGGCCTCGGGTTCAATAAATTTTGTTTTTAATTTTGTGTGATGTGTGAAGCAGTGACTTTGTTCACTGCTTCCAAGGGGGTGGAGCAGGATTTGCTAAAACACTCTAGATTGACGAGGCTACAAATGTGTACAGGCAGTAGAAATTTCCATTCAGTTTGTTGTTTTGTTGCTCTGGAAGAACACAGGGCTCCATAAATGTCATCTTTGCAAGAACAAGAATCTTCAAGGCCAGGCTGGATGGAGCTTGGAGCAGCCGGGGGTAGTGGAAGGTGTCTTTGCTCATGGCAGGGATGGAATAGGATGAGCTTTAAGGTTCCTTCAACCCAAACCATGCTGGGAGTTTGTGAGTGTGACTCTTCTGCTGCTCTGAGCCTCAGAGGGAAGAGCTCTGGGACATAAAAGGGACTGTGGACAAACAGGAAAAGGTGATGGGTTTGTCTCCACTCCTTCAGCCATTCACCCCATCCTCCCCTGCAGGAACCCTGTCTCCAGCTCCAGCTGTCCCAAGTGCAGAACCTCAGGGCATGTCCGTGCCAGCAGTGTCCAATCCCCTCCCAGGAGCACAGGGCACGAGAGGGTTAATCTGGGAACACATCTCAGGGGCTCAATAATGAGCAAAAACTGACTCTTAAACCTGTGCTTTATTTGTTTGTGCACCTCGCTATTCAGAGAGCAGAAACCCATCATTTATAGTGGCAATTGTCAGCATTTGTAACCAAGTTCTTGGCCAAAACACTGGAGAGATGATTAAAAAAATTAGAAATGGCAGATGGTGTCATTCTGCTAAACATATTTTGCTGATGCCTGTTGATTTAGAAGTGTTCAAAATGTAATTTAACAGGAGTTTTATTGTGCAAGGACATCAATTTCCAACATTTCTTGCTAATGAGCAGCACTAATAATCAAACTCATCAGTGCCCTTGAATGCCAAAGTGCCTTCAGTGGGAATGTGGGGGAGGAAACCTCAATCACGTCTGGGATCTCTTTGAGGCAATTCAAACTTCATGGTCACAGTTATTCGGGAGAAAAGCCTTAAAGTTCTGCCTTCTTAACTTTTATCTAAAAGTGGTTCTGGCCGGGGGAAAAAAAAAAAAAAAAAAAAAAAAAAAAAAAAAAAAAAAAAAAAAAAAACCAACAATGTTAATGTGAATATCTTGCTTGAAAACACAGTTAAGAACATTAACTCTTCATTTCCTTAAATTGTAAGCAATCCTCATGCCTTGTGCAATACCCGCAAGTCAGCGGCGCGTGGCTCGTTACAGCCCCAAAATCTGACCCTCGGATTGAAGGTAACTGAGTAATTAAGGTGAGCAGCCCTGCTCCTCGCGGTCACTGCGCCACTAGAAGGCACTATCTGCTAGAAAGTTGGGAAAAGAGAAGCGTTTTATTCGATAATTCCGTGTGGACACCTCCAGGGAAAGTGCAGACTCAGGTGTAGCGTTAGGGAAATGCTGGATGTGTCTCCGCCAAACTGCAGAATTATTTCCCTTCGGAAGGCAGTGCCAAATGTGTTCACAGTGTGAAGGACTGAGTTCCATGAGCTTCGCAGGCTGGAGGAAGAGCCAGCGAGTGGCCTCAGCCCCTGCCCAGGGTTTGGAGGACAGGCAGGTCACACCTGACTTCCACAGGAACCTCTGGCAAACCAACTCCCTGCGGCTCAGCCACCTCAGGGAGGGCACCAAGGGGACTTTTCTGGGGGCGTTGAGAGAGTAAATCTAGACACGAACAGGAAACACCAGCTGGCACGAAGGCTCCCTGCCAAAACCAGAGTGCCAGGATGGAGCCCAACAACCCCCCGGCAGGCAGACACCTGCCAGGACCTGGGGGACCCTGTGCAAAGGGAGGTTCCAGAGCTGGTCCTTGCAGGGGTGAGGGTCACAGGTCACTGTGTCACTGGCTCTCACCAGCTCCATTTAGTGCCTGCACCAGATGCTGTTGGCCGAGAGCTGCGTGTGCAGTTTTATTTACCGGACACTGTCTTTATTTAGTGTACACTGGGCAGAGATTAAATGAAAAATCCTCTTAAGGATATCATAATTCTGGATGGTTTATCAGTAGGCCCAAGTGTTTCAAAACATGCATTTATTAGAACACCGTCCCTCTGTCCAGGGTGACATTCCTGCTATGAAGACAGGAATTGAGACACCAGGAGAGTTGAAACAGCAGTGCCAAATTTATTTGTGCTGCCCAGTGCAAGATCACAGCTCCTGTGATATTTATTTCTCAGGTCTTAATTCCAGCATTCAGAAACAGCCCTGCTGTTAAAGATTGCCTGCACAATCTGAACACTGGCATGATGCCACTCCTGATTTCTGTCACAGAAAAACACTGATTTTATTTACTGTTCCTAATGCAGATTTTTGTGAAAGAGCATCTACAATTTGTAGGTACCTGGATGCTGGAATTCTGTAGGTGCAGGGAAGAGCAATTAAAATCAGTGAACTTTTACATTTATGAGGGGAAAAATATCCCTGCTGAACAACAATTGGGATCTTTCCACTGATTGGAAAAATGCAGCTGCTTCTTAAAGCTGAAATCGTCTTTCTGGAAGTTATTCTGCCAGAATAAACTTGAGGAAAGCAAGGACGCTGCTGCTGCACAGGGGAAGGTGCAGGCAAATTCAGCAGTGGCCAATTGTGCCCTGGGAGGAACACAGCCACGTGAGGATTTATAACATGATACATCATTTATAAGAAGAGAAAGTACATGTGTAAACATCATACAAAATTATTATCCACTTGAATATACTTTGCTATATTCTAATTAGCAGCTAAAGTCCAGATCTGACAGGGCACGAAACATCACCTTTTTATTACACAGAGCACACCTGGATTTTCAGACTGTATTCTGTGAGCAGCAGCTGTGCTAAAAGTCTTCTTATAACTCACAACTAAATATAATCTCCCCCATAATTATATTCTTATGCTAGATTGTGCTTTAACACACACGACCTGACTATTTGTTACCACCTAACAGTTTATTTAGATTTTTTTGAAACGACATTACAAAGGGCCCAAGGCTGGTATTACAAGTATATATATCAATACATTTCTCATGTTCACAAAATTCCCGTTATTATGAGCTTTTATTACAGTGAGTTTGGGAAAAATGACCTGTCATATTGCCTTCACAGCACTCAGGTGCTGATTTGGTGGCATTTAAGGAGCAGTTGAAGTGTGGCCCACCTGCAACTGCTGCCTGCCACTAGTGCTTGCTGAAATTCGCATTTGAAGCTGGAGGAGCATTGCAATGATTGTCAGGAACAGCTGACACTGGTCATTTTTCCTCACAAGTGACACGGTACAGACTCTCCCAAATACACCTTCCATGGCCAAAATGTAATAAATCCATACTGCAGGCCCAGAGATGGGGATGTGGTTAGAAAAACAAACACTTCTCTAAGTCAAATGTATTGAAGTTGTTATTCCAAGAGAAGCAAGGCTTTAAAAATCGACCTGGAGTCTCTCCTTTTTTGTTCCTCATTTACCACTGCTTTGTTGGCAAACTGCGTCCAACAAGGCAGAGACTCCCACTGAAAAGCCACTGAAAACAGACATTCCCACAGTCCCATCCCTGCTCTGTCCAGCACCAACCCCAGTTATTGATCAAATGCCAAAGTGTCAAAGCAGAGGGTTAAAAACCTGCAATCCCACAGTGAGATTGTTCCCAGTTAACAGTTCCTTGTCTGCATGGGGTGGCAGTGGTTGCTCAGATGTCTCTCGTGGTAAATCTGCATTTCTGGTTTATGCTCCAGGAACACACAGCTCAGGAGTAGGAGAGATGATTTTGATGTTCAGTGTCTCTTGTTTCCAAAAATCACCTTTATTACATGTATGAAAGACAACACAATCCTCGACTAGAGAGTGCCTGATGCTCAGAGCTACAATTAATGCAATTAATTACGTTTCAATCTTGTGCTTCACTCCACAAACTCACGTAGGACAAGGCAAGATTCCCATTTGGTGGGAGCCACTAAATGCTGAGCTATCAAACATGAAACACCTAGAAAAAGTACAGGAAAGAGAAAAAAGTGACTCCACAAAAAAATACACCCAGGAGTTGAGATCCGTAAGATCTTGTGTTTTAATAACACAACCAAGTGATCCTCGTAACAAGAATTCAAAAAAGTGAAATTACAGTACACAGATCAAAATAGAAACTACCCTACCCCGACTATACAATGTACATCAGGAATGCAAGCTCTGTAACAATATAAAAATGCTTTCACACACTGGAGTTGCAAAAAGCCATTCTTTAATTCCAAGGATTTGTAGAAAAAAAAAAGAAATCATCTTCCATGATTCATCTTGAGTTGTTGGCAACCTGTTGGGGGGAAAACAGAAAGAGTGGAGATTAGTGAGAATTAAAGAGAATCATGCTCATCAGAGGTTTTCATTTCTGGGGTTCAGGCTAATGGAAATGACACTGAGGGCAATGAAGCCAGCAACAATTTGTACTTTAAACAAGGTAACACAAAAATAAGACACCTTAACAAGCAAGAATCTATCTGTTCCAAACACACAGGCCCACTGTAATGCAGGGGCAAGTTAGCAATCAGAAATGCTGGAAGAACATATAATATAACAATAACAATATAATTTACCTCTCAGTACATCTCTTTCTCCAGGGAGCAGTGCCCTGGGACATGGATTGCCTCATGCCCGAGTGTCCTCCCACACAGGCAGCACCTGCAGCCTGGCAGCTGTGTGGGAGTCACTACTCCCTGCAGGCTCCAGGGTTACACACAGGAGGAATTTACAGCTGAGGGACAGTTACTCCTCAGCAGCCCCTGGGGCTCCACTGCTTCCCTGGGCACTCTGTTCCAAAGCCTGACCCCCCCTTTTCCATGGGGAAATTCCTGCTGGAGTCCACCCTGAGCCTCCCCTGGCCCAGCCTGAGGCCGTTCCCCTCCTCCTGTCCCTGTTCCCTGCGAGCAGAGCCCGACCCCCCCCGGCTGTCTCCTCCTGTCAGGGACTTGTGCAGAGCCACAAGGTCCCCCCCGAGCCTCCTTTTCTCCAGGCTGAGGCCCCCCAGCAGCTCCTGGTGCTCCAGCTCTGTTCCCTCCCCTGGCCATGCTCTTTCTCTCTCCCCAGCACAATTCTCTCCCTACACAATTCCTCTCTGCACAACTCCCCCCCTCACGCCCCCCCGACAAACCAAGGAAAAGCTCCCTCTCTGCTGAAGCCAGTCACTCCAACCCTCCCCAGGGGTTTGTTGCAAGGCCAGGAAGGGAAGATGATTTTACTTTAACCCTTGTTGGGAGCTGGGGTCTTGTTCTCCCCCTCGAGCTCCTCCACGCCCGCCTGCATCATGAGGTCGGCGATGTTCCGCTCCAGGTCGTCGATGCGGCAGCTCATGTCATCGACTGCAGGGAGTCAAGGACAGGGGGGACACCGAGGGGATACTGAGGGGACACTGCTCCAGCCCTGCCCGGGCTCTGGGGGACACGGCAGGGACCTCACAGCCGTTCTCAGCCCACCCCTGCCACGGCAGGGACACCTGGCACTCTCCCAGTCCAAGCCCCGTCCAGCCTGGTGTTGCACACTCCCAAAAATCTGAAAACAGCCACAGCTTCTCTGGGCACCTCCCCACCCTCACAGGGAAGGATTTCTTCCTAATATCCCACCTAACCCTGCTCCCTTTCAGTCTGAACCCCTCCCCCCCGTCCTGTCACTCTTATAAGCAGTCCCCCATTCCATCCTTCCTGTGGGCTCCCTTCAGGCCACAACTGGGTCACGCTGAAGCTTCTCTTTTCCAGGCTGAGCATTCCCAGCTCTCCCAGCCTTTCCTCCCAGCAGAGCTGCTCTATCTCCCTGCTCATCCTGGTGCCTCCTCTGGACTCTCCCCAGCAGCTCCACATCCTCCCTTTCCTTCTGGAAGTGGATAACATTCCTCTACAAGTGGGCAACACTGCCTTGGTTTAACCATCTCTACCATTACAGCTTTGATCAAACATCTATGGTCACTTCAAATTTATCTCACAAACCCCACTGGCAAACAGACTTTGTGACACTTGTAACCCCGCACCCATCTGAGTTTGGAAAAGGATATTTCTTCCAATTATTTGGTCCGACATGGTTTGAAACTTGTCCTGCATTTGCTGGAGCAATGTCTGCACCTGATAGAAAAGGAGTAAAAAGAAATGTTTTGTTTCCTTCAGAGGCTCTTACCCAATCTGATGCAATACAAACACTGTTCCTTCGCTGCTAAGCTCAAACCTCTGCAGTATAATTATATCTACAGGTAAAAACGGTACTTAAGTATGCGTATAAAGAGGTGAGCTGAGGCTCACAGGAAACATTTGTAAGACCTAGAAACCGCCCGTGTTCCCCAACCAGGACCAAACCCAGGACAGCAGCTCCCATGTTCCTGTTAATCACACCGGGAAACTTTTCTGGGTGTCACGGAACGCTCTGGGATGAAGGGACCATCTCCTCCCACCCCCTGCCATAGGCAGCGACCCCTTCCGCGGACCAGGCTGCTCCAGAGCCCATCCAGGAAAGAGGTTTTCCCTCCCCTCCTCCCTCTGCCAAGCCCCTGCCGCCCGTTCCCGGCCCGCCCGGCCCTCGGCGCCTCACCACGGCCGTCAAGTCCTGGACGCTCTTGGGGTCGGTCTCGGCCATGGTGGCTACGGCGGCGGCTCCACTTCCGGGCCGCACCTCGCCACTTCCGGCGCCTCCCGGAAGCGCCCTCCCCCCGCGGCATTGTGGGAGATGTAGTTCTTCCCTTCATCCCCCGGTACTCCACAAATCCGGCACAATTATTGAGGCTTTTCACTGGTTATACATTTCGGCTGAAAGTTGCGTGGTGGAATTAATAAGTTCTCTTATTAATTAGCCTTCTATTGGTTATTAGCTCCGTTGGTTGGAGGGTGGTGCTGGTAACACCAGGAACGTGGTGTTAATTCATTCTATGTAAAAATCTTCTCTGCTTTAAGGATTATACTTTTTTTTTTTTTTTAAACTACAGGTGTTGTCTCCGTGTGCAATTTGGTTCCCAAAGTCTTCATTTCTTTCCACCAAAAAAAAAAAATCCCAGTTTTGTTATTTTTTTTTAATCAACAGTATTGAAACGTTCCTTCATTTCTTGCTTTCTTCGGGATGAGTGGTTAAGCTTAGGTAGCTCTTATCTTTTGAATGTTAACAATCTACCCAGAATTAGATGGAAATTTAAAGGATGACATTTCATGAGTATATTTCTTTTAGAATCCGTTGGCATTTCTGCTGTTTTGAATAGACAAAGCTGGATGATTTGGTTATAAATCCTTCGTGTGTGGAGGAGAATAGGTAATTCTTCTTAGTGCCTGCTCCACTGAGATGTTTGTTCCCCCTCTGTTATTGAGTTAAAAGAAGTTTGGCGAATCAATCACGAATTTAGAACTACGAATTTCAGACTGAAATTAAGGACGGTTGAAATTATTTTTTCCAAATGGAAATTTGAGACGTGTCCTTCCAACGCCAGCTCTATAAAACCAGGAGGAAGGCACCATAAAGAGGCGCCATCTGGAAAACAAATGGACACCCATGGAAGCCAGCAAGAAAACCTGGCCAGGAAAAGGGGACAATTACACACTCTGAATAACGGGCAATTCCAAAGGCTTTGCAAAAATGTGTAAATCTGCAACACTGCAGCACTGACAGCCCATTCCTGCTCTGCCTGAACCCGGTGTTTAACTCCCCAGGTCACAATTTAGATCAATGCTGAGCTCTTTTGCAAAATCCACCCAGCTGAGGAGTGAATAAAACCAGCGTTTGTTTGTTGAGTGTCATGATGGGAAAGGAAAGGGTTCCTAACTGCAGATTCCAGGCTGATAAGGGTCTACATTTTTACATTTTTACCTTCCCAAATTGCTCATTAGAATGACCTCATTTTATGCCCAAACTCTCAGCACATGAAAATCTGCAGTTGGCTCATCTGCTGTGGAGAGATTGTGATGTTCCCCTGTTTGCAGCACCAATGTACCTGCTTGAGCCCAGGCTGCTTTGCATTTAGCAGCCTCAAAAGGGATGCTGGTAGTTTCCACGTGCTTAAAGAGATTTTCACGATGGACAACAACAACAAGAACAACAACAACAACAACCAAAAAAAAACCAAAAAAACAACCACAAACCCCCACTCTCATCATCCTTTTGCTGATTTTGAGCCATGTGGTTGGCAATCCAGCACGAAGAAATAAATACTCTGCTGTGCCTGGGCTCCAGACAGCTGCTTCCCTGGATTCTGAGCAGAGCTGCTTTACAACCTGTTTGCTTGGCACGGAGCAGCTCCCTGCTCAATTATTCACTTGGTTCCGTGGGTGCTTGCGGCGTGTCAGGTGAAATTCAATCACTCCAGGCTCTGCTCATCCAGCTTTTCCTGGGATTTCCATGTCCCTTTCCATGTGACCAGCCCTGCAGAGCATTTCAGTCTCTGCCCCAGGTGTGCTGTAAAACACCTTTCTTGCTCCTACCTGCACAGACTCAAGAAAAGCCTGTTATCTTTTTTGGCTACCACACCTCATTATTTAATTTCAGGCTCAGTGTCAGGTTGTGTCAGTGCTGCCTCTGTCCAGCACAATGCAGCGAGGTTTCCTCATGTGAATTTAACAGCAGGTCAGTCCTAACAGTGGACTTAAGATAAAGACTCTCAGTGTGCAGGGAAATCTCCTAATTCATGCCTGTGAAAAGATGACCACGGATCCAAATTTCTTCTGCTTCTGTTCCTAAGCAAGCATTTCCTATGGGGAAGCTCCAGCTCCTCATCCTGCATGCAGTGTGTTGTTTTATCCCTGACGCAGTGCTAGGAATATGCTGTAGGGCTGTTCCCTTGCCAGATATGAGGAAGATCTGGTTTTATCTCCCTCATCTATTTTCCCCTGATATCAGTGAGTGGCTAGTACTGAAAAGAACTGGTTCTTTCCTGGTGTTATGAACTGTTAAAAGATGTTTGGAGCATGTGATGAATGAGAATTACGCTTGTGAGAGAACATAGCTCTTCTTGGCCCTTAAAACACTGCTTGGTTTTAGACTGCATTGGTAGTACATGATTATTTCCAGTTCTGGGATGCCATACTTTGTGCAGTAAAATGCACAAAAAATATACAATACCCAGCCATCAAAGTGTGGGCAGGACTGCTGCTATCATCTCCTTGCAGGACTGCAGTTGTGTCTAGTTCTGTGCCTGTGCCAAGCAGGGTATTGAAAGGATCACACAGCCAACAGCCCACTGGGATGAAACACCCAGCAGGTTTAACAAGAAATTAAATTAAACTATAACCCTAATTGCATGGCAGGAAAATTCACAACTCTCATAGTTCTGGTTACTCTAGCTTAGAAAGGTTTTTAGTGCATTTTAAGCTGTAGAACGAATCCATTAGGAGCATAACCTGCAAGGGACATGGAGCTCATCTTTCATTTCCCTGGTCTGAGGCTGAAAAGTTTCAAGCTCTGTATTGCTTCAGAAACGGTGTGTGGCATGCAGGAGTGCCAAGGGAAGAGTTAAGGTTAATACATTACCAGTTTCCTGCTTTCAAATGTCAAAACACACAACTTGAGCAGGGTCAAAAAGACAGCCACATAAATAAGGGAATGATGGCAACCGAGAGGAATCCCATTTGGAAAATAAATTGGAGGTGGAAAACAATCCTGGAAACAACGTGGTGGATGCTTGTGAATCAACAACACAGTTGTCAATGTGTTCTTTGTGCACTCTGTGATTTTGTTTTTCAGCCAGCCATGAGTAAAGCTCCAGCTCAAGCTGGTGGCTGTTCCCCTGCACTTCCCATACTCGTGACCATATTGGCTGTTGACATGAACCTCGTGCAGGATAATGACAGATTCTTAATTATCCCTTCAGACCTCCACCAGCAGGGTTTGGGGAGCTCACAGAGGAGGAGACTCAAAGCACCTGGAATTATTGCTGCAAATGACTGGTTTGACTTTGCCAGGAAAAAAAAAAAAAATAAAAAAAAAAAAAAAATTCTTTGTTAATTTATTTCC
Organism: Chamaea fasciata; assembly: GCF_029207755.1. Classification (NCBI taxonomy): domain Eukaryota; kingdom Metazoa; phylum Chordata; class Aves; order Passeriformes; family Sylviidae; genus Chamaea; species Chamaea fasciata. Next base: position 13,602,415 of record NW_027094097.1, read on the forward strand.
TGGTATGGGGATAGGCCAGTTAAGAAAAGGCAGGCACCAAAATGGTGCATTGGGGTGTTAAATGGGGGATGGAGTTCTCTCAGCACTTTGGCCATTGCATTTTTACATCTATCCATTTGAGTAATGCCACAATTATTGTGGTAATAAAATTAGTCAAACTGAACTACTACACAATTAGAAAATTGTGTAAGAAAATTAGTTAAAATGTTATAAAAGGAGTTAAAATAATGGCAATAAAAAGGGCTTGTTTCACCATTACAGTTTGCAAGTGAAAGTTCTGCTCTGGTGGCAAGGCACTTGTGGAATATTCTTGGAAGTCGTTTGCCACTGTCTTGCAGATTGCAGTGCAGATTTGAAATCAGCATCTGCAGGTAATCCCTGTTGTCAGAATATTTTTTTCAGAAATTAGGCATTCAGAGAGGAGCTCAGCCTTGAGCAAGGGCATCTCCTGAAGCTGTTCACCATCACTGTCCCTCCTGGGTCGTGTTTTCAACCCCACTGTGAATAAATGACCACAAAAACTTCCCACAGCAGGAGAAGGAAGAGTCACCAGGTTGTGCTTCTCCCCTGCTGCTCAGCCTCTGCTCTGCCTGCAGAGCTGCACTGCCATGGGCTGCTCTTAGTGCAGGACAGTTTGCATTTTGGTGAACTCTGAAATCAAGTTGCTGAAGACATCCTGGCTGTGAACAGCCTGCCTCAAAGAATCTTTGGGTCTCAGGAAAAAAAATGGGCAGATGAGACTTACTTAATTTTTAAATTTGCATTTCTTATAATCCCTAATGTCCACTAGTGTTCAGAATTGTAATTTCTATGGAGAGGAGAGGAGAGGAGAGGAGAGGAGAGGAGAGGAGAGGAGAGGAGAGGAGAGGAGAGGAGAGGAGAGGAGAGGAGAGGAGAGGAGAGGAGAGGAGAGGAGAGGAGAGGAGAGGAGAGGAGAGGAGAGGAGAGGAGAGGAGAGGAGAGGAGAGGAGAGGAGAGGAGAGGAGAGGAGAGGAGAGGAGAGGAGAGGAGAGGAGAGGAGAGGAGAGGAGAGGAGAGGAGAGGAGAGGAGAGGAGAGGAGAGGAGAGGAGAGGAGAGGAGAGGAGAGGAGAGGAGAGGAGAGGAGAGGAGAGGAGAGGAGAGGAGAGGAGAGGAGAGGAGAGGACCGAGGCACAAAACCGAGGCAGGAGCTGCCCAGGTGGGTGCTAAAGCTGCTTTTCGCTCATGCCAGAGTCCCTGAATTTGCCGAGTTCTTTGTCACACTGCCTGGTGCACCAGTTACATGCTCGTTGCAAAGTCACATCAAGAGCACTTTAAAAAGTCAGTATCGGTAGTCTGTGTAAGCTTCTTATCAGTAGCAGTCGCAGATACTGATCGCAGCCACCTGTCAGCAGATATATCTTTAAGTGCAATTTTACATCAGTACATCTAAAGAAAATTAAAAGGAAATCAGTTTTTTTTTTAAATCAGAAATCTAGAATTAAGACAAACTGAAAGTACACTTTATCAACCTAAAGCAAAGGGCTTTTTTATGTTTCTACAAATACAGAACAAAATATAACAAAGAACGTAAAGCACATCAAGCATGCTGTCAACTCCAAGAACAGAAAAACAAGCACAGAGACATAAACGACACAGAGACTATAACCGAGAGCAAACAGCTTTTGTCCCACGTACAAGAACTTTAAAACCTTGAGTTTTGTGTCAATGTAAAAAGCGTGAGAATCGTTAGTACCGTAACACTCTATTAGTACAAGTGCAGTGTACGTTATATTATCATTTAAAAGCCCAAACAAAGTACCAAAAAACCGAGGCAGGAGCTGCCCAGGTGGGTGCTAAACCTACTTTTTGCTCATGTCAGAATCCCCGAATTTGCAGAGTTCTGGTGCTTTGTTAAATTGTCTGGTGCACTGGTTAAATGCTCGTTGCAAAGTCACATCAGGGCGCTTAAAAAATCACAATGCACCTGTTAATTTTCTGCTCTGAAAAGTTTAGGAGCGCTCGGTGGTGCTGGGGCAACACAAAAGCAATTTTGCACTGTACCTGCAGCACGCCAGAGCCAGGGCAATCCATCAGGGTGTTGCCAGCACTATTGATGTGGTCTGGGATGGAGTTTGACTTGAAAGATGAAGAGGAAATTAAGTATAACAGAGTGATAATGGAATGATCAATGCTGCCGGCTGCAGACTTCACCGTGCGCACTGAAAAGGAAGATATTCCGTCCGTGCTGGCCAAGGATGTGTAAGCGAGGTGATGAGTCCTGTCTGAAATGCGGAGCTAAATGGAAGTCATTCGTGTGGCAGGGTTAACGCTGGGGCTTTACTAACAGAGCAGGGAAAACAAGAACCATGAGATGATGCCCCAGACTGTCTCTGTCGAGAGAGCAGAAATAGTTCTGGGGCTTGTCATGAAATTCCCTTTCCTCAGTAAGCACAGCTCTGCTTTGTCTTTTAAACATTGAGGGTACAGATGGGATTTGTGGAGAAGTCCTTTTCCTCTAGCATTTGAGTAGCCTGGGATGTGAACCAGAAACCTGTTATCATAAAACCCCTTTTTTGTTAAAACTCTTTTATTGTTATTACCTATTTTTTTTGTTATTAAGAGTCTGATTTCCATAGAAAAAAAGACATTAGCTTGGGACAAGGATTTTCTGTTTAATGGGACTCTCTGTAGAAGGAGTCTTTACTCAGTTGGAAAACTGCGCTGAGTATTATGGGCCTCAGAGTCATCCATCTTGAAGCTTTTTGGTCATAAGTGTTCCTGAAAACTGATCTGGGCAGGAAAACCTCTGTGTCCCACCTGGGAATCCTCTGCAGTCAGTAGGACTGGTCTGTGTGGCAGCCACAGCTCCAAAATTCCCTTTGGGCGAAGCCATTTGGAATTGTGGATGATGTTAATGGCTCCCACACGGGAAAAGGAGACTTCTGAATGTCTGATTGCTCGCAGGATGTGGCATTTATTATTTATCCCACATGATTCTGTTGCTGGTTGTTGCTAAACGTGTTCTTCATCCTCGTGGGTTCCAGTGCTTTTACAGGATGCCACGTTCTCAGGAAGTCATTATGGGATTCATTAGGGATCTCCATCTATTTCCCATCCTTCCATGCATGTAGGAGTTCCTGTGTCCCCCTAACTATTTTATTCTGACCTGTTGCAAAGGCCAAGGGATGGATTTCTGCCCTCTGGATGTTTTTTCCCCAGTCAGTGAGGTCTTTATTGACAGCATCTGATCCACTCTCTGAAACGTTTTTAGCTGCTTTCCTCAGTCAGATCAGATTTGGAACCAGATAATGGGATTCCTTTATCCCAATCATATGGTTAAAAATATCTTGTGGGGTCAAAATTTCATTATTTTAATCTTCCATTGACCATTGTGTGAACCCTTGCAATTCACTGTGGCTTTTCTACAAAACTAAATTGCTTAGCAGTGGCTTGTACCAAATCTTTTTATAACATCCTTGAAGAGTCAGAAGCTTTCTAAGACAAGATCTCCTTGTAGAATTCCCTTTCCACACAGTGAACTTTTCTTTCTTGGCATTTCTGGCCGTTCAGATGCCGTGTCATTTACCTTTGTTTTCTATTTAATGTTAAGCTGAGTTTTAAGCCTTTCCCAGGGCAATCAGCATTTTGGCTTTACATTCGTGTAGATAAATTGTATAGAAAGTTTAATTAACCAATTATGCATCCACAGTGAGTCATAAGAGCCTTGTAATTGAGAACTGCAGCAGTCTGACCATCACCAGAGCAATTCTGTTTGTGCTTTAGGGGATGCCAATCGCTACATTGCTGCTCTGAAATTGGCAGTTTTGGTCAAAACAGGAAATTTTGAGGCAAACAGAAGAGAATTGAATCGATATTTGGGGAATCATTTGAATATGGAAGCCAGCCACCAGTTTCAGAGATCATTAGAGTTTTAAAAGCCTGGGATGAGCAGGAATTTTTCAGAAATTAGGCATTCAGAGAAGAACTCTCTGAGCAAGGGCGTCTCATAAAGCTCTTCACCATCACTGTGCTCCTTGGGTTGTTTTGTGTTGTGTTTTCAATCCACTGTGAATAAACTTCAGTCTCCCAGTACATGACTGCATGGATGTTTATAATTAGTTGCATTCAAAATAAGAGTTGTTTTGGGACTTTCTTCATTTTCCTCTATTTTTGTGAAAGTTCATTTGCAACATGTGCATTATCAAACCGGATGCAATCTGAGCCAAAACTCTGGAGTGTTTACTCCAGAAATCTGAGTTGGGTCAAACACATTATTTTATATCTGCAAACCCCTGGTTTTCACCATCCCTTCCCCTCTTGAAGCACCAACAGTAGTTAGTAAAAATCTCACAGAGCTGGTCTAATGATCCCTCCAAAATGTGCAGGGAATAAATTACAGCAGGAACCACACTCGGTAGATCACATGAATTTAACTGATCTGAGTCCTTGAAGAATTAGTCTGGTGATTATGGGAAGTGTCTTTTTAAACGAGGTAATTTGAAATTAAGTCTCTTTTTCATACCTACTTAGCACAGTCTATTGTTCAGAGTCTGTGGCTCAGGTTGGTATCTGATGTTTAAACCAGCATTGCCCAGAGTGTCTCCTGAGGAGTTTAAAGTAATGAGACCCTTTCATTCTTGAATGCTACACTTGCAATGAGATTAGGAAGCAGAGTGGTTAAAATGAGGTTTTTCCGCTGCTAAAAAAGATACTGGTGTATAATTCAGAACTTCTCAAAGGAGAAAATAATTTAAAGGAATGGAAGGCTGAAAATAATCCACCTTGAGAGACTGCCTGCTGTCCAGAGCATGGAGACCAGTTCCCTTTGCTTTCTGAGGATATTCCCCATGGATGTCCCCCAGATCAAGCCCTGATGGTTAAAAATGTGTTGAAGAGCAGAAATGCAGCAAGAGCTTGGACATTGTGCAGCTCACCCAGGCAAACAGGCAGCAGAGCATTATCACTGAAATAGCAAGAGAGGTTTGTGGTTTCGGTTTTTCAGGTCTCTGCCTTTTACACTCTCCTGACAGAAGTCATTAGGAATCTACTGAAATATCTCATTTATTACAGTAAATTCAGATGGCTGTGACATTATGGGTCTGGGTCATGGTTGCTGCCAGGCACAGGTATGTTCTGGCTGGGTCAGGGGGCAAAGAGATGATGATGATGATGATGATGATGATGATGACGATTATTATTATCTCTCAAGGCTGGTGAACAAGGCCCAGATTTTCCAGCAGCTGGGTAGACAGGAAAGAATCCAAGGTAAGTGTTGTCTGCCTCTTGAATCTGAGGATGAATTCAGGATCAAGCCTTCACGCTTCAGCTTGGGCAGCAAATCAAAATTATCTGAGCTCTCTCAGCCATCCCAAATTTCAATGTTTTGCTTCTGCAGCTGGCTGAGGCCAGCTCCTATTTGTGCACTGGATGTGCCCAAAGAAAGGAGAGAAAGCTGGAGCTGCACAGTGATGGGGTTACAGGGAAATCACACTCTCCACTCCAAACATACAGAATTATCACAAAACATTAAATGGTTTTCTCTTCTGCTGCACACTTTGTGTCCAACCTGTCATGGCAAGCTGGCTCTGGAGTTGGAGTGAACCTCAGCCTTTGACTTCCCTCCTCTACAGGGAGGTTTTTAGCTTGACAGCCAGAAATCAGACAGCACAAATTCAGTGTCTCGAGTTCCAAACACTGCCTTTACAAATTGCACTTCCCTTATGTAAAATAAAGCAATTTATAACCATTTATACAGTGGACAGGATGCTTCAGGGCACACTGGTGGGCTGAAACCAGCTGCCTTCTAAAGGAACAAGTCCTGCTCCAGGATCCTGGGTCAGATAAGCCTGACAATCTTCCACAGTCAGGTAGATCAGGTTTAAATTCTGGGTTTAGACATTTTAATCTGGAATGGAATGCATTGATAGAAACTGTAAATCTGTTTGTCTCGCTCAGGTTTCTCTTACTATAAGGCTGTTTATCAGAAATAATAAATCCATGTGCTTTTTTCTTCTGAAACACTGGCGAGGTATAATTATAACATGATTTATTTTACAGCATCAAGACCAGGACTTGAAATATTTACTCAGGAAAAAAATTAGAGTAATCAATCATCCACAACAAGAGAGCTGAAATTCCTTCTGTGTCCATTTAGTAGACTGAGTACAGAATAACCCCGTTATTGGGACCTCTGACAGAGGCAAAGAATAAAATCCAGGTCTTTTGATTTCTAATGCCCTTTCAGGCTGAGCCTTGTTAATGCACCTCATCCTGAGTAACAGTCACAAACAGGAGTCCAGGGTTTTTAATGCCAAAGACACAAGGGATTGGTGGAAATAGTAACAATTTGGGGCCCAGATAACTGAGTTGTGTGGCGTGGTGTTGGGTTTTGGGTTTGGTTGTTTTTGGTTTTTTTTAAGTAGTCAGATCTACTCCAAAAGCTTCCAGTTGTGTAAGATTGTGTTTGGGTTTTGGTGGAGGGATGTGCCACTGATTTTTGCCTGTGATATTTCCCTCTTCTCCAGGCCCTGCTGGGCATTCCTGATGGATTGCTCTCCTCCTGGGTGTGTTTCCAGATCCCCATCAGCCACTGCAACTTAGGATGCAAACAGAAAAAACTTCTTGTGGCGTTTAACTGTGAGGGGAGACAAAAGTGCATCACAAATCCTCAATGCTTTCAGGGTAAAAAAAAGAAGTGCCCACCACGGAGCTGTAATGGATGGGAACCAAGCTGACTGGAGAAAGAGCAATCAGTCTGCCTCTGAAAGAATTACCCCTATTTTTCAAGCCTGAATTTTCAAGTAACTGTAGATCAGTATGCAGAAAATTATTTTTCATATCTAATTTATGTTCACTAAAAGGATCATAAAATTCTCCAGATTCTACTTCTTCCAATTTCCAGCTGTCTCAGGAAGACTAAGAATTGCCACCATAACTCTGACTCTTGATGTGTGTTTAGTTAACAAAACACTTTGTTACATCACTCCAGAAGCCTTGACATTAATAGCCAATCCTTCAGTTTCTTCATTCAAGTGAATGGGTGAGCTCAAAAATTATAAAATACAACGGAACTGGTGTCAAGCTAAATGAATATTCAATGAAAATTCAAATAAGTGAGCAGGCAGATAAGCAGACCTGAATCACAGAATGAGGTCGGCTGCTGGGATGGAAGTCATTCCTGTTTCATGATTTCATCATTTCATAATTTCTGTAAGTTCCTGAGGTTTGTTTTGTAGCCTGTGGAAAAAGAAGATGTGGTTTTGTCCTGGTTCTTGTCCCTTCAAAACAAGCAGCACAAAACAACCTCACACAGTTCATTTTAGAAGTTACACCTTAAATCTAAAGTTGGTTTTGTCTATTTCAGTGCAGTTCTGCTGGTTTACATCACCTGGGGATGTCATAGCTATTTCTTTGGATTTTTCCCACAAATTCCTGCACACCCACTAGTGAATGTGAATGACAGTTTCTGTCTGTGTGGGTTTTGAGATGTGCTGTGTGTGGAAGGACTCTCAGCCCCGTCTGCCAAACATATGCAGGTGCATTTTGGCCCAAACACCCTGGAAATGGTGCTGTTCATGTCTTTTATTTTGAAATGGAACTGTCACTGAAATTAAAATGTTGCAGTGAAATTGAACAGATCTACGTCCTGAATTGAGGTCTGTTAGGAAAGTTATTTTCCAATGGAAATAAACCCCAATTCTGCCATTTTTATTCAGACTACAGGATATATTAATCTTCCACAAACTGGCTGTTTGCAAACAGGAATGTCCGCTAAGTTCTTCGTCACAGCTTTTCTCTTTTTTTATTTTGTTCCTCGCTCCAGAGAAACATTTTCCAAATTTCCCTTCCAGCATGAGCTCTCTCGTCTCACTGCAGGTCAAATGTAGCCCGTCCTTGCCTCTCTTTCCCTAAGAAATTCATTCGGGAGCCATAGAAGAGCTGATAATTAGCTGTGAAGGACTCGCGGCAGATGTTAAATATTGTAGCCTTGATAGTTTTGTACCTTGAGATCTGAAATTCTGGAGACCTCATTCATTACTGAGGAACGGTTTCTCTCACTTTCAGGGAATGGCTAGAGGAATTTAGGAGATAAGTTAGCAAGTGAATACACGAGCTGATTAATAAAAATTCCGCACCAGCCCTTAGCCTGGAGTATCCCGAATTTAGAGCCAGCTCAGACTCTCAATTTTTTGTGCAGCGAAGCTTCAACACCGACCTGGAACTACAAATCCCTGAGCACCGATTTGGGTCGTGTTTCTCGGGAAGGTACAAGGCAATAGCAGGTGCGATATGCAGGAGATAGAGAGCAAAGCCAGACAGAGATAAAAGGAACAAGGACTTCTAAGACCGTTTGAATTTGGTTGATCCCGTTGAGGGGAATATTTCACGTGCTTTGTTTCGGATAAGCGGCGTTAACGCTTTTTCTCCTGCAGATTACCGCAACGTGCCTGAGCTGAGACCCGGGCTCCAGGCACGGAGAGCTGCGCGCTGCCAAACTGACAAGGAATACGGAAATTAATTAATTCAGGAAGTCCAGGTTGGTTCTGAAGCTGAAGGGGAGGTTCTGTGCAGCCCTAAACCCTCAGTCCTGCAGCATCCTTCTCCTCACAGGTCACTGCATCCCTGCCGGAGCTTCCCTGAGGCACAAAGCACCCAGTGCCAAACTCTGGGGCCAGACATCGCCCTGGGAAAGGTCTGGGCTTCCCAGGTGACCTTCCCAGCTGCCACAGAGGTGCCTTTGATCCCAAGGAATGGCCCTATGCAGACCCATTAGGATCCCTAATTTTAGCAGCTGCATCTGTTTAATTGGGACTCTCAGCAGAACAGGGAGCCTCGGGGCCAAGTAAGACATCACTCAGATGTGAATTGTGAATGTTTTAAAGCTTCCCTCTCTCCTGGATAAAAGCTTCCAAGGGCTGGGATATTTGTGCTGCTCCCATTCCACGTCGGTCTCCTGCACTTGGATGAGAAGATTTTTCCTGTGCAGAGAATATTTAATGGATGTATGCAAGAGATCTACTCAATATGTGCCATTCCTTGGTCGTACAGCAGAATAATAAACATTTCTCAGAGCTACTATAGATATTTGGACATTTCAAAGGGTAATTTAGACCATTTTCAGAACTTTCTGCATGAGTTGAGTGCTGAACTCCTGGGATTCTTTGGTGTTGATAGCTGTCAAAAGTTCCTCAAGCACTTCAATCTCTTTACAAGGCCCAAAACCTAAGCCACCTTCCAAAACCTTAAGCATTTTGTGGGAGTTTCTCTGGTTTTTATATTGCTAAGAATGTATTGTTAAGATTAATATTCGTATATAAGAATATGTAAGTGATTTATCAATGTCACTTTTACCTGTTTATCAGTCCTGAATGCCATTGATATTGCAATAGAGAACTTGGTGGGAGATGCTGCTGAAAATGTGCTAAAAATAAAAGGCAAACCTGATGTAGGACTGTGCTGGGAGGTTTGCTCTACACTCACCATCTTTCTCACATAAAAAACCTTAACATTTTCTAAATATCTTGCTAAATTATCACTTCTCACAGCATTCTGTCAGTGGTTTTGCGGACACCTCTTCAAACTCTGCAAACCCCTCCAAACAAAGCATTTTCCAGTTCTGATCACCAGTGCAACCAGGGAGTTGCCTGGTTTATATAGAAATATAGAAAAATATAGAGCAATTACAATATAAAATTATTATTATTATTATTATTATTATTATTATTATTATTATTATTATTATTATTATTTGGACTAAGTTGTCCAAAAAATTAACAACACCAGTGCTTCTTGATCTCTACTGTTCTGGACGCACAGTTTTTAGAAAATGAATTATTTTGGAAAAGGTAGGTAGGAAAATATTGCTGTTGAAGAAAATGTCACCTTACCAAGCCAGCTTTTGAGACCCTGAGGATCCTTTTTTCCTGAAAAAGAAACAAAGCATTTCGTCCTACTTTTCTAGAGATTAGCTTTTGTTTAATCTTCCAATCTTCTGGCATCCTGAATCACTGACTACTCTAATAACAACATACTACTTAATCCTTATGAAACATGTAGTGATAATTCAGCCTAAGAAACAATTGGTGTTTTACTTTTAGCTGCCAGCTAAAAGCTTAAGCCAAACTTTCTGCTTTTACACAAAAAAAAAAGAAATGTGGAGGGGTTTTCCTCTTCTTTTTTTTTTCAGTGAATTCTCTAATCATATATTCCCAGTTATTTCAGGCATCTTCATCATAGATGGCCAGCTCTTAATGTGTTTTATTTTATATTCTCTTAGAGCAAACTGAAGGTCCACGCTTCCACTTCGTCATTAAACAAGTAAGGAAAGAAAACCCGTTAATTACAGGTGGTGTTCATATCTAAAGTTCTGATCTTGCTTCACATAAATCAACATTTGTTGTCTTTGGTAGAAAAACATCTGTTTCGTAAAAAGAAAAAAAGAATAGGTAGAAAACGGTCTGCAGAATGTCATTAATATTTTCTGATTATGTGAGGAAATATGTTTTGAGAGGAGAAAGTTCATAATAAATCACTCTGTCTCCTTGACCACCTGCATGGCCTGTGGGCAGACACCCTTCCTCTCCACAGGGAACACACTCAGGGGAAAATCTGCTGGACCTGCAGAGAAGCAGTGAAGAGAAATCCTGGGTCAAACTTCGATTCTGTCATTTCAGCAGCTTCATGTGAGATAAAATTCTACAGGCCTGGTTGGGGTGGTGATCAAAATTGTGACTTGAATTCTCCCTTGGTTCTGTGGTTAGATTTTTAATCTGGTTTAATTTCAACAGAGATTTATCTGCAGAGGAAAGGCTGAGGTGTAAAGATCAATTCCTTTCATAACTTCTCCCAGCCCACCTTTTCAGGAGTAATTTGTTGGCCTTTCTCTCAGCTTGCACACATTGTATTTGCATGTGTAGGTGATGAAATACTTGACTAGTTTTTAATGCTTCTGTAATTTGGTCCACTTGTTCTCACCCATGAAAAGAGAGGTGATTTGTTTCACCGGGAGCTGCCAGGAAGCTTTTCTTAGCTGGAGCTTCCATTCTGGAAAGGCACGCATCAATAACCAAGTCTATTTGCTGCTTTCAGAGCGAATTCATTGTGAAGGAGGGCTGGGCCCGAGCTTTCTCTGCCATTGATGCCTCTGAAGTGTGAAAGGAGTATAAAGTGTATGACAAAACCTGACTCTTCTAAATAGGGGCAAAAAAAAGCCCCGAGTATGCCCAACGCAGCGTTCCGCTGCTGAGCTGTGTCCTGGGAAATTTACTGTGCCACTTTTCCTCCCTGAGGAGATTATCTTCACATAAAGATCGAGGTTTGGATGAGTGCCAGCTAAAGATTTTCCCTCTGCCTTTTGGTTCCCTTTAGCAGAGACTTAGATACAAGAGAAGAGACATCTCTGAGTTAATTAATCATGTTTGGGGTGAAGGACAACTGGAAACACTATCAATTATTAGGAGAAGTTTGGCCTTCACTGGGAATTCTGACACCTGGGGCTGAGGGGTCACTGTGCTGGCTGGCAGGAGGGCAAAAAAAAAAAAATCATCTTTTCAGGCTGGAGGAAATGAGCTGGGTTTTCTCTTTCAATCTTTAAAGTTAGAACCAGTTTCTCTTGCAGTATTTGTTGACTGAGGGTTTCAGGTACTCCTGAGTGCTGGAAGGAAACACTGCATACAAGTTGTCTCTGCCATGAGACACTGAGGGCTTTAATTAACTTAGGCTTGAACGATCTGAATGTAGAGGAAAAGCAGGCCTGAGGTCCAGTGTGCTGAGAGCTGCCCCATTTCCTTATGTCAGTAGCTGAACACAATTCCCGTTCCTTCCAACCCTATTTACAACTTTTTTGTCCAACAGGAACCCTGGGCTAATTAATGTGCCTGATGCCCCTCGGGTGGTAGCTTGAGCAGGGCATGTATTGGGGCAAACCATGCTTTGGGTGATGAGTTTTCCCCCCAGATTCTAGTATCCATCTGGGAATTAACCCCTGCACCTGCAGCTAAAGGCAAACACTGCAGGCATTTGGTGTTCTGTGGGTAAGAAATGGAATAAACCTATCTGGCTCTGAGATAAGCTCAGTTTGTTACAGCGTGGTGATAAAAATGCCAAGGATGTGGGTTTGATCCCCATTCACTTCAGAGCTGGACTCCTTGTAGGTCCCTGTGATTCAAATCTTAAACATTTTTATTTTTCATCCCTTAACAGTAGGATTCATTCCTGCCCTCTGGGTAAACCTGAATAAAAATTAACATTAGTTTGCAATTTTGCCTTCATGCTAAGCTACCCAAAGTCTTTTATTGTTCATTTCACAGCTCTCAGAGCCTGAGCACCTGTAAAATCTCGAGCCTGGTGAACGATGTCTCTAGTTAGGAATGAGTGCAATGCACTGCTGAGCTCGGAAATGTGCTCAGGTTTATGTGGCTTCTGCTACTTTGTCATGCAAAGGAGCTCAGAGATTTGTTCTGGCTTCTGCTGGGGACCATGCTGAGCAAAGCTCAGGTGAAAGGAGATTACAGGAGTGGAGAACTGAAGATAAAGGCACAGCAAAGATCTCGAGGTGATTCTGGTGCAAACCTGAGCATTTCGATGACCAGAGGAATCCAGTTGGTGACTGAGGAGGAAACTAGAAAAGCACAAGTTGCATTTGTTGGAAATGTTGTTGGAAAGCAGAATGTAATGACAGGACAAGGAGGAATGGCTTTAAACATCAGAGGGGAGATTTAGGTTGGGCTTAAGGAATAAATTCTCCCCTGTGAGGGTGCTGAGCCCTGGCACAGGGTGCCCAGAGAAGCTGTGGCTGCCCCTGGATCTTTGGAAGTGTCCAAGGCCAGGCTGGACAAGGCTTGGAGAGCCCTGGGATAGTGGAAGGTGTCCTTGCCCATGGCAGGGGGTTGGACTGGATGATTTTGAAGATCCCTTCCCACCCAAACCAGTCTAATTCAGAAGCAGAGTGCTCACACTCTGCTATGGGGTTTCATAGGCCAGAGAGATCTTCTTGTCAGGTTAAGTGGACTCTGATCTGGTCGTCCAAATGTTAACAAAACAGACAAGATGTGAAACAAGAAGGGGACCCTCACAGTGACCTGACTGTGGGTCCTGTTTGGCCCCAGTTTTGGGCTCAGATCTGTGTAAGAGAGCTGAATCACAACCTCTAGAGAGGGAGCAAAACATCCATCCATGTGTGCTTCAGCTCCTTGAGAGGCTGGAGGAGCAGGAGAAAATCCTCAGCACTGATGTCTTAATTTTGGCTCAGCCCCAAGGCACTGTTCCTGCAGATTCAGCTGTGCTCACAGGGACATTTGGAGCATCTGGTGATCAGACACTTCCTCAGTAATTTCCTTCAGTCAGTAAAAGTCACCGAGGGTCTGGCCTGGAGGGGGGCCAAGGCCAGGGCACAGAGGTTTCAAAAAGTGCAACTGCAGGTCACAGCTGGGGATGTGCCAGCTTGGAAAGAGCCTGCTTTGGAACTCTGGAATTACTGATACCCCTACAGCCAGTGAAGAAAAAATAGATGGGCCCCATGCAGCACAGCTGGGAGGGAGGGAGGGAGGGAGGGAGGGAGGGAGGAAGGAAGGAAGGAAGGAAGGAAGGAAGGAAGGAAGGAAGGAAGGAAGGAAGGAAGGAAGGAAGGAAGGAAGGAAGGAAGGAAGGAAGGAAGGAAGGAAGGAAGGAAGGAAGGAAGGAAGGAAGGAAGGAAGGAAGGAAGGAAGGAAGGAAGGAAGGAAGGAAGGAAGGAAGGAAGGAAGGAAGGAAGGAAGGAAGGAAGGAAGGAAGGAAGGAAGGAAGGAAGGAAGGAAGGAAGGAAGGAAATTATATCTGTGGAAAGCCATGAGCTAGAAATTGTTGTAATTTCTTATGGGCAAACCCACAGGTTTCACGAGGAAAAAAACATTAGAAGATTGTTTTTTCCATTAGGAAAATGTTTTCCTCATTTTCCCCCACGAGGAAAAACACCCCCCTAGACCTGCTTCCCTGCATGGAAACACAGGACCTCGGGAAAATTTCCTTGTACAGAATTTGGCAGAGTTAAGCCCAGTGCAGAGTGTTCAGCTTAGAAGCCACTTGACTTACCCACCACGTTTTACAAGGGGAAAACTTCCCAAACTATTACAAGCTTGATTATTCAGCACAAAAGCAGTTATGAGAAATGAATGCTGTATCTGCCTCGTTCAGCGTGCAGGTCCAGGACTTTTTTGGCTGTGTTTTCTTACTCTCTGAATAAAACAGGAAGATCACATAAATATTTTCAGTCCTCGGTGGTGCTTTTTAGCCAGAGCTGAGCCAGCAAACAGCTCTGTCTGTGCCAATTTCTCTCTCAAAATGAACGTGCCCTTGAGCTGCAGGTTCAGCCCCTCCTTGTAGTTACAAATGGAATATATTCTGTTTCATGAACAGGGACACAAATATTGCCTAACAGTTTACAGGTTAGGATATTCTTTGCTGTTGAGGGCCCTTTGGTGGACCCTTTTCTTTGTTGGCAACAGAACAAATCAGGAATTCCATGGGGGTTTTTTAATTCCTCTTTCCCACCAGAATCAGCTATCCTGGAAATCTTTGGAGACCTTGTGAAATTCCCTCCCTTTTGGAAATGCAGGTGTTTGGAAGTGTTCTGTATAATCATTAGACACAGGCAGTCAGTATGGTTTGTCAAACTACGCTGTGCTGTGGTAGGAATAAAGATAAAAAATGGAATGCGAAGGCTTGAGGTTGTGTCTGGGTTTGCAAACCTTGGGAGCAGTTTGCAGGACTCCCAGCCCAACAAAACTTGTGAGCCTGGAGCGTTGATCTCAGTGGTAAAAGATTCCTGATTGAATTTTTTGACATTTCAGAATCCCTCTGGGGAGGATGAGGACAGCAGTGAACACAGAGCAGTGATGTCAAAGTGCTCACAGCCTCCTGCTGCACGGTGCTGAGCTGGACTGAGCCGCTGGATTTTGGGAGGGCACAGATTTACACCACATCTGGGCTGCTTTTCTTTCTGTCTCTTCTGTCCCACACTGAGATAGAGGCAGGCAGGGAGGAACATCTGTCAGGATCTGTGTTACTTCAATAAAATGAAGTATAGTCAGGCAATAAAATTTAACTGCCTTATCATAATATTTAGTTTTACTTTTTAGAGATTCCAGTGCACCAGGTGATTGAAGCTCCGTAGACTTTCAAAAAGCTGGAAGCACTTAGCACAGGAATTATCCCAGGACCTGCAAAAATGGACCTTTACTTTGCTCTTATTTCGAGAAATAGGATTAAAGCCCAGCAAATTTGTCTACTGACATATTTTTTGCTCTTTAGGGAGATAATTTGAAACTTATTTTTCCTCTGTGTAGTGTTCTCTTCAATATCCTTGCTCTAAAGATTCATTTCTGTGTATTTTTATTGTTTTGGGTTGGGCTTTCTTTTAATGCCACTTGTGTAATAACACAGAGAAATGGACCCTTGTTACAGTTTTATTCAGAAATGCATTGTTTCTGGAGTTCTACATTTCTCAAACTCTGAATCCCTTATGGGATAAATCTCTTTGACCTTCATTTTTCCTCAGATATCTCTTTATCGGCAAGAAATGAGTTTAATTTGTTTAAGCATGCATACTCACACCCTAATGAGCTGATAGTGTTATCTTGATCAGCTCTGGAAATGACTGCTCTAAATCCTGCCAGCCTCATTCAAGGTATGAACCCTTGGATCTGGCTTGGAATTACAGATGAAGTGCAGGGTTTCACCCTCTCTTTCCTAAAAATATCCTCTAAAAATCATAGCAATTGTGCTGGAGGAGTGTATTGATTAATCTTTGCTGAACTGTGTAATAATTTTTTTTCTTTAATCTTGAGCTCATAGCTTTTTGTCTCTCAGAAACTTTGACACTTCCTGGAGTTTGTTGTCTTTGAGCTGAGCTGATTTTTGTGAAATTCTCATGTAAGAATCTCTCAGAGGTGGAGGAGCTCTGACTAATTTTGTGCGGAACCAGGCAGCTCAGAAACCTTCGGGAGAGTCAGGTGAAAGTAAAACATCAGACCAATGAAAACACAAATGATTTGGAAAATCAGATCCTCGAGGCATAAACTGCTGATTCTTACCTGCTTTGTTGCTCTGTTCAAAACCAGGGATTTGCAAATGAAACTTAATTAGAAAATTTTAATGGCTACTTCCTTAAAGGAGGGTGTAACACACTTTTAAAGGGCAGAACAAGAGCTGTTGGTTGAAGAACATAAAAGCACTTTCTCAGTTTTATTAATATTCTTTATTCATGAGTGCAACCCAATTATCTTTAGCATTTCTTACCCAAGTACCTTTAAGGTGACGAATTTTAATAAGAAATTTCTTTAGCTCTGTAGAGCAAAGGAACAATTCCTGATGTGGGCAGGTGAAAACAAGAGAAGCCACAGAACTAGGGCAGGGTTTACTCTGTGTCCTGTCTGTCTGGGGAGGGATGTGGGCCTGGATGCAGAGTTAAAACCAAAGGGTGGAACATCCTGCTCCTGTATTTTATCTGAAATAAAGTGAAACATCCTTGGATTCTCACAGAGGCTTCACTGCCCTGCAAGTCCAACATTAATCGTTCCTCATCTGCGTGAGTTTCAGGCAGCAGGGAAATTCTGCATGGCTCCATTTGTCCTTACTGAGAACAATCTCTTGAAAGCTGAAATTATTTTGAAGAAGCTGAAACAAAACCTCTTGGCTCGTCTAACTGGTTAATGTCTGGTTGAACATTAGAACCGGAAAGAAAGAAATTTTGGAGGACATTATGGCTTAATTATATGCATGTCTGGAGCTCTGTGCTAATATATTAAGTTCTAAATGACTTTTTAACACAAAATTTGCCAGGTATGAAGCACTAGAGCTTTTCATTAAGAGTTGTTTCAGGATGATTATGTTTTATTACTGATGGTATAACAGGATTTAATTTTCAGAGGAGAAACACCTGAAGGGTTTTCTAGATCTCTTCCCTTTTAGATATCTGCTTGATTTTTACAGTTATGGCAGGAATTGAGTATGAAAATAATGAAATCTGAGTTGATTTTTATCCCTCTTGCTGGATCTGCTGTAATAATCTGCTAAAATGCTCCTTTAGCACTTTTGCTTAGTGCTGATAATCCAGGCTTGGATTTTTGCGAGTTCCTGTGATGCTTTTCTGATTGCAAAAATTTGCAGGTCTTTCTTACAGTGCACAAGCTTTGGGTTTGGCTCTTCCCCTCTCTGTGAGCATTTCCCTGGAATAAGAGAACTACAGGAATACTAAACTTTGGGGAATTCAATTCTTTCAGTAAAATGTGCTGGAATATCGTCATTTCACCATGCAGAAACCCAGTGGCATTTAGGAAACATGATTTTTATATCAGCCTTTTATCAGTTACAACTTCAACATGTGGGTAATAATTTATTACTTGTGGAAGTAAAAACTGGGAATGTGCTGTACTTCTCCCTCTCCTTGACCTTCTAGGTTTTCATCGTTATTTATAGATTACTGCAATGTATTAAAATAATTTTCTGGACCAAAAGAAAAAAAAAAAAAAAAAAAAAAAAAAAAAAAAAAAAAAAAAAAGATGGAGAAAATCTTTCATGGGGAAAGACACCAGAAGGGACATGCTGAGTGTAATTTCTGTCAGCAGATGTGCTTAATTGATCAAAATAACTGCACAACAGTGTTTGGGTGTGTTTGAAATAAAATCGTTGACCAGTGCAAGTTTTAAATAGTTCTGCTACAATTAATGCCTGGCATATGCAGTCCACTCCCTGAATTCTTTTGCAATTTGCTCCTAAAATAAAACACTGCTCCCTCAATGAATTTGTGACTTAATCAACCTGGTAACTTTATGTTATGAATGTTAGAGGCTGGATGCAACGACAGGTGAAAAGCAAATTTCAGGAGTTTTAATAGTAGGCTGAAATAATAAAATACCGAACCTGTGAAATTAAAGGAAGTTAATTACTGAGGAAATAACAGGTCCATCTTCTGTAATGCTTCTCTACCAGTGGAGCTGGTGAAAGTCACAGAGGAGAAACAGCGGGAGGACAGCTGAGGGTACCAGGGCTGCAGAGAGACCTGGAACAATCTGCAGAACCCCTGAGGAAATGAGAATTGGGCCAGAACAAAGGTCTCAACCCCTCGGCGGGATATCAACATCACAGAAAGTCTGTATTTAGCCCCTGATCAAAAGCCATTCTCTGTGTTTTGTGTCCAGGTCAGACCAAGTGGAAGGGTCCTGTGTTGTGTTCTCACAGGACTGGTGTCCACAGCTGGGTTGCAGAGCAGGATATATTCCTGATTTCCCCCAAAAAGCAACACAGTGAGGGTTTTTTGCAGGTTCCTACAACAACAGAAGGTGTTGCTGTGTCAGAGCAGTAATTAGAAGCTTCAAAAGAGATGTAATTCATTGGTGAGGGCTCCGCAAGGTGGTTCCCCTGGGTGGTGGGTGCTGCTCCTCTGCTGTTTCCAGGATTTAGATCCCGGGAGAAGGCTTTGAAGTCACAGAAGCTGGGTGCTAGGTAGCTGAACTGCTCTTTTAATTAAATCTGGTTAGATAATGATATGATCCTGGCAACAGCAGTATCTGCTAATTGTAACTGCTTGTTCTGAATTTGTTACTCGCTTGAGTTACACCGGCACTAAATGTTCCTCCTGACATATTTTTCTCTCCGCTGTAACGCAATGAATCATGCAGGATTTTTTTTTTTTCTGTGTGAGCCCAGACCCAGCTATTAGAGGAGATTTAAGTTAAAATCAGAAATACGAGTGATGGTCCAGATTCTGCTGGAAGTGCAAACACTCACGTGCCTGTCAGGCACTGGTGCTTTGTTTGTTTGTTTAACTCCGTGATTCAGCACATTCTTGGGTTGTGTTTTGGAATTTACACGGGGTTAAACGCTTGGCTGAGTCAGGGTTTGGGTTTCTGTCACAGTCCACAGTCCCACCTACATCACACAACCTGTTGGACAGGAAGCTGTTACAAAACCTCTCAATATTTCACCAAAAATCTACAATTTTAGAACCACTTGGCTGGGCTAGTTTTGTGTGCAACGGTGTTGAACTACCTCCAAATCTAATAAGGAAATTGTTACTTGGAAAAAAACAAACCAGCTGTCCTACCTGATTGTATCTCTGAAGTGTGTGTCAGTGCTAGAAGTGTTTTTTTAAAAGCTGCAGAAATTCTGCATCAGGATTTGTGTCCCAGCAGCCACCAGTCAGCAGGAGCAAGCACTGGATTTGGCACTGCCAGACCAGAATCTCCAGAGAAATGCAGGTGGCATCACCAGGCACAGGACCCTGGAGAGGTTTGGTTCATAGTCCTGATGAGGATTTTGTCTGATTTATCATCTCACTGGACCTACTGCAGAGAATTGCCAGGAAAAAAAAAAAAAAAAGAAAAAAAGAAAAAAAAAAGAAAAAAAAAATTGTGAAATTAAAAAATCAGATGGACCTGTGGATAAACCAGCAGAAACTGCACATTAAAGGGGGAAATGTAAATGCCTGTCATCTAAAGGCAACTTGTTCCTCTTGTGTTGGAACATCCCCATGAATAATCCGCTGCAGTTTCTCTGGGTGGAATCATAAGGTCAGTAGCAAGATAAGCCCAAGAGATTAATTCCAGTCACGTCATCCCAGTTGTGCCAACAACTGTGCTTTTCTCTAGCTCAGCTGTGCTGGAGGGAGGGGAGCAGCTTAGCAGCAAGGCTCCCAGATCCTGCAGGGAGCTGCAGAACTCTGCAGGTGGCTGGGTTTGG
This sequence comes from Chamaea fasciata, assembly GCF_029207755.1. Taxonomy (NCBI): domain Eukaryota; kingdom Metazoa; phylum Chordata; class Aves; order Passeriformes; family Sylviidae; genus Chamaea; species Chamaea fasciata. Next base: position 13,622,090 of record NW_027094097.1, read on the forward strand.
ATGTCCAGGTGGGAGACGGGGCAGTGCCTGCAAGTGTCCCCAGTGGCAGTGTCCCCTGCTCCCTGTGGCACCAGGCTGGGTAGGAGGGGTGCCTGCCAAAAGCTGGCCCTGGTCAATGGTCCTTCACTGAGCTTTGCCCCATCACAGGGACATGGGGACCTTGGCAAAGTTTAAGAAATGGAGTAATGAAAGCTGAAAATCTGATTAAAAACTGATTTAGGCCTTGATTAATCTCAGTGCTTAAATACATACCCGAAATTCAGCGTGTCTGAGGCCTGTGGGGATTCTCACACTGTGGCTGACACGGGCCCTGGACACACAGGTGTCTGTGCACACCTGGCCTTGTGACCTCTATGGAATTCACTGGTCACATTCACACCTTCTAAAGGGCCAAACTGTACAAAACCATCCAGTTGCTCCTTAAAGGAGCATTGCTGACCTCTGCAAAGCCCTGTTGCTTCCTTCTGGCTATACGTGGGTATCCCAAAATGGGCATCATCCATTCCCATCAGGAAACCACTCCCACTGCCTCTCAGGCAGTCATTCCCCTTATTCTTTACAATTTATACCTTTGGATACTTCTGAGCTATCCTCACATTTTCAAGAAGTCTGTTTTTTTCATGTTTCTTCCAGAGAAACCATCACCATTCAACAAAAACAACAACAACAAAAAATATAACACCAAAGCTTTTTAATATGGTCAGTAAGCTTAGGCTTGTTTTATTCCTCATTTTTATTTTAAATAGTTATATGAAAAAGAAGTTTGAAGACTTTTGCTGTCTAGTATGATATGTTTACAGTCTGCAGACCACAACTGCATTTCAAGCAAATGCTCTTGCAAGCAGTATGTGTTTTATAGGAAGCAGTGCAATTTGTTAGGTGCAGATTGATCGTCTGGCTACAGGCAAACTTTGAAAGCTGTCACACACAGCGGTTTAATTTTAAGCTTGTTACTGGCTTTAAATACAGAATTTGTTTTTGTATGTGTATGCCTGATGGATGAGCTGTGGATAACCACACTGGTGTGTAGCCCTGAAAGAATGTGTCCTAACGCCTGGCTCAGGATATTCACTGCAAGAACACTGGAAACTCAAAGGCAAATCAAATAACAAGTGTGTTTGTGCCAACAGAAGCTGGTTTGTTTGTTACTCATTCAGTACCAGGTATTCAGCAAGGTGCATGAGTGGTAGAGACAAAGTTTATTCTTGGTAGCCATAGAGAAGAATGAGCATTTTTTCACTGAATAAACTCTGATTTTTTACATTCTTCCAACCTCCAGCTCCATGGGGGGCTTTTGGAGCTGGCTCTGTTGGGTCGGCTGCTGTTTATACCTAAGCCAGGAGAGAGGATAGATAGCACTGTAACCTATACTGTTACTTTGCTTTGTGTATTTTGCTGACACACACATGTGCACGTTTCTGTGGGTGCTTTTGGGAACTCCCCAGGCCAGGCCTAGTCCCCTGTGAAGATGTATTTAATGGGGACACCAGGCTCAGTTCCCTGTGTAGATGTATTTGATGGGAGAGGCCTGGGATCAGTTCCCTGTGTAGATGTATTTGATGGAACGCCAGGCTCAAATCCTTGTGTAGATGAATTTAATGGGACACGCCACTCTCAGTTCCCTGTGTAGATGTATTTGATGGGGACGCCACCCTCAGTTCCCTGTGTAGATGTATTTGATGGGAGAGGCCTGGGATCAGTTCCCTGTGTTTGAGGGGTGCTCCACTCTCAGTTCCCCGTGTAGATGTATTTGATGGGGACACATCATTCTCAGTTCCCTGTGTAGATGTATTTGATGGGGGAGGCCTGTCCCTCCAGGCCCAGGCTGTCAGTCTCGTTGAGGGTGTCACTCTCCCCGGAGCGGTTGGCGTTCCTGGCTCGGCTCAGCCGTGACTGCAGCCGCTCGTGCTCCTTGCGCAGCTGGGAGTAGGAGTGGGAGAAGGTGTGGAATATGGAGGTGGCGGGGAAGGACATGATGAGGATCCCACTGAGGATGCTGCTGAGGGCCACCATCTGGCCCGGCACGCTCCGCGGCACCATGTCCCCGTAGCCCACGGTGGTCATGGAGATGATGGCCCACCAGTACGAGGCGGGGATGCTGGTGAATTCCAGCACCCTGCCGGACTCATTCTCAGCCAGGTACACCAGGGGGGAGAAGAGGGTGACGGCCACGCACAGGAAGAGCAGCAGCAGGCCGAACTCCCGCGTGCACTTGCGCACGGTGAGCCCCAGGGTCTGCAGGCCCAGGGAGTGCCGGGCAAGGCGCATGACGTACAGGATCCTCAAGGCACGTAACACGCGCAGCACCAAGCCCACCTTCTCCAGGTACGTGTTGCTGCTCGGCCTGTCCTCCTCTTCGCTGACATCGTCCTCGGAGAAGATGAGGGAGGCATAGTAAGGGGAAATGGCCAAGAAGTCAATGATGTTCAGGGGGCCTTTGAAGAACTGACACTTGCTCCTGGCCTGGATGAAGCGGAGGCAGAACTCCAGGGAGAACCAAGCCACGCAGATGGTCTCGATGACGAAGATGTAATAGCACTTCTGGGAACACTCACCCTGGCACAAAGCAGAGAGGGAAGTAAACAAAAGAACAGTCTGTGAGCTGGCATCCAAAAAACACTGAGGGAGAAGCAGTATGGATCTGCCTGAGTCACTGGTAGCAGAGATAAACAAACCCCAGCTCACAGGTAGTGTGGCAGCTGTCCTTCAGTTGTGTGCAGAGAATCTTGAGCACATGAAACAGCTGAACAAACAGGTCTACCCACCTGCCTCATTTTACTGTGTTGCTTCTTCCAACCTGCTTGAATGAAACCCATCTATGTATGAAGTCCTGGCATGCAAGCTGTAAGTCCTGAATAATTCCCACTTTCTGCTGCACTCGGGAGTAACAAGTCTTTTTGTGCTATAGAACTGGCCAGCAGAGGTTCCCGCTCAGGAGCATGTTTTACCTTCCCCAACCCTCAGCTCAATTTAGCTCTGCGGCACCGTTTGGGGATTTTTCCTTTCTGCACAGTAAGCTACCGAGCCCATATTTTACTCCTAAAATGAAACACCACAAAAGCTAATGAAGGCTTGGCCCTGCCAGGGCTCTGCATGCAGGGTCAGGCTGTGGCTCCATTTGCACTCATGGCTGGGGTGCATTGATGTCTGCAGAGCTGCTGACTGGGCTTGATGAGATTGCCTGCAACCAGCAGTTGTGTGATGCAGTGCTCACTCTTCCTGAGCCCTGAATTATTTGTACAGTGCAGCCTGGACTCTGTACAGACCTGCCTCTGGTCACTCCAGTGATCTGGCCTCTGAATTATTCATTGCTCCCATCAAGGTTTATTCAATTTTTTTGTTAGCTGGGCTGAATTCCCAGTACATCTGTTATTTATTTGCCTTTAGACATTTGCAGGTGACATCGCTCTCAGATCATCACAGGGTTTTTCCCTATTCCTTCCTTAGAAAATAGAAGAAAAGAAATTTTGTTTGCTGGAAGGTTTAACCATTAAGATTTAGGGTGTCTTTTGAACTGAGCGTGGAATTTCAAGGTGTTGAAATGTAGAGACTGTTTGGGAGACTTTTAATTCCTGCCACCCTCAGTGACCTCAGTATTCCCTATGGAAATGTATGTTTACTTAGTGAAGGCAATTTGTGCTGTCAGCATAATGAGAACATGCTCGTTGACTTCACTTTGGGAGATGGATTTCATCCCAAGGGTTTGTATGTGGATGTTGTATATATTAGGAACATTTGTATATATTATGGAACGCACCTGACTTGATTTATATAGAATATCCCTCTCTAATGTCAGTGTCTTCAAACATTCTTCATCCTTTTGAACATCCTGCTCAAAAGCAGCAAATATTGAAATAAGGGGGGGAAGGAAATAACAAGCACCAAAGCAAATTTCTGTTTCTCCCAGTAGTTTTGAGGATTTTTACACCTCAGTGTTTTATGTTGCTCTCAGAAGTGTTGTCCAAAGAGGAAGCAGAACACTCTGACTTCAAATCTCTGCTCTCACCAAAATACTGATGCCCCTGTGTCGGTGGGAAATTTCAAAATTTTTTGCCACCACATTCCCATTAGTTACTTTCAGAATGGCCCAAATACCCTGATCCATGAGAGGCTTTTTTTGCCTAAATGTCCAAAAAAAAAGAAACCTCTGTGCCAAAACAACTTCTATACAATTCCTCTTTCTGAGCAAACCCGACACATTTGGATATTCTGGAGTTCAGCACCTGCCAACACAAACCACAATAAACTCCCTCCCTTGACCTCACCATTAACTAGAGTAGAACTTTGCGGTTTTATTTCCAGATCTTTGAGTCAAATTTTTCACTGAGCTCTTTCTCCTGCTGCAGTTCTGCTCATGGTGGAGTGGGAGCTCTAAAAGCTCCAGGCTGGTGTAGTGCTGACTGTGAGCAAGAGAGGAAGATGAGGTTTTATTTATAACTGACCACAGCATATTTTGGGAGGGCTTTTTCAACAAAACCACCTGACATCAATCTGCACTCAACCTGTCACTGACTTTGATGGGAGAACAGTTATGACAGGCCCAGCAGTGAGTATGTAACTCTTTATACTTTATTCATCCTGCAGATTTACTTTTCAACAATGTAAGAATTTATCAGGATTTATGGAACTTGCCTCCAGCAGAAATTCTACAACCTATGATATAAATGTAATAAAATGAGGGCCTGGTATTGATCTTCTGCATGAAATGAGCATTTGGCTCAGCAATGAATGAAACAATATTTTGTGTGTAAAAAGATATATACTGAGCCCGGTGCCTGAAATATTGAGTGGTTTCTTAGATTTATCAACTACCTCAAAGGAGCAAAGGAGTTGTTTCAAGCTCCTCTACCACCAGAGATAGTAAAAAAATTCGAGCTTCCTTTTGACTGTCCCCCTCTGGTATATAAGAGAGTGGTTTATTTTCCATGTTCTTTGATGATGTGCTGGAGTTTATGGTGTTACAGTGAGATTGCTCATTTTAGGGTATTTCTGTTAAATTCTCTTTAAATGGGGGGGGGGGGGGGGGGGAAGTAGGTTCATAATAAAATAGAAGAACAGCTGTACTGAGTCCAGTTAACCCAGTTCCCTCAACAGCCAGAGGAAGGAGCTGCTCAAGGGAGCTCTCCTGGCTTCTGTTTTCCACTCACAGAATCCCAGAATGGTTTGGGTAGAACGGACCTTAAAGACCAGGTTGCTCCAAGCCCTGTCCAACATGCCCTTGGATGCTTCCAGAGATGAGGCAGCAAAAAAGAAATTTATTCACTAATTGTGAATTCCGGCTAAATGTGCTTGAGATATGTGCCACTCACAAGATAAAAAGAGATAAATCACCCAGCCTCTTAGTTTGTCAGGAAACATTAATTAAAGTGTAATGACATCTAGGATAACAAACAAAATCAGACCCCAGAGTTATGCAGCACTAGCCTAACTTACAACAGGTATGAATCTCATCCAGTGAAAATAATATCTTCACATGCATCAATAATTTTGGTTGTGCCCCGGGAGACTGAATCAGAATTTCCCCTGCAGATACATCTCTCATCTATCCATGCTGGTTTCCAGATGCTGCTCACTTTTTTTATGTGCTCTAGACAAGGAAAAACTTTATTATTATTGAATAACTGTATGACGCCACCAAAGAACTGTTCTTGTTCCTTCAGAATCTGCTCTGTGCTGATCACCTGTATCCCACCTGTCTGCACTCTAAGACAATTGACAATTAAATAGGCTTTGGAAAACTTGCTCTGAATCATTACCTGATCCACCAGTGAGTTTCCTACTGCCAGGCATTTACTCCAATACCTTCTGCAGTGGGTATTTACCCTTTATTCCCTCTTAATCTGAAGTACAATGAGGAAAAAAATGCTGCTGTTCCCATTATGTTGGGAGTGCAGTGCTGCAGTTGTGTGAGGATAAAATCGGATAGGCACCAACTTTCTGCCCCGGGTGTGATTGACTCTAAGTGGAAGTTTATTGGCAGCAATCTGAGCCTGTTTTCTGTGGTGCGTAATTTGGGATTTCTCACAATCTATAAACAGGGTGGAGTCTGGGAGGTAAAACAAGAAAAATAAAGCATTTCCCATGATGTCCTTCCTGTTCTTTCCAGGGAACACTGCTCAGGAGGGTGTCAGTGATTCCAAATGTTTCTTGTGTCAAATGATCTATTCCCAAGTTAAATAGCAAAAACTCCTCCAATGCTTGTAGAACACTTTGCTAATAAGCACAGCTTGATCAGTGTCTGGATTATTTCAGAATCATGTCGTATTTCCAGAGCCTTAGAGTGGAAATCAATGCATACCTCAGCACAGGGTATACATGTTGCTTACACAGCACAATTGTGAGCAAGGAATCTCATGTTATTTATGAAGCCAAGCTGATGAAAGTCCTTGAATCCAGCTAGAAGCCATGACAGAACCCCTGAATGCAAATGTGAAGGTTCTGGCTTCTTTTTTTCTGCCAAGGTCAGGATGAATAATACACAGGAAATGTAGATTTCAAGTTTGGACTTGAATGTTTATTATTTCTTATCTATTTACAGACTCACAGGGAGGGAGCTCCAACTAGCAAGTTAGAGAAAAAAGGTAAAACGGAGAACTTCTAACTCCTTCCAAGGTTATTACAGCCCTAATTACCCAATAAGGAGGTGACACCTCTATTATTTATATTTCTGACCCAATAATGACCACCCAAGGCCCGCAATGTGGACCTTTTTCATCCAGTTACTGAAAACCACCCAAACCCATGAAGAAGAAGGAAGAAGAAGGTGAAGAAGAAGGACAAAGACAACACCCCAAATCCTCCATCTTGACTCATATGTATTACTATAGACTAAAATCCCCAAATCCAAGTTTCCAGAATTCCAACATGCAGACATTGTTATTCCCAGGGCATGTTGGTGGGAACCAGCTGGCTCATCATTGCAAAACAAATGAGCATTGGGCTGAAGGGATCTGAGCCCTGTTCTCAGCCAGCTCTGCCCAAGCTGCAGCAGTGATCACTCCTGAGGAAAGGCTGTCCTGGAGCTCAGTGACTCACACCTAACAGAGCCAGAACCAGGCAGGGCAGGAGCTCAGAGAGCACATGCTCCATCCTATTGGAGTCCTAGAGGAGTTTCCCTGCTCACAGGACCTGCTCCATCTCATCCCTCTGCAGAGGAAGGACTGCAGAATGCTGCCAGAATGGCACCCAGCCTCTGTGGCTGCTTCAAGGTCACGGTTCACATCTGCTAAATTGATCCTGGCAGGGGCAGGTTTAGTTTGGCACGGCCAGGCTGCTGCTCAGATCCTTGCTGTGATGCACACGCTGCACTGTGGACAGAGGCCAGTGTCCACGGGAGTGGCAGCAGATGGGATCAGCCTGTGCTGTGGCTCCCGACCTGCCTTCTGCCAGCTTGTGCTGTCCAGCACTTATCCCAGCAGGACTGCTCTTGCTGCAGCCTGGCCCTTTGGCCAAAACCAGCCAGCCCTCTAGGTGCAGGATTTGGATGTAAAACTGGCCTCTCTAAGCCCAAGGTTCCCATTTCCTGGGTGGGGGGATGTTTTCCAGCCTTTTGCGCTTCTCAGTCCATACCTGGGCAGTGCGTCCTGGTCTAGAGCTTCTCCCTGAGCAATTCCCTTTGTGTGAAAAACACAAACTAATGAGATGGTGAAAAAACGAGCTTTGGTTCTTGCCCTTGCCTGCCCACAGACCCAAGGCAGTGGGAATACAGGGTGGGCTGCAAGTCTCGAGAAGGGTGAGGAGGGAGCAGAGGCAGAGCAAGACCTGGGTGTAGGGATCTGAGCTACCCAGCTGGCTCCAGGCTGTTCTTATCCCGTTGGCAGCAGGAAATGAACAGATACAGGGCAGAAATCCCTTTTGGCTGTGAGGCGATGGCTCGGTTAGGAAATGTGGTGCCAGTCCTGCATACCTGAGCTCCGGGATCCAGCTGCAGTGCTGCAGGTACTGCTGAATCACTGCGGCCGCATTGACGCTGTTATTTGAATAATTAAACCTCGCTCTGCTGAATCAAAGGATGGGGAAGGGAGAGCTTGAAAACCCTGTGTTATGGATCACATCAGCTCTTGGATTTATGCTTTCAGCCTGATGCAATAAAACCAGAAGGTTACAGCCTGCCGAGAAAGACACTCTCACCTGATTTAAGGAATGATGAGCTTGTTAAAGCAGTGCTGCGTATTCTGAGAACACAATGAGTTCCCACTTGTTCTGCCTGATGGGAAAGAAGCCTGGACTTAGGGAGACAATTACTACAACTACAACATTTGAGGAAACTAAACTAATATTGGTATTGTATTAATGTGGGCATTAGAAAGATCAGAGAAAGAAATTAATGCTCTGTGTCCAACAAATAATTATCCCCTCTGGGGCAGAAGTGTACCTCAAATAAAATATTACAATTAACTTTTAAGCTTGGGTCCTTAGTCTGCAACCACAGTGAGTGTCAGCCTGAAGAAGCTGAGTTTGATTTAAACCAGTTGGTGACTCCAAAGTGTTGGCGTTAGCAGAAAGATGTGAAAGAGTAAACTTTTTTCTTGCTTTTCTAGTAAGAAATCTAACAGACAATTTTGTAACTGTGAAGAGCAGTATAGTCAAAATGACAAGGAATTTATCTGGACCTGGGGGGATAACCTTCAACTGACAGTTTTGCTGCTGGTCAGTACATTTTGCCTGTTACTGTTTCTTTGTTCCTTTTCTCACTGCACTGTAAATTCTTCAGAGCGGAAATTCCTTCTTATTGTAACTCTGGAGTACAGGGGCTTCCCAAATGTGGTTTAATCTGTTCTGAGGGAAGATTCTGGTGCTATTGAGAGATGCTGACACTGTGGGAAGAAACTTGGAGGATAAATTAGCTTCAAACAGAGTTTTCCAAAGATGGAATGCCTCCATGAAAGGGAGCACCCATCTTCCCAAAGACGGCATTTAATTAAACACTGACCTGAACCCCTTGAGGAGAGTCAGGTGAGGAAACAAGCTTTTATAACTATTACCACCCTGAAAGCAGCAAGAGGGGAAGGAAATCCTGATTCCCAGTGAGGGACACATGTGCTGGCCCACTGCACAGCTGTTGGTGCACTGTCCAGTGCAGAACAGCTGGAACAGCTGGGTGCCCCCCCAGGATGGCGTGCAAAGCTGGGAGCCTTGGCCCTGCTGGGACACAGCCAAAAGAGGATGAACACCAGGCAAACTAATAATGTCTAATTGTGCTTTCTGACCACTGGACACCAGCTTTGGGAAGCCAGGCAGGGTGAATTCTCTCCCTGAAGGGTCAGGAGTGTGTGCAGACACTCGTTTTGTGTGGCAGGGGGAGTCAGGAGTGTGTGCAGACACTGGTTTTGTGTGGCAGGGGGGTCAGGAGTGTGTGCAGACACTCGTTTTGTGTGGCAGGGAGGTCAGGAGTGTGTGCATACACTCGTTTTGTGTGGCAGGGGAGTCAGGAGTGTGTGCAGACACTCGTTTTGTGTGGCAGGGGAGTCAGGAGTGTGTGCAGACACTCGTTTTGTGTGGCAGGGAGGTCAGGAGTGTGTGCATACACTCGTTTTGTGTGGCAGGGGGGTCAGGAGTGTGTGCAGACACTCGTTTTGTGTGGCAGGGGGATCAGGAGTGTGTGCAGACACTCGTTTTGTGTGGCAGGGGGGTCAGGAGTGTGTGCAGACACTCGTTTTGTGTGGCAGGGGGGTCAGGAGTGTGTGCAGACACTCGTTTTGTGTGGCAGGGGGAGTCAGGAGTGTGTGCAGACACTCGTTTTGTGTGGCAGGGAGGTCAGGAGTGTGTGCAGACACTCGTTTTGTGTGGCAGGGGGGCTGAGCCGGGGCACAGATGGTTGGCAGTGCCCACCCCCGCAGTGCCCTTTTGGCTGTGCCCTGGAGAGCAGGGCTGAAGGGATATGAACCCTGTCAGGGCTGTATATAACAGACTCAGTGCTGAATTATGCAATTCTGGGTATGATTGCCTGGGAAATGGTCACTGATAACGTGGAACTCTGAAATCAGGGTCTTAACGTAATGATGCAATTTCAGGGTCAAAGCTCCCGGTGTTTCTGACCTCAAAAAAAAGGCAGAAGCCACAAAGCAATAATTTGCAAATATATCAAAGTCTCAGGTTTGAATATTCTGATTTCTGTTGTTTAATGGCTTTATTTAACCTTTCTTCAATCATTATTAATTTATCTAATTCAGATCATGAAGCACACAAATTATCTGGGTTCTGCTGTGCTGAGTACAGCTAGACCAGGAGGTCCGTGGTGCTCCACTGAAGCACCGTAATTTCTATTTTTCTACTTTCCTTGCTGATCAAAATGGTCAGAAAAACTCAGAATTGCACTGGATGCTTGGGCAATTTAAGAGTGGGATTGTCTGCAGAAAGTGACCTGATAAGAACCCAGAATATAGTGCTTGAGCAGATCCAATAAAGCCAAAGCACATCGAGCATTATCTTGCTCCAAGTAATTTCAAGTCATATGCATATAGCAGCATATTTATAGATAAGCATGTATAGAGATGCCTTTATAGTCTTACACTTTAAATGAGCATTACATTTTCTTTCTCTTCACAATAAGGCAAATAAATTGGGTTCTTTTCCCCCCTGTAAAGTAAAATTATTCCAGCTTTAAAGAAAACCTGTTTCTCGACAGTTTCCCCCGGTGTGCAAGCCAAATATTCTTTAGTACCATACAGACAACTTCAGCAAATCAAGCATTAAAAAACTATTCAAGGCCTCCAGAAAAATGGTGTAGAATAAAAAAAAATAATTTAAAAGTGGTTCTATACATTAAGTACTGGGTTCTCCTCATCTGTCCATGTTTTCTGGATTCTAAATGCAACCAGAGCCTCGAAACTCACTCTTTTAAAAGGAACTCGATTTTCACATAACCAAATGATCCCAGGAAAAGAAACTTTTAAAAAAATGAGTATTCTGTGTTTCAGGATAAGACCTTCACCTGGAACAACAGTGGCTGCAGCTTATGATGATTTTGTTTCATTGGGTCCTATAAAATACCTAAAGCAATTCCAAGCTTCTCAAGGTCAGCTGAGAGCAAACACAAAAATTAGTAGTAACAAGGTCAGGGAATGGAAATACCTGGGGGTTTTCTTCCCCCTGACCTTGATTTGCTGTCTTCCTCAGGTACAGACCTTGCTGCAGCCTTTCTGCTGAGTCACTTCTCTAGAGGATGCCAATTTTAGGGACTTATTAAACGAAATATCTCGTCCTAAGGAAAGTCCCAAGAGTACTTCAAAGTGTTCTCCCTCTCCAGGCCCTTCTGCAGCTTTCTGGTGTAATGATGTTTTTTTCCCCCTTGGGTTGGATGTGCTGAGCAGTGGCTGTTTCAGTGACCCCACTTAGATCCTGATTGTAACTCTCATGTGGCACTGGGACTTTCAGGGAGGCTTTGATGGGATTTCTGTCCTGTCTCTAGTGGGATGATCTGAATTTCTTCATTTGAGGGTGATACTGGTGAATTTTGTCACTTCAGTTTGCCTATCCTGTATGCTTGGTCTCCAGTTCAGATTTGCAGTTCTCTCAAGCTGCCTGTTCAGATCAATAACAGATTTCCTCACCTCTAAATATGCCCTTTTTTTTTCTATCTCTACGTGCCTTGATTACTGCACATTGATGACATTAAATGTGCTTTTTTACCAAAGACACTTTGAGCTCCATAAAGAACTGGTGCAAGTATCATGGGCAAGGGTGGATTATTAGGATACATACAAGGATATATACAAGGATGTATTCTCCCCTGGAGATTGTGATCATGCTGTTGTTTTATTCCTAAAAAACATAACCTTGCTGCTCTTTCCTTAGCCTCATAAATAATCAAACCTTTTGTATATTTATTTCATGGTCAGACTCAAACTTGAGCTCACCAGAGCTGTTCCTTTGCTACTCCACATCTTTGCTGAACTTTTTGCTCACTCTTCACCTGGGGGCTGTTCTCTCTGGGTTGGAATTCACAGCGTGTGCATAGACTATATAAACTTACAGAAATGTTTGCTCAGATATCCGTGTTTTTTTCTTCCATGAGGAGGTTCCTAAATGCCATTTGACATATTCTGGGGCGTGTGGACGGTGTGGCTTATAACAACTCCTCCTTTATTTCTGCTTTTAGCTGCACTCCCGACTGGAAGCTCCCCCTCCCGCCCCCTGTGCTGGCCCTGGCGATGGCTCCTTCCCTCCCCTCTGGTTGCCAGGGTGACTGGGTTTCCCTGATGCAGATGCTCTCTCTTGGCTCCCCGCCATCCCTCTCTCGGAGACGGAGGGGAGTTTTCACTTTCCCTCGCATGCTGAGGACTCCTGGTTGCTCTTCTGCCTGCCCAGGCAGCTTTTCCTCCCTTCTGAGCAGAGCTGGCTCAGCAGCTGCTGAAAGGACGAGGGATCTGCTGTGCCTGCAGGGTGGGATCAGCAGCCTCTGAGCCAAGTGAGTCAAGTGGAAGTCACCTTGCATTATTTTTCCCTTTTTTTTTTTTTTTTTTTTTTTTTTTTTTTTTTTTTTTTTTTTTTACTTTCTTTTTTTGACTCTGATCCTTCTTGAGCTGGAGTCCAGCCAGTTTTCATTCTCTTAATGTGGCTGTGAGGAGGAGGAACAGGACCCTAGAGTGGTACAGAGGTAAAGCCTTTTTTTGTCTGTTTTTCAGAATGGGTAATGTGGATGAATTCAATTTCAAGTGTTGGTGACATTGGAAAATGAATCCTTGCAGAACTTTTAAGGACATTTACCTCAGATCTTTTGCCAAGCTTTAACTCAGAATTGAATATACCTCACGATTAGGGCATCTTTGAGTTCAGGTGTGGAATTTCAGATTGTTCAGAAACTTTGTGAAGGAATTTGACTGTTTTCTGCCACTGAGCAAACAGATATTAAATCATCTTTGTGTTCAGCCCAAAAAGTGAAAATTTCAGGTCCTGCATGCCTGTCTCAGGTGCTGGTAAATGTAGCCCCATCTTGAAATCACTCTGAGGTCAGTGAACTGTTCTGAGTTACAAATCAACCGAGAGTTGATTCTGCTAAGTATGACTCAGCTGCAGCCAAGAAGTCCTAATTTTAGTCAATTAACTTCATGGAGTTATTTGTCCAGCTCTAGTTAAAATGCTCTTTTGAGATCCCAGTCAGGAAATCTTAGTTGTTGCAGGCTAAGAATTTAGGGATGGAAATTTAGGGATGCCAAAACTGCTTGTTAGTAGTTCAGATTCTCTGCTTTTCCACAAGGCATGAGTATTTTGTCTCGTAGATTCCCCTATGCTTCCTGTGGCAGAACATCCCATAATTCAAAGAACAGGACTTTTAATACTCTGTCTTCTGGGGCACGATGACAAAGTGCATTAGGCTGTGGGTGTAAATTATGGAATGTTTCCAAATATTTGAACAAATGTGGTCCTTTCCTCAAGCTAATCCTTCATCCTCTCCCCTGCTCTTTCAACAATCCATCTTTTGAGCTCGTTTTGATGCAGTTTGCTTGTTTTTAAAGTACTGGTATATATGCAAATCTCTAAGTAGTAATGCCATCCTTGTTTTATAGGAAATCCAGGAGCTCCCAGACACACTTACAATCCTCAGCAGGCTCCTCTTTCTAACTTAGTAAATTATTTTTGAAACACACCACCCCTCACATCCAGCAGATCTCTGCTCATGGGCTGGTTCTTTAGCATGGGGCTTATTTATCAAAGCTTTTCCTGCCGTGGTTGGGAAATGACGATAAAAATCATCGAGCCACTTCCATTAGCAAAGTTAGTAGGAAGCACTTGCTGGAGCAGAGTTTGTAATGTTTGTACATCGAGTGGAAGAAGGATGTTCTATATTTAAAGTACTTCCTTGGAAGAGGAATTGGAACAGTGTTAACAGCTTTTCCTGTGAACACAGTTTTTTGTTTTTTTTTTTTTTTTTCCTTTTTTCAGCCAAAAAGTAATAGCTGAGGAAGGCTGCAAGAGCACCAGGCTTATTCTTGAAAGGCTGGAGCCTTCCTGAGCAAATGGAAGTTAATATCCAAGGGGTGAAAATGGAACAGGGAATGATCTTAGATTTCAGCCCTATGTGCAGTCCTCAGTTTTATTCCAGGACATCAAATATCAGGATATATTTTAACCATGACAAGGCTGCTTTGACCAATGGCTTGAGCAGTAAAAGAGATCCAGATTTTTGTCTCGTGCACACCAGGCTGTGCTATAAATGTAAAGATGACTTTATTCATCAATATGTGACACTCTGAGGAGTGTCTTGTCTTACAGCAGGGGTTGGGGCAGGGGGTTTATTTATCACAGATTTCCTCAGCACTTTTGGAAAGGCAATTTGCAAATGAAGTGCAGAATTCATTACAGAGATTAGTCAAGGTTATTTGATGAATTTGGACTTTACCACATGTGAAATAACTTTGGATTCTTGCTTTTCCTCTGGTCCATTATTACAAAAATAAATCTTTTAAATGCTGAAATATTTACAACAATGCTACAGAGAAGATCCTTCATGTGTGATACGGGCTTGATTTATTTGCCCTGAATTAATGTGGATGAGTTCTTTGGGAAGGGTTTAAATGCAGTTAGCAGTTCAGACAGTGCTTGGTATTGCTCCTACAATATGTACATATATCTGGGGCAAATACAGAATTCTCTTAGCATGGAATTGAGATTTTTGGAGGCACAGCTTTTAAGTATCAGAATGTGCAAAAATACTTCATCTGTCTCTCATCCTTCAATCTTTATGCAACTACAGAAATGTAAGATATAAAAATCAATGAATATTTCTCCCCCTTTAAGCATCTGAAAGTTTTATCACAAGGGAAGATACCCAGCTGTTTTAAAAGTAAAGATGCCAGAGGAAAATATTTCTGCAGCTGATGTGTCCAAAGGAGAGATTGCCTGTAACTAGAGAGTGAAGCATCTTGAAAACTCCACAATGTCAGTTGGAGAGTCTCAGTGCTAACAAGTTAATCTTACAGTGGCAGCTGCTTCTCAAGAAGGAAAAACAGCTCTGTATTGGAGAGCTGAAATACCTGCTCTGTCCAAAACCTTTCTTGTATTTTAGCTAAAAATCAGCATAATACTTGTTCCCATTATTCTAAACGTGATATCACTTGAAAATGATAGAAATAATTCGAGCCATTGCTGAGTTTTCTGTCACACACTGTGCCAGAATTAATTCTGTGGTTAGACCAGCTAAGAAGGACTGACTTACCCTGTCTTCTTCAGCTCTTAAGTCTGGCATTGTGCTCACACAAAGGCTGATAGCTGTGGTGGCCACAAAGAGGATGGAGAGACAAGCAAAGACTTTTCCCGGCAGTCCTGACTGGGGGTTTTCCACCATGTCTCTGAGTCTGTTCATGAACTGCCCAAACCTGGTTTTCTCATCCAAGACACACGAAGCCTCCTTGCTCCTCCGGAGCTCCTCTTCCTTGCGGATCTCGGCCAGCTCCTGCAGCTTCTGGAACAGTTTCCGAAAGCAGCAGTTCTCCAGGTTGGATTCCTCAATGCCCCAGTACCTCAACTCCTCCTGGAAAGACAAGGCACACATGTCTCTCAAGAGCATCAGCTTGCCCGCGGCTAGGAAGCTGACAATCATCCCAAAAGCGTTGGGGTTCCTGTCAAAGAAGAACTCGTGGGTGTCCTCGTCGTAATCGTCGCACAGCTGGATGATTTCTTCGTAGCTGCTGCAAAGCTTTAGTTTGCTCAGCCTGGTCAGGGGAAATTCGTCCAAAGTGCTCCAAGGCAGCAGGTACTTGATGCCTCCAACATTGATCATGATCTCTGTCTTCAGGTCGACTGCAGACACTTGGTCGGGGTGGTAAATCCTCCTGGCTCTCTGGTAGTGGACCCCCTTGACAGAAGGGGTTTCAACGCAGATGGGAAGGAAGTGGCTCAAGGAATTGCAGGAGTTGTAGCTGATGTTGCTGTAGTCTTGGTCGCTGCCTCTGGAGAGAATAGGCATCTCTAAGAGTTCTCACCGGGACATCCAGAGCGGCATCAGAGCAGGGGGATCTGTCAGCCAGGAGACACAGGGAGGAGGAGAAAACATAGCAGAGGTTACTGCGAGAGAAAAGGTGCTTCCAGCCACTTTCCTCAGTCACAAAATTAATGAGTGTTCCTGTTTTGTAAGTAAAAGTCACCTCTGTGCTCGTTGCTGAAGCCTGCAGCCCGTGAATGAGCTTTGCTTTGCAGCCTCATTGGTTGTCTGGCAACACGGAGCAGAGCCACAGCCTCATTCATAGTTATCGCCCGGGCTCGGGTGCCTGCAAATCCAGACGGGAACACCTCGGGCTCTTCTCCCGGCAGCTCTGGGCACCGTCATTTCGGTATTTCCCGGTCGCTGTCGCTTCGCTTTCTAATTTCTATAAACCCTCAACCACGCGCTAACTCAACTAAGCTGCTTAATAGTTATTAGAGATAGAGTGGTCAATTACCTGCCATCGGCTGGATGCGAAGTTCCTAATTGCTTTCACTGGACTGCTCGGGCTGAGGTTCCTCTGCCTCTCGCTGCACGCCCGTTCTGCCTCTCGGGGGGGTTGCAAGGATTAGCCGGGAGAGGTTTACAGAACGCCTTAAAGTGGGGAAGTTCTGTCTAAATGATGGCTATTCTGAACAACCCGACCCCGTTCCACTGCAAATTGCTGAGAAGTTGGAGGGGAACCTTTGCCCACCGCCGGGAAAACTTTGTTAAACTGGCGGAAAGTGTTTTCTCAGCTCGGAGCGGGGCAGCGATTGAAACACTCCCCGCCTCCTTTCAGGGACAAACCCCTGGTTTTGCCCGTAGCCCCTAGAGATTAAAAAGCACTTTTTTTTCCTTCCCTAACACTGCAAGGAAAGTTTGCCGAAGTCACTTACCAGCAGAGCAGGGGCAGCTGCCGGCTGCCCCGCGGGTGTTGCTCACATGCCGCACACGGAGCAGGGTCCGGCCGCAGCTCCTGGGGGTACGGACCGGGATTGATTACATGGAAAATCCCTGGAGCACTCTGCAGCTGGCTCTCTTCCCTCTTCCTCCTTCTCTTCTTTCCTGGGAGGGGAAAGCAGCCCTGTGTGTTGGTGTAACATATGTTGTGCTAAGGGATGCTCAGCAGAGGGGTCCTGAGGGGCAGCTCCTCTCCTCCTGGGGCTTTGCTGGTGGAAGATGCTGAGGCAGAGCTGGTGGCTCCTGTCCTCTCCCTGGCTCTCCTCTCTTTCCCCCGGGACTGCCAATGTGGTCCTGGAAGAGGAGGGGAGAGGGGAGGGGGAAGGGCTTAGGAATAATCTCTCCAGCATCCCTCCGTGTATCCAGCAGGCAGCAGGCAGCAACTGGGGAAGAACATGGAGTACAAGTCCCCGGCTAATGAGGTTTAATAATCAGTAATTTCTGGCAAATCTACTTAATGAAACAATTTCAGTGTCTATTAACTCCTTCCATCATAGTCATGCTACAGTGGCTTGGTCTGGAGAAACCACTCAGATTTCTCAGCAGTGATTTCCACGACCTGCACCCCTCTTGAAGCTGGGATTTGCTCTTTAATATCCCCAGATGGAAAAGGGAATTTGGAGGGTCCATGGATGCTGTGCCTCAGCATTCCTTTGGCTGTTAGGGAAGTGTTTTCCTCCCATAAAAGAAAGGATCTGTGGCTTGTAAAGCACAGGTGCCGAGCACTCTCTTTTCCAGATTGCAGAGCTTTTCCAACAGCCGAGAACTTTTTCCGTTTCCCTTTGCACATGATGGGAAATCAAACCTTGTCGTTTCCTCTCTTTGTTCATGCGTGGCTGTAGGGGGCTGGGCTGGCTGTAACGCTTTTGGGTTCTGCAATTGGGATGGCACACAAATTTTGCACACAAATTTTGTTTGGTGTTAGAGGAAACCTGGGGTCAGGTTCTGTGGACAAGTGCCCTCTGTGGGGCTCCCCAGGCAGTGAGAAAAGCCTTGGTTTGTGTCTGTTTCCAGAGAGATGTGGGAGTCTGTGGGGTTTCAATGTCCTACTGGGAGTGTGAAGGTCACCAGGAGAAATGAGATGGGGACAAAGTGCAGGTGCTGCTCACGGCTGTGATGTGTGAGGGGCTGCTGAAGCCCTGAGGAAGCTGCTGCTCCTCAGCTCTTTGCCAGCCCTGAGCGAGGCTGTGCCAAAACCCAGGACAGGAAGCCTTTGCTAATTGGACTTTTGGGGCACATCTCTCCGGGCTCACGTGGTGCCCACAGGATTAATTTCTTATCAGGCTTCACCACTGGGGTTTTCACTCAAGCCCTAATTATGCCATCCACAGAGAAAGACCAGACAGATGCCTGAAGGCTACGGAGTTCTGGGAGCACAGCTCAGGATCACTTAAATCCCACCACCTTTGTGCAGGATGCAGCTTGCTCTGCCCATCAGTCTTTCTTATGGATTATTTCTGCGAAGGAAAAGTAAACCTATTCTAATTAACTTTGGATGGATTGCCTCAGAAAAGGATAAAACCAATTAGCATTTCCTTCCCACCTTGTGAAGCCCTTGCGTGGCGATGTTAAAGGTTATTTTTTCTGAAACCAGCTGACAAGAAGGTGAATAAATCCCAAGCAATGAGGAAATGCTGTGTGCAATGCAGTGATTTAAGTTCTACATTTATTTATCAAGAAATATATGTACTTTAATTTGAAGTTTTCTTTTCTAAGACTGGGTACTCTAATAGTTGTTTTATTGGGACCTGCAGCTAGATCAGGGCCTCATTGCTGCTTAGAATCATACAAATATCTGTCAGAGATGGATGATGGATAGAAATATTTCTCTCTGGATTTTATTGAGGGGAGATGAATAGACACAAAAGAAAAATGCGTAATTTGGTGTGTGAGGAAGTCAGGCTCTGAACCCAGCTCTGAAGGATTTAAACATGTCCCAGAGCTGGGACAGACCTGGCCAGGCTCTGTTTGTGCCCTCCTGGACCCTTCTGTCACATCTGTGGGAGATCCTCCTCAGCACTGAGACCTCCCCACAGGTGAGAAAGGCGAATTCCTGCCTCAGTTCTAACATCTGCTGAGGTGTTTCTTCACTTTAAACAAAAAAAATAAAAAAAAATAAAAAAAAAAATTAAAAAAAATAAAAAAAAATTCATCACTACTGCTGCAGTTTTCCTGTTAAATTCTCTGCGCCCTTTTCAATATGAAGTTCATAATCCTTAGTTTCTTCCTCTGTTCCCTGTTTCCCTCCCAGTTTCTGGAATTGCTCTCTCCTCGCTCTTTAGCCATCTGGTTACATCAACTCCTCACACACCCTTTATGCCTTAAATGCAGTTTCCCATATGCTTCTCTGATTTCTTGGCATGGATGACATTCCTCTCTCCTCCTTGTTTCCCTCCTTTGGCAGTTCTGCCATTCTCCTGTGATTTGGTTCAGCCCTTCCCCTCTCAGCCCTGCTGTACAACAAGGACAAGGTGCTGCTGCTGAGGAAGGAGCAGCAGGAGGTGCTTGGAAACCTCGTGGCTGTGATGGTGCAGCTCAAATCCCGTCCCTGTGACAGGCACAGGAGAACCTGGCACAGCCATCCTTTGAAGTGAGCAGATTTTCCCTCCAGATTTCAGCAATGAAAGCCTTCACAGGGCTTTTGTTCAGGGATGGGTAAGAGTTGATGCTGGAGGAGATGGGAAAGCTGGTGGTGTTCACTGTCACTTGCCTGTGATTTCGTCTCTCCTGTTTTGTTCTCTGCCAGCATCCTCTGTAAAGAGCAGATACATGCAGAAAAAAGAGACAGTTTTCTCTTTTTCCCCACAGAGCACACAATAAAACTGTAGAATTTATGGGCACGTGCTGTCGCAGTGGCCAAAAGTGTAAAGTATTTAGAAAAGAACTGAGACATTTATGCAGTGAAGGTTCCCCAGGCAGATCCAATGTCTGGCACAGAAAGTCTGCAACCCACCTATTTCTGGGCACCAGGGGGATGTTTTAGCACAATGTAGATGCTTTTCCTGTTCTTTTTTCCCTCAGATTCTTGACGGATGCTGTACATGGAGGCTGCTGGTGTGACCTTGTGTTTGTGCTGAGACACCTGAGGGCAGCCTGGGCTCTCTTAGGTTGGTGCTGCACCTTTGGGCTGATCATTCAACATTTACCTGGCAATATTTCTCTGCCAGGAGAGCCAAAGAGATCTGAATTATCTGGTTCTATCCATATGTGCATGTATAGACACTCCAGACTAATGATGTCTGTATATAATGGGCAATCTCACTAGGAAAGGCTCCGTGCTTCCAGCCTCCCAATCATCCTGCAGGGAGCAGCTTGTAATTTAATAAAAGCACTGTTGTCAATCCTCCTCCCTCCCCAAACAGGCTTTTTGTGATGCTTAAGTATAATACCAAGATAATTGCTTTGCCTGGCATCTCTAACACAAGATGCATCTCAGGCTTTTAAAGTCGGGGGGAAAACAAAAGTGTAAATCACAATAATTATTTAAGGAAATATGAATGCACTGGAAAAGAGGAGGGGAAAAAATGAGGAAAAGAAATTAATTTTCAAGGCCTGCACTGTCCTCATTCATTAGCTTAGAAATCAGCCCAGTGCTGCATCTTCAGTGGGTGCAATTTCATTACAAAATTATTTGATGCTGTTTCTTATATTGATTGAGTGCACAGCCTGTTGTCTGTGAGCTCTGGTTCTCCTTTAGGCCTCGGAAAATGCATAGGCCTGGCCTTTCTCAGGTGATGTTGGTGCAATGTGAATGCTGGTGATAAATAAAGCAATTTTTCAGTTATTTGGGGAAAAAAAATACATGGGATTGAAAAGAGCATTTAAACACCCCAAAATTCATCTAAATGCTTCCATTGTGTTAACTGGTGGTTAGCACTTCTGGAATTAATTGGATTTAGATAGCCTTGTTACATGGAAATTCAGCCTCTTTTCTGATCCCTCTGTTATTCCCTGGACATAAAGAATAGCTTGGCCTCCTTTTCTCTATTTAATTATGACATTACACATTGCAAGGTAAACTTTAAGGGTTGATGCCAACATTTTATTCAGTCCAGCAAGGTTTGCTTCATGTTCCTGTTTATTCCCCCATAATTTGTCTTTATGAAGCAATAGAAATCCCCTCTCTTGCCAAATGCCTCGTTTGTATGAATAATTAAATTGACAGTAAAGCACTCAATCCACTTCTTCATTATTCAAGTCTTACCGAGTTGCAGCATTATTGATTCCAGTAGAATAACGGTGCAATGGCCCAGGAATATGTGGTAAATCAGGCTGTGGGTACCCAGGATTTGTTAAACACTTTATAAAATATTGCTGGGTCATCCCTGCCCTTGGAAACTCCAGCCATGATCCATGGTCCTGTTGTGCCACAAATTGTCTTGGAAAACTGAGTCACAAATCACTGGCAGTGTTTTATTCCTTATTTCCTTCCTTGCCTTTGTAAAAGTTTCCTTTTTTTCTCTGTCACGTCTGAGGAAAGCTGTAAGGGGTCACATCTGAATTACCACTGAAGCAAATGAACAGTTTGGGGCATTTCTTTGCTCTGTAAATACAAAATAATGCTCATGACATGGAATACACACGTCTCTGTTGTTTCACTCCTCTCCATGCACAAAGACTGAACATGCATGAAGTTCAGTCAACTTTGCTGAAGTTTCCTGTGCTCTTTTCCCTCTGGGCTAGAAAATATAGAAATATCTAGAAAATTATGCCTGTTAATAAACAGTAGCTGAGGAAAGGAATCCCAAAGGGACAATCATTCCTACATGGACCCCGATGAATTTTGCATAAGGGATGAATCACTTAGGCTCAAAAGGGTTTAAGGAATTAAAACGTTGTGTGGCATGGGCAGAGGAAAAGCTGGATGCCGTGGCTCGGGTCTGAGTGCTGTTTCCTCTGCAGACAGCAGGAGGGAATGCCCAGGTGCTGTGGGAGTAAGGATTCACACGGAGGCACTCCCAGGTCTGTCCTGACTGCAGAACAGAGCTCTCCTGATTTCAGGCTCACCCCGAGCACCACGCACAATCTGGGTGTTTGGGGAAGGTTTTCTGCCCGCTCTGAACATCAGGGGGTCCAAACCAAAGGGCACATCTGTCTGAGCACATCAGGAAACAAATCTGGTCAGCATTTTTGGCCCTGCTGAGAGCTTCGAGACAGAGGGGTTTGAAAGAGAGGCCTGGTGATAATCAGCAGGAGGCAGTTGCTGATAAATGAAGTTTTCCCTCCATTTTCTCTCTGACTGCAGGCTCATTTGGACTGTGCATTTTGATGTTTCTCTCAGAGCTGCAAACATCTTGACAACACAAACTGAGAGATAAAAATTGGGAGCTACATAAACGCTTTTCTTACCAAGTGCTTTTTTATTTCAGTTCCAGAGCATTTCTGAATCACACCATTTTCATGACTGATACCAAGGGAATCATTGCAGTGGAGCAGCTCAGAAATAACACAAATATCCAATACAGAGTACAGGATACAGCCACAGAGATAATAACTTCTTCTCTGACCCTCTAAAGCCTGGTGCTCGACTGCTTCAGGTGCCAAAATTGGGGGTTTTAACATTTTCATGCATTTCTACAGTCAGGAAAGGCAGACATGATTAAGAGAGAAAAAGGTTTGATTCGAAGAGAAGCTGTCTGAAGGGTGTCTGCACAGGCCCAGGTGACAGAGAGATTGTCCCTGTGCCACCCTGAGTCAGAGAATATGACACCCATTTCAGGATTTGAAGAGGCAAATGGACAGAAGAAGGTGTTAATTTTCTAGGAAGAAAATCTGCAGGAGATTTTAACCAGATGTTGCAAGGACTCTGTTGTGGATGTGTCTCTGTCTACCCGAACTGCTTTTTTTTGAGCTCTGCCTGTACACACAGTCACACACCTGACTCACAGTGCACACTGAAGTATCTGTCATTGCATGGTGCAGAATTAAAAGGGAAAAGGTAATATTGTGGCCACAGTCCAGTTACCATTGTAAAATTCTCTCTTTCATCCCAGCCATATCACTTAGTATCTCTGTGCCTTGCTTTCCCAGTCATAAATCAAATAAATATAATTTATCTGGTCTTTAGGAGCTGTGTTTGTAATACTGAAATATGACAACAGGCTCCCATTCAGGGAGAGGGACAGGAGGTATTAAAAAGTTGATCTTCAACTAATTCTGCTGGAGAAGACAGCTTTTAACAGGTAGGTAAATTACTAAAAAGACCAATTATTTAAAGTTATGTAGCTCAAGAATAAAACACAGAAGTGCTTTCAGTTTTCAAACAGAAAGAGAAATAGTGTTAAAATTCCATTAGCTACTGTGACAAACTGCCAGGCTAAAACATGAATTGCTAAGCAGGTGAGGTAGATTAGAATACTGAATGCTGTTGATTTTTTCCCTCACTCCTGTTATAATTTATTTCTCAAATCATTTAAAACTAATGAAGGAAGGTCTGAGAATTTTTTTTTTTTTTTTTTTTAGTTTTTACTGGTGAGATTGATTTCTTCCTCTTGTTTTTCTTAATACCGTACTGTTCAAATTACCATACAAATCCAGTTCTCCATTTATGATGCATTAAATGTAAAAAAAAAAAGGAGAAAACATAAAAAGTCATTCCAATTATGCTTCTTCCCAAGCCTTGAGACCTTGTGTTAAAAGTAATATGCATAAAACTCATTGTTGTGTATTTAGCACCACACAGTTGTTAAAAAGTACCCTTGAGCTCTTCTTAATAACTTGGCTGGCTCCTCCTTGGGATCTGTATCTGCTTTAATCCATGAAATGTTAGCCTTGTTGGGGCTAAAATATAAAGATATTATTTGATCATGTCAGTGTGGAACTGTCAGAAGGAGAGCCTGTGCTTGCAGTGCAGTCCCTGCAGAGCTGTGAGAGGTGCCCGTGCTCTGCCTCCTGAAGGCTGTTGCGTTTTTCCCTTGGAGAGGGAAGGAGAGAGCTTTTCCTCCCTGTGTGAGTCCCTGCATCTGCTTTGGGGATGAATTTATCAGGTTGACACTGAACATCTTTTACAACCCCATCACCAGGAGAGAAAGCCAGCCCTTCCCTCATCCCCCTCCTCAGACCTTCAGCCCACCTGACAATCCTGGAGCTTTGCAGCTTTGTGTCCCAAAAGTGAATTTGGAGCCCTTGGTTTGCTCGTTCCTCCCGCTGTGGGAACTGAAAAAGGCAGAGGACTTTCACAGCATTGCAATAAGCTTACATAGACGGAGGTTTGAAACAGAGTTGAATTTTAGGTCTTGAAATATTTGGAGCATAGAAATTTTCTGATCTACAAAAAAAATATAGAACAAGCAACGCTTGTATGCTGTAAGGTGTAGTGTTTAGTGATTAGCTTAATTAGACACTTGTAAGCCTTTAGCATCAGCCTGTTGGCTAAAAAACTTTTAAAAGGCCTTGTAACAAAGAGAACTTTGGCTTCTATTGTTATGGGGTGAGTTTTACCATCTTTTATGTCTCTGCCTTCACTGAGACTGATAATGAAATAAAAAAACTCATGGAATGCCTCTCAGTCGTCTTGTCCCATTATTGGTGATGAGATCCAACATCCCCCCCAAGTGTTTCCCTGTTTGCTTGGAAGTTCCCATTCCCCAGCCCAGGACAGAGCCCTCCCAGCACACAGGGCTGCCAAGCTTCAGCAGCAAAACCCTTCAGCAAAACCCCACAGGGTTGCTCAAGTTCCTGTCCTGCTGCCAATAATTCCACTTTTCTCTGATCTCTGGCTGCTCCCTTGCCCCTTCATGCCAGAGCTTTTGAAGGCACTCTAGAGCTGGTTTGGCACAAGGATTAGGAAGTTGAGGAAGGTCTAAGTGCTCCTTGTGAGCTTCCCTGCCCAAAGCTGGCATCATCTCCTGTAAAGGGATCTTCCTTCTCTCTCCATCTGTATTCCCCACCTCCTCTTATCTAATCATAAGGGTTTATCAGCTGTGACTGCTAAAAGGCCAGAGAGGGAAAATAATCGGCAAATATTTTGTTCACTATAATCTAAAAATTGCCTTTGTACTGAGCCAGCAAAGGTGGGACTGGGCAAGGAATGGATCTGTGAGTCATGTTTATAACCCAGCTTTGTTGTAAACACTACAAAGATGCATTAATTAACGATAAAATCGAGGGAAATGTCTGGCAGGATAGATAGAGAGACAGAGGCAGAGCTGGAGAGATTAGAGAAAATGGAAGGCACTCGTAAACTGGGGCTGAACTTGAGGAAATTACTGTGTGTCCACTATGGGGGATTAATCCAAAGCAAACCAGGCATAAAGTAGGAAGAGGGATGAATGCAATGAAAAGCTAGAGTCTGGAAAGCAGAAATGCTGGTTGGTTTTATGACATGTTAGGCTTGCACACAGCAAAACATAAAATGACTCCATTTGTTCAGTTTATCCACCAAACTAATCAAAAGATGCTTGTAGAGATTTTTGCAAGGAAGATGCTATGGATCATGGATTAAATGGGAGTACTGCTAAATTCTCACCTCCTGCAGCTTTGGGTTTCACTGCTTGATAGAGATTTGCAGAATTTGCAACGAATGGGCTGACAAAGTCATTTGAAGGCATGAAAGTTTTGTCTCATGAAGAAAAGGTGAAAGAACTTAGAAGAGTATGAGTGACACCATCCACCCACAGCTGGTGAGTGGCTGTTAGCATGAAGTGAAAGGAAATCCTGCTCTGAATGGTTCAGGGAAGACTCAAAATTTCCTGCTGAATGCTTAGACTAGACAACAGAAAATATCTTGAATAAAATGCCACGAAGGCTCCTGAAGGAAAAGGAGTTTTTCCAGTGGGGTTCCTCTTCTCCCCAAAAGTTTTGTCCTCATCCAGTGCTGGTTTGGATGAGTGTGAGCAAGAGAGGATGGGGTTTGAGAGGGTGGTTTACCCCTTGGCTCGAGTGAGGACAAGACACACTGCTGCAAACTGTAAAAGCACCACCCCCTACTCCGTGTTAAGCAGCACAAACAGCACTCAGAGCATTTTCACATTCACTTCTCTCATTTGGCCTTTAAAACCTCTAACCTGGAGCTTAAATGACAGATCCTCCTCTTCCTGCAGCGCTTTCTTCCTGGCCCCTCTCAATAATTCATATTCATCTACGCCTCATTCCAGGGCTCCTTTTCATTGCTCCTTTGATGAACAACAAGACATGAAAGGTACAGGAGATGCTGAGATATGGCCGTGGCTCCGAACACTCCTGACGTGGGAGGGAAATAACTTCATTACCACTCGGTCTCTTATTGCTTGCCTGGGAAATATCCAGGCAGTGCCTCACGCAGAAATGTGTGGCAGCAAGCGAGGGGGAAAAGGGCTCCTTGTGCCTGCAGTATTTCTTCATGCATTCCAGAAGTATTCATGTGTTTCTTCAATTATTTCTCCATGCATTCAAGCCAGAATTTTCACGGTTCATTTTTACCATTTTGCATGGAAAAACAGAATAAACGTGTCCAAGAACCCCTTTTCTTGAAGGAAGCAGAAATTGTCATGCTATTTGTTTTTACCCTCGGTAGTGTTCAGGCACGGGCTGCAGAAACTCCAGGTCCCTGGGAATTTTACATTAGTGCATACATTCTGTTCACAGTCTGTGCCCAGAACAAATTCTGTCTCCAAGATGTCACTGCTTAGAACTTTCCTTTTTAGCAGTGATGTGGAAGGACTTGAGTAAATGGCAGCACTTGGCACAGCTCCATCTCACTGAACAGAGACTAATTTGAATTTTATTCATTGCAGACTATTTATTTCGATAGCAGAGCAAAAGAAACTACTTAGAGGGTGATAGGGATCTCTCCTGTTGCTTGTCCTTCCCTTCTGGGTATTTAGCTGGCCAAAAGGGCCTGTCTTTCAACCCTAATGACCTCCAACAAATAACTGCACTCAGTGGCCCAGCCCAGGCTTTGTGTGTGGGTGTCGATTTTCCTTCTAGTAATATTTAATCTGCTGAAGGGATTAGAAATAGGAAAAGATTTTGATTAGAATGAAGTCACCCAAATTGCCCTAAGCTCCTGAAGTAATAGTAGCAGTGAGCAGTGAGCTTTCCCTGCTGCCGTTCTTGGTGGAGTCCTTCAAGACAACCCTGGTTTCTGATCATGCCCTGGATAAGTCTCCACCACACTCTGGTTGCTGCTGGGGTTTGTTGGAATAATTTTTGCACTATGTCTGCAGCAATTGTCCTTTTCAGAGGAACTTTCCCCGGCCTGTTTCATCCCTAGGAGTCCTCTCAGTGCATTGGAGCATGGTGATGGAACCAAGGGAAAAAGTGCATTTGTTTCTTTGTCGGGTGACAGCACAGGGTGCTAGTGCTTGTACTCGACCCTTTTACTGCAAAACCTCGTAAAATCAGTGCAGATGCTTCCTTCTCTCACCTGGAAATGCCTCACCAGGTGAAAACAGGGAGAGTGCTCGAGGTGATGTGATCTACACACAAGATTAGCAGAGGGTGTCGCTGGGGCCCTCAGCCCACCCTGAGCAATGACTAAGGAAAATGCACTTTGCTGCTTCACTCAGAGGCAGAATTCAGACTCGGACTTAGAGGCTGAGAACTCCTGCTGATCCTGAGGCTGCTGCTCTCCTCCAGCTTTGGGGAAGAAAAAAAAAAAAAAACCCAGCTAAATCATCTATTTCTGCCTTGTTAACAGAATTGATCAAAAAGTTCAGGCAGAGTTCAGTAACGAGCCAGATCTGAGGGACCCAAGGGCAAGGAGGGCGTAGCTTGGACTGTAAATTCTTCATTACTGATGACAGAAGAAGGGAAGAACTAAAGCTGATTGGAAAAATAAGAAGTGCTATAATGCTTTCCTGAGTTTAGGATGAGATCTAAATTTTAAGAAAAGGCTTTGTGAAGCTTCGGATCCCAACATACTTTTTGCTGGCTGCAGGGCTTTGGAAGGACTGGTGCATTCCAGATTCACATCCTGGTAGTGTGATGATAATACCCCTAATTATGATCCTGTTACAGAAGTGTTGTTGTTTCCAAGTGAGGTGACATTACCTCATAACTTATATTACAGCTCAGAGGAAGAAGTGTTTCAGGATGTTGGGATACAATCACCTCTGTAGCACATCTCCCTTCCAGGGGACTTTCTGAGATGTTTTTGATTATGATTTGCAGCAAACCCCAGTGTTTTCTTACTTTGATATTTCCCAGAGATCAATGCTGGCTCTCTGGGGTCTCAGACAGGATTGTTTTCCCTTCAATTGTTCATTAGTGGTGTTGCAGCAGAGCTTAGGAACCCAAGGAGTAAGATTGGAACAGCCTCTTGTTTAATGCACACACAAGACAGACAGATGGTTGTTGCCTTGGAAAGTTCACCCTGGAAATAGATGCAACAGACTAAGGCAGGCTCTGACCCATTTCCCATTTTCAAGGCAAAACTTGGTCTCTGGTCTCTGAGAAGCTCTGGAGTGAATCCCCATGATTGTCATTAATTGGCCACTGGCCTGATACATACAATGGAAGGGCCAAATCCTGATTTCAGGGTTATTCTGTTCATTCCGGTCCCCTGGATGGTGTCCCGTGAGTGTGAGCAGAAAATGTTGATGTGAACAAGGCCAGCAGGACCTGCCAGCCCTGGCTGGAGGAAAGGAAGGCCCCTGTGTTTTCAGGGCACCAAGGAGAGATGTTCCAGGCTCCAGGGAAGCAGGGCTGAGCTGCAGATCACGTGCAGAAAAGTCTGCAAGAGGAAGTGTCAGCACCAGTCATATCTTCAGCTCGGAATTCACTGCAGGCACTGAAACTCTTTGGCTGCTATTAACACAGCTTAAGCTAACGAGTCCTTTGAATTGTAATTCCTTCCAGAAGCTATTTGCAGTGGACTTAGCTGGCTAATGGTTATAAGTTTGAACTTCTTCCTTTCATAATAAATTCCACTGCCAGTTCCTCGCTTTCCTGAAGCTTTGTTCTGCCAGATTCACACCGTGTGTCTCTCCTGGGATGCCTTCAGAGCAAGAACAGGCTGCTGATTTGTAGTCAGAAGCCACACACCTCTATGAAAGATTCAAAATACCTTGTTTTAGAAAGATTTTAATTTCATTACATTTACAGCTCTAATAAAAAAGCTGGGTGCAACACTTACTGTTTGTTCAATAAGTGTTCTGATTTTCCGTGCCAGTCGATAGAGCCTGGAGTGAATTCATTATGAGGGGCGAGCTCTTCTAGTTGGAGCTGCAATCTGGAGATACAAGCACTCCCATATCCTTTTATTTCCATCAAATTTGAGTTTATTTAGTATCAGTTTTTTTCACAGCTGATCCCAGGCATGCAGAATGATGATTTCCTACTGGCCCTTTTGTGACGTTGGCAGAGAAAAAGTGTTTGTGTCCTTTGTCACACCCTGCTTAGGATGTCACAATACCAGCAAATATTCTTTTCTCTGGATTTATTTGGCTTTGGTTTAGTTGGTTTAGGCTGACCTGAAGACAAAAAGAGACCGTATCCACCGCTTTGATTTTAGTAAGGGTTATCTTTTAGTAGCAGTGTGGATTCTTCAAAAACACAGTCTCACGACTGACCCACTACAGATGCCAAAATCATAAGAAAGCCCTAAAAAGTTCCAGTTGGTTTATGATTAGCATTTTTTAAATTATTGTTTGATCATTTTTATGCAGAAGCCATTGCCACCTCTGTTATCTGCCTCACAGTTCAATGATTTTATCAGTAACATCTCCTTGTAACATCTCTTTCAGATAAAGAAAAGAGAAAAAAAAATCTAAATTAAAATTTTGATAGATTTGCTTTGAAAATACATGAGACTGTTCCCACAGTTCCATTTTCTTAAAGCAGTTCCATGCTGTGCTGTTTATTTTCCCTGTATTTCTGATATCCTGGCATTTAGCATTTAGTTTTTAAGGGACAGAAATGCCTCAGGACCTGTATCAGTAAGGAATAAATCCAGTTTTGTGTTTGAAGTTGCAGAGTTTGGAATGTCTGGAGGTAAAATAAAGACACGTATTAAAGGATACTCAGTTATTGTTTTGGTATTTCTGGGTTTTAGCTGTTAATTTCTTGGTCATATCTATCTGGGACTATTTCAGATGGTGTTGTTTAACACTGATTAACAACTGACCTTTAATTTTTGCCTATTCATTTGTCTTTTTACCTAGACAAAAATATGATTTCTGGCAGTTTCCAACTCTGACACACTGCGCAGGAGAGTAAACTGGGACTTTTTGGAATAATTTCCATTTGTAACTTCATCTCTGCATCTGATTTTATCCCCTAAAGAACAAAACTGTTATATTCCATGGGACTACACCAGCAAAAAGAGATTGAAGTGAGTAGAAAATCAGGCCAGGGATTTGGAAACGTTTTTATTGCATTGTCACGTTTTGATTTAATGTTCTTTTTTTAAACTGTTCATTTGTGCAAAATATCATCATCGTAAAACAAATGGAATCATCACATTTATGAATGGAAGGGGACACTGCTGTCAATCTTAATATTCTTCATTGCTTCATCCTTTTTCAGTCTCGTCCCACTGTTGCTAATTTTGTTCTTTTTAAGGAAAAGGTTTTTTTTCACTTATCTGTTATTAAAGTTGTTTCTGGGCAGTTTTAACCCATGACAGATGCTTCACTCTTTCAGAGGAGGAAAGTTGGGCTCCTAAAATGACCAGATCCACTGAGTTATCCCACAGGAACCAAGTGGGAATGTTTCCACTGGGACAGGGAAGCAATCAGGACTGAGCACAGCAGTTCTTCCCACTTGGGTCACCCATGGCTGGCACCTCCTCTGGCAGGAGAGAGCCCTCCTCTCTTTCAAAAACCAAAAAATAAAAGGGGTCAGAAATGTGAGGTCACTTCAAATCCCTGTCAAAATTTAGTGCAAATCCCCTCCTATTTACTGCATTTCCCATTTTTCTTTGGAGCCAGCAGAACTGTCGTGACATGAATAGTTTTACTCACTGGCAAACCTTGGTTTTGCTCAGTTTTTGGAACTTTTCTCCTCTGGCATTTAACGAAGGAAAACACCTCCCTTCCCAAAGACGGTTTAGCCTCCCTCTACCACACAGCCCTGCTGCTGCAAAAATATATTATTAATGCTTTAATCAAGCAGCAGCGCTTTGATTAATGTCTTCTCCTGGCTCACGAGCAGCGAGAGAGAGCATCATTAAAAGCAGAGGCTGAGTCATGGAAAGAGCCGTGGCAGGAGAGGAGCTTCGGGGTCTGTCATCAAGGAGCTCATCTCCTCGGCGGTGTCGTGTTTGGAGTCACCTGGCTGGCGTCCGATGATCCCTCCCTGCCTCCCCCTCCATCCATCCCGGCTTTGTGCCCCCGGCAAAGGTGAAACGCGAGCCCGGCCCGGGGCTCCCGTCCCGCAGGTGTCGGATCGCGGCCCCTCCACCTGCGGGAGAGCAGCGCTGGGGCTTGGTCTCCAAGAAACAGAGCCCGAGAAAACACTCAGAGAATCACCTTGGTAGGGATTGAAGCGTTTTCCCTGCACTGGCAAAGATCGTTTTGATACTGAGCGAGGAATTTGACAAATACTCGTGTTTATGTCGTTTGGGAAACATTTCATTTTCATGCAGTCTGTATGCAGAGGGTGATATATAAAGAACATTTCCTCGCTGCCGTTTATGCATGGATCACTTTCATGCATGTTGGATAAGAAGTTTTCTTTGCCTCTACTATTGAACACCACATAACTTTGTTTTAATTCTTATTGCTTGTATTGGACATCTCTGTGTGTGCAAATAAATACAATTGTGCATACCTGCTCTAGGATATAGGTGTGTCACAAATGGTGAATGAGGAATGATTCTGAGAAATATGAGGGGGGGAAAAACGACTGCTCTGGATCCTTTAAGAAATGTTTGGGCTCTCACTAGGCAAGAATGGGGAGTTTTCTCTTCAACACCGATTTGCAAATTGCAGGAATCATTTTCTGCATCACATTTCAGTGTCAGAATTTCCTTTGAAGGGATGTCTCGTGCCCCACATTATTTTCTGTTTCAATACAGTTATTTTGAGAGGATCCATGCTCGTTTATTAACAAGAAAACTCAGGGGGCAGCTGTTTCACTGGCGGATCATTCCCAGCTTGTCCGATGCAGAGACCCCAAAGGGTTATTCTGGATGTGGCCTCGCAGCAAATTTCAGGCTCAGTCCTAATTTTTGTCCTTTTGTCAGTGCAGAGTTCCAAGTTCCGTGCAAACTGATGTGTGAGCTGGACTGGTTTAGAGGTGTTTAGTGATTATGGCCAGTGTTAGTGACTCCTGCAGTAATTATCTTATGAAACAGGCAGATTAAGCTCTGATGTGGGCAGGCAGATGCAGAGCTCTGTCGTGTGGGTGACACTGGCAGATTGGGCTCACACGAAGCATTTTGCCCAAGGAAACGTGAGCAAGGAGAGTTGTGTAACACAGCTTCTCACCCCTTTGGCTTTCCATAGATCACCTCCCTGTGAAATCCTAAAAAAAAAAAGAAATTATTTCAGGAATTTCACAACTTGGAGTAACTTGCTCCTGGTGAGTTCAGATTCCAAGAACTGGATTTTTCAGCCATTCTGGAGAATAATTTACTCCTCATTGATTGATTCCTCCCTCTGAGCTCTGAATTTCTGTTGCTGATCACAGCACAATGAGTAACCACCCAAATTTTGGGGATTGCAGTAAAGTGACCTGGTGCTGTGGTTGTGCCAAGGGGAATTAAACCTTGAAGAGCTAAAGGGTTAAAGTCCCTCACATCCCCGGGATTGTGGAAAAGAGAATGGAAGAAAGAAATAAGAAACAAAACCTTGTATTTAAAGGCCATAATACTGGAGCAAAGTCCCTCAAACGTGCCCCATATATTAATTCAGAACCACTCATGTGGCTGGAAATGAAAGAAATGCTCCATTTGTTCTGAATGCTTTGGGCTTGCATTTAAAAGTAAAATTGCCAAGGCTCCACAGGCGTGTTATTTGTTGGGGTTTTTTTCCTGCCTTTATGCTGGCAGAGTTGGATAAACTTTATCACTTTAGTTCAATAACATATCTGGAAGATGTTTGCTCATGTGTTTTCTATATTCAGTATATCAACATCAACATTTTTTTCATGGATTTGTGGATAATTCTGGCTCTGTTTGGAAAACATAAATGCCAACAGGTAAAAATCAAGTCTGAGAGGAGACATGGGTGTCTGAGTAAATAAATATCTATAGAGAAGAGGTGATTTTCAACTCAATCTAGTGGTTCTTAAAACACATTTCATCAAGTGTTTTCTGTTAAAAGGCCAGCCCAAAAAGATTTGAGAACACTTTTTTTGAGAGAGAGAGGTGCAGTTCCCTTCTTTATCAAGTGCTCCCTCACCTGAGACCCTGTGAGTTACTTGTGATTTCTTATTGTCATTCCTTTGCAATTATTTCATCACTGCTTCAGTGGCAATGCTTTGACTAAAGCTGTAGTTTCCTAAACTCATCTGTGTTTGCTGAACACACATTTTATTTTTTTTTTCTGTTTCGCTGTGTTTCAGTTTATTAAAACACTTCTTTTTCTTTTTTAAACTTTTTAAAATATATATATATAATTTTTTTTAATTTTTTTCTTTTTTTTGCGAATGTAGAAGTATCCAGGCCAGCAGGGTGGAAGAATTTAAATATTTAGTACCATGAATATTTTATTCTCTTCAGGATTATATTTGTGCCTGAAAAGAGAGAAAAGGAACACGTACTTCTGCCCATCTCTCAGCCTGGGCCCAGCAGCCACAGACACGCTGAGCAAAACAGTCACATTTTTGAGAGGATACTGTTGGGTGCTGTTTGTTTAAGTGGCAGGAGTTTTTAAGGTAATGTGACAAAGTTTGTGCCACATTTGTGAAGTTGTATCTGTTTTTTTTTTAAAGTGTACACCCAATAAAACCAAATGGAAACTTTTATAGATTTCAAGCCCACTGAGAAGCAGGAGGTGACTTTGTGGTGCTGCTTAAATGGATTTTCTTGGCCAGGGCTCAGCCTCATTTTGCACTTGTGGTTTTTTGATCAAAATGTTTGAAAAACCATCCACTCCCAGCACAGCTGGCAGCAGCCACTTCACCAGGTTGAGAAAAGGTTTTGGGTGTGCTCCTCCTGCTCCATCCTTGTCAGGGACCTCTCTGAGAGCTCTGAGCTCGCTCTGGTCACCAGAGGTGTGACGCTGCATGATCCAGCACTGAACAGAACAAAACATCTTTTCGAGGAGTTTTAAAACATTCTCAGTGCTTTTTTTTTGCCTTTTTTTTTTTCTTTAATGTAGCTTTTGTAGCTGTCTCTCTTTAAGACTCAGGGAAAAATTTTCACAGGTTTAAAATTTATAACAAATCCAGCAACTCCTTTATTTAATAATAACATTTTTAAAAGGTGACCTGTGTATTACCATTGAAAAGCGAAAATAAAGTTAATTCCTGTGTAAAAAACCCCTCTGTTCATCTGAAGATTTTGCCCAATCCAAGCAGGAGTGAAATAAATGAGACACTTGAGGGACGGGTTGTTACTCCAAGCACAGATATCAGTCAAGCCTCCACCCTCTGCAGTGGGGCTTTCCAAGGCTCCAGGGACGAAGAAAACTTTCCTGGTGCACTTTTTCTGATTTATAAAATAAATCCTTACAGAAATCAGAGGTTTCTAATGCTGCTGGCAGTCTCGGGAGCAGCAGAGTTGGAGAATCATAGGATTGGTGAGGTTGGGAAAGACCTCCAAGTTCATCAAGCCCAGCTGTCACCCCAGCCCCGTGTTCACCACTGAACCCTGTGCTCAGGTGCCACATCCACATGGTTTTTTTAACACTTTCAGGGATGGTGTCTCCACCGCTGCCCTGGGCAGCCTGTTCCAATGCTTGATAACCCTTTCTAGAAAGAGATTTTTTTTTTCCGAATACTTCAAATATTTTCAAATCTGAACCTTCTCTGGCTCACCCTGAGGCCATTTCCTCCGCCCTTGGGAGAACAGTGAGCTAGGCAGAAGCAAATTAATCAAAATAATCTCTTTGACAATTTCAGCAAGCTGCTACCACTGTCATCTCCCTTTTACAAAAAGTGGCACAATGAAAGGCAGTTTCTGGTCTGAATCGAGAGCTCTGAGCAGTATTGCAATACATTTATATGGTAGCTATTACCCAGCCCGTGCAATACCTTTAAAACATATTTTATTTCTTAGTGCTAGTTTTGTTTGAAACCAGGGGAAGGGCTTATATCTGGAGCCATTACTGTGCACTTATAAAACGTCTGTAAAGGCAAAGGGAAAAGCAGATTACTTTAGCAATGGAGGCAGGGAACAAGAAATGCTCAGTTAAACCTGCCCATTTCCAGGTGTTTGCAGGGTCTCAGGCTCCCTCTGACTCCTGCCCTGAATTGTGTGTGGGGCTGATCTCCAGCTGGGTTTCCTGCACACCTGATACTGGAACTCGGTGCTCATTAAGCAAAAGGAAACTGATCCTTGCCTTCCCCTTGTCTGACAGGTCCACCTGACAGTTCCCTGCCATAATTAAATGGCAGAGCATTTGTTCCTGTGCCAGGGGATGATAAATGTGCCCGGGCACCCCTTTGCAGTTCAGTTCATCCTCAGGCAAGGCTTGCTGTGGGTTTTGAATGGAGCTGTGTGACTCCAGCTACTCCAAGAAATATAATTACGTCTGATACCTGGTTGTGCCACTCTCCTGCCTCTCAACAGGCTTCTCAGAGAGCACTGAGCAACAATTTCCCCCAAAACACTTGGTGTTCTTACAGCAAACAGGAGTTTAGGCCCTGAAAGTACAGGCTAGGGGGGGTTAGGATTATTTTATCTGTCCGTGCTATTCTGTCCTTAAAAACTCTCAATTCTGAAAGACCAGCTGAGAAACTTTAGCTTGTTCCATTACTTTCCCTGGTCCTCAATCTGTATATAAATATAAATATAAATATATACCAGAATCTTTTATAAGCCAAGGGATCTACAGCAGCTACTGTGATCTGTGTAAAGGGATTACAAACCTGATTTCAGCAGCCCTGTGGTCACCAAAAACATTCACCCCTCTCACTGTGAGTTTGCTCAGTGATGAATTTTCTCACTGCTCTAAAGCTCCCACTGGATTTTGATGTGTCTATTCATATATCATATCCATATTAAGTCATGAAATTGTGAAATAGAAAAAAAAAAGAAAAAAAAAAAGCTGGTAGATCAGGAGTACATTGCTCCAGTGGTGTGCTGGAAATTAAAAAAAAAATAATAGTTTCTTTTTTTCTCCTCCTTCTTTAGAAATTCTTCTAAAAACAAATGACACAATGGAGCAAAATGAAAATACCTAGAGTTTAATTTCAGCCCGATGGGAACACCTCAGAGGGGCAGAACAAGGGGAATGAGATGAATTTTGAAATGCCAGCAGCCTGGCAAGCAGCCACATCACAAGCCACACACTGGCAAATAAAATGCATGTGCTGGGAAACATGTGCGTGTGTTGTGCTTGTTTTGATGAGGATGGAGCACAGCGTGACTGTGGGGGTTTATAAACAGCACTGGGACTGAAAATTATTTGTGGGTTGGAGTAAGTAGGAGAAAAATGTAATTGTAAAATGTTTAGTGTTTTGAGTTTCTACTGTCCCACAGACCTCGGGGCTCCTGACAGTTTGTCACCAATATTTTTATGGAAATGAGGGGGGAGGCACTTAAAGCTTGACTTTACATTAATGGCTTGCTGGAGGAACATGGGGATAGCTGACACAAGCCACCTATCCCCTGTGGCTGGGAGAGGCTCTCCTTGGAGAAACTCTGCTGCCTTTGAGCAGCCACAGAACCTTTGTGCCTGGAGGGGCTGCAGGAATCTCCCAGCTGCATTCCACACAGAGCGGTAAAAAACAGGGATGGGAATAATTTCCAGAGGCCCCACACACCGGCTCCCAAAGCAGGATTAAACCACTTTTATTTCTAACAGGTATTTGTCTAAGTGACTCCCTTTGCTGCCCATTCCCTCTCTCCTGCCACGAGGGATAACTGAGAACATCCCATGTCCACAAATGGATCCATTCCCGTGCTGCCAGTGCTGAACTCTCTTTAGCAAGAGAGTAACAAGAAGTTGTCAAGTTTTTTTCCAGTTTTCCAACTCCCTTCTGCGATTCTTACCCTTGTCCAGTGCTTCTGGAGAACTGCAAGAAGCAGACTGGGGGAAATCACACCATGTAGTTATAGCTTAAACACTGCTTTTAGAGTCTAGAATGCCTTCTAAGTGATGTTTTCCAGCTCTCCCACCACCTTTATCACTCTCTACATGTTTCAAGAGACTCTCTGTAACATTCTTTACACCCTTGGGCTACAGGTACCAAAGTAATTCAGATGGCAAAGATGGGAACCCATGGGGTTGTGCAGGCTTCTTCAGGCTGGGGCCAAAAACCCAGCCTTATCCTGCTCTGTCAGGACTGATGGAAATGCTGGTGTCAGCTGAGGGAAGGACCAGCCCCTCCAGGAATTTGCAACAGTTCAGGCAGCCCAGAATTCTGCTGAGCCTGGAGAGCAGGGGCTGCCAGGCACGATGAGCTCCCATGGCTGGCAATGGAGAAAATAATTCCCAAACACAGAATGGCTGGCAGGAGAGCGATTGAAAAATGATCTTTATCAAATTAACTGAGAATGTGCATTGTGGCTGTGTCTGGATCACTCTCAGGGGTGCCCTCAGCTCTCACTCTCCCAGCCTCAAAGACATGGCCCTGCACACTGCTGCCAATATTATGCATGGGAGAAAACATCAAGCAACATTCACTCATTCATTTGTCAGCATCACCTCGATGTGAGCCCTGGGGCAAGATTTAGGGTCCTCCTGGCTGGAATTTCAGCACAGGAACTTCGCTTCTAAAGCTTTCCATTAAAAGTGTCCAATTTTTAGAATGAATGAGTTAAAACCAGGAGGAGGCTTCAGAAATCAGATGTTGGTGCAAATGACTCGTGCAGACGTCACTCAGCATCAAGGTGAATTAGCATGTTTTAGCTCTAGATTATTAAAGGAAATTGGGCTAACATGCCAGAGAGGAATGTTTAGAACATGTAAATTATCCAAATGTGTGTGCTTCGAGTAATACATCAGAGAATGGAGAACTCTGCTGGAAACAGAGACATTTTTACTTAATCATGGAATAAACCAGCGCAGCCACAATTTCAGGTTTTCTTTCTGCAGAGATGTTGAAAGGTTTTGTGAAATACCTGCTATGGGTCAAAGGTGCTAAGACACAAAGCTATGACAGGGCTGAATTTATTTTCCTGTTATTTTTATTTCAGTGAAATAATGATTCATTTCAATATGAAAATTTGGAGAAGATGTGCCTGTATGTAATGAGAGGAACCAAGGCACTAAAACCTTGACAACTGATTGCCTATGTAAATATTTTTTTTTCTTTATGTGTAAATCTATCTGCAACTTTTCTTCTACACATTTAAATGCAAGAAGCCCATAATACCTCTTTAGATATTTACTATCATTCATTTCTACTTGTATAATCCCACTTCTCTGTATGGAATTGCTGTAATAATTGGTTGTTTTGCCACGGAGCAGAATGTGCCCACTGATAGCTGGTGCTGATAGAAGTGTCCTTCAATACTAAATTAAAAATATGCGATTCTATCATCATCTGTCTAGACCAGGGACTTTTATCCTCCTGCTGTCTGCTGCATCATGACAGCTTCCACGTCCTTCCACCACTTCATCTCCAATTTAGGTACGAGCAGCAGCACACATGGCAAGCAGAAATAGCCTGGCTTCCAGCAAAATGTCACTCACCCCATAAAGTTAATAAAAAAGCCCAATACCTTATTTTTCCTGCCCTGCAGTTTCCATCTCACACGTCAGGAGAACGTGCAAGGCTGTGGGAATGGCCATCTGTTCTGCCTGCACAGTGCTGATCCTTGGGAGTGCTGAATTACTCAGATGCTCTCATTTTCAGAGACATCTGGAACTGGTGGCCATCTATTAAAAAAAAAAAAAATAAAACACAGCAGCACAGAAAAAATTAAATTGGGCTGAGTGCCTTCTCCACGGGATCAGGAGAAATTTCAGGACCAACATTTGTGGAATCATGGAATGGTTTGGGTTGGAAAGGAACTTTAAAGCCCGTCCAGTCCCACCCCCTGCCATGGTCAGGGACACCTCCCACTGTCCCAGGGTTCTCCAAGCCCCATCCAGCCTGGCCTTGGACACTTCCAGGGATCCAGGGGCAGCCACAGCTTCTCTGGGCACTCTGTGCCTCCCCACCCTCACAGGAAGGATTTTTTTCCTGATATCTCATCCAAATCTACTCAGCAAAATGCAATAAAGCCAGAGAGGATGACACCATTAGTAGGTTTTACTAGTTTGTTTTCTTAATTACACCATAAAGCACATGGGGAAGTAGAAGAAGACGGTCAGGAGTGCAGAAAGGTGGTAAAATCAACCTGGATGAATTCAGTTATGTACAGACAAATGGGGCACATTGTCCAAGCCTTTAGAATGAAAGTACTGTGATTATACTTTAGCATTAGAGTGTTAATTGGTACAGGGGAATCCCAAAGGTCCATAGGAGAGTCCTGGATTCCATGTGGCTTTATCAGTGAGCCAAGGGCACTTTGGCCCACACCAGGAATCAAAGGAACATTTCCCTTGATGGGGTAATTCAGCTGCCAGTGATACCTTGGGAAGGCTGAGCTGGAACAGAGACCAGACAGAGCCAGAGAATAAAGTAGAGATTTATTGAAAGGCCTTGAAGGATACACCTTGGGCAGGACAAGAGCCTGGCCAGGGCTATACTTAAGGTAGACTTCAAATGGTCACAAAATGGACAAATGGTCACGAGATCTTACATTTTTTTATGTTTTGGTCCATTTGCATCTTGGGGTTTAATTATCCAATTACAGCTTCAAGTTGTGAGGTCTCATCCTTCTTGTTCCTCCCTTCAGCCACCCTTGTTTGTGCTTTTGGCCTGAAAGTTGTCCTTGGTGTGCAGCAGGAAAAGGATTTGTTTTGTGTCCCTGCTGTGTGCAGAGCTGAGTGACACTGAATGTGAGCTCAGAACTGCACCCCTGGGCAGCACAGAACCTGAAATACATGAAAGGTAAAACTTAAGGCACCACCAGCCCTGGGACCAGCTGTCCCTTGGCTGGAACAGACATGGGTGTTGGAAAACATGGAAAAACCACTCCCAGTGAAGAGGAGAAGCTGTTCCCTGGCAAGGAGAGCAGGAGCAGCAGCTGCTGAGGACTCTGTGGAGCACCTCAAGAGCCATCGAGGTGATGCTTCACCTGCAGCCCCAGCAGGGAGAGGCCCTTGGACAAGGTGCTTTGGATGCAAGTGCAGAGCCAGAAGGAGGAGTGGGGAGAGCAGGGTGTGATTAATAACTCTGCAGTAATTGCAGCCTCAATAAACACAGCGTGGTGCCACCCAGGCAGGGAGGAATCAGCTCACGGGGATTGCAGCTTCTCCCTGCCAGGGCTGTGCCACCTCACATTTGTGCTCTCCCAAGGCATTTTCCCTAAACAAACCCTTCTTTTTAAAAGGAAAATGAACATTCTAAACATGTTTTCATTACAGAAACTATCAGATTTTTGCAATTCTCTCTTTGGTGCCTGAAAGAATCAAAGCCTTCTAGAACTGCTTTTCTTCCCGATCCAGAATTTGTGTCAGTATCTTTCTGACATGGTGTTTGTGTCAGAGCAGGGAATTTTGGTGGAGAAGTTTGGAGTTCAATTAATTTAAAATTCAGCCTTGCTGTGAAGTTTCCTCCCCGCAGCTCTTGTTTAGGAACACAGTTTTACACATACTTAAATTTAAGTCCAACAGGATTTCCTATGGATGGAGCAGGTGCTTAACAACAGCATTGCCAACACCTGCAGCTAAATCACAAATTAATCTTTGCAAATTTTGTTTATAAAAAAAAGAAAAGAAGATGTTCTCCCATTCCTACCTCCTGCTTGGTTCTGAAAGGTGTGTTTAGATTACATTCTTAATCTTTTCATGGCAATGATGAATGCTGATTAATGTTGAAATTCTTTTTTATTATCAGTTTTCATTTCCTGTAGGCTGAAACTCTTGGAACCAACAACTTGCTGGACCTGTAGTTTAAAGGAAGAGAGGAAAGCAACGAAGAGTGGGGAATAAAACTGAAAATAGTGGCTGCTTGGCTTAAATTGTGTATTGCTGCTGTGAAACCTAAAGGCAAATATTCTCTACAAGGACAATGCTGCTCCCAGCCTGGGCAGGTGCTTTGCACCTGTGGGCCTGGCAAGTTCTGGCTTTTTCCTTTATTTGGCAGCAATGTTTGCAGGTGAAATATTTTCCCACAAATCTACCTCTCCTGCAAAGATCTTGAACACCGGGACAGGGAGCTGTGAGACCTCAGAAAGTGGGATTTTATGTGTCAGAACTGGTATTTCTTCACCCACTTCGCTGTGCGGAGCAAACTTTTACATGGGAGCCTGTGAACCTCAGAGGCACAAATTCACCTTTTAGGGGAAACACTGTTCGTGGGGGCTGCTAAAACCATCATGTCAGAAATGCATGTGCAATCTTTCCTCTGATTTACCATCATTTGATGGCTTCAGGTTTAAATATTAAGTGTTGTGAAGTAAGACAGGCTGTTTGTATCTACCCCAGGACATTATTCCTAACTGAGCAAATTGGAAGCGACTGATCCCTTGCTTTACTCAAGGATGCGTTTGTTCACATATATATTAAATGTCCATATATATTTTAAATTTTGAGGTGGATTTTCTGCCTTTATTGGAGCAAAGTAGTTGAATACAAGGCCTAGTGCTCATTTTGTGGGATTGTTATGGTTTTTTGGGGGCTACCAGCCACTCCCTCAGTCACACGCTTTGCTGCATCAGGTTCCTTTGGAGACTGAATCCTCGGTGAGCAACACACAGATGACAGTTTGTGCCAGCATTCCTGGGTTTATTACTCCCCGTTTCAGATGGCTATTTAATTTGTTATCACTTTTGGCTGGAAACCTGGCTGTTAATGTAATCAAACACCTGCTTTCTGTCAGGCCCCAGGCATTTATTTTCATTACTGGGGTTGCCTCAAAAAAAAAAAAAAAACAAAAAACAAAAAACAAAAAACAAAAAAAAAAAAAAAAAAAAAAAAAAAAAAAAAAAAAAAAAAAAAAAAACAGAAAAGAAAGAAAATCCAACGCGGAGGGTGGGTGTTGGAGTGAAGCTCTTTGGAGAGCTGGGTGTCCATCTGGTGTGTGAGTTTGGAATAAATAGAGAGGGCCTGGTGGATCTTCAGGAGGTGTGAGAGCAGGATGCTTCATACCAGCCAGAGGGGATGATGCCCGTCTGAGGAGCACGAGATTTAACTCCGTTTGAAAGACCTTAAAGGAGGGAAGAGCCCAGGAGGCATGAAAACAAAATGGAAATTTTCACCCTCAGCCCCCTCAGTTGCTCTGGTTGTGATTTTTAGTAGTGTTTCCAAATTCCATTCGCAGGGTGGTTCTCGAGGATCCTCTCCCCACACAGATTGTCCACCCCTAACTCCTGGCTTCCCTCCTGC
Source organism: Chamaea fasciata (assembly GCF_029207755.1). NCBI lineage: Eukaryota > Metazoa > Chordata > Aves > Passeriformes > Sylviidae > Chamaea > Chamaea fasciata. The sequence continues at coordinate 13,664,366 of NW_027094097.1, forward strand.
TTCCCAGCACAGAACTGCAGGGTTCTCACCCCTCCTGCCTCTTTTTCCTGCCTGCAGCTGCATGGGTTTGAAACGCAAAAGCAGCTGGGGGTATTGCAGGGCACCTGCAGCTCAAGACAAGGGAGATAAAGACGACAGAAAATCAAAGGAAACCGAATAAAACGAGAAGAGGAGGAGGAGGAGGCAAAACAAATCACATGGGGCAGGGAAAAATGAGGGGGAAAGGGAAGGTTGGAAGCATCTGAGGGATGCAGAAACCTCCCTGCAACATTTTTTTCCATAAGACACCGAGCAAGTTAGTGCTGATGAGGCAACGAAAATAGACTGGATATTTTGGAGAAATAGACCTATGAAAGATGTGTTGTAGTAGGACCCACGAGGGGTAATTTTAGATGACTGGCTTAAAGGCATTAACAGCATTGTGTGGCAAAAGCTGATAGGCCAAAAAATGGTTATAATGTTTTTTAATTAGGAAATAGTTTGGCTTCTGATTGTGATGGTGTGAATTGTAACATCTGTATTGTCTCGCTCTGCACATGAGACTGAAAAGGGAATAAAACCTTTTAAAACACTTCTCAGGAGCCCCTTCTCTGGGTCAGAAAAAGGGATAATCCAACAGTATGCCACAGCTCAGGGAGCTGTAACCAGGCTGGTTTAAAAAAGAATTGGCCTCTGAAAAAAAAAGAAGGGAAAAAGTCTTCCTTCCACGACTGATCCCACTTAACTACTGCAGAAACACACAGTCAGAGAGGAAACAGAGATGAAACACATCCCCGCTCCCTCAGAAACCTTTCTGCAGGACTAGTGCCAGCTTTGCGTTTCCTCACTCCCTGACCACAAAGCTGACTGAAAGACTGGAGCCGAGCTGGGTAAGCCAAGCCCCGTGCTGGCACAGGGGCCAGGCCATCCTGGGCCACAGTTCACTGCATTATTGCTGTTTGTTGACATGTTCTCTGTAATTTAAGGAACCGTCTGCTTTCCCTGGCAGTAAAGTCAGATGGCAGTCTGGGATTTTCTGCCCTGCACTTGATTATTTCTTCTGTCTCCACAGTAAGAGCCCAGTCTGTCACTGGATTATGCACATTGACTTAGCAGAGAGATTTTAAGGCTGAAGCGAGCCTATGAGAACTGGCTGCTGAAATCTTAAGGCCCTTGGGTCTGTGAGAGTGAAATATTGGGAGGGGGACTGACAAATAATAATATTATTCTGCACAACCCAGCCAATATATGGAAGCCAAACAGCAATGGCAAGCAAACAATTCCTTTATATTTCCATGGTGCAAATGATTTATTTTTAATTCAGTATATAGGTAACAGGGAGGGTTTAAGAGGCCATTAGCCAAGGATTCCCTCTTGGCTGATTTTCTTTTCTTACAACAGATTGCCCCTGATTACATTCTGAGGTCTGTTATTGACAAAAGTTGATGGTAAAAAGAAAATGCCAGGATCCAGAATGAATGTTTGAGGCTGAACCAAAACACTGGGGGAAATCTTTGGCCAGTCCGGAAAAAGGTCTTCCACAGCCCCCAAACTGGTCTGTGCTGCTCTGACCCATGAGTTTCAGGGTTGGGGCCTGACTGGGAAGGTCAGGAAATATGCATTCTCCAAAGCCAGTATATTTTTAACAACATAGCCAGAAGCAGGCAGAAAAAGCTGATAGAACTCTTACAGTTCAGCTCTCATGATTTAAAAATCAGCAAGTTGACATAAATATACCACCATCTTCAACAACTGGGGCTGTGTTCCTTCCTCTTTCCTAGTACAGATTCCCAGTGAGATTTCTCTCATCCCCTTTTAGCTCAGCGAGTTAATCTGACCCATCAGCTCTCTGCTTCTGACCCACATCACCACCACCCTTTGGAGGCGGACATGTGCCCAGTGGCACAGGTGTTTGTGGGCTGGCTCCACAGGCAGAGCCGGCCCAAGAGCATTCCTTTATTTAGGTGGGAGTGGCTGGGTGGCTGTGAGCGGCTCCTGGGCGTCACCATGGGACAGCTCCCACTGAGCTCTGCTTGGTGCTGCTCCCCTTCCCAGTCATTCCATGGATTGCCTCGAGTTTTGGGGGTGGATGGCCTCCAAAGGATGTCCAATTCTTTGGGTTCAAAAGATGCCTTGGGAAGGTGAGAAATCCACCAGTCCCACATACCTACTGGGTGTCGCTGTAGGACACGAAAGAAAGATGAGAGACTCCAAATATTTCAGAAGGCAAAGAGCAAAGAAAAAAGGCTTTTATTGTCTCATTCTTACGACCTTTTATAAGGTGTTCCCATACAGACTTAACATGGTTGGTGAATAGGGATGACACCTCTCTGATCCCATGGGTTAAACCAGAGAAACAGTAAAACACCACCTGGAGAAAGATGGTTTTGAGAAAGGAGAGTTGTTTGCCAAGATTGTTCTGAGAAGAAGCTTTCTTGAGAAATTTTTCCTTGGGAAAAAGTTAGCAGCTGCTAGCAGGCTAAAATCTCTCAGACCCAGAGACATCAGGCCCACATACTGGGGATCAAAGATTCCATGTTGATGACCCTGAGAGTGTACCTGGAATGGTTCTTCTTCAATTCCTTCTGGAATTGGCCAAGCACCCGCTGGAATGTCAACTAAACAGGTGGAAGATGTCTTTTCTAGGATTGTATAGGAAAGACATATGACACCTAAATCGGATGCATTGGCTAAAGCCACCCAGACATTTGTTTTAGGTTGACTAACTGGCAAATTTGCACTACTGAAAACAAGCAAATTACTAAAAGCAAGCAAGCAAAACAAGCATGAACATAACATTCGATTGAACCCCAAATTTTCTTTAACTGTCATCTAACAAAGGAAATCTACAACACTGCTGAGCACAGAAGATGGAAAGGGCAAGAGCTCAGCGGCTGATGGTGGCTCCTTCATTGCAACACACCCAGGAGTTCAGCAGAGCCAAGCTGGGTGGTGATGGAGCAGATGTTTACGGCTATTTCTTATTTTAAATTACATTACAGACACAGAGAAATTCATCCATTCAGGATTGTGCTGAAGCACCAAAGGACGCAGAGTGTGATGGTTGGTTCACACAGTTCCTCACAGGATCTGTGGGATTCCAGCCCTTCCCAAGCAGGCACTGCCTGCACACCATCACCCCTTGCTGAATCTCCTAATTGCTTATTCCAGCCTTTGGTCAAATGACATGGAATGAAAATCATGGGAGAACGCTTCACTTGGCTTTTCAAAATTAACCAGATGGGTTTTCTTTTTAAAAAACCTACTTAAAAACTCCAACTCTGTCACGAGGAGATGATCAAGGACAAAGCCCACAGAGCAGTTCAGCTGGATTCAGCTTTGTGGTACCTGGTGCATCCAGGCCATAAGTTTGAAACCCACTGCAATCATTAAATATGTTAATGGCAAAACTTGAACCTTTAAACTGAACCACTGAATTGATATATAACAAACTTATTCAAACTTATTTTGTAAAGAGATGAAGTGTTTGTCTGGAAGGTCAAGACATCAAAGATCCATCTCTAGCAACCTTCGGTGTATTTTTGCCCAAGTCCTGTGACCTATCAGTAATGTAGTTTTAAAAATGTGGATAAAAGGGGTTTTTTTTCTACTCAAAGAGTCAACATTAAAAAAAAAAATTGTTATTGAGACCAAACTAAATCTAGGCAAAGTTTTTAAATCTCTTAATTAAATATTTCCATCAAGCAATATGACATTTTTTGGATTTTTCTGGTTTCCTTGGAAACCCGTTTTTGCAGTTCCTGTCTGTCCATGTGCTCCAGCAGCTGTGGGTTGAGCTCTGAAGCTTTCACAGCAGCTCTGGAGGGGCAGGGCAGGGTCAGGCTCTTCTCTGGGGCTGGCAGCGGCACATGAGGGTCACTGCAGGGACACTGGGCAGGACAGGAATTTTGGATGGTAAGGAATGTGTGATGGGCACGAATGTGTGATGGGAAGCTGTAATACAGGTGTACTACAAGAATTCACAGAAATGCTTTTGTTCGCAGTTCCAGGAGTCAAATACACTCATATTTTATTAATGCTCTGGTTTGAAATCCCGGAGTTTACACCTCTGACCATCCACTGAGTGGTTGTTTTAAGAACATGTTTTCTCCTAGAATGGTTGTAAAGCAAAGATCCCATTTTATTTGGATTGGGATTTTAAAGAGTATCAGGACGAGCCAAAAACATTGCAGTCAAAACCAAGACAACTTTTGTCTCTGTAAACTTCCAAATTCCTTAAAATAAAATAATGTAGCTGCATTTCCCTTGATTAAACCATGAGAAATATTGAATATTTTTAAGATTTCTGGGCAGAAATGTGTTTCAGTGAGCAGATATCAGCCAGCTGCCCTCCACTGCTCCCTGCCCTCTCCCGGGTCCTGCCCTGCTAACACCACACCAAGGTCTAGGGGCTCTCTCTGGCTCCTGCTCACTGCTCCATTTTAATATGGACACTCTAATCCAGGTAACTGAGTCCACAAACCTACTGATTCCAAAGAAATAGTCACCCTGGGAAATTCTTACCTGAAATTAATCGGATTTTACCTTTAATAAATGACAAATTTCTAAAGCAATTTAAAAATTGCATTTTAAGCAACTATCAAAGTAAGAAAATCGATGGGTTTTTGAAAGTGGTCATTTTTTTTTCATTTCGATATTTCAGGTGTCTCCATCTCAGAAACGAGATGCTTCACATAAGAACAAATTGTTTTCAAATTCAGGAATGCAACTTTTTGGTCGCACAGAACCAATGGCAAGAAATCTGAATTTTTCTTCCACGAGGAGCATCAAAGCGTTGATGGATTGTCCTGGTGCACAACACGAAACACTTCCAAAATTCTAACAGCTCTTCCAAAAATCTTACAGCTCTTCAGGGAACAGGAAAAATCTTCCCACTCACTTCTTGTGGCAACGGAGGTATTTCATAGCGAACTTTAAAAACATTGACAGATTTCTTCCTGCAGCCAAAGGAAGGCAGTGAGAGTTTATGTGTTTCAAAGAAAATTGAGATGCTGGCAGACAACATCAACGTCTGTGTGTGTGTGTGTCTTTCAAAATGCAGTTGCCACCCCCAATGCAGTTGTAGTATGAATCATACCCTGAAGAGTTATATAAGGTTTGGACTATGAGTAAAAGCTGGGTTTTATTTTCCCCCAGGGAAAATTTGAATCTAGTGGAAAAAAAAAAATATGATTATTCGAGATTTAATTGTAACAATAACTGAAAAGCTGGAAGCTCTGGAGTTAGGAGCCTATTTATCCCAGTTCAGTATATTATATTTATAAATGGATAAATGTCAGTGTCCAGAGGGTCAGTTCAGAGAACAGCTTTTGTGGCCTGAATTTAGAAACCACTCCATTCTGATGATAAATAAGAAAGGTCCCCTTGGTTATGTAAAAAGAAGAGGGAAGCATCTCAGTGAATAATCCCGAGGGATTACAGAGTCCCAGTGAAAGTCCAGTATTAGCCAGCAGGCAATGGCTTCACATCTGGAACAGGGAGCCCAAAGTCAGCTGGGGGGTGGCCCTCATTAAAAATAGATCTGCTGGAGAGCTAAGATGATTATTGGTGCTGATTTGCAGGATTAGACATGGGCAGCAGTCTGTCAGGCTATTTCTTCACTTGAGCACACAAAAAAAACCTCCTCCAGGGCTGGTGCAAGCAGGGATTTGTGGCCAGGGAGAGGAGAGGGAGAATTTGGGAGGGGAGAAGGAAGACACCTTCCCTCTGCTCCTCTGACACGGTGCTGGTGGTGCCTGGAGCCAGAGCTGAGCTCATAATCAGACCTGGAGAGATTTGTGTGGCTTAAACACTGGAGATGTAAATGATTAACGTGATCTCCCTGCCTGATGCTGTGAAGTCTTTGCAGCTGGGCTGATATCCAGTTTATGGAAATTGCAGGGGAGCAGGGAGCTACAGGTTCTTCACTTTGAAGGAAATGTGGACACGTGGGATGGACTGAGAGTGGTGGATGCAATTCGTAGTTTTATTTCAGAATAAACAAGTCAGGGGACTCCCCACTGTAGTGCCCACAGAAATAACAGTGTGCAAAAGTCTGACTGGGAAACCCTTGCTTTCCTTGTTACTAATTCCTCTTTATTCTTATTTTCAGAATTGTTCTCTTTTGCAAGAAAACACTTTGCAGATATTGCAGAGGAAGAACAGATTTCCATTCAGGGACAGGAAAAATATGCAATTTTTGAGGCTAAACAAGCAGTTTGGATAACCAAAGGTATATATTCCTGACAATCCTTTTCCTTTCATTTGCAGAGACAATGATAGAACAATTTAAAATAATAAGCACATTCAGAAGAATTACAACATGTGCTGTCTGCCAAGGGGGAAAATCTCATCCATCAAAGAAATGATTACAGCTGGTTTGCCCAGATCCTGCTAATTCCAACAGGTACCACAATTTCCTCCTAACTCCTGGTTCCTGCATTTACTGATGGTGAAGGAGTTTCCCATGGAATCATCTGAGCACTGAGCTTTCAGCTGGCCATTAACTGGAGAGAAATTAGAGCTGGGCCTCAGAAATGCAGATTCGTGGGGGCTGTTTGGTAATTCTTTAATGAACTGCTCGTGCTGAATTGCCACGTGAATTTTGTTTTACCTGGGGCTGCGTCATCCATAGTTACCATTCAGATTAACCTGTCAGATCAAGTAAATGTACTTTTCTAATTAGGTTCTTAATGTTTCCATCTGTGGCTAGGGGAAAATATTTCAAGATCCTTTTTTCACCTTGGTTCAGGAACTCTCTCCTGAGAGGGGGGTGTTGCTGAAAAAAGCCAAGCCAGCTCCCGCAGCCAATTCCCCCATGCAGACGTGGGTGGATTCAATGGGGATTCACATCCTGGAGCACAGATAATAAAAGAGAAGCCCATAAACCCAGTTATTGAAGCCCTGGCACGCAGCAGCACTTCCTAAGCCTAATGGCTGCACCCAGGGTGTGCTTTGGAGACAATCTCACTCAGTGCTTCCCCTGTAAATAATCATAAGATACAATGGATCTGTGGGAATTAAGTTCTTAGGAAGTGGTGATGTCATGTCCACAGATTCAGGGCACTATTCACTTGCTTTTGAGAAACATTTGATAGTTACATAATATTCCTCAATCCATGTTCTGGATCAGCTTTGTTCCATCAGGCTTTTCCCATTACTTTAATAACTTCTGGCCCTCAGCTTCACAAGTTTTTTGTTGTTGTTGTTTGTTTGTTTTTTGTTTTTGTTTTGTTTTGTTTTTTCGAAATGTGCCACCATATTTAAAAATTAGAAAAAAAAAAAAAGAAAGAAACAAAGAAAGAAAGAAAAAAGAAAAAAAAAAAGAAAAAAGGAAAGGAAAAAGCCAGGGCATCCAGCAACTTCTAATTCGTGGTTGTTGCTCACATGGATATAAATAATAGGGGTTGTTTAACTGAGGGCAGCTTATTTCTTATCTGAGGAAATATTAATGCCCTCCCTGTTATCTAATTCAGCATAATGTAAGGGGATTTAGTGGAGATTAAGAGAGAAAGTGGGAGAAGGATTTATATTCTTTAGGGCCATGCTGGTGCTCCCAGGACTTTTGGCATCACTTCCATTAGAAGAGGTGATTGCTCTCCGAGGAGTTAAAATAATTGGAAGGAGTGGCAAGCTCTTACACTGGAATGAAAAGTCCTGAGGAAAAAAAAAAAGAAGCAATTGTTCCAGTTTCAGACTCCCTGCCCTGCTGCTGGAAGGAAAAATCTTTGTTCTCTGACCTGGAGCCTGAGGAAAGGCCAGCACCCCAGCAACACTTAATTTTTAACAGCTCTGCTCCTCTGCAGAGATTCACTCCAGCCTGGCCAGACAGTGACAGAGCACAGTTCTATAATTGATTGTTATCAAATCTCTGCAGTTCTGTGTGCAGCTCCTCGGGGTGAGCCGGGCTCTGGGAAAGGCTGTGACTCCTCCAGGTGACAGATCCGGCATTCCCCCAGTGAATGCACTGAGCTTTAGGAATATCTATTGGTTTTACACTGGAATAAACTTTGTGTATAGGTGAGGAGCTACACCAGGAGTCTGCTTCTGTTTGTCCTGAATGATTTGATGAGGTTGAATCCCCAAATTTACCCTTGCAGTCGCGAATTCAAGGAATGCTCTGTACCAGAGTGCCTCTCTCTAGTGACAACATGAGATACTCAAATAACATTTGCTCCTCAGCCTTGGAGCCCAGAGCATCACCTTGTGTCCTGGAGGTCACGTATTTCCACAAGCATTTTGGAGAAGTGAGATGAATCCGTTCATTGCAAATTAACTCTTGATAGGTACTTCCTAAGCAGGGAAAGGCTTATGCAAAGTCAACCACTATTCTGAGGTTTCATGAGATTCCAGCTGATGCCAATAAAGGATTCAAGTGAATTTTGTGGGAGCCTGGTTGTGTTAAACAGCCAACAGTGACAGAAGTTTTCTGCAGCATCTCAGCTCGTGTGTGAAATGCAAAGTTGATTTTTTTTTCCCCGTGGAGGTGACATTGGTAGATAAGCACAATTATACCTTGATGAGGATGAAAATGGGATCCCTCCAGGGCACTATGAAGGCACCAGACTATTTATGACATTTGATCTTACAGTTTTGCTGAATGTAATTGCTCATTTTGGTGCTAACTGAGCAAAGGCAGGTCAGAAACTCAATACTTCCAGGCCGTGTAGTGAAACAAATACCTCCTTTCCACACAAAGGAGGTTTGAAGGCCAGGAACAATATTAAAATGTGGATTTGAACTAGGGAAAGTTACATCTGCACTCATCCTGCTCCATTCTGTGAGTGTGGAAATCTCTGTCTGTCCTTCCTGGGGCTGCAGCAAACTTCTGGCCACGGTCTGACCAGCATCATGACATTTGCTGTCTGAAGCAGGTTGGAGGTAATTCCATCCAGATCAGTGGGTTTTACAGCCTGCTCCTTTTTATTGCTTGTTATTCCAAGCAAAAGGAGTAATCCTCTGGGAAGGGAAAGAGAAAAAAAAAATCCTGGATGTAATAATATAGCTGTAACCATGCTGTCCAGTCATTTGCATCCACAAATGGAAACTCTTGTGCTTTGTGAAAGTGAAGGTTGTAGGCATTCTCTGGCCAGCTTAATCCAGACAGTGATCCCATAATCCATGTGACATTTACTGCCTTCCCCTCCTAACCAGTTTGGAGTCGACATGATTTCTTCCAAATGTTAATGAAAACCAGGGAGCACTTACTCAGGGAAGCAAATGGAAATAAAATCCATATTTCCAGCCATTATTACAGCTCGGCTCTGACTTCGGGTTTATGGCACAGCGTTCTGTTCAGCTCAGCTTCCAGCCTTTGTTCTTCTCTGACCTGTAATATTGGAGAAGTTTGAGATGACCAAGAAAGTTTTTGCTTAAGAAATCAAACAAACTGCTTCCTGCGGAATTCTCAAATGTGAACAAACTTGTTCTGTTTCTTTGGATTCTTTTTTTCCAAGAAATATGAAAACTACATGCCAGATTTCTGAACAACTTCTGTTCATCACCCCATGTGTGCAACATTTTGTTGAGCTTCTCTCACGAACAATTTTCATACCAGCCATGCCTCCCCACTCTGCTGTTATTTATCCATCCCCCAGCCCCTGGACAGCCCTGCATGAATTCCCACCAGAATCCTTCCTCTGGAACAACCACTGCTGCATCTCTCACGGAACAGCTCCTCTGAGTGTGTGTTTGTACCTTTCCACTGCAGCTCAGTGACAGACGACAAGGCTGATGCTGCTCTCTCCTCAGTTTGTCATGCCTGGGGTGCTCAGAGCAGAGGTCTGGCTGACCCAGTAAACCCAGTGGGAACTCAGAGCACATTTATCCCTGTGATAAATGAATATACAGCTCAGTGTACACATCAGGGCCCAGCCAGTCCATGCCTTGGTCCAACAAAGCTGTGCTGAGGCACTGAGGACACTCCTGGCGAGGACTCTGGGTCCATTAACCATGGTAGAAGAGGTGCTTCACTTTTTGCCTAATTTCCTCTTGGTTTGTTTCCCATCTGATGTCGTGTCCTGAGGTGATTTGCCGTTAATTTGCAACCTTCCCTGAAATGCCCGATGTGAATTAAGCAGGGTTCCCTCAAATCTGAAATGGGACCCCTAAATCAGGCCCCCACGTCAGGAGCCTGCAGCAGCTTTCCTCGCCACCACCTCTCTCCAGTCATTCCTCACTCCATTACGTGTGGAGACGCTGAGTTTAATTGTGTTATTCCTGGCAAAGAAGGAGAAAAAAAGCAGAGGAAAACTAGTTCTAACAATCCTATTTGTGAATTATAGCTGTACACTCTAATCTAATCATGTTTCTCTTTCCCCAGATGTGGAGAATTTTGAGAGCGCCTCATTACCAACCACTAATTAAATCTACTGTGAAAGAAATGTTGGGTGAAATCCTGCCAGCTTGGAGTTGCTGGCACAGCTCCCACTGACTTCAGTGGCACTCAAGTGTTGCTTTTTGGGTTTTGGTCTAATCAGAAGCTGATCATTGTAATTATATATTATCTGCTAACATCTGGGATCTCCAATTAAATCTCAGGCCTCATGGCACTGGGCAAGTGAAGAGGTTTATTTGGGTTTTAGGTCATTCATCATGGGTAGAATCCTGACAAGTGCCTGCCTATGACCAAATGATTTTTTTTTCCCCTGGGGGCCCACAGCCCCCTTTGAAGCCAGTCTTTCAAGAGTGCGTGTTTGGGTCTGGGAGGATTATCAGCCCCAAACAAGAAGGACTCAGGGGTTCCGTGTAGGAGCCAGACATCCTGGGGACGGCTGGCTGGAGTTCCACGGGAGGTGTTACCCACACACACAGGGGTGTGCAGCAGTGGGGGCTCCTGCAGAAGGAATCCACAACAACTCCCACAACACAGGAGAGAGGAGTGAGGGCTGTGGGGTCTGGATTGAGGGGGCTGAGCTGTTCCCATGTCTGTGAGATCCGCTGTGAGCTGGCGATGTGAAAATCCAGTGCATCCAGCCCTCAGATCAGTGATATTTACAGCTGGGGCCTGGCTTGATGGTGACTTTCCTAATTCCTTCCTAGAACTCATTTAAATTCCTCGCTGGTTTGTTTTTCCCTTCCCCGTGGCACTCCTTGATCTATGTAGTTCAATTAAAAGGCAGCATGAGGGCAGTGTCTACAAGAATTTGTTTATTTCCACACTGCCTCCAACAGACATTCTCTAAATGCTCCGCTTTTACAGCAACATATTTTCCACTCCTTTTTTATTTTCCTCTCCTCTAAACTGCTAAAACTTTGCTTTAAAACTGCAGTGTGTGCGAACAAGTGTGTGCCCAAATCCCTGCCTGTCGATACAAACTGAATTTCCCATTTGTGACCACTCACCTGATGTGCCAGGGCAGACAGAAGGAGGCCCAGATTCGGTTTCCTGATTTCCCTCTTTGCGCACAGGAGCCCTGCAATGAGAGGAGACTTTTCTGGCTGTGTTTTACCCTTGTCTTTCAGCAGCACGTTGGTGCAAGATACCTTCCTGTTTCATCTGTAAGGTTAATTGTGGATGAAAAGGGACAGAATTAGGTCTCTGTCATGGCACCACAGTGTTTTTGCTTCCTTGGGGATGCTAAGAACCAGACAGCTCCCACCAGCAGGTGTCTGAGAATTAGTAAATAAATACTTTATTTCATACAAGCTCTTCCTGAAGAGCTCTTCCCATGTTTAGCACACTATTTTTTTGTTTAAATATCATGAAGTGTTTGTATTGAAGGGGTGTGTGTGCCCTTAACCTGTAGTGCTTCATTCAGCTAATTACAAACCTATTCAGCAATTCCTTTTACATTTGTACTGACTTCGTATCTCTGAAGAAAGATTTTAGAGGTGAAGGGGCTTGAAACACTCAGCTGTGGAAAATCAGTGCACAGTCAAAGCACCACAGTCCTTTCATTTCAGCTGGCACTGCTCTGTGGGAAAGGGCTGCTGTGGAAATTCATCCTGAGCAGTTTTTAATGATGTTGTGTTAATGCTGTGGCTGCACTTCTTCAGGTTACCACTGGTAGATGTTTCTTTTGACACAGGGGAGATTTCTGGGAGATTTGTCCCAAGCTGTTCACACATCCAGCTGAAGTTAACAGGACCCTGTGCAGGACCCAGAAGGATCCTCAGTGGTAAAAACAGCCATACATCAATATCAGGGTATGCATTTAGAGGAACCAGTATGCAATTTAAAAAAAAAATAAAAATTAATTAAAATAGCCCTTTGCCCTTCATCTTTGCCATTCTCTGCTGTGGAAGATGCAGTTTCTGTCTGCAGGGACAAATCTGAATCAGGGGTTGTCAGTGGAATGGGAAAGGCAGGGCAAAGCTGAGCTGGCATTAATCAGTGCTGTGAAAGGGCAGGGAAAGAGAAGCTGCCCCAACAAGAATTGCAGGAAAACAACCTGGAGAGCTGAGCTGTGGCTGTGCACCCTGTGCTGCTGAGGGCCCAGTCTCCGCTTCATTGTCACTTAACCTTTCAGAGCAGAGGCTCTCCTTGATCTCCATTTGTTCATCCAGATATTTCACAAGTCATTCCATGGACAAGTGAGCAAAGACTCTCCGTCCTCTTCCTCCTGTTAAAAAATCATCATATGCTTGAACATCACAGTATCTTAGCTTAAAAACCTCCTTACTTCAACTGGCACAGCTGAATTCTTTAAAAATGTCAGAAACACCCTTCAATGTCTCAGCAAAGGCATCTCCCAGAGTAATTCTAGAGTGGATCTGACTCCTACCCCAGTTCCAGTTTGCAGTGCCATGCTGTGCTTTCAGATCCTTCAACTCTGGATGTTTCTATTGTGACATTTTCTGCACCATAAAAACACTCACAGACTTTCAAGTTAAATCAACAGTTGTGGCAGAATGGGTACCAGAATTGCAGTCAGATCCTCAATTGCTTTTAAAAGAAGGGAAAATGCTGTGTGACATTTGAGGATGACACTAACAGCATCACTAAAATAAATTAAATGAATGTTATCTCTTTTTCTGAGTGCCTTTTAAGAGTCTTTATAATGCTTTTTGGATTGTTACTGCAGAGTAGCATTAACAAAGTACCAAACATCTATTTCCATGTAATTCATCTTTTGCAATATTTGATAGTCCCGGAGTAATGGAGGAGCCAATTCATAACAGGAAATGGAAGAAATGGAGCGTCAGAAGACAGAGGATGCTATCAACTAAGAAAGCAAACAAGTCTCTGAGATTAGAAAACGTGAGTTTTCAGCTTTCAGCACCTTCTCAAACAGAACTGATAATGCCATGTGGGGTTACAGGAGGTTTACCCACGGCTGTTAGGCTGCAAAGAGCTTGTGTAAATAGATTTAATTTCCAAACAAAATCAGACCTCACTCGAAACGAGCACTTCTCTCTATATTCATCCACAAACAGCAAATTGCTCAAGAAAGTTGGAGCCCTGACTTCTAACACTCCACAACTTTGAGATTTACACTTGCACAAAGCAAGCCTGGCTTTGAGTTTACAGCCAGAATCTCAGAGCAGCTGGGATTCAGGGAGTCTGGGGGTTTATTCTGAACTTTGTGTGACTACCTGGGGTACTCTGAATAAAAAAAAGAAAACTCTGTGTTTTGACTTACGAGGAGGATTAAAAGCTAGAGGTGACATAAATCACAGATGAGTGTTTTGAGGAGGAGTCTGCCTCTCCGGTTGTGCTGTTCTCAGTTTGCAGGGGCAGAGTTAAAGAATTTCAGTGGCCACCTTTGACTAAAAGGCTCACAAGCCCTTGCCCTTGGCCATTTGTCAACCCATGACATCATGAAGTTGTCCCAGGGATGGTTTAGGCCATGTTTGTGCCTGTCTGGATGTGCCCTTCTTGTCTTCAACACAAACACAACCTAGAGCTCAAGGCCAGGGTGCCAAGATCCTGTCTCAGCTCACCAATCCAAACTGCAGTGGCTGCTCTCACCCCAATTTCTGTTATCTTATAAAACAACAGTTTTCAACTGTTGATGAGGCCTCAGAAGGCTCTGAATGAAGCCCCAGTGAAGGATCAATTCCCCCCAAATCACAGGAGTCCCCCAGAGGAGCCTGTTTGTGGAATCACTGCAGTACAATTAGCTCTGCACAACCCCTCTGTGAGGAATTACAGCAACTTACTTGCAGAATCTGTCAAAATAATTGCACCTCTCAGTGATTTTTATCCCTCCATTCCTTGTTTTAAATATATTCATTAATGAAGTGGCCCTGAACTGAAACGAGCAGTACATCATCCTCATTACCCTCAGAGTAGATTGCTGGGAATGGGAGCAAGCTGAAACCCTTCCTGTCAGCTCACACTCCTTGAGGCTTCTCTGTTCCTTGGCTTGTTCTGATTGTGGAGACAACGCTGTAAAGGGAAAGGATGTTATTGTTGAGCTGTAGGTGACAGGTGACACCAGAGGGCTGGAATTGCACAGGCATGTCCAGAAACTGGTGTGGTTTTCCTTCTGCAGACAGAAGGATGGTGCAGGGTGAGTCTGGGTGTGTAGCCGTGCTGGTTTGGGCTGGAACAGAGTTCATCTCCTTCATTTGGCATCGGGCTGTGGTTTGGAGCTGTGCTGAAGCTGTTGATAATTCAGGGATGTTCTGGTTAAGATGAGCAGAGCTCACTTAGAGCCAAGGACTCTTCTGCTCCTGGTGCCACCCTGGCAATGCCACCCTGGTGGGGCACAGGGAGCTGGGCAGGGGCACAGCCAGGACAGCTGGCCCAGCTGCCCAAGGCAGGATTCCCTTGTTGTAAGGGGAGGGTGAGGATGGGAGGGTGCAGCATTTTATCTTCTTTCTTTGCCAGAGTCAGGATTAAATGCACAAGACCGTATTTCTTGTTCAGACTCAGATGTTTATTAATTCTTATCTACATTACAGTCTGACAAGTCACAAGTTCTACAGCACTTTAGAAGTGCTGACAAAGTTAAAATGGGGCTGTATCTCTCCCTCTACAAGGCCTTTTAAGCACAAACTGTCCAATTAAGAAATGACAACGAAATTATTTTTACTTTTAACCCAATAACCAACCACCTGTGGCCCACAATGTGGATTTTTCTATCCAATTACAAAATACCACCCAGATCCATGAAGAAGAAGGTGAAAAAGAAGGACTCAGCCTCTACCTTAGAACCTCCATCTTGCTTTATATCTATATTACTATATTCTAAACCCTTAAACTCTAAGTTTTGCACCCTGTGATATCACACACTTCTATTCAAACTCCACACCCATAATCCCAGTGCTGTCACTCAATTTTGGAAGCCTTTTCCAAGGCCTCAGGTCAAATGCAGTGTTTGCTTGGGGGTCAGTGCCTGTCAGCACAGAGAGTGTGAAATTCTCAGTGCCCAGGGTTCCAACAGGAGGGTGCAGAGCTCTTGCTCCAGATGTGGGCACACATGGCAGGACAGGGGACCTGCAAACGTCACTTCTCTGTGGAGAAGTTCATCCTGTGCTGCTCCTCAAGCATCTCTGCTGAAACCACTCACAGGGAAATGCAGATGAGCCAAACTGGAATCAGCTGCAAAGAAGCAGTAGCTGAGGGGGTGTTTTAATGCAGTAGTTCTAATGGCTTCCCATTTCCTGCTAGGGAAATGTGCAACTAATTAAGTCTATGACATTCATTTAACTCAAACAATAAAACGTGCTCGTGTCATCAGAGGTATTTACTAAACCTGGTATTTACTACGCATTTTCCTGGAGGGAGAAGGGGAGAGTTTGCAAACAAAATGTTAAAATATGTGTTTATCACCCTTCTGAACCCCAGGTGAAGCTGTTGTCAACACAATGAGGACTTGGGCCATGAATTAATATTTATTTTTATAATTCATATTAATTTTAAATTATTAATTAATATAGGAAAAATTACTTGTTTTAAGGTTAAAACTCAAGTTTAAAGCTAGTCAGAGGAATAAGCCTTTAGTTCCAGTCGCAGATGTTGTAGAAGTGTTTTTCTTGCCTGTTCTGTGCCTCACTTGTGCCACAAGATGAGCCCTCAGTGTGCTGCCAGGAGGAGAGCTGGGATTACAGCAAAAATAAAAAAAAAAAAAAAACAAACACAAACCTGCAGCATAAAGTTCTGAAATCTCAGAATAAATACCCTTAACTGGTCATCTCCTAGCGTTGCAAGGCAAGTGTGCCAAGGATTTGACTCCTCCACTTGGCTGCTGACTCGCACCCCAAATCCCTGACCCAGCCAAGCCCTGTCTGTCCCTGCTCCGTGCCAGGGGACCCTGAGCTCGTGTTTTGCTCAGTCTGCCCACTCGGCCCCTGTGCTGGGCACTGCCTGATTCCTGTCTGCCCTCCCAGCAGAATCCGCTGTGTCGAATTGGAGATTATCCCAAGTATCACGACAAAGCTGACAGTTCAGCCGAGCACTGGAGTAATGAGTTCAATAATGCACCTTGGGAAAGTTAATCCTTAAAAATCCCTTAGACATATCTTGTTTTCCAGGTCAAAGCAAGAGCTATATTTAACCTTTCAGAGGAATTCAGGAATTTGGGGATGGGGGACAAAGAGAGGACTAGAGCAGTTGTTCTATGCGCTGCACAATCTCATCTCATGGTGCGCAACAAACTTGCTCATTCTGTGGAAGTGCAACAAAAAATTGGATTTTGTTCCACTCCTCCCAGATCTTGTCCCAGCAGATGACAGCCAGGCACAGAAATGAAATAAAGCACCATATCCAAGAGATATTAAACCCTGCCACCAACAATTGTCTTCATTTTTCTCGTTATTGATTGCTGTCAAGGCCCTGTCTGGGGAAGGCCGCAGAGCCCTGGTTTATGACAGCTCACAGAAACAACAGATCTTCACATCCTTGCTCTGGGAACATTTCTATCTCACCACTTAAATGCTTAAGTTCTCCCACAGACTCTGTTGTTTTATTCCTCAGAAGTGGCCCAGAAAGGCACAAAGTTTTCTCTGTCTCCCCTGGGGCAAGGCTGATGGCAGCACCCTGCAGGTCACTCAGGGGTACACGGAGAGCTCCGGCTGTGACCCCTCTGTGCCAGGAGCACTGCAGCACACTCCCAACACATCAGAGCCCTCAAAAACAGCTTTATTTTTCCTTTTTCATTTCAACAGCAACCTCAGAGAGCCACACAACATAAACCCCACGCCCTTTGAATTGTTCTATACCGTAAATGTCATATCGATGCTGGGAATATAAAAGCCATCCTATCCTCTCCAGCTTGGAATCATTTCTGCCTAATCATTTCTCCCCAGAAGTCTAAAAGAAGGAATTTTCTCCAAGGAGGTGAAAGAAATTGGCAACAAACTGCTCAGGCCAGTGGTTGGAGCAGTTTTGGGGGTTTGTCTGAAGCAGTCACAGGACAGCAACAAAATTCCTGCATTCCCTTCTCCTTTCTCCCTAAATGTAGGGGATCTATAATCTGTTGAAGGCCCATTCACAGTTTCCTTGCTTTTGCTCATTTTTCTCCATCTATTTCACACGTGGGGACCCAGGCCAGCCCAGCGTGCAGCGCTCTCTTTGATCTGTGCCCCAGAAAATCTGTATCAAGTCAGCTGCACATTTCTAAGCAGATTAAATTTGCCCTTGTGGTTCATCTGAAGGCTGACAGATCTCCTTTGTGTGCTTTGTGGTCCAAGATCCCAAACCAGCAAAACCCTACATCCCATCTGGAAGTTTAAACGTACGAGGCCTCCTTCACTGGGACTTATTCAAAGTGCTTGAAGCCTCGTGTTGCCAAAATCCTCTGCTTTTATACCCTTACCAGTGACCTTCACCTGAAGGGTACTGAAGGGTTCTGGGCTTGTAATTTAGGGGTTTTGGAAGATGGCTTTGGAAAAGTGAAAAAAATGCCTACAGTCTGGAGGTGGAGAGGTGTAGGCCCTTTTTGTTGGGCACGTGAGGGAGATGTAAGGGCCCAAGCCAATAGTTTTTGAGGGAATTGTAAGAAATTGTGTGGCTGAGTATCCCCTCCTTGGTTCCTTTGCTCTTCCTCAGCCCACGTTCAAAGATGTGCTCCTAAGAACTTGAGGTGTGGCAAACTGCAAGGACCTGAGGGAAAAGGTTGCCAAGGTTTGAAATGATGTGGGACTTGTGCTCGCAAAGAAAACAAGCTTGCTTTTCCCAACTGGAGAAGGTCCATTTTGGGGATCTGACATCTACCCCGGGTTCCAGGAAGCAGTTTTACCACAAAGACAACTTTCAGAGAGGTAAAAACTCGGAACCAACTCCAGGCCCAGCTCCCTTCTGTCAGTAAAAACAGAAATTCAGTGTTCTCACTTCTTCCCCACTGCCAAACAAAACTGAACTGTTGTCATGCCTGGGGAAATTGATATATTGGTACTTTTAAATACAAATGCCTTTTTTGGGTGGCTATATTTAGCCCCCAATATATCCTGGGAGCTATATTTGAGCGCCACGCACAGTGGAAAATAGCCCTCTGAGGTCAGGAGCCAAACACAGAAGGAACAAACCTCCCAAGTGTTCTTCTGGATGGTGCACATCCTCCCTCACCAATGGAAATATTCCCATTTTGGTGCAAAATCATTTATCTGGCAAATTACAGATGTCAAGGTGAAATGTAATGGAAGGAGTGGGAACAAAGAGGAAACTGTGCCCAGTTTTCCTCTCCTTTTGTACTGCCCTGGAGCCTTTCTGAAAGGAGAAAGTATTTTCCAAAATATGCTCCTTTGGAACAAACTGCATGTTATTTATGGTTCCTGACAAGATCCTATGCTACTGATACCCGTGATTTGTGTGTTTAATTTGGGGTTTTTGCGAGAAAAACAGAGAGCAGTTGCTTGTGTGAACATGAAATCTATTGCAAATGTCCCAGTTCTTGACCAGGGAAGTTCAGGGAAATAATTTATCTGAAAAAATGAATTGCTCCTTTTAATCTTTTCAATCTGCCAGGTTAAAAAAGAAAATAAAAACAACAAACCACTTTTTGATTCAAATAGGACTGGAAGAAATCTAAACTGATGGGCGAAGAATGTGGGATCGGCAGCTTGGAGAGTCTGAGGGAGAGAATGTCAAGGGGACATCTCTGATTTAGGTCCTGGGGCTGAGGGGATAAAGAGCTCTCCCTGCTCACATAAAGTCAGGAATGAGCAGGGATTTTATATCATTTTGTTGTTCCTGATAAAGTCATTCTGAGCTTCTGGAAGTGACTTCAGTTGCTGGGGTGGGACAGCCCAGTGGGTAATGGTGACGCAGAGCCTTCAACACCGATCCCAGCCTGATGCTCCCAACCCCAGGTGCAACGACCTCCTCCTCCTCTCCTGCATCTGCACTGCCACATTTATCATCTGCACAGGACTCAGCGGCACCTGAAGCTCTGAGGAATCAGGAGATTTGTGTTTGCTGCCGTCGGGACCACACTGGGTATTTCATCTTCAGCCCATAAAAGCTGCAGCCTGTGCTTCTAAAACACTCTTACAGCCCATGGAGCCGTGGCTGCAGCACATGGCTGGGAAGGAAGAGAGGCAACTTGCCATGTTTTTTTCAGTCCTTGCTCATAAATAGCCTTTGCTTTGATGTTTCAGATGACCTTAGCATCCATCAACAGTTGCAGCCCTCAACAGCTCATTCAGTGAGCTGATGTTTGTAAATAAAGTGGAGATTTTAATCCACGGTAGCAAAAGGTCAGTAGGAAAGGGGGAATGATTTACCCGTGGGTCTGTCTCCTTTGTCTCAGAACTGGGCTGTAAAAGTCACAAACTGTTTTTGCCCAAATCAGAAAAAAACCTGATTTAATTAGATAGTGAACTATCAAGGCAGCAACGGTGGGGAGTCATTTCTGTCAATTTGAGTTCTCTTTTTCGTAAAGCATCTTTTGTAAACCACTCCCATGGCCTTTAGGCACAAACTTTTAACTCTCTGGGAGCACTGCTCATTCCCAAACATCCCTGCCGTCTCTGCTCTCACTGACCTCCACGTGGGAGCTCCCTCCTGCTCTGACATCCCATTCTACCTCACTGATTCCCTGCCAGAGGTGGAGGTCATGGCAGGGGCCCCGTGGGGAGAGGTGCTCCCAGCAGCTGCCTTTCCTTGCCCTGCACCACAAGCTCTTCACTGACAGTTTTCTAGTTTTTGTGATCTCTGGAATTCATCATTTTCAGCACAAAAAAAAAAAAAAAATCCCCAACATCTGTGCAAGGAAACGTCCTTAGTAGCTCAGCATCCAAGGGCTGTGTGCACATAACCACAGCAAGCAACACAACAGAACTTTGGTGACAGGAAAGGGAAATCTCCCATAAATTACAGTTGTGCTTTCAAAAGTTTGTAAGCAAACAGCCGTGAATCTCCTTTGTTCTACACAAGGGCCTGTTTGTGCAAGATGCAAGCTGAGGGCAGCCCTTGGGCAATGCAGGGTGCCCCCAGTTCAAGGTCTGCCATGAATGCCACAGATGTGGGGTGAGCTGGCATCTCCCTGAAAACAAATATTGTGAGGAAAGGGGAAGAGGCAAACTTTCCCAAACCAGATTGCTCAAGAAAGAAGCCTGGAGTTTGCAAGATGCTGGGCTGGGAGGGGAGCAGTGAGCCTGGTGTTTCGCTGGCAGATTCAGAAAGTTTGGATTGTTTGTGAAGCTGGTGAAGGAGCGTTGGGTTCCCTGTGAGCTGCTCCATCTGACCTCAGAACCAAAGGTTTTGCAGCAGTGAGGTCTCCTCTGAAAGGACACAATGCTCCCAAATCCAGGGCAGCTGCTGATGCAAGAGGAAGCCAGCAGCGCCCTGTTGTTTCTTCCCTCTTATCTCTCAGAAACCATTTCACTGCTGGTTGGGAATGGTGAGGATTACCACGAGGAACAGAATGGAGCTCTCTCCCTCCCAGACTCCTGCCAACATGGTTTAGGCACTTGGGAAGCACAGGACCGGAGGGACAGATCCGCAGCACCTGCCTGCATGGATGTGGCAACACATCCCTGCAGTTCCCTTTGCTGTCAGAGCAGAAAGTGCTCCAGCGCTGGCTGCAAAGCCCGTAACAGAAATACCATTACTTTAAGCAGTGGTTATTTCATTACTGTGGTCAAAAGAGATTGTGGCCATTTAAAGGAGCAGGATAGAGTCTGTAATGTAATTAGATGATCCTGAAAAAGCAATAGTGGAATTCAATCAGTGAGCAATCCACATGCACTTCCTGGAGGTAATCAATCCCGGTGTCAAAGGAAGCCCATTGTTCTCGTCCCCCAGGGTCTCCTGCTCCCACAATGTACAAAGGGATTTCTTGTCAAGACCAACAAATCTACTTCCCCAGCTTAGTCAGAGATAAGAAAACAATGTCTGGACTATCCAGACAATTTGTCTATCTTTAGGCACTTCAGTTTCTCTTTCTAAGTTTCACCGTTTCCCTGTTTGGGCCATTGCTGACGTACAGCTGAAAATACTTTCCCTGGGGTAAGGCTCTGCCTGTAAATTTTCCATTTTACACAACGTAAAACTGAAAAATCACTGGAGGTCGTTTTGCATTTGGAAC
Source organism: Chamaea fasciata (assembly GCF_029207755.1). Lineage (NCBI taxonomy): Eukaryota > Metazoa > Chordata > Aves > Passeriformes > Sylviidae > Chamaea > Chamaea fasciata. The sequence goes on from NW_027094097.1 coordinate 13,685,761, forward strand.
AAGATATTGAAAGCAGTGCTCACATCCCAAACTGGCTCACACACAGTAGGCAAAAAGTTATTCAAAATATAAACCAGCTTCCAAGCACCTCCTTAGGTGGCCCTAATTTAGAATTAGACTTTTTATTGTCTCTTGCCACCTGTGTACTGTGAGATTTGATTTGTACACACTGCCCCAGAAACTCAGCATTCATTCATTAATTCTACCAAGAATGTTCTGTTTTGTAACCAGAAAATTGAATTACTTACTACTTAGTTTTAGTACTTTCCACCTTTTGTCTAGGAAATCGAATTATTCTGGTTAGTTTTCTTTCTCCAGCGTATAATAACTCACACATACACACCACCCCTCTGTGTTAAAATATACACAGAGTCCTTCCAGCAGGTAAAATTCCATCTAAAGCATCCCTGGCCGAGTTTATTGAGCTTAACAGGAGTTACAGTGGTGAATGCGAAGCCAGAACTGAGTCAGTGTCTCTCTTTTGTGGGAGCCCTCGGAGGCTCAGACAAGGTGGGGGACATTAAAAAAAAAAAAAAAAACAAGTGTCTGCCTCCACGGAGCTGCCATTAGCTAATGGTTCTCGATTGCAACTGCTGCAGTTTTATAAAGAGAAAAACTTTCCCTCAGAGTCACATCCCCGGCAGCAGCGGGAGCCCAGCGGGGACCCCGCAGTCAGGGGAGATTAAGGGCATTTCCCCAAGGCTTCCCAGTGGAATCAATGCTCGCTAATCTTTAGAAAATTACACTAACAAGCTCCAGGCACGAACCGCGGGAGCCCTGCGCACCAGCCCCCGAAATCACGCACAGCCCATTAATGGATCAGGGCGTTAATGAACCGGAAAATCTCTCCCCAGCAGAGGCCAGAGGATGTTTTAAGGCTCCCACCTCTCCTGAGCTGGTCTGGTGGCAGACAAGTCAACTCTGACAGCAAAAAAACCCTGCTTTTGGGGCTGATCTAGCCTGGGGGCAGCCCCAGGTGCTCACAGATGTTTGAGGCCCGTGCAAGTGATGATCAGCAGCTCCTGAAAAATCCTGAGCTCAGAAACCCCCAAATAGCAGCTCAAGGAAAGCTGCTGGTGCTGTGCTATAGGTATGTTCAGTGTCTTTTCAGGAAACACCCTTTTTCCTTCTCTTTCAAACCATCAGGCAGATCTAGGAGGTGCAGCTGGCCAAAATACAATTGCTCCAGAGGCAGATTAGTTCAAAATGAATGAAATCTTGCTACAACCTGCATTAAAAAAAGCTTATTTTTTTCTTATTAGTCATAAAATCTAGTTATTTCCTGAGCAATGTTGCAATTTGACTGATGCTTGTGAGACATATTGCCTGCTTTCTACTCTGCTTCCTATTGGGCAGTCTGCAAGGTTTCTAATCTCGAAAAGAAATAAGCATCTGTTTCCTTCATGGCCTGTGCCTGGTTTAAGGTAATTACACTCCTATTATACTTCTACATGAGAAATCTTAGGGAAAATAAGAACAAACTGATTTTTTGTTTTCCTTAAGAGATATTTTAACTTGTAATCCAAGAGGAATGAACATTGGATCACTCTTTAAAAGAAGTGGCCTCCAAACTTTTGTCCTCTCTCTGGGTAAATTTGGTGCATTTCCAACTGCTCCACATCACTGATGTGTCTTTGCAGAATCTGCACCCAAGGAACTCCTCCCTTCAAAGATCTCCCATCCTGATACATCAGCGATCTGAGCATCCCAGGAGCCATGAAAATAAAAATAAGAAAGCTGGTTCTTTTTTCTCCAAGAGAGAGGAGAAAGAGTGACCAAGATGCAGAAGGAAAAAGCAAATTGTCGGGAAAAGGACAGGGCACAGGAGGCAAAGTCTTGGAGTTGATCACATCACTCTGTGGAGGCAGGGAAGATATTTTCTCTCACTCTTCCATATTTTGAAGCAGCTCCCTGGAAGCGTTGGCACTGACAGGAATGTCCCATCAGGGATTTGTGCAGAGATCAACAGAGTGACTCCCATGTCACCTCACCAAGAAGGCCACGTGCATCGGCATCCTCACATCTGTTTGTTGGATTTTCAGGGGAAAAAAAAAAAAATCCTTATATCCTTATCCTTGTTCTTTGGAGTCAAGTATTTTACTTTTGAATCTCTAGGGGCAGCTCCTCTAAAACAAAAGGCACTTGCTGTCTCCACTGCCCCAAGATGGAGTTTCAGATCCATTTTCATCCTCAGAGGTTGGGCTTTGCTTCATTTCTATCAGCAGACACTTAAAAGGCTCAAGCAAAGCAACTTTCCCATTCAGAAAAAAAACCAACCAGACACGCTCCTTAAGGATTTCTGTTTATCAGAGCTCCTTGAACCCCTGACCTCACTTCTCAGGTTTTAATAAAAAAATCTTTTGACAACTATTTTTCATATTTCTGATTCTGACACAGGGAAAGGGCAACCATCACCTTAAATTCGGCTCCGAATTAAAGACATTGCAGAATCAGCATTATTTAAAGGCAGCCTTTGAACAACTGGAATGTTTCCTTCCATAAAACCCTCAATGAAAACTGTGTCTTGAAGGCAATATTTGCCCCCCTGCAGAGTGTGAAACCCCCCAGATTTCAGCACAGATGCTGCAATCCCTGGGCTACGAGAATGAAGAGCAATTTCACTTGAAATAGGAAGAGGATTTCATCCCAAAATACAATTGTCCCAGCTGAGGGGATAAGCTGCCATGAAGTGGTGAAACTCAAAGCAGGAGGGACATACCTTGGAAAAATTAATTAGAAACAGTTTCAGGTCCTTCTCTTCCTGTTGTCAGTTTTCTGACTTTACACCCCCCACATTCCTACTTTATAGGGTCAGGGTTTTGCTTTGCTCTGTTGTTTTCTGCAACACACACCCAAACAGCAGGGGCAGCCAAGTGGGAATCAACCCCAAAATATTCCCTGTGTGCAGAGAGGGAGGCCAAGCACACACAGGTTGATGTAGAAGGTTGGTTTTTATCAAACCCAGAATTTCCCTCATCCTTTGTAAACCTTTATTCCCTGTCTGGGGTGGGATGGGGTGGCACTTTGTCACAGTTCAGAGTGCCCTGACCCAGAGGAGCCCTCAGAGGCTGTAAACACAACCCTGCTCATCCCTGCCTCTTGGAAACACTCCGCTGCTGTCAGCACTGCTCTGCTCTCAGCCATCACCACTTTCCCAGCCTTTCTCTGCACCCTTTCCACAAGACCACGACCCCACCAAGGGTCAGGGCTTGCAGCCTGAGGAAGGCAGGGTAATTGCAATTCTTTTGGGGTTGGGGCCCGCGACTCTGTTCATTCTTTACAGTAACTGCAGCAACAAAGTCTGGCTCTGCAACGAGCCCTCCCCAGAGTTACACTGATCCTTATGATGCCAGCAGATAAAACCTCTTCCCAGGGACACATTTTGGGGCACACCTCGGCAGTGCCACCCCCTAAACCTCGGATCTGGCTGAAACACCAAACCCGGCTGGGATTTGAGCTGCTCGTGTTGTTTTCCCTTTGCCTCATTCCAGACCTCACCATAAAACCTTCTCTACTCTTTGCTTCTTTCCTTAAATAGGAGTTCCATCCCCTCCGAGGAATGGCTGTGGATTCCAGGGTTTGCCCTCGGGTTCCCAGTGCCTGCGGCTGGGCTGGGAGGGAGCAGGACAAGCACAAACAGCGAAGCAGTGGGGCTGCTCCAGCCCCTCTGCTCCATGGACAGGCTCCAGCTGGCTCCAGGGGCAGCTGGATCCATCCCATGGTGGGAAGGGGTAACGATCCAGCCAGTTAGGCTGGCATTTGTGACACCAGAGCAGCAGCACTGCTGGAGACATTACTCACATCCCCAGATATGCGGGGCTAAGGCCAAGATTCCTCGTGGATCTACAGCTTCGTGAGGCTCCTGGGGCCCTTTCCAGGTCTCCGTGGCTTTGCCAGTCCCCCCTCAGCTTCTGGGCTCCCACCTCAGGTCAGCAAGTGCCTCTTTTCTTGGTGGTCCCAAAGCTCTGGAAGGGACTTGTTTACAAAGCCCTCTATCAGAAATACGCTGCTCACGTGTCGGGGAAACCAGGAATTATTCCTTCCATCTGTTCTGCACTGAGTGTGGAAATACAAACCACGTCAGGATGAGAGGAAGGAGGCATAGAATGAGGAGGAATGTGCAGGATGAGAGGAAGGTGAAACAGGCTGAAAAAACCCTGGGTGACTGGTGGGCCCAACTTCAGCCTTTCAATCCAGAATTCCCATTCCAGGCAAGCCTGGAGAATTTTTTACTTTCTTCCTTTGAAAATCTGGAACCTGATGAAATGTGTTGTCATATGAGCTTGTGGTATACCTGTCAAAAATATATTTATGGAGAATTAATATTTCCACCTAAAGTATCTATTTTTAGGCAGTCACTTCATAAATAGTGCCGAATTACAATTACTGCTCCCCTCAAAGGGATTTTTTCTTTTTCTGAGTTATTCCCGTGCTGAACATGTTTTTCCATGTTTCCAGGAGCTGCTCTGTTGAATGAATCCCTGCTCCAGTAGATGCTTTGTGTCTAATGCGTTTGCTTATGCATTCCTGAGACTTTGCATTGGTCCCAGCAGCAGCCTGGAAGTTTCTGGCTGTGACTCTCACTAAAGGGCTGATGGTGCAATTATTCACGTGAAGGGAGTTGCTTTATCCTCAGTTATCAACTCTTCTGATCTCTCAGCAAACAATTACTTACAAAGAAATCAGAATCAGGCCGTGTTACACACAATTATAAATCTAAATTGGTGTGGAGGGGGGAGAGCAGCACGTTTTCTTCCTCAGAGAGAGGAAAACTGTAGGAGCCAGGCTGCTGTGCCAGGTCATGTGTGACCTGCGTGTTAAGTTATAGAATTTCTGACCTAAATTCCAGTGTTTTCTCCTGGATATAATGCTGCCTTCCTATAGCATGGACTACTGGTTTATTAGTCTTCATTCTCCCTTAATTTAACATCCCTTCCATTCATTCAAATCATGTCTAAATCTGTTTTCCTTGATACTCTGAGTGAGGTGTTGCTTTGTAGTAATTCAGTTACTGTATATAAGCTGCTTGCTGAGATGTCTAAATCTGCCAGTTTAGGTGTGAAAAACTTCCTCTGTGGGAATTCCAGACTAAAAGTTCAAAGGAAATCTCTCTTTGAGGCAGCTCAGCTAGAACTCCTGAGAAATAAGTTGGGAAGAACCTACTCCAGCCCAGCTTTGCAGCTTGATTTTTCAACACTGACACAGAGCTGACTATGGAGAATGAGGGGTCCTCTGCTCAAGAAATAGTGAAGATGTTTGAAAGAGGGAAGAAGTTTATTTGAAATTTCTAGAAGCAGGACTAGCCAGTGATCCAGCTGGTAACTGTCCAATCAATAGCTCTGCAGAAGGTGCAAATTGTTACTCATACTTATGTCCAAATTAAACGTTGCTTTGATTTGCAAAGACCGCCTGGGATTTATGGCTCCCAACAAGCTCCCAAAGGAAAGAGCCTGAGGAATGGGAAGCTGGATGGAGCTAGATAGGATTTCTCCAAAGGGGAAGTGGGATTTCATCCCTTGAGCCAAAGACAGGCCTCCCATCTGAGGGACAGGGATCCAGGGATGAAGAGACAGAACTCACATTTCCGCAGTTCCCTTTCAGGGGAGAGTCTGGAAAAGCTCAGCTGTAAATGCCATAACTTCTCAGTCACAGGCTGGAACAGCTGCTTGAGTCTGCACACAAAAGTAAATCTGCCCTGCTGCAAACAGCATGTCCAGGGCTTCTCTGGCAGAAGTGTTGAGTTAATTGAGACAGAGAGTTTGGTAATAATTGCCAGCTCTGCAGCCACGGAGCCCCAGATCAAAGAGGTCGCACCCCATTTGTCTCCATTACCTTGTCATGAGGAGGATTTTCCCTCCACACAGGCTCAGCAAAATGTGGATGTGGGGCTCAATGCCCCAGAAACCTCCAGCAGACCCATTACTCCAGTGCTGGGGTTTGACATTTTGGGATCCTTCTCACAAGGACCCTTCCCGTGCCCACAGCTGCTGACGGCAGCACTGTGGGGGTCACTCAGCCATCAGCTAAATCACCCTTGTCACCTTGTCCCTGAAGGACTTGATGGAATAAGAAAGGTTTTGAATCCCCTACTCCAGCTACTGAATCCCCAACACAAGGATTTTAGTCTGCATCACTCCTTTGAATAAAATCTGAAGGGAAAAAAGTTATCCAGAGGAAGAGCCTTTTACAGCCTGGGTGGAAGGGATGAAGTTCAGAGCACCCAAAGGTGTGGGTGCACAATAAAGGAGCTGGTATTTAACCACACAAGAAGCTATGATTAAATTAATCCACCCTTCTCCTTTTTGCAGCTCTTTGGGGGGAATTAGATCAAGGAAGTAACAAAGGAATGCCATAGTCTGCCAATAAAGTAATTAAAGGACCAAGCCTCATCTGAGCTTTTTCTTGCCAAAGAGCTTGCTGGATGTAAGTTGGAAAAAAAAACCCCAAATTCAGGACTTTAAAGAGAAGACAGAGAGATATTGTGAAGAAGTATTTGAATACCCAGCTATTCACTTCCTCCCATTAACACTCTCAGAATACAGAAAACATGGATGATGAAATAATGCACCTACCTCAGGAACAGAAGGCAGAAAAAAGTGATTTCTTAGGGCTGGTTACACTCAAGAACAGGTTGATGACTTTAAAAGACAGGTAGAGTGGAACAGGACCTGGGACTTGTGCCAAACCGACTGCAAATATTTATCCCATCTTATGGAGACATGCTAAAAAACAGCCCATGGGACCAGGGCAATCAGATACCTTTAGGCTGTTCTCCTACTCCTAAGAATTAAATACAAGTCACAGAGGCCTGAGGTTGCCAGGATTCCGGCTGGACAAAATACACAACTGCTGGTTCTGCAGAAATAATTTACATTGGAACATGTCCAGCATTGCTGGGCACTGCAAAACTCAGATAAATGAACCCTGAAGAAGAAAAAAAAAAAAAAAAAAAAGGGAAAAAAAAAGTTGCCAAGTGGTGCAAAACATGAGTGTAAATCTGAGCTCCAGCTCTGGCAAGCCCTGGAGCTGCTCTGCAGGTATTAAGTAGCCAGTATGAGGAAGAGCTATAACATACCAAGCAGAGAGATTTGATGATTAGATTGGGATTAGATATTGGGAATAAATTCTTCCCTGGGGGGGTGGGGCTGAATGGGTTTTAAGGTTTCTTTCCACCCAAACCAGTCTGGGATCCTATGACACTCCTCCATTACTTTTTGAGGGATGGGCTAGAGGGGCATAAACACATAAGAAACATGCTGGAGATTTAAGTTTATGGATATGCAAACAAATGTAACCACGCAGATACATAAAAATATTTATCTCCATATAACATAAACATAACACTATATAGCACAGTTAAATAGTACATAAAGTTTAACAAGGACATCGAGCCAAAACTGAAATAAACATTTTCCAGCCTATAAAATTCACAAGGGGAGCAGCAAAGGCAGCTGTGCCCTGCCAAGCTGGGGGAGCTCCCATGAGAGTCAGAGGTTTGATTGTCCTCTGCAGTCACATTCAGCTGTAAGCAGCCACAGAACCAAGTCTGAAATCCAGCTTGGTTCGAGTGCTGCTCTTAATCTCTGCCTGGTGCTAAGAGGGTGTTCAGGGATTTTGTTGCTCCCTGCTCAGCTAACAACATCCAGGTTGTTTTGCTGCTCCAGCAGGGGCTCCAAATGCTGAAATCTCCGTGCAACAATCAAACCACGACTTTGTAACGGAGACATCCCCATTTGCCATGCCCTCCTTGTCCCACGTGTGCTCGTCCTGTTGGTTTCATGTCTTCTTTTCTTCATGTTAGAGCCAGGATTAATACACGGGAGTCACAGTTTCATGTTCAGACAGTGTTTATTAATTCCTGTCTATAGTACAGCCTCACAAGCCATGAACTCAAACTAGCAAGTTAGAAAACAGAGGTGATGGATACCTCTGACTCTTTCCAAGGTTATTTAAGAACTAATCATCCAATAACGAGATGACACCTATATAATTTATGGTTTTGACCCAATAATGACCACCCAAGCCCCTCAATTGGACCTTTTTCACACAATTAGATAAAAACACCCAAAACCAAGAAGAAGGTGAAGAAGAAGGATCCAGACAATGTCCAAAATCCTCCATCTTCCCCCATATATATTGCTATAGACTAAAATCTTAAATCTAAGTTTCCAGAATTCCAACACATCCTTCTCTGTTCTGCTCTGTCCTGCCCTGGAGATTTAGAGGGAATGCCAAGCACTGGGAGAAGCTGCATGTTGCCCTTGATGTCAAGATTGGGAAAAGCTGTAATAGGCAACATCTGTGGCAAAATGCAAGTTTCTGCCATCTGAAAAACGAGTGGTTCACTGGAGGACAGCAAACCTCCCAGTGAACGGATGCTATTCAGATGGAAAGTTCTGTGCTGAGATAAAAGGTGGAAACTCTCCATGTGTCTGTCCCAGCCTGCTGTACAATTGAGAAGGAATTCAGCTGGATACTGAATGTGCTGCTCGGGACCTCACACAGAGACACCAGGGGAGGAAACCCCTTCTATTATACTTCTTCCAGCACCTTCAAAAATATTAAGCTGTGTCTGACTGCTGAAAGAAGTCCCTTGCTGAGCTGAGGAGGGAAATCGGCCACTATAGAAGATCCTCTTAATTAGGGCTACATACATCCAAATAAACGAAATTACCTGAGCTCTCTTGTGTTTTCTGCCACTCTGATGCTTGCAAAGTCTGTCTGTCTGCCCAGGAGCAGGTGTGGATGTCAGCAGGCAGCTTGGGGAATTTTCTCAAAGGATGTCTTTGCTTTACAATGGCAGCTTGGCATGTCTTGATTTCTGATTTTGAAATGGGATCTCGTTATATCTAACGCCCAAGCCAAGAGAGGATTCAAAACAATGCAAGGATGGAAGCCAGAGCCTGAGCTGTGTCTGGGCACCGGGAGCCAGTGGTGAATGAGATCCAGCCCAGTTAGCAGAGATTTGGGATAGGAGAGAGTCTGGATCTGCCCTTCAGGCCAGGCGGGTGATGGAGCCACGTGCACTGACTTCCAGTGAGGGACATGAAAGGAAACTCTCACAGACAAAGCCCAGCTTGCCACAGCTCCAAACATTGCTGTCTATCTTCAGCCAGCTTTAGATAAGGCTTTTAGCAAGAGGTCAAAGGCAAGTGGGATTTTCTATGCCTTGTTCAACCCTGCACTTTGGGAAAGAAAAGACAAGAAAAGCTCTTTGCCTTCTCACAGCAAACTCCTTCAGAGCAAGGGCATGATCCAGCAAATGCAACTCGGGCTCCAAAATGCTTGGAACCCTTTTAAGGAATTCTACAGCAACATTTCTGGCTGCAAGTCTTGCAATCCCTGAGGAGCTGCAGGGATGCTCCCTGCCCGGCCAGACCCCTGCTCCTGCAGAGAGCCGGGGCTGAGGTGGCAGCAGAGCTCGAGGTGATACCAGCAGCTCTTCTGGACGGCACTGACATCCCCTGGGCTGATGTGAACAGCTATTTCAGAGCTCTAAAGGCATTTGTCTGGGCCTGGGATATCATTTAATGTCCTTGCCAAAGTGCTCCTGGCCTCAGAGGAGCTGCAGCAGGGAGAGGGAGTTCACTGGTAATAGGACGTGGGACGTGGAGGTTAAAGGTTCCATAAAGGAAATCCTACACAAGCACGGCGCTGATACACATGTGGCCCTTCCTCTGCCTTGTGCAGGCTTGCAGGTGTCTCTGACAGGCCCTTGAGCTATGAATTTGCTCTCTCTGGATGTAGGCAGGATATTTGTTATGGGAAACCCTCTGTCTCTGGGGCTACAGACAGGCAGAGCTTTGGCTGGGAGAGGGGCAGGCCCAAAATCAAGGTCTTTGTGGGTCAGAGCAGGGCATCAGCCAGGAGAAAACCCCTGTTTCAGTGTCAGGTGTGAAATCTGGGATTTGCAATGGCACGTGCCTTTTGGGTGGTTTTCTTGGCGTCCATGCTGATGTCTCTGTGTGGTCCCTGGCTCTGACTTTGCCGTGGTCCAGGCAAGACATCCCCACACTTTCTGGGAGCCACCAGAGCACAGGTCAGCTCTTTTAGGGCTGGGGGCCCTGAATGCAACTCTATTACCCCCAGGAATTCTGCCTGGCTGAATGCAGAGCATGGCAAAGGCGGAGGATTTGCTGTGAAATCCATGTGGATCCACAGCCAAACTTCCCTTGTCTTTAATTTCAGGGTGAATCTGCCCATCAGGGAGATTTCTCTGAGGTGTCCAGCCTGCGACTCGTCTCCTCTCGGCAGCCCCAGTGTGAGAGCTCCACTGCACATCCTCCCCTCCCAAAATCGGCAGCAATTCCCACTGGCCTGAGAGGGAAAGGATCCCGCTGTCCCCAGAACCCCTGTCCTGCGGGGACACCAGCAGCTCTCAGAAAGCCTCTTTTTTTTGGAGACAAAAAGTCTCTTTGGGGACAGGCACGCCCCGGAGGGAGCTGGCAGCAGGGAGCAGCGGGCAGGAACCGCAGCTGGGGCAGAGGAATTGTTCGGGATTCCCAGCGGTGCCCCCAGGGCACGGGGCAGCACGGCCGCACCCCAGAGAGGAGCGTCTCCCCCACACCGAGAACCATGCTGCCTCCTCAGTAACAGCACCGAGCCTTCGGAGGCTTCCCGGGCATCTTGTCAGCGGGACGCAGCACTCAGGCGAGTGCTTCCCTAATAACATTCATCTGCTTCATTTATACCCCAAATCCATCGAGGCTGCTTAAAAGTAGAGGCTTTATATTCTTCTTTACAGCCCTTTCCAGACGGTCAGGGGCCACTTAACGTTGACCTCTGCCAGGCTTTGCCAGGGCTCGGGGCCAGATGCTTAAAGGGAATCACCTGTCTGTGTTTTGAATTGCTTTTGATCTTTTATTTCACTCTATAAATTCCCAGAGGGGGCTCGCTGGTGGCAAACATCTGGCACAGTTGTTTTTCCTGCTCAGGGAAGGAATGAATCCAATATTGAAACTCCAGGTTTGGTGTCTTCCTGTAGAGCTGGCCACGAAATGAGCTTGTGGGTGAACCATCCAGGGTCGCTCCTCCAGAGATGCTGCAGGTTTTTCTGTTTGTTGATTCTCGTGTTCACCCGTCAGGACTGGCACAGCCAAGGGACTCCTTTTCCTGCTAATCCACGCAGGGAGTGATCCCAACTGCTGGATTAGGCAAGGGAAAAAAAGTAACAATGATAATATTGCTGCTTTAGGATACCTTACACAAAGCAGAGGCTGGAGGGGTGACCCCACGGGGACAAAGGATGCCTTCAGCCCCCCCAGGCCCTCCTGGGGCTCCCCCTGCTTTTCATGGAGCAGGTTCTGCTGAGGGAAGCTCAACCAGGGCTGTGGTTTCTCCATGTTCACATCCACCAAAAAACCACTCTGTATTTACTCGGTTTTTCCTGATTTCCTAAGAGTGAGTGGAAGTGGGGCAGAGCCTCAGGGCTGACCCTTGGTGAGGCAGAAAGAGTGGCAAGGGACAAGCATTAGATTATTTTTTAGGGGGACACAAAGCAGCTGTAACCTGTACCCTTCCCATTGGGTTAGGTAACATAAAAAAATCTCTAATAACCCCCAGAAAATCACTGCCCTTTGCTGCTGGCGACAGAACCTGTGCAGAGCTGGCAAGGAAACAGCCCCTGGAAAAGGAATTGCAGCAACCCGTGGCATGAAGGTGCAGGGATTATATCCAGCCAAAATGAGTCACCTCGTGCTGCAGCAGTGCTCTGAGGAAACTCTCTCTTTGATAGAATCTCTCTTTAAAAGTCAGCTCTTTCCTCTGGGAAAAGGCAAGTCTTGACTTAGGCTGACCTACCTTGTTTTTGGCTAGAAAAAGATATTTTTCCTTGGCTGTCCCACGACTTTCACTCACAACCTCCCTGAGAACATTTTAAAAAAAACATTATTTAAATCACCCCAATCAGGCAACAGAAACCTGAGTTCCAAAAGTTGTTTTATCGCCCTGAGCTGATAAAATGCCCATCCTTTAATCCAGATCCATCTTCCTGGCTGTAACAAAGGATGCTGAGGGTTCCACAGGCCCCAGGGAGGTGCTCAAGTCTCTCCCACGACCTTTCACTTTCATCTGACAGCAGTTTATGGTACTGCAGGTTTTGCCTTATTGCCACCATCCTGTGGGATGGAAGTTTGCAGAGATTCATGCACAGAGGGTGACTCTTTGCTCAGTGGTGATGGATGGAGCAATCTCACTCAGAATCCTCGGAGCCAGCGGGAATTTTGGTGGGAGGAACTGCACCACAAATCTCGAAGCAGAGAAGTCTTGACTTAGTGGATGTTCCGCTGATTCCCTGGACGAGCAAATGTTAAAGAATTATTTCAGCTGCTGGCCTGCTGAATGCCCAAGATTTCACATAAACTGGAGCCAACTCCAGGCAAGATATTGCAATAATTCAATTTTGTCTTATACCAGCATCACTTATTGATTGCCCTGTGCATAGGACAGCCATGCACCCACTCCCTATGGACATAATCATCACCAGAGGGAATTGCTCCACTTGGAGTAAGTGACTTTAACCCTACTGTTGTGTGTGGATAAGATGTAATTTAAGAGAAAAAGGCAGTTGTTTTTTATCTTTCTTGTGATAATTGCTTTTAAATCACCACACATCACCAAATACCTGGTGTTTGAATTAGACAACTCAGAAACCTGCTTAGCTGTAAATTTTAAATTTCTAATTATTGCCAGTGGTTGTGTTTGTAAGGACTTGTGCCTTCTGCCTAAAATCTTTTCACGAGCTGCTCAGAAAGCTTTACGCTAATAGCTGGAGCCATAAACTTGCCAGTGTTAAACAAGAAATTCTACAGAAAGTCAAGGCTGCTCCTCTTCTTTTTTGTCTGAACGGACCATTCAAAAGTGAACTTGGTAAGACAGGAACTGCTCTGTAGTGGGAGAAAAATGCCTCCATAAGGGAGTGGACTGAGGTCTCTCGTGTTTTAGGTTTCACTGAGCTCCAAATGGGAGCACAATGTGGATATGAACGGCAAAAATGATCCCCTGGAGTTGTCCTGTGACAACACAGCCCAGCCAGGGACCACCAACAAGATGAATATCCAGAAAAGGGGAGAAAAATATTCCTTCCAGTATTGCCAGGGAAGATTTTTTCTTAGCCTTGTAAAAAAAATATACTATCCCTTGCCTAGCTTCCAACAGAGACTGGAGGTAGAAGCATGTGAGGAATGGAGATGGGGGGCAGGAAGAATCCATGAAAAAGTTGTGTGCAGGATGAGTTACAGTTCCATAAGTGTTCTAAAATCATTTTGTTATTTCATTTTCTTTTTTTCATTTCGTTTTGATGTGCAGACCATGACCAGCTGTTGAATTTTGGTCCTGTAGAATTCTCACTTCTTCAGTGTACAATCCATGGACTGCAAGGCACAGACCCTGTTTTTTCCCAGATAAATGTCAACGCTGTGTATCTGCAAAAATAAAGGCCAGTAAATGGTGTCTGAAGTAGCTATTAATCTTTGGAATTAGTTGCTCCAAGTCCGGATTGCAAGTACATGAAACAACAAAAAATGGAATTAAATTAGGGAGATTTATCGTGAGCGGTTGTCTCACGGTGGTTTGGGTTTCAGCGAGAGCCCAGACCAGTGAAATACCAGCACAAAGACATAAATTAGGTGGGAAACCTCCCAGGAAAAGTCTTGTTTATTCTGTGCAAGCAGCCATTTCATTTGTCACCTCGGAGCACAGGAGTCAGGGCAGGGGTGGGAGCTCCTGGATGTGCCTGAGAGGTGCTGGATGGAGGTGCAGCAATTAGTATTGAAACAAACTGGGGAGCTGTGTTTGTGAAAGGAACTGGAGGATCCTGTGGCCTCAGACAAGGCCCTCTGAGCAGTAAAAAATCAAGGCAGAGGTGGAAGAGGTCACAGTGTTATGGCAGGGATTCATTCCTCTCTGGGTGGATTGAAGCTGTCCGAGTGTGCCTTTCAGTAATTGCAGCACAGCTGCCGGTTTCAGACGGTGCTTGGAGGAAATCTGGGTGGAGGTGACAGTGACCTGCAGGTGCTGAGTTCTGCCAGCATCCAAAGGTGACACTTCTGTCCTTAGGGAGTCACTTTTCCACGGGCTGACCTGTGAGCTGCTCAGTTTCCATTAAATGAAGAGAGAAGCCTGAGGAAAATGACCTGCTCGAAGGGAAACTGGGATAAATCCTGTTTTAAATGCGTGACCGCAGCTCTAGGGGAGAGGAGAGCAGGTGAGGTGGGGCACAGCAGGTGACAGGGACCTGGAGCTGTGCTCCCTGCAGGGACAGCCTTCTCAGCACAAAATGCTCTCCAGCCCAAATGCTCGTTCCCTGTCCCCTTCTGTGCCTGAAACAACTGTACCATGGGACCAAAACCCTGTCAGCCCCCAAAAGCCAGCCTGCACCTAGGGGAAGACTGTATGGACCAAACAGGGATAGATTCACCACAACACAGCAGTGCAGGGTCATTGCATCTCCACAGGGATCCCCTCTCAGCTCTTTGGGAATCCTCAGACCATGCAAAGGCAAGACACTCCTGCCGTCCCACTGGGATCCCCCACCCTGCACCTCTGCAGCTGGGAGGGAGGTGACCCATCTCCAGTTTAACTCTTCATTCCCTTTCTCTCCATAAGAGTGATCTCTGGTTTTACTTCCCAGAAAAGTTCCCTGCCATGAATTGAGCAGATTTTGTTACTAAGAACCTTTTTATAGCAGCTGAGATATAGAGAGAACTGCCCAAAGCACAGTTACTGCTAGAAAACCTTTAGGAACCTTAAGTCTAAATAAATCAAATATACTCCCTTAAACACTGAGCTTTTTCAGGCACACCTTGCTCTTTTTTCAGGTTCCCATCATCATATCCTGGCAAGCTGCAAGATGAAATCCTTTGGCTTCCACCTGCGTGCAGCTATTGACACTTGGGCATGGATCAAAGTGAATTTCCATAGCTTTCAGGTATAAGGAATAATTGGAAAATTATTTTTTTTCTGTATCCACAGGGTATAATGCTCCTCTGCAGACCCATTTTAGAGTGGATATAAAATAAATCCAGTGCATCCAGCAAGGCTCCTCTCTGCTCAGCAGGGCTGCGGCAGGGGTAAAGTGAAGGCAAACAGGGCTTAGTGTCTGTACCTTGACATGTTTTGTGGTTCTGTTTCTTCCTTCACTCAGGTGGAGGCTGGACAAGCTGCTGGAGGAGAAATTCAGGGGGAATTATAAAATGAACGCACCTCAGTGAGTCCTGAGCAGCCCTCCTGACGTCTATAAAGTTATAAACATTCAGATATACATATTTGTACACATGAATGAAACAGCTCGTTCTTATCATTCTCCTTCAGCACCTGCCTCTGTCTCCATCCCAGGCAGGATGCTGGGCTGCTTTCAGCCCGACTCCACGAGCTCATTCCCGTCCTCCAGGCTCTGCATGTCCATGGAGATGTCCCAAACCCCACGTCCACTCCTTCCGTCCCTCCCATTGTCAAGCACAGCCTGACTCATGTCCCCTTCCTTGCTTTCTCTGTGCTCATGTAATTTCCAAACCCCCTTCCTTCCCTACTCCACACCCCGATTTATTTTTTTTGCCTAACGGTCACGTCTTTCCCCTCCTTCAAAATCAGAAAACCAACGTCACCTCGTGGTTTAAAGAAAGCCCCTGGATGTTTATCGTATCGTTAAATCATTTCCTTCAAGTGGGCTGCAGATGAAGTTATCACTTTGTCAAAACGAGATGCAAACCCGCAGTAGGGAGCGCACAAAGGGAGAACCAGGCTCTTGGGAAGTTTGGGTGAACTGTGCAAAACTCTGCCGAGCCCACCCCTCCGAGACCTTTATTTCCCCCCGCGGCAGCTGTCATCTGATCCCACGCTTTGGCTCTGAATGGGGCTCTCGGAGGATGCCAGATGTTGGGAACAAAGGTCTAAAAATAATCTTCCCAAGTAATCTTCCCGTCCATCACTCAGGGAGAGAGCGTGAGCTTTGTGTGAGCATGTGAGCCGAGAACCTGATCTAACTTCGAGAAGTTCAACAGCAGTTCCCGGCTTCTGCCTGTGGGCTCCTTTTTTTTTTTTTTTTTTTCCTTCATCTTTTTCTTTTTTTTTTTTTTTTTTTTCCCCTCCCTTCCCCTTTTCCCTTCCCAGAAGCTGCGCAGGGAAAAGCGGCTCTGGGAGCGCTCAGCCCTCGCTCTCTCTCTCCCCTCCCTCCCTCCCTCCTTGCCAAGCCTCGGAACCGCCCGGATCCCGAGCGCCGGGCTCCTTATTCCATCTCTCCCTGGAAAAAAAAAAAAAAAAAAAAAGGGGTCCAGGCTGCTGCCAAAGATGCTTTTCTGTAAAAAACTCTTCGCTGCAGCCCTGTGTGTCTTGGTTCTGCTGCCGGAGCCGGGCTGTGCCAGGACCCTCTGGAAACGCGCTCTGCTGAAAATGACGGAGAAATACGATGTGAGTAAGGTTGGGGGGGGGAGAGATTTTTGGGGATGCTCGCCGCAAAATGGGGAGTTTTCCCTGCGCGTTTTGGGGATCAGGAGTGTTCGGCTCGGCGGGCTGGCTCTGTGTAACAGGGATTCATGAAGTTTTTTTCCCAGGCTGCGCGGAACTTTTGCCACCTAGCTGCTGCAGGGGGAAGCTTGGGAAGCGCAGGGAGGGAGCTTTGGGATGGCACCGGCACCGCTTTCCCTGGAAAACTCTCCAGGACAGCCAGGGAAAATTGACCGACGAGAAGGGGAATGCAAACCCTGCGGGTCCAGGGATAGGTTTCGTGGGAGGAAGATAATGGGATTTATTTCTTGGAGCAGGGAGGGTTCCCTGCCCTGCTCCTGTGCTGCTTTTGGGGTAACTTTGGGGTAAATATGGGCCGGAGGGAGGGCTGGTGGCATTGCCCACGGTTCTGGAAATCCCTGGAGCACGACAGCAGTGTGCCCATCACCCTAAAGGGTGGCGATCCCAAAAATCCGTCCCCGCGGCTGTGCCGTGCCTGGCACATTCCCTGCGGGCAGAGCCGCTGCCCACGCCCTGGCACACACTCGGTGGCACCATCTGTGCCTGCCTGCTCTTGGCAGCCTTCGCAGGGCACTGAGCACAGCCACCAAATCGCTCCCAAATCCACCCGGAGCAGGAGTGCTGGGACTGGGACTGGGACAGCAACAAGTTACTGGGTCCTGTGTCCTGGTGTGCCTGAGTCCTACAACAGTTAGAGACGGCCACGGAGGAAATGGAAATCGAAAAAAAAAAAAAAAAAAAAAAAAAGAGGAAAAAAAAAAAAAAGGAAAATAATTGACAGCTTGAATTTTAGGACCTGCTGTTTAAAAAAGAAAAAAAAAAGTTATAAATTCGAAATTTTAACTTGTTCCTCTCAAGTTTCCTTAGAAACCAGCGCTGAGCCAAGGTTTCTGCCCCTTGAATTGCTTGGGTGCACGCCCCAAACAGTTTATTTTCTTATGCTCAGGTCTGATTGCATATTCCAACCTCTGCACGTGTATAAACAGCACCTTGGTGTCACAGGCAGATTCCTCCATCTGTTTTCTGCAGCTTTTCATTCAAAAAGGATGTTTTTATGCCCCTGACTTTTAGAGTGATGTCTGTGCACGGCAATATTTGGTTTGTGCAGTTGCTGACTCAGAATTGTGACACACATCCCTTTTCCCCAGTGAGAGAACTGAAATTCTCTCTTGTCTCCTTGGAATTTTTGCAGAAAACATTGTGCTGATATTTGAAAAGCACCTCAGGATTTCGTAAGAAATCTGCTTCATTATACCCTCACTTGGGATAGGATATCCTCTGGTTTGCACTTTAATTGGAGAATGGTGACATAAAGAGCTGCATTTCCTGCAAAATCACTCACTGGAAAGTGCGTTTATATGGATGTTCTCCTGCCATATTTCACTGTGAAGCTCAAATTTAATAGGAGCTGTGAGGTGAATGACCCGGAGAGATAGGACAGGAGCAGAACAGGAATTTACATGTTGATCTTCAGATAAGGAGCCCTGCCGAGGCAGAGCCGGCTCCCCTGAGGATATATCCTCTTCTTTCAACCTGCACTTCTTCAAAGGGCTGTTTTTCCTGGCAGCCCTGAATCCAGGTGCTACTGATCTGGCAAGCTCAGCTAGAATTGCTCGTATTGACAGAAACATTGATCCAGGGAAAACAGAAAATGCTTTTCTTTCTCCTCCTCAAAGCCTTGTCAGGGGGGAAGTGTCTGCTCTCCATCCTCTCCTGCTCCTCAGTCCTGGCAGCCGCTCTGATTTCTCAGAGGGATGTTTTCTTTCCTACCAAATGCTGCGTGTTCCCTGCAGCGGGGAAACCGGAGTCTGGGGGCAGAGCAGCTGATTTATGAGTCACTTGGCTAGAGGGATGGCAGACGGAGGTGCTCACGGCAACCTGCAGCCATCTGGGAGGGACACGGGCCACAGACACCCCTGTGGGACCCCAAAGGACACGGGGGAGGGAGCTTTGTGTGGTCCGAGCCCAGAACATCTGAGGCTGCAGCAGGAGGAGTGCATCCAGAGAAATGCTGGATGCAGAATGACAGGCAGGTGTGAGGATGAGGAGCTGGCATGGGGGTTTGCATTCACACTGAGGAAGGGTGTGGGTTGGCAAGGAGGGGTCAAGTGGGGATGGAGAAGGGAGAAAGAGGGATTGCAGTGAGGAGATAAACCTGGCAGTCACAGTGGGATGCAAGAGCTGAGCTTAAAAAAAAAAAAAAAAAAAAAAATTCCACATATTTTACAGAGGGACACTTGTCAAGTTTAGTGATTTGCAGCTGGTGTTCTGTAGCCCCCACGCTCCAAGAAGTGTTCCCAAAGGGCAGAGGGAGGGAGGGAGCTACCTGGGAGTGGGCTTCAGTTCATTACAAAACACCCATCATGTCTGTTGGGAAAAACTGGGCCAGTCTGGATTTCATTCCACTGTCAACTACAGCAAGTGTTTTAGAAAAATCCCAGCCTTCTTTTAAAGTTTTCCAGAAATGAAGAATTCTTCACAGCTGCTGTAATGCTCTTCCAACAATTTATTTACCCTCCAGCAGCCAGCTGTCATAAATCAGCCCTGGGGTACCTTCTTTGTGCCCCAGGAGATTTCTGGGCCCCATATCCTCAGAGTAACCTGTGAGCAGAGCAGCCTCAGCCTCCCCTTTGGAACCAGCACTCACACAAACCTTTTTTTTCTGTATTTCCTGCTTTCCAGCCTTTTAGTCATCATTGTGCATCTTCTTGGAGCCCACCCCAGTTCCTGCAGCATTCTTCCAACTGCAAACAGCAGAACCAAAATGACAAACCCCGAGCCAACAACAGGAGAATATTATTCCCATTGCTTTGGTCTTGTCCTTCAGATTGTTTAAGCTGCCTTCGACCTTTGATCATCACTGAGGGGTGATTTTCCAGATCTTTAATGGAAATATTGGAGGATTCAAAATTCCCCCTGACTGTGGGGGGTTTTTTTCAGAGGAAAGCTGTTTTATGGCCAGGGTTTGGGAGTACCTGCCAGGGCCAGAGCTGGTGGTGGGAGGCTGAAATAAACCTCATGTGTCATCTCCAGGGGCTCCATGCAGAATATGAATTAGCAGAGAGCTCTGCTTTGACACAAGCTCAGGGACCAGTTCCAGACACAAATAACTGAACAGATCTGGGATTTTTGGGAGGCAGACTGCATCCCTCAGTTGCTATTGAAATTATGGCTGAGACTGAGTGATTCCATCCAGGTTTTTCCTCATCTTTGTTGACTTCCAGGGTTCCTCAGCTGAACTCTGAACTTTTCCCCTTACTTTGTTTCTGGCTATCTCTAAGGCAGATATTGTCATTAAATGGTTTAATAAGTCTCCCTGGAAAACAGAAATTTACCTCCTGCATTGAAAAATGTTTTTAAAGAAATTTTGACTGTTGTCACAATCTGCAAAAATAATAAATCAGGGTCAAACTGTGAATGCTGGGAGAGCTTTTAAAAAACCTTGTTACCCAAACCTGGAGACATCCTCACCCAGGTTATTTTGGGGAATGAGGGAATCCTGTTTTATGCACACATAAACAAGGGGGTTTATTAAACCAAATAAGCAAAATATTCTTATTTTGAAAGAAATTAGTCGTGAGCAGTAGGTGACCAGAGAAAATGGTGAGGGAAGTCATGAGGTACCAATTTATTTGGCTACAACTTTTATATTGTTCCACAACGGAAATTTCATTCACGGAGCCAGCTGTTCATTGCAATTTTGGCTTCTTGGTTTTTGAATCATCTGTGAAGTAACTGCAGTAATTGTTTGGTGTTTTTTTTTTCATGTATCCACTATTTGCCAGTATTATTTTGGTCACATTTCCGTCTGCAGATGACCTTTCAAATAGAATAGTAAACTGTGACCTTCCAGGATGAACACTCCCTCCAACAAGGAGACCTGTTCAGTGTTTGGAACTGCACAGATTTATTGTCCAGTGCTCCCTGATATCCCAAAATTATACCTGGTCTGAAAATTTTCTCTATTTAAAATACAGCAACACCCCCCCAAAATATGTGAATTTTCAATATCTTCAATTTTAAAACGTTTAAAATTTGGAGTGTTTGCAGCTTTTGGGGAATGGACTGATATGAGAGCTTGCACCTTCAGTGCAGAAAACATCATGAAAATTGGGTTTTTCCAAACCTTTTTAGTGGTTTAAACAGCCTAGCAGTTCATGGGAAAACAATGTCATGGAAGGGTTTTAAAGGAAAAAGGAGGAATTGTTTCTTGATATTGGGAACAGGGCAGGAGACTGTCTTTAGTGAAAATATCAGGAATCCTCTGTCTCTCTGACACTCCATCTCCGTGCAATGGCCTCTCCTTGGCCAGTTTTTGGGAGAATCCATGTGGGAACAGGCTGTTGTCAAAGGCACAGATGCTCCAAAGGAGCCATTTGGGGTTACAGCAATGAGGATGGAGCAGGATGTAGCGAGGGATGTTAATCTCACCTCAAATTTCTCCATAGTCTGGTGGCGAAATGTCGTAGAAACCCCTGGGGGACTGTTGCACCATATTTATTCTTGGAATAAGAACCCCCACTTTCCCATCACTGATTTTGTAACTCACCAGCGGTTGGGCCAAGTGTATATTTATACACATTTTTATGTATTTATGACTCTTTACCAGCCTGCTCATGAGGCCATGGCAGCTCTCACTTCACGCCCTCGGCTCAATGCTCTGTTGGAACAGAGATGATCCTGTAGAAGGGTCCAGTGGTGGTGAGATGGGTCTGGTCTTCCTCTGAGAATCCAGTACAAACAGACTGTCCTGGTGTTCTGAATCTCAGGTTTTATCCAGGTAGGAATGCTGGGCTCCTCCCTCTGGGTGGAGCATCTCCCAATGGGATGATGTAATTGCATCAGCCCTGCAGTGAGCCTCGATAGCCCATGAACAGCAGATATCCCCTGGAGGGAGGATGGGTCCTGGAAGAGAAAAAGAAACACTGCCCCAGCTGGTTTTAACAGAAAGACACCCACATGTGGACTCGATATTTTCTGACCTTGAGAAGAGCTAGCTCTTCTCAAGGTCAGAAAATATCGAGTCCACATCCTCCCCTCCTCCCCAGAGTTATGAGATTAAAAAAATGCACCTCTTCCACCGGCTTCAACAGGTCGGGAATAGAACACATCTTGCATTGCAACCCAAGACAACCTGATTTCCTTTTCTTCTCTTTGCAAAGGATTATGAGTACCCTCTTCATTCTCACAGCTCCCACCAGCAGAGGAACGACCGGTGCCCGCCACCACCGCAGAGCCTGCCGGAGCGTGCCTGCGAGGTGCCCAGCTGCCGCTCCGACTCCGAGTGCCAGCGCCACAAGCGCTGCTGCTACAACGGCTGCATCTACGCCTGCCTCGAGTCTGTGCAGCCCCCGCCAGGTACAGCCCCCCTGTGCACCCTTGTGGCCCTGGATAACATCCATGGCTCCCTTTCCACTGGGACAGCAAGAGCACCAATATAAGCCAAAATCAGATCAATCCATCGGGCAGCCTCCACACAGGCCCTTAGAGGAAATCCATGACTTTTCCATAACTCTGTGCTCTGTGGCTGCTGCATCGTGACACTGTGGTCTTTTGTTTCTGTCTTCTGCAGTCTTGGACTGGCTGGTTCAGCCCAAACCCCGCTGGCTGGGAGGCAATGGGTGGCTTTTGGATGGCCCAGAGGAAGTCTTACAAGGTACAGGACATTTCTCTGTCTTCTCTGCAATATCCATAATCACACAAAGGCCCTGGAGAATAAATCCCTCATGCACGGAGCTTGCCTAGGATGTTGGGCTGTTGGTATTTGTCTGGAGTTTCCACAGGAATAACTCTGTGTGGTGCTGGGGGCTGCTTTCTGGTGGAGTAGATAAATTACTTTTTATGGATATGGATTATCCAGCAGAGCAGTAGGAATGCTGCAGGGGACTGGGCTTGTACTCATTCTTCAAATAATTAGAGGTATATCTTCCTTTTAGAAAAAGGCTTTGTCATCACACACATAATTCTCTGCCAGCTTCCTGGTAGAACGTGGGTGGACTTGGAATGGGAGATCCTTTAATCCAGAGTGGCCTCATCACCCAGATGCCTTGGGCTGGGGCTGTGACTCTTGGATCTGAAGGAGCTTTGGACAGGAGCCCTGGCAAACTGCTGCAGAGCTGTGTCAAGCTGATGTGAACCTGGAGCACGAATCTAAGTTTGGAGGCTGATAATGAGCTTGAGCTTCTCAGGTTCATTCCACAGGGGAAAGGGGTTTTAATTAATTTTTTTCCAATACTTAAAATTGAAATAAGAAGGGAGTGGGGAGGTGGGAAGGGAAGTTTTCCCCTATGAGGCACTCCCAGATATATGGACACCTGAAGTTTTTGGGTTTTTCATGGCAATGTTAACCTGGCTTTTGATCAGCTTTAGTCAGATCCAAGTAGTGCCAATAGATTCCGCTCTTTGGTCTTACACAGATGGTTTTAGACTCGCTGAGCCTCAATGCTCATCTCTTATGGAAACTCCAAGCTCTTGAAGAGAAAATTCTGCCTCCAGCTCATTGAAGCTGCACAGCGAGAAATAAGATAAAGTAGGTTCCTCCTCATCCATCCTTATCATGCTTATATTATTTGTTCTTGTCTGAACACCTTCATCTCAGCTTGAGGGAGTAATTAGGGAAGTAAGAACCATCAGTCATGGCATGAGAATTACAGCAGAGATCCTTGAAATTAAAAGTGTGAGGGTGGAGTGGCCCTGCCGAGTCTGTTCATGTAATGGTCACAAACACTGCCCGAGTCCTGCTTCACCTCCCTGTTCTGAGCTGCACTTGCTGCCTGTCCCGGGTCAAAGTGATGAAACCTCTGTCTGGGACAGGGATGGCACTGCCTGACTCTGCAATGAGTCACCCCTGAGGTTTGGATTCTGCAGCAGGTCTGTGGGTGTGGAGCAGAGACCAGCACACTGCCAGATTCCTGCTTACCTTCCCCGACTTTGAGCCTGCTGTGCATTACTCCCAATCCTATCTCGCAGCAGGAAAAGAGTCAATAATTCTAGTAGGCACTGAAACCACTACAGAAAGGGTGCATTGGCCAGGAAACAGAAATTGGCAAACCTGAAACTACACTCAGCCAGCCCAGAGCCTGGCTGGGACACACTGATCCCTGCTCGGAGGGGACAGCCCCATGGAGGGATCATCCTGCATGGTGGGCAGTGGTGGTGTCTTTTTGGACTGCCTAAAAACTGAAGCCAGACAGAGTTAAGGGAATAAAAAGCTGTTATATTTATTGAAGAGCCTTCAGGTACATTTAGGGCAGACAAAGCCCACCCAGGGGCTACACCCAAAAATGGACCACAGGTCACAGGTTTTCACATTTTGATCAGTTTGGTCCATTTGCATATTGGGGGTTAATCTTCCAATTACAGCTTCAAATAATGAAGTAATTTACCCCAAGTGTGCTCCCCCAAACTCACTTTTGTTTACATCTCTCAGGCCTGAGGCAGTGAGGAGTCCTTGATTCCCAGGCCTGGAGAGGAATTGCTGTGTCTGACCAAAATGGGAAAGCAGCGGCTCACACTGTGTACGGAGTTTAGAGTTGCACACTAAAGAACAGTAGCTAACACTCTACATGGCATTTAGAGTTATACACTAAAGAGCTGCAGGATTACAAATAAATGGAAAACACAACAGCTGAAATCCTAAGGCATCAGTGGTGTGTGGAATCCACCCCACAGCTGGCACAGACCCTGCACACCGCGCTGTGGGGAGCAAAGGCACGTTTATCTGGCCAGAGCCAAGCCAACAGCAAAATCTCCATCCGTTTTATCAGCCTTGTATTAGGCAAGACTGAAAATATTTATTATAGCAAAAGTTCTGTCCCAAGGGAATGAGGCTGAGCAGTGGCAGAAGGGGCCCCCATGCCCAGGAGCCTGAGGTGGAGTTGTGTGGCAGTGTTTGGGTCCCTGTGGGTGTCACAGCCGTGGTGGGTGGGTGACCTGCAGGTTTCTCTTGCAGCTGAGGCCTGCAGCACCACGGAGGATGGGGATGAGCCCCTGCACTGCCCCACGGGCTACGAGTGCCACATCATCAACCCGGGCAACACGGCCGAGGGCATCCCCAACAGGGGCCAGTGCATCAAGCTCCGGGGAAACCCAGGTCAGTGCTGCACCCTCCCTGCCTCTTCTCTTTCAAATCAGTATACTTGCAGGTGACACTGAGCTGGGAGCCTGTGTGGGAAGGGAGGACGACTCTGCAGAGAGACCTGGAATGGTTGGATGGATGGGCAGAGTCCAACAGGGAGAAGTTTAATAAGTCCAAGTGCTGAGTCCTGCATTTTGGCCACAATAACCCCCTGCAACGTTACAGGCTGGGGATGGTGTGGCTGGACAGTGCCCAGGCAGAAAGGGACCTGGGGACACTGGTGACAGCCATGAACATGAGCCAGCAGTGTGTCCTGGTGGCCAAGAAGGCCAGTGGCTCCTGGCCTGGATCAGGAATGGTGTGGCCAGCAGGAGCAGGGAGGTCATTCCTCCCCTGTACTGGGCACTGGTGAGGCCCCACCTCGAGTGCTGTGTCCAGTTCTGGCCCCTCAGTTTTGGAAGGACGTTGAGACTCCCGAGCAAGTCCACAGGAGGCCACGAGGCTGGTGAGGGGCTTGGAACACAAACCTTGTGAGGAACGACTGAGGGAGCTGGGGTTGTTTAGTCTGGAGAAAAGGAGATTTAGAAGTGACCTTATCACTCTCTACAACTCCCTCAAAGGTGGTCTGAAATGTTACCCAAATTTTATTTCATTTGGCAAGCCCTCTGATTCCTTGACCTGTAGCTACTGAAAAGGTTATAAAATGCTAGTGGCAATTCCCACTCTTCTGGCAAGTGAGTTGTGCCCAGAGAGCTCAGTAATCTCAGTAATTTACAAAACATTTATAGCAATCCAAATTACTTCAGCTACAGAGGACTTTTATTTTCCTCATTGTGAGGTTATTGTTTCCATATCTCTAATTTCTCTGCGCTGTACACAGAAGGTCAGAGTTTAACACAAAAAAATGAAGGCTGGATGGGTGTGTTCTCACCATGTACCTTCTTTTCCAGATGGACACAGCCTGAGGCACAAGTATTACAAGGAATATTTTGGTAAGCTGCTGGCATGAAGTGTTTGCTGTTGTTATTAAGCTTTATCATTCTTGCAGTGCTTACAAGGAATTTGCTCCATACGAAATGAAGGTTTGTACATAGGAAAAAGAGATTCTTTATCCTCAGCTCCTTATGCCATGGTCAGAAGATCTTACTTTAAGACCTACAGTGTCCTGACTGTGGACTCTTGAGAACCAGATATTTCAGCTGTGGCAGAATGAGTTAAATGGTGCAGTCTTCTGCCAGGGGAACCACCCAGTCCAATAATCTTTTTTTATTATTATTTTTAAGCATATTTTTAGAGCCTCGCTCTTGGCCCAGAACTCCTTGCAGCTGAACACAGATCTCTGTCAAAAGCAGGGTCTTGGACTGTGGTAAGAGATAAAGGATGGCTGGAGCCCAGTGAATCAGTCCCTCAGTGTCCCCTGAGAGGTGGCAGGTCCCTCTGGGGCTCAAAAAAAGCAGGAGCATCTCCCACATCTTTCCTCACAGTTTCGAAGCTCCTGGTTTCTCCCTCTCGGATGTGGATCAGAGTGGAAGGGACAATCAGGTATAACCAGACAGCGTCTTTGATACAAGATTTACAAACAGCCAGGTTTGGCCACTTTGGCTGATAAAACCATGAAAGGATTTCCTTTCCTCTCTTCCAGTGTGGGCTATCCCAGCTCTCCAAGAGAACTGCTAAATAATGAGACCAACAAAGCTGCACTGCTTTGAGAACCTCGAGAAACCATCTGCCACAGCCTAACCCCGAACCTGACTTGGCTGATATTTGTTTTTGCAGGCAGCAATTCCAACAATTTGGTCGGCTATGTGAAAAACCAGCAGAAGCATTTGGGCTAATTGAAGGTGTGCCTGGGTAAGTGCCCTGTGAATAAAGGGAAAGCGGGGTGGAAATAGCTGCTGCTTAGAATGCAATTATTCAGAGAAACGATTGTCTGAGGGTGATTATTTCCTCCAAGCAAAATCCTGGAGTAAGGACAGCACCTTAAAACCCCGTACAGGTGCATGAAACACTCTCATTATTCCACCAGACACACCTGATTTCTTTGCAGAACCTTTGCCTTGTGGGTTTTTAGAAGGTGAAGTGATTTTTAGGATAAAGGATAATTGGTGTTCCTTAAGACTTTAAATTTTGTGTTTAGGGGCTTCTTCTAACGCAGGTGTAACTGGTCCTGCCAGACAAACTAAAAAGCTGTTTATGCTGGACTGGCTGCAAAAAGGGTCAGTCCTGCAAATACTTCAGCACATGGGGGGTTTTGTGGGATAATTTTTTGTGTGTGAACACTTGTGCTGAGCAGTGGGACCCACTCATGTGAGCAAAGGCAAATTTGTCTGGCCAGAGCCAAGCCAACAGCAAAAGCCCTGTCTGGTTTTGGGGGTTTTTTTTCATTTTTGCATTAGGCAAAAATGAAAATATTTATTATACCAAAAGTTCTATCCTAAGATGGTTTTCTCAACACTTTCAGCTTCACTTTAAAATTAACTTGGGCTTAGCTGGGAGTTATGGAAACAAAGCAGTTCAGTGTCTTCCTGTACCTACGTCAGGCTGGCTGTTAAGATTACTCAGCTACTTAAGGACAAGTCCTGTGCAAACATCCCAGGAAGGATAAATATTTTAATTCCTCTTACTGTTTTTTTTTTTTCCTTTTGTTGTTTGGTGTTAACCCAGCTGGACCACTCCGTCAAGGAATGCTTTGCCAAGCAGCTTTCTGGTCCCCGATCTCCACCAGCACATCTCCAGCATCCCCCTGATCCCTGCCCATCACTGACAAAAAAAAATTCCATTATCCAAGGAACAGGATGAGTCCAGATTTCAACCCCACCAGGAAGGGGAGAAATGTGATGCCCTGAAGGAAACCACACTGCTTATCAGCTGCCTTTCTGCAAACGAAATGCAAACACCTCCAAGGGATCCCTGCAAGCCACAGTGCCACGATCAGGCTGCTGACACAGAGCCTGCCCTTTATGAGCTTGCTGTGTGTCCAGTTCAGTTTTCAGGCCCGTGAACACAACCCAGTGACGTCAGAATTCTACCCAAATATCATATCTACGTTGCTTTAAAATAGATGAGACTTAAGAGGTTCCCTGGATCAAATCCAGTGCCTGCCTGTCTTGGACAACTCCTTTAAAGAAGCCTCTTCATCAGCTTAAAACTCAAAGAAACCGGCAAGTTTCATCTTTTCCTATTTATATCCAGATAAAAAAAAACAGGCTTGACACCTCCTCTAAATGGCTAAACCTGAAGTCTTAAGAATTTCAGGAAATTTAAGCTAGGAGAAAAAACAGCTTTATAAATGTTTTTAGGTTACTTTCCTCCTCTCAGTCTGGTGAGCTGCAGATTGAGGGTTAATAATGGAACAGATTCCTTCCTACAATATCCAGGCTGACACACAAATGCATGCCAAGCTTTGTAATGTGCTGGTTTTAGCCAGCACTGTTAATACTCACAAAATATGTGGTTTTGTACCTGCAAAACCTCAGCAAGAGGCCTGAAGTCTGGATAATTTGTTAAATGTGTTGGGAAAGCGAACCCAGGATAAATTTGTGTGATGAAAAGGATTGTCTGGCAGATGGGCCACTGCTCCTCAGGAGTCCTGTAGCTTTGTGTTGACTTCCATAAATCCTTAAGGTCTGGATATTTGTATTTGGGCCTCCCAGCCTCTTTTAGCTGTTTAGCATTACACAATGGAAAACACACATTTTCTATTAATGTTTTCCTTTCCTGTGGCAATCCTGAAGGGACAGTTGCATTTATTGTGGCGAACCAGCCAGAATTGTTTGGCAGAAAAGCCACGTTTGCCCCATGGTTTAGTCCACGTCCCCATCTGCATGCATAAAATCAGCATTTTCATTTGCACAGTAGTAGCACTGCATATAAATACCCAATTCACAAATGCAAGTGCCTGCTTCCCCTCACAAAATACAGGATTTTTTTCCCCACTCACTCGATGGTTTAAGCCCAATCCAGGACACCTATAAAACTCCCGATGCTTTGCACATGACATTTGCAGCTGGAGAGATGGAAGGTGCCAAACTGCTCTTCTGTTTCCCATTCTAAACACAGTCCTGGGCGCGTCACAGAGCAAAGGAACAGCAGAAGGGCTCCACAGTTTCCTAAATATCTTCATTTGCTGAACTCACTTTTTTTTCAGAGTGCAAGATATTAAATGCAGCACCATGTTTGGACAGAGGTATTTCTAGATTTTATCTTTTACAGTTTCCTGCAATGAGATCTTAATTCCTGCTCGGACACAGGAGCCACAGAACCAGGGAATTTAGGAGTGGTTTGCGTTGGAAGGGAGCTTAAAGCTCTTCACCTTCCACTAGACCAGGTTGTCCAGGCTCCAATCCGTATTTTATAGTTCCAATTTGTGTTTAGACCGGAAACTCCCCACTTATCCCACTGCAGCCTCACTGCTCAGTGAAATGGATTGATTTTGTTCAGCGTTACTTTCTGCAGAAAAAAATCAAAGTCTGATTAAATGAGCAAAGCCCTCCAATGATCACTCCTAAGCCCCAAAGAGCAAATGCCAAAATGTTCTATTTTAAACTAAAAAAATTCCTAAAACCTTGTGAGGAGCTAGATGAAAAACTGGTGTTGAGCATTCACAAATTTGAAAGATTAAAACTTCAAATCTCAACCTAATCTCTCAAAGCAACCCAAAATATGCTTAATTTGAGTGGACACATTCCCTTCAGAATCTGTT
Organism: Chamaea fasciata; assembly: GCF_029207755.1. Lineage (NCBI taxonomy): Eukaryota > Metazoa > Chordata > Aves > Passeriformes > Sylviidae > Chamaea > Chamaea fasciata. The sequence continues at coordinate 13,715,001 of NW_027094097.1, forward strand.
TTCTTTGTAGCTGCAGAAGCACATACCTGACCCACCTGGGTGGGACAGTACAGGTATTTTCTGCTTGCAAAAGTAATTTTTTAAAAAAAGAAAATTGACAAATTGATAATTCGATGGTGAATTTCTGTTTACTGGGTGTTATCAAAGCCATCCCCCTTCTTCATGGTGCTATAATGCTCAGGGTTTTGGTTTTTTTCCAAGTTAATTCAAGTTTTTAATTGTCAAACTCAGAAACAAAAGCCACAGAAGGGATTTGTCCAAGTGCTGTGTTTCCAACAGTGAAATGTGAAACTCAGACACTGAGGTGAAAACACAGAGCAGGTGAGTTGTCCTCAGCTGCTCTTCTCTCCAAAGACAGATGCTTTATCAGCAGCCTGCTGCAGCACAGCTGGAAATACCTGGTGTGGGTTATTTTTTTTACATTTCCATGAACACTTTGCAGCGTGTTTGGTGCTATGATAACCTCCCTGTGTGTCACTGAGTGCTGGCAACGCTCCCACAGCCCCCAGGATCTGTGCAGCCCCTCCCTGGTTTGTGCCCCCCGGTGCTCAGACATGTTCAGGTTCTGCTTTGGTGCTCAATAAAAAGTGACCAGTCTGGTTTTCAACCCTGCCGAGTTTCTGTTGTGTCTTCTTGGTGTATTTTCAGCTTAGGATTCTGGAAAAAAGGACAAATCTTCTAAATTTTACTTGTTGGGAGAACATAATGATGCCTTGGGAAGGCAGAGTTGGAACAGAGACTGGACAGAGCTGGAGAATAAAGTAGAGATTTATTGAAAGGCCTTTAAGGACATACCTTGGGCAGGACAGGGCCTGACCAGGGCTACACACAAGGTGGACCCAAAATGGTCACAAAACGGACAAGTGGTCACAAGATCTTACATTTTTATAAGTTTTGGTCCATTTGCATATTGGGGTTTAATTGTCCAGTTAAAGCTTCAGGTTGTGAGGTCCCATCCTTCTTGTTCCTCCCTCCAGCCCACCCTTGTTTGGGCTTTTGGCCTGAAAGTTGTCCTTGGTGTGCAGCAGGAAAAGGATTTGTTTTGTGTCCCTGCTCTGTGCAGAGCTGAGTGACACTGAATGTGAGCTCAGAACTGCACCCCTGGGCAGCACAGAACCTGAAATACATGAAAACTAAAGCTTAAGGCACCAATAACACAAGCATAGGGGGTAAAAAGTTATTTTGTCCACTGGGAGGTGACAGACCCGAAAACACATCCACCACCCCTGTCCCCTTTCAGAGGGGCCATTGCTGTGTCATTCCACCCAACCTGAGCCTCCCACCAGGTGAGTCTCCCACTTTAAGCAATGGAAACTGTCCAAAAATAAACCAAAAGCTTTTATTAAACTCCCTCTTCCTACCCCATTACACCCCTGGGGACAGACCTAAGGACTTTACTCAATCTTTACAAGACAAGATGGAAAAGGACTGTGGCTCTAAACTCTGTTATCTGCTTGTACAACCAGGAGCAGCAGAAGTTCTGCCCAGAAAATCCCAACCCAAAAGTGAAGTGTTTGGAGTTTGGGATAGCAGCAAACTCCATTCTACTCATGCAGAAGAGTTTTTTTCCCTCAAGGTGGCACAAGAGGAACAAAAGTGCAACAAGCCCCACAGCTTCATGTTGAACCCACAGCATCGTATTTTTGAGCTCAGGGGGTCTCAGAGAATGGCTCCTTTGCTGTGTGTGTCTTTATAACAGGAATTTTCTACTTAAAAAAAAAAAAAAAAAAAACAACAACAACAAAAAAACAAACCAAAAATAAAATAAAAAACCCCCACAAATAACAACCAAAACCACACACACACACACACACACAAAAAATAAAAAAAGAAAAAAAAAAGGTTTCCCAAATAATTTCCTTAGAACTGGAGCTTTATTAGCCAATTAAATAGGAAATACTGTAAGGACACTGTAATTGGGCTGCATGTTATGTTTTTAGTGTGAAGAAATACAACTTGTAATAGTGTTGTTTTCTTAACATTATAGTCCTGATTCAGTCCATTCCCAGTGTTTTCTGAGCCATGGGATAGCAAAATACATTAATTTTTCATGAGATTTCCTAACATGCAGAAATCAACAGCAGCAAGAAAATGAAACTTGAGTCCGTTCAGCAATTTCTCAGAGTGAGTGGAAAACAGCAACATTTTTTTTTCTGCATTTATTCCATCTCATCAAATATAATTTCCCATAACAGAACTGAGGGAGCATAAAGATGAGAGAGAGGGATGGGGTCCTGAGCCCAAACCAGGCTGTTCCTCCCCAGCTGCCAGTTTGCTGGATAATAAACCACCCTGCACTGATTGTTACGGTGCATTATTATACTCATCAAAGTGTTTTTCTCCTTTTCTGTGTCCTGTTTGTCTTGGAATTTCTGTCAGTCCCACTCAGAGCATTGTTCCCCGTCCCTAACCCAGGGTGTGGCCTCTTGGCTGTGGTGTGGATTCTGGATTTTGCTCTTGGAGCTCCGTGTGTCTCTGCAAGCAGCAGGTTTGTGCCAAGGGGGTGATGCTAAATAAGGCATGGATCAGCCTGTTGTTTAATTAGCCACAGTGGCTAATGAGGGCCACGCTGGGGCTGCCCACACCGTGCACAGCACAGCCCCAGGATGCTCCTCGTGGGCAGCAGCTTCATGGATGACGGGTGAGGATTTGGGGTGAGAAGAGCAAAAGCAAAAACCAAAGGGAAATTTTCTTCCCACCTGCCTAGAGAGGGGGGCAGATGTTTTCCACCACTTTTCTGGCAGAAATGTGAGGATTTGGAGTGATCTTAGGATTGTGGTGACTCCAGACAGGCTCAGGTGGGCAGGGGAGGGGATTCCCTGCCAGGCTGGGCTGCAGAGCCAGCTGGACGAGCTCCAGTTCCTTGGGAGAGCAGCACAAGGGGGGAGACCAGTTCCAAAGCACAAATGAGCTCAGAGAGGTTTCACCCCCTGATTCCCACACGAAAACGTCCAAGCCCCTCTGTGTCTGCCCCAAGCCCTGCCTAAGCACCTTGCCTAAACCCTGGGCAGGGGCTGGATGTGAGATTCCCGACAATCAGAGCGCAGCATTCCCCCTGGCTCCTTTCCCGTGGGAAGGAGCGATGTTTCGGTGATGCAGGAACTTCCTCCGTCTGCCTGACGCATCCAGCTCGGATCCTTGCGAAAGCATTGCTCAACCGAGGGAGCCGGGAAGGCCCAGCTGTGTTTTCCAAGGTCCCGGCTCCTCGCTGGGTGTTTCCCAACCGCTGTTTTTCCCCGAGGTCTGGGAAGAAACCCCTCCCTCCACAGCATCTCGGTGGGTGCTCTCTGTAGCTGCCTGGGGTGTCCCAGCGGCTTTTCCTGGAGCTGCTGGGATGCAAACAGGATACACCGAGATGCTCCATGGAAAAGCAGCGTTTCGGTGAGGGCTGGCCAGGTTTTGGGTGTCACAGAGGTCGTGGGACTTGGCCTCATCGTGGTCCAGAGCAAAATAAACGTGCAGTTTTTCTGGACATCGTCCTTGGAGAAAACTCTTGTTTTCCTGAAGAAAACTGCACATCTATTTTTTGTCTGGCTGGAAATGACTTTTGTTCCCTCGGAGCAGTTTTTACTGTCAAAGGAGGACCTTCATCTCCCAGTTTGCACCTCAGGGACAGTTTAAGTGGATCCCGCAGTGACGGTGCCTGCGGGAGGATGCCGGTCTCGTGGGGCAAACCAGCGCCTGATGCTCCCTGACAGGCAGCCATAAATCTTTGGGAATGATGCAACCAGTGAGCTTTATCAACCCTAGAATCACAGAACCAGAGAATATACCGAGCTGGAAGGGACCCACAGAGGGATTATTGCAGTCCAGCTCTGGACTCCCAAGTCCAACCTTAGCTGTGCGTTGGGCTCCACCACGAAAGCGCAAATGAAACACTGTGGGCTTTATAAACCATCATTACAAATCCCCACATCACTCGTCCCCGGTGTAAACACCTATAAACCGCGGCGTTGTGCTGACTGGAGCGTTTCCTAAGGAGGACTGGAAGTTTACAAACAGGCTCGGCCGTGCCTGTAAACCTGTCCTGCCCCTGCCTCACTCACAGCCCTGCCGAAACACCTTCCCTATCTGCCCGCCCGACTCTCCTCCCGCAGCAATCCTCGGGAGGGCGGAGGGAAGGAAAAAAAAAAAAAACCCAACCTGCTCTTCAGGTGCGGGTCACGCTCAGGGAGGCGTGCCTGGTGTCCCGGCACGGTGGCACACACACAGCCTGCCTTCCCGGCCCGGTTTATGGGAACAGCTCGGAGCAGCGCTCCTCCCTGGGGCTCGGGGAGCCGGGGGAAGGCGTGACTTGGCCAGGGGCAGGTGCCTCTCCCCGCAGGTAAGGCCGAGCTCCGGGCAGCCGGAGCCAGCCCAGCCGCTGCTCCCGGCCCCGCTGGCCCCCGGGGCGCCCGGCGAAGATGGGCGAAGGGAGTTTCGCCAAACTCTTCCAGAAAAGGTGGCTCCTCCGCTTCGTGCAGAGATATCAGCCCCTGGGAAGCGGCGAGCCGGGAGAGGAGGTGAGGATCGCCCGCGCCTCTTGCCTGGACCTGCTGGAAGAGTTTGTGTAATTGGGGTTGGTTTCGGGTGCTTCGCCCGCTCTGTCCCGCCGGGAACTGCGGATCGCTGTCGCTGCTCTGTCCCCGCTCTGTGCTGCTCCGGCAGCCGGGGATGAGCAGGGAATGAGCTGGGTGTTGTTTGCCAGGCTCAGGGAGCCATGGAGAGCCTTGTTCCTGTGCGATAATCCAAAGGCACGGAGCTGAGGCCCGAATCCTGCCCAGGAGCACCGATCCCTGCTCTGAGGAGGTTCCAAACTGAGGAAGAGCGTGGGAGAGCCCTGGCAGCTCTCTGGAGGGTGGGCACAACAGGCGAGATGGAGAGCAGGGCTCTCCTGTCCCCAGGGTACCCCTGCCACCAGTGCTGGTCACTGGCAGAGGGGCTGGGACCCCCGGGCTGGGACCACTGGGCTGTGACTCAGGGCTGGTAACCAGCAGCCAAGGAGAGTTTTGGCTCAGACCCCCAGAGTCCACTTGGAAATACTGCTTTGCTTTCCTGAAAAAATGGAATGATGAGAAAACGATTCTCATTTTTCCTGAAAAATGCTGCACTGGTGTCCCCTTCCCTGCCCTCAGTGCCTGTCCTCAGTGCAGATGGAGTGGCCAGTGGTGGTTTGGGTGGCATTTTTTCTGTTCTTGGTTTTTTGCCACAAAATCTTCCAGTCTGGGATTATCTGATTATTTGCTCGGCACAAGGTTTCTGTGGCTCGAGCCCCATTTTTTCTCCCACGTGGCAGAAGACTGGTTGGGTGCTCCGCCACGTGAACCCCGTTTGTCTAATTCCTTCAGCACGTGGAGTTAGCCCTCACTCCCATCCCAACGAGTTGCATCCACACACTTGGAGAGGTTGATGAGCTTTTCCTGACTGACTGAGGCCTTTCCCAGATACCATTCCAGCTAATCCCCTTCCTGAGTCTTGTCTGTCCAGTGTGGGGTTGGGTCAGTGTTACAGGGAGAAGAAAATGAGACACTGAACTCTTACCCTGCAGAGTGCATCGGGTGATGCTGCTCTGCACTGCTCACCCAGAGCTCAAAATCCCGGGAAAAAAGAAGATCTTGATGAGGCCACAGAAAGTCCCTGCAACCTGGCTGGGTGGCAAGCTGAGATTTCTGATTGCACGTAGGCAGGAGGCCACTGGCAATTAGGCTGGCTTGTTCTTAGGCTGCACCATTTATGCTGTGCCAAAATAAATAGTGACATGTATTTACTTCCAAATCTAAACCCCTCTTGAATTTCAGCTCTGCTCCTTGCAGAGAGTGGTCTGTGTACATAACAAGGGAGGGAGGTGAGGAGAGCTTTGGCACGGGGTAGGAAGTAGACAGCAGTGTAAAATGAAAATGAGAACTTGGTAAATCAAGAACTTATTCTCAGAGAATGATTTAGGCTGGTAAACGACTCATTTCTCTCCTACTTGATGGCATTTTGCTTCTTTACCTGAAAGTAGTTGCAGAGCACTTTCAGCCTTATAAATATTTTGGTCAAGGCACTGTGCTGGGCCATAAAGGTGTGATTCCAGGTGATCTGATGGGATAAATGCCCAAAGTGGGCTGTGAAGGAAAGCCCCAGTGCTGTCCCTGTGGGGTGATAGCCAGTTCACCTGTGGCCACGGTGTCACCTGGAGATGGCAGGGCACTCACCTGGCCCATCAAAGCACACACCCAGCCTGTGTCCAGACTCTGCTGTGCATGCTTTAACTCCTTTTCTGCAGTGCTCCATTCAGAACCAGGGGAGTTTTTGCGGGGCTGATTCACAGTTCAGAGGAATTTTGCATTTCCCACAGAAATCTGAAGAACAGTCAGATATTTTTCTTCTGAGCATCCCAGTGTGTGTGCACATGCACAATCACACGTGCCTGTGTGTGTGGAAGTGGGAGAAATCCCTGGGCACTGCAGGGCAGCCCCTCACCTGCAGGGCTGAGGGCTGCTCTAGGCTGGATTCTGGCTTCTGCCTGCACCCCTGGGACATGGGCCTTTTTGCCTGCCATGTCCATCTAAAAAAAATAAATGTAAAAGGTTTTGGAGAGAATGGTTTGATTTATTAATTGCATTTTTGGCGGGGATAAAGTTTAATGTTTGGAAGGGTTTAATGGAGGCTGAATAACCCAGCCCACTCTGGATTGCAGGCCATTAACTGGCCCCAAGTAACCTAAGACAGGGAAAAGAATATGCAAAGCCTCAGCAGGGGCAGAGGTGGGGGAAAATCCCGAGGACTGACATTTTGGGCTGTTTGCCAGAGTACACAAAAAGGGCTGTGTGCTCTGCAGAAAAGCCCCATGCTCTCTTTCTCCCACATGGGCTCCTCGGCGGGGCGGCACAATTGATGGATTGTTTTGGGATGAGGGATGCTCAGGTACCTCCGAGGTGGCTCCCAGCCACACCAGCCGCCCTTTACAGCCTCCAGTATCTCCTGATCTTGCAAAGCAATAGATAAACTGATAATTCCCCTTTTGTTATTTCTTCCTGCCCTGCTGTATGGAGCCTGTGCTCTTGTGCCAAAAGGATAAAGGTTATAAATGTAAATGGAGATCGTGGAGAGCCCACATCTGCTTTGCAATGTAAATACAAAAGCCAGTAATGGCCAGGAGAGGTTTGTTTATGAAGAGATTTGCACAGGACACTGCCTGGTGCTCCACATCCAAGGGGTGGGATGGGATTGGGGCACGGGGGCTCTGCAGAGGAGGAGCAGCCCCACTGCTGCATTTCCAACCTGTGCACCTCAGGGGTTGTTCTGGTGGGGAAGGCTGTGCCACGTTCATGAGGGAAAATCCCTTACAGGTGTAGGTTCAGCAGTGCGAGTTAACTCATCCCAATAAAGCTGTTCCTGTCACAACAGCCCCTGGCTGGCTGGAGCAGGGAGCTGCCAGCATTTCTAGAGAAACCACAGAGGGCTCAGACACATCCAGAGCCTTTGTCATTTATTTCCTCCACACCTTTCAGAAGGTAAATATTGCTGCTAGAGCTGGGCCCTGCTTCCCTTGCAGTCCTTGGGGACTGCAGGCATGTTCTCCTGTCCAGGTCTCTTCCTGCCCTCCAGCTGCTTTCATTAAAATTTAAACTCCTCCAGAGCAGAGCTGTACCTTGATACCTGTGTGTGTCACCTGCAGCACAGAGGAGCCTGCCGAGGCCACGTTCATCAGTGAATTCAGGGATGTGTCTATCCATGGCAGCCCTGTGTTTTCTTCCCACAAAACCCTTCCACCTCCGTAAGTGGCTTTTGGGATTTCAGTGTCTGGAGGTCAACAAAGTTACAGGGAACTGATGAATTTGTACAGTCAGGCCACTCAAACAGGGATATAAATCAAGAGTTTTAAACGTGGAAAGGGTATTTTTGTCCCCTCTCCAGAGGTCTCTTGAGGAGATGTGGAAATAAGGGTGATGTCCAGTGCTAGGATGGCTCAAAAAAGGGAGCAGGACTGCAGCTTCTTTGGGCAAAATGGGGTCACCAGCTTGAGGGAGCAGGAAAATCCACAGAGATCTTGGGGAAATTGCTGGGGGTTTGTAAGGGCAGGTTGATCTTGGGACAAAATGATTTCTAAATGAGCCCTGCCCAGACCAGGGGGTCCCAGCAGACTCCTGTGCTTTTCCACTGGGAGCAGGGGGGGCTGGCACCCCTCGTGCTGGCAGCTGAGCTGTGGGTCAGGAAATGGCCATAAAAAGGGCTGCAACAGATGGACCTGGCTAAAGCCTGTTCCAGGAGCAGGGCTTAGAGATGCTCCGAGCTCTCCAGAAGCCCCAAGACTGAAGCCAGAGAGAACAGCCAAGGGCACTCTCTGCATTTATGATTTCCTGCATTTATGATTTTTTGCATTTATCTCGGGCTTTAGATTGCAAAGCCCTGGATGCTCCTAGAAAGCTCCAGATTATCCAGGGGAGGACCAATTCCCCAGATAGCACTGCAGGAGGATGAGCCAGTCCTGAGTGCATCCCAGAGCAAGCATTCCAGCGTGCTGGGAGCTGGTGCCAAGTGCCTGCCACGCTCTCTGGGAGTTCCTTTGTTAATGAACACACACTCCCGTGCTTTGTGAATGAAGGAAAAAGGGACGGAACTCCCTCCTGTCCCTTGGGGAGGGTGAGATTTCTCCTTCTCTGTACTCAGCCTGCCACAGTGATCACAGTGCCTTCATCGTGGGCCTGGCAGAGATTTTGGGAATGCTGCTGCTCTGGGAAGTGCATTGTTGAGAAGGAAGTGAAGGGAATTGAAAGGGAGGGGTTGGGATGCTGAGGGCTTGGGCCGCCTGGATGGGGCAGGAAGGGTTTATCCTGCCTGGAGGCAGCTGCAGAGTCAGTGGTGGAGCAGAACAGCCCTGGACACGGGAGGGGAGATTTTGCTTCTCCTTCTGGCTCACGTTTCTAGCTCACGTTTTCAGTTCACTTATTATGTACATTTTTTTATTTCATTTAATTCAATTTATTATGTACATGATTTATGTAATTACATGATATTATGTATTCATTTGCTACGTTCAGTTCATTTATTAATACACGAGGGAAAAGGTGTTTTCCTTTCTCTGAGCGTCCAGTCTGGGCTGTGAGACACCGACACCTCAAACAGCACAAACCCTTCCTGAGCAGCACCGTGAGCTTCTCCCTTTGGCTCCCCAGCTCATCTCAGCCTCTCTCCCCCCACGAGAACGTGGCCCTGGTTTTAAAGCTGTGATCAGGATTAATTAGAGCTGGTATTAGAGCGCTGAGATTTGGGAAGTGCTGCACTGGCTGAAGGTGCCCAGCTGGCGAGGGGAGGGAAGGGAAAGGGATTAAGGGAAGAATCAAGGAGGTGCTTTAATCAAGGAAAGCTTTAATTAACACTGCTCTCACCTAACGATGGCTTTGTTGTGTTCACTCAGCCCCGCGAGGAGTGTGAGCTGAAAATCATCGAGCAGGCGAATGAGGTGGCGGTGCTGCCCCCGAAGGATGCCTGTAAATGCCACAAGGAGGACCTGGCAAGAGCTTTAAACGTAAGGATTCGTCTTCGGGAATGTGGGAAGGGCCTGGGCTGCAAAATCAGCCTTTAATTGACTTGCAAACTCCTGGAGTGCCCGATCCCTCTGCCTTTTGTGGGATGGATCCTCTCCTTGGCTGGGCTCGAGAGTCCACAGCGTCAGGGAAAGCTTTAGTGCTTGGCTATATTTTGGTTTCTGACCTCAGGATTTTTTAAATCCAGGCAGAATAGATTTCATCCCTTCTCATTCTGCTCCCTTTGAATTTTGTCAGGGTGTGTTTATTTTTATGTTCTCTTTAAATACACAGCATAACCAGAAATTACTTCTTTCTTTTACTATTTTAGACTTCTAATTTGTCATCTATGATATAATTTCTCCCTTTTGGAAATGTACTTTTTTTTTTTTTTAATTAACTTGTGCTTACTTTATGGGTTTCTGTGGTGGCTGGTGGTAAAATTGTACAGTTTAACAAAAATACATATTTAAACAGAAAAAACAACAGACAGATTTATTTTTTCATGTGGGACTGAGCCATGAAGATCCTGCCTAGTCTGCTGATAGGGGTTTAATATAAATTGGGCATAACAGGTTTTCTATAACAGTAATATTAAATGTTTGGGTTGGGTTTTTTTCCCCCTCTAGGTTGACTTACAGACTGGACTCTCTGAGTTTTCCGTGCTCCAGCGCCGCTTAAAACATGGCTGGAATGAATTTTCAGTCGAGAGCACAGAGCCAATATGGAAGAAATACCTGGACCAGGTAAGGATTCTCTGCACAGATCCTCGTTTCTTGGCAAAAACTAAAACCCTGCTGGGCTGCTCTGAGCGAGTGTCTGCATTGAAATATTCAGGGTTTCGCCTTCCAGAGGCTGAGCCTTGGAACAGGCTGTGCCCTGGACACGGGAACTGCTCCTTCTCCTGGGAAAACCACTGCGAGGTCCCTTTGCAGCTCACCGAGGGTGCAGATAACATCTTCAAACAGAAATGAGCCTTTTTATCTCCACACAGCCCACAAATCAAACGCTGTAGATCAGGGGCCTGATTGCTGGAGCATATTTATTCCCTTTAAGGCAAGTTATAAATCTGTGAAGGTTTGAGGAGAGCCAGTGGTAGCTGGAAGATGCTCTGATTTTGGCTATCCCTCCAGAAAAGGGTCAGCTGTGGAGCTCAGGGGGGTTTTAGGGTCTCTATCAGTGATATTTGTTATCTTCTCTTTCTCCAGCTGAGTTATCCTTGAGTTTTGCTTTTATTAACAATTTCTCATCAATATTTAATATATCTTTCAACTCTCATTGAGAGCTCTTGACCAGACAAGAAGGGCATTTGTTTGTTTGTTTGTTTTTATTTTTCATTTCCAGCCAGTGGTTTGACTGATCTCCTTGCTTAACTGAATCACAAGGATTTGAGTTGCTTTGAAAGACTTCATTTTTATTTCACAATTTATCCCTGGTTTTCACATGATTGATATTCTTTAAGCTTTTGGTAATCATCACTGAACCTCTTCAAGGATTCTTTTATTCCTGATAAAAATCAAGATGGTGGGTTTTTTTCTGATCAGCCTTAAGAACCAGTTTCTCCTAGGAGGACACCAAAGGGATTCTTTGGTGCATCTCTGATCCTCCTGCAACCTTTTGGTGCCCCTGGTCCTGCATCATTCACAGCCCTCAGCAGCCCCTTGCTGTGGCTTTTTCCAGCTGCTGTTTTTGTAAACATCCCCTTTAGCCTCGGTTTTCTAAAGAGAAATGGAGGGACTTTCACCTTTGGATCCAGCCAGGAATAAATTTAAACCCTGGCTTTCCTGCTGAGCATCACCACACAGCTGTTGCACAAAGCAGGCAGATTTATCTTTATCTATTTAATTCCCTTCCATCAATTCCCACATCAGTCAAACAGAGCTGTAATTCTCTCAGGTAGGAAAAAGAAAAATCTCTGTCTAAAAGTGAAACAAGTGAGCACCTGACTCCCCCAGCCCTCGGTCCAGCGAAGATTTGAGCAGATTAATTAAAGAAAAAATGAAAAAGAAGACGAAAGAGGATTTCTGGTTTCAGATTCTAAAAAGACAGTAAAGTTTTTTGTTTGTTCTCACTGTGCATCCAAGAAGCTTTTGGAATCAGCTCTGTGCCATGTGCCTGCAAAGGGGAGCACTGCCTGTGCAAAAAGGGGAAAAATGGGGGGATTTGTGTGATTTGGTGTGAGCTCTGTCCTGCTGGTCCCCAAGGCCACCTATCACTCGTGGGGCAGGAACTGCAGAAACCTGACCACGATGCAAGGAGGGTCCCTGCAGAAAACCATCCAGAGACCATCCCTGAGGGGACCCTCCCTGGTGGCATCTGCAGCCAGTTCAGCTCCAGCACCTCTGATTCCGTATTTTTCTTGTTTTGTCAGTTCAAAAACCCCCTCATCCTGCTGCTGCTGGCCTCGGCTTTAGTGAGTGTCATCACCAAGGAATACGAGGACGCCGCGAGCATCACCATGGTAGGTGTCACCTGTCCCCCATCCCCAGAGTGGGTGGCACCTGTCCTGCATCACCATGGTGTGTGACACCTGTCCTTTATCACCATGGTGGGTGTCACCTGTCCTTTATCCCCAGGGTGTCACCTGTCCCCCATCCCCACAGTGGGTGGCCCCTGTCCTTTATCCCCCATGGTGGGTGTCACCTGTCCTTTATTCCCATAGTGGCAGTCCCTGTCCCACATTCCTGTGGTGGGTGGCCCTGTCCTCCATCACCTTGGTTTGTGACACCTGTCCTTTGTCCCCATGGTGGGTGTCACCTGTCCCATATCACCATGGTGGGAGCCCCCTTCGTCCATCTCCATGGTTGCTGTTACCTGTCCTTTGTCCCTGTGGTGGCTGTCACCTGTCCCTTGTCCCTGTGGTGGGTATCACCTGTCCTTTATCCCCCATGGTGGTGGCCCCTGTCCTGCCCCCATTTTTGTCTCTCAGTGCCCACAGCTGTCATTGCCCTCTGTCCCCAGGCCGTGCTCATCGTGGTCACCGTGGCCTTCATCCAGGTGGGTTCTGCAGAGCTCTGCTCCATGGCCATAGCCAGCAGGAAAGAGACAAAGAGGCCTCTGCTGTAACTTGGCTTTCTTCTCCCTTCTCCTTCCAAAGGAGTATCGCTCGGAAAAGTCTCTGGAAGAGCTCAACAAGCTGGTGCCCCCTGAGTGCAACTGGTGAGACGTGGCTGCAGCAGGGGGTCAGCAGGGAGTGGGGCTGAGAGGGCAGGGCCAAGGGGAGAAGAAAATTATTCCAGAAAATTATTCCAGAAAATATTATTCCAGAAAATTATTCCATCCTGCCATGCACAGAATGTGAACCTGGTCCCTGGAGGGGTGGCACGATGAATGGGTGCAGCTCCAGGTCACAGGGAAAGGGAATGAAATAATCAGTATCAATCAGAAATTATTAGAGTTTTTGTTTAATTATTAGGAAAAAAAAATAGAAAAAATTAGAAATAAGGAGTAAGCACCCTGTGGAATTGAATAAATGCTAAGAGACAGGAGAGTCCCAGAAAAATCCTGTTCCCCATCCCTGCAGCATCCTGCATGTCACTGTCTCCCCAGGCAGGAAAAACCTCACCTGTGTATATATTTTGTTGCTTTAGGGTTGTTTTTCCCCCAAGAGACAGGCACAAAGCAGCACCTGAGCGCAGGTGCAGGTGGGATGGGGTTCCTGTCCTACCTGGGGCTGCACACGTGTGGGGCACAGGCACAGCCAGGTCACAGCCCCTGGAGCAGCTGCAGGGCGGGTCAGACACCGCTTTCCCCATGGCTTTGATGGTTGTTATCAGGGCTGGAAATTACGGGAAATGTTTTTTCTATTTACGTCTTTGCAAATCGGTTTTGTCGCGGCCAACAGAAATAAGTTGTGAGGCTCGGGGGAGCCTTGCCCTGCCAAAGAGGTGTGGGGTTTTCCTCTGGTCCAAAGTTCACCCTGGAGCTTACAAACCCCACTGTTGGTGCTTTATTTATTTATGATATGACACCAGGAGCATCCAGCTGCCTGGAAGGCTCCACTTTGAATGCAACACTGGAATGCCAGGGGTAATTCTAGCTTTAAAAAGCCTCTTTTTAGGTTCAGGAATCTGCAATTCATTATTTAAAGCATGAAAGCACAACTTCTTATTGCTCCTCTGCTGTATAAACAACGTTTAAGTCACCTCTGAAATGTAAATCATCCATAACCCGCCCATCTGTTTATGAATTAAAACCGAGCCCAAACTGAACACAATCCTCTGCTCATTGGGATGAAGATCTTCTGTTCTTATTTACATTGGAAGCTCTTCGGGGCAAGGCTTCTTGCTTTCTTGCCAGCCACATTCCCAAGCCTGCAGAAGGAATAAAAACCTCACAGCCTGGTTCCCTTTCTTCTTTTTGTTTTTTTTTTTCCATTTTCCTCATGTAGCCTAAGGGAAGGAAAACTGCAGCACCTTCTAGCACGAGAGCTGGTGCCTGGAGATATCATCTACCTGTCTGTGGGTGACAGGGTTCCTGCAGACCTCAGGCTCATCGAGGTAAATAGAGCTGGAAACGAGCCTGGCTGGGAAATTCCTCGTCTTAACAATGCCAGAAATGCATCTTTTTAATTAGGTTACAGATCTGCTGGTGGATGAATCCAGTTTCACTGGAGAAGCTGAGCCTTGCAACAAGACTGACAGCGTGCTGCTGGAAGCTGGGGACATCACCACGCTGAGCAATGTGGTTTTCATGGGGACCCTGGTGCGGTACGGGAAGGGAAAAGTGAGTCCTGACATCACTGATCTTCTCCTGGGCATTAATTACAGATGCCTTTGGTGTGGGCATGGAGGGACAGGAAAAGGTGAATGACAGAGGGCAGGTTAGGTTGGATATTAGGGAGGAATTCTTCCCTGGGAGAGTGGGGAGGCCCTGGCACAGGGTGCCCAGAGAAGCTGCCCCTGGATCCCTGGAATGTCCAAGGTCAGGTTGGACAGGGCTTGGAGCAGCCTGGGATAGTGGGTAGTGGAAGGTGTCCCTGTCCACGGCATGGGGTGGAACAAGATGGGCTTTAAGGCCCCTCCCAACCCAAACCAATCTGGGATTCTCTGGGGTTTTCCACCTCCATCTCTCTTTTTCCCTTTTTTCAGGGCGTGGTTATTGGCACAGGTGAAAATTCCCAGTTTGGCGAGGTGTTCAAGATGATGCAGGCTGAGGAGGTAACACAGTCCCTCTCTGGGGACATTTGGGATATCCTGGATGAAAGTTTGTGAGCAGGAGCAGTCCCAGGAGTCAATGCTCTGGGTTCAGTTCTGCTTCTGCCACAAAATGCCCGTGTGAGTGAGGGACAAGTGGCTGACAGAGAAGGACAGGACAGGCTCTGCCTGTTGGAGGGCTGAGGGTGGGAAAAGCACAAGGGACCACGTACTGACAACCAGGACTGCGTGGGTCACTTGCTCTGGGCTGATCATCATCCTCCCCTCCCACACAACCACCAAAGGAAAACCAGCAATCTCTGATTTTTCCAGACTCCCAAGACACCTCTGCAGAAGAGCATGGACAGGCTGGGCAAGCAGCTCACCCTGTTCTCCTTTGGGATAATCGGTGAGTGGGATGCAAGGCTCACACTCGCGTGGCTGTGGGATTCCTTTGTGCCCCAGGGCTGCTCTTCCTAAAGCACTGCTGGGTCTGGGGTTACCTGGACTTTGGGGGTTCCAGCAGAGACAGCAGGAGAGATTTGGTCGAACTGAAGGAGAGATCTGGGTGCCTCATTGCATTTTTAGCTCTACAACAGGTTCTACAACAGGTTTAGTTCTACATCAGCTAAAACAGGTTGGAGATTTTTGAAATTCTTTTTTTTTTTTTTAATCAGATTATTTACCCTCCCAGGTTTGATAATGCTCATTGGCTGGTTGCAAGGGAAGCGTCTCCTCAGCATGTTCACCATTGGAGTCAGGTGAGGACTGGAGAGCCCTTTTCTCTTTGATTCCTAATGAAATTCCCTGTTCAAAACAATGGACATTTCACATAAGAGAACTTGAGTAAAAAAAACCTTTCATAGATGCATCTTTCTCACGCACTGGCAAAATTAATGTGAGGTTTAAACAGAGTGGAGAAAAACAAAATCAAGCTGGAGGGTTTATTTAATTTTGTAAACTGTTATCTTGAAAATCTTCACTGGCATCTCCACCTCATCCTGCTGTGAATGCCCTTTCCTATCTGTGCTATGAATTTAGTGGGAGTGTACCAACAGCAAATATTACTCTTTCCTGTTCCTACAGGATTTATATCTAAAGAAGGGAATGCACATCTCATCCAGCATAGAAAAGCATGCACAGCTTCTTTAATCAACCACAATTTTAAAAAGTGTTTTCAGTAGTGCCCATCAAAACCTCTTAACTTGGTGTTGTCATGGCTCTAAAATCAATTCTTAAAAAAAGATTTTAAAAAGTGTTCTGTGGAAATAAAAAAAAAAAAATATCCCAGGTGAGGAGACAACAGAGGAGCCAAACTGACTCAGTGCCACCTTCCTGTCGCCCAGGGGGATGTGGTGGCAAAGAAAAGTGGTTAATCCTGAGTTTTGGAGGGCAGATGATGGTTTTGTAAAGTCTCCTGGCTTGCATTTTGCACATGCCTAGAAGCATTCAGAGTTTCCCAAGGAATATCTAATATGGAATATACAGACTGTGGCTGGATTTTTCCAGCATATCAGGTGTTGCAGGTTTTGAGGGTGAGGACATTTGGGGAGCTGGTTCTGTCCCCCACATCGTGGGGCAAGAGGGGAGGTGAGGGCTGCACATGGCCAGGAGCCAGTGACTGACGTGTGAGCCCTCATGCCAAAGAATATTCATCTCCCATCCCCAGAAAGTTAAAAAATGAAATGAAATCCAGCCTCTAAATCCCTGCTTAGCCAGAAATCACTGCTCTTTGGCAAGGTAAAGAAGAAGAAGAACCGCTCTGTCAAAATTCTCCAGGAAAAGGTCGAAGGGCTGGATAAATATCCTGCTTTTGCATTCACAGTGTGCCAGGAGTGCCAGTGGTTATCCCCCTCAGCCCCTTTGGCACCTTTGGGTCAGTTTTTGTGGTTTGGGCCCCGTGCTGAGGCTGTTTTGTCTCTGCTGTCCCCAGCCTGGCCGTGGCTGCCATCCCTGAGGGCCTTCCCATCGTGGTCACCGTCACGCTGGTGCTGGGAGTGCTGCGCATGGCCAAGAAAAAGGTGATTGTGAAGAAGCTGCCCATAGTAGAGACCTTAGGTAAGGTTGCAAAGGGGCCACATGGGCTTGGTCACCTGCCAGGCTCCAAAATCTGAGCTGGACAGCCACGGGCTGGCCTCAGGAGCCTTGGTCTGATACAGAAGAAATAAATTTGGAATAGGTTTACTGGGAAAGAGCGACCCACTCAGAATTAAATGCATTTTCTGCCCTGTCTTTCTCACCCTTTTCCCTTATTTTGGTGGTATGAGCACAGGCACGTGCCTGGAATGGTGCAGCCCAGCCCACGGGGAGCAGAGCCCCTCTGCAGACACACATTGGGTTAAAATCTTTGTTCCCCCTTCCTCTCCATGCTCTGGGATCCTCCTGCAGATCCATCCTGTCCACTTCTTCAGTGTCTGGCTACTAAAAAACCTCCCAGCCCCTCAAGTCAAGCTTGGCAGCATGAATAACGGCATTTATCCTCCTGCAGGCTGGGTGAGCATCTCCCTGCTCTCCAAAAAGTCACGGGGAGAGGGACAGAGGGGGACCTTGAGAGGGCATCCAACACATCCTCACAGCTGCAGGGCACAATGAAATGGGATGGAATTGTTCTTCCATCTCCCCTTATCTTTAATTTGTCCCTTACTACCAGGTGGCTGCACTCCAGACTTTGCTGCTCTGCCCTGGGTCAGGGTAGCAGGGATATGAAGGAGCAGACACGGTGTGTGTTTAGCACCACTCATTAAATGCACGATAAATACTGAGCCCGGTCCGTGCAGTTCCCAAAATCTGCAGCTAAAACCTGTCCTCTTAGGAAACACTGCTATTGTTTGAACTGCTCTTGTTTGTTCTGCAGTTAAGGAATCTTATCACCCCGATTTTATTGTCCCTGCCCTGACCCAGGACATCTGAAACGGCTTTTCCCTGGTGAGGGAATTGGTTCTGGTAGGGCTGCACCCACAGAGGCGGAACTGCAGGTGCAGAGAAGGCACAGCCAAAACGGCCTGCTAAACTTCTGAGAAGGAGAAAAACAATCCTTTAATTATCAGGAACTGAAAATGAGGCATTGGAGGTCACAACTTTGCTCTCTGCTAATCCCTCAAAGGTGTGATTCATTTAATTGCAGCCCAATCTGCTTTATTTTCCCTCCAGGCTTTTACCTGGGGGTCACTGTGCTCATGAGGGTCTGTGCCTGAGCACTGTGATCACCTGCAGAGCCAGGGAAGATACTCACACTCAGAAGGGACCTGGAGCCTGATCCTTGTTTTGTATTAATTTCCCCCCTTCTTGGGAATAGAAACTATCTGGAAAGTGGTGTCTCTGCTGATTCCCCCTTTTGTGGTATTTTGTAAATGGGCTCTGGAAAAATGTGCTTTACTGGATCAGGACTGGCACAAAGAGAGCAAAGGGGCAGTTTCAGCTCTTAAATATCGATCTTTGAGTATTTTTTGTGACAGGCTTTAACCCATCTCCTCTCACAGAGCCTTGGTGAAGCAGGGGATGGTTGCTATTCCTGATTTAGACAAGTAAGGCTTAATTGGTAGGATGGGAATTGGGTCTGTCTGTTTGGAACAGAGCAGCTGCTCTGTTGTGTGATATTGCAACTCAGAAACATTGACCAAGACAGTGTGACCCTCTTCAGGTGTCCCCTACCACACCTCACACCCAAATGATGCTCCAGTGTGCACTGAAATCCTTTCCTGCCCCGTTAGGAAGCTCATCCATTTCTTCCCCCTTCCTCCCTTTCACCGGTGCAGTTTAAACACAACCATCAGTGAAACTTGTCCTCCCTCTTCCCAGTCTCTGGGCTGCATTATTTCACCAGTTCTGACCCAAACCATCCCAATCCCAGGCTGCTGCAATGTCATCTGCTCGGACAAGACAGGCACCCTGACCGCCAACGAGATGACGGTGACGCGGCTCGTGACCTCGGACGGCTGCCAGGCAGAGGTGGGGACCAGGAGCTGACCCTGCTGGGATCCAGCAGCACGGCCTTTGCCTTTGGTTCACTCAGACCTCAGCGAGGGAGGCTGGCTCAGCCCCAAGCCAAGCAGTTTCTTGCATGTTTCTTAAAGAGAAGGGATTTTTGTGGCCCTGGGAACAAGCAGAGGTGGGGCTGAGGGTACAAAACCTGTTCAGAGATGTTCACTGGCATAACCTGCTGTTCCCTGCATTTATTGTAAATACTGAAACCAGCCATTGATACTTACTGCTCCATCTCCTGCAGGAATATTTATCATAAGAACAGCTCCATTCTCTGCTTGGTTTGTTTCCTCTCTGTGCAAAATGAGGGGAAAATGCAAAATGTGAGGCAGAGGAGACAGGGAATACGCTTACTGAGACTCAAAATTAAATACATTTTCTACCCTGTGTTTCTCACCCTTTTCCCTTATTTTGGTGGTATGAGCACAGGCACATGCTTGGAATGGTGCAGGCCAGCCCATGGGGAGCAGAGCCCCTCTGCAGGCACACATTGGGTTAAAATCTTTGTTTCTCCTTCCTCTCCATGCCCTGGGATCCTCCTGCAGATCCATCCTGTCCATTTCTTCAGTGCCCACTGTCCACCTCCTCAGGAGGGCAGGGCTGGAACAAACCCAGTGGTGCCACTGCTGCCAAAGGTGTGCATCTCCCCCGAGTGCAGGAGACCTCTGGAATCACAGCAAACAAGTTCCCTGTAGGACAAACTGACTCCTCTTGTCCCTAAAAAGCCATTTTAATGTGATATTGTCACTGTCTGCAGCCTTTTCCTTTAAGCATTGCTTTGAGAGAGAAAGAAGAACCCCTGCACTCCTTGAAAATGGGAATTTTCTTGAATGCGGCCCCCTGCACACATCTGCAGTCCAGTCCTGCCTGGCAAAGGGGAAATTTCCCATCTCTCTCTCCCTCCCTCAGGTCAGTGGTGTGGGCTACAATGGAGAAGGAAATGTTTATCTTCTGCCATCCAAGGAGATCCTTAAAGAATTTTCCAACATCTCCATTGGGAAACTCGTGGAGGTAAGTGTAAATGATGAACCAGCTTGTCCCAGTTACATTCAATTTTCAGCTGCACAAATAACTTTGGATAATTAGTGTGGAAAAAAAAAACAAACACTTTTGTAATTCTAAAATGGACTGTCTTGCTAAAACATTCTCATGGAAAGACTGAGTGGGATGGAATTCCTGAAGCTTAGCGGTGAAAGGCAGTGATCATAATGCAGGCAGAGATCACAGCCATCAGCTTCAGGAGTCAATGATATTCTGAATAAAAATACAATTCTGGCAGAGGAGGAACCAATACATTTTACCCTGTTCAGGTTTTTAATGTGCAGAGATTCTAGACATCAGCCAGCTACACAGTCAGTTTATAAATTTACTGTGATGTTCTCTGGGTTTCGTGTCAGCTTTACATAAAATTTTGAACATTCAGCTGTAGGCTAAAGTGGAGTGTTTGGGAGGTGAAATGATTTGAGCTGGAATCTCAAATGGAGATTAGGTCCTGTTTTATTCATGCTGCACATTAGAAACAATAGCAGGAGAGACTGAGCTTTCATTTTCATGATCTATCAAGCTCATTAGACGTATCTCATGTTTTCTTGATGCTAATTTATCCAAAGCATAATATTTTACCAAAATATCGGTGTATCTCATGGATTAAGTGGCTTTAGAAAGCACAAGGACTGATCTCAAGTGATGCTGCTGCGGGGAAACCTCTTCCCAAAACTTTTGGGATGTGGCTCCTTTCATTCCTCAGTCTTCCATCATTTCATTTAAAGAGATGAAAAAGCTGTGACTTCAGTAAATGACAAAAATAGCCCATGTAAAGCTGTCCCTCTCTCCAGGCTGGCTGTGTGGTCAACAATGCCATTATCAGGAAGAACAGTGTGATAGGACAACCCACAGAAGGAGCTCTCATTGCCCTGGCAATGAAGGTAAGAGCCTGAAAGTTTAAAATTTTCCTGCAGTTCAAATAAATAAATAAATGAAAAGGCTGGATTTGTGAGGTCTGGCAGCAGAGTGAGGCTGCTTTAAATCCCCCAGACTGGTTTTAGTCCCCCTTTGTCTCCCCTGCCAAGGTGACAGATGTTACCTCTCCCAGCCAGCCTTTAGTCGTGGACAAACACTTTCCTTGAGCTCCTGTGCTGACAGCAATCTTTGTTTGGCGGGGTTAGTCCTGCAGTTAGGCTGGGTGATGCGTTTCTTTCGGGCTCAGACAGGACAGCCTTTTTTATATTTCCTGCACGTGCCAATTAAGAGTCCAGGAGGGAAGACAAGAGTTAAAAATGGGCAGGAACAGTCCAGGCCACGTTGCCTGACAGAGGGTCACCCTCATTTTGGGTCAGCTGCTGGCTTTTACTTTTTTCCTAGTCACGATTATGTAAAACAAGATGTTTTTATGAATATTGCACTCAGAGCTGTGAAACACCTCAAGGTGTCACCTCATCAGTGTCACCCAGCCATGGCCTCAGCCCTCGGGTGGGCTGTGAGGCACAGGAGGTCCCTGATGAGATGATGCCCCTGCAAACATCCGATCTCACCTCCTGCTTTTAAAGATCCTGACTCTAGCAGTGAAATCATTATTTTTATTTTTATTTTTTTCTTTTTAAACAATGGCATTTCATTTCCCCAAATGCTGAGTTAAAGCCTTTCTCCTGCTCTGGGGTTCAGCAGCCAAACAAGAGCAGAATATGAGGGAGGTTGTCTCTCCTACTTTTCTTTTTAATGTTTTGCTTTGGTGGGAGCTGGGGGACAAAGGTGATCAAAGCAGCTTCCAGTCTCTCCCAGTTCACCTGGAACACCCACACACTCTGCTGGAGCAGGAGTGTATTGATTTGGGCCAAAAGGTTTTGTTGTGAATTGCTTTTTGAGTGTAATTCATCAGGAAATAATTCAAAACCACATCCACAACTGACCATTCTGTTATTTGCTATTTCCTTTCTTCTTTCAAGTAGAGTTGCTGGGAGATAACCCAGAAAAGAAACTCAGAAATCTGCTCAGCCCATTGCTTTGCCATTGGTTTAGGGAATGGACTTGATCCTCCTTTGACCCAAAGCCTCACAAAAAGGCAGGGCAGCTCCCTAATTCTTTAAAAATTTATCAGGAATCAAGCTTCAAACTCCAGTTTAATTTATCCCCTACCAGGCACACCAAAAGGAAAAAATGGGTTTGAAATATGAATTTTGCTCTCCTCGTGTTGTCTCCTGAGCTGTGTGGAATCTGACAGCCTGGAAAGACAGTCAACAGTCAATCCTTGTGATATGGAAAATATATCCAGGTTTTGGCAATGTCCAGTCTCACAGTGCTCTTTTTGTTTTACCTTGCTTCAGATGGAATTAGCTGACATAAAGGACATTTATGTAAGAAAGAAGGAAATTCCATTCAGCTCCGAGCAGAAGTGGATGGCTGTGAAATGCACACTGAAAAATCAGGTAAATCAGGAATTAGCTGACATAAAGAACATTCATGTAAGAAAGAAGGAAATTTCATTCAGGTCCAAGCAGAGGTGGGTGGCTGGGAAATGCACACTGAAAAATCAGGTAAAGCAAACAGAGGCAGGGGCTGGTTTCGTGTTTCCAATTGTGCACCTCAACAATGGGCATGAAATGGTATCTCTTCAGCAAATAATGTTTTCAGGAGTTAACTATGTTGTGAGAAAAGGGAGCAAACCTCAAAATTCCCAGCTTGGGTGGATTTTTAGCTCCTAAAACTGTGTTTGAATGGGAGGAGGGAATACTTCTCATACCGTGTGTCGAGCAGGAAAACAAAAGCTTTTCAGAGATAACTGACAGGGGGAGAGAGAGGTCTGGTGTTTGGGAGAAAACTTCATCCCTTACTGGGTTAAGGAGCTCATTTTGGCTGATATTTTGCTGCGGTTTAAAAACTCACCAACCTTTTCATTACCATGCTGTCTGTGAGGGCTGAACATGAAAAATGGCCAGAGCAAAAAATATCCCATCCTATCCATAATAAATGCCCCTGGGCATCAACAGGATCTTTTCTACCTACAATTAAAGACATAATTCATTTAAAATGTGCTCCTTTTTTTGGATAAAGTGTATTCTCTCCTCTCTTTAAAGGATCAGGAAGATATTTACTTCATGAAAGGAGCATTTGAAGAAGTCATCCAGCACTGCACTCTGTACAACAGTGGTGGCATCTCGCTGTCACTCACGCCCCAGCAAAAAGCCCTCTACCAGCAGGAGGAAAAGAGAATGGGCTCCTCAGGACTTCGAGGTCAGTCCCTGCTGCCCATGTCCCTTAAGCTGGCAGGTCATCTGGCCTAAAACTTTCCTGCTCTGTTGTGGTTAGGATGGGCAGAGGCTCAGTCCTCACAGAACCACGGGATGGTTTGGGTTGAAGAGACTTTAAACTCGTCTCATCCCACCGCCTGCCATGGACAGGGACACCTTCCACTGTCCCAGGGTGCTCCAAGCCCCATCCAACCTGGCCTTGGACATTCCAGGGGTCCAGGGGCAGCCACAGCTTCTCTGGGCACCCAGTGCCAGGGCCTGCCCACCCTCACAGGGAAGAATTTATTCCTAATCTCCGGTATAAGTCTCCTGTTTCAGCTTAAAGCCCTCAATTCTTAGCATCGCTTTCATGATCTCTTCCCAACACTTGTCAGAGTGCCAAGGGCTGTGTCTTAGGTCTGCTGGTCTTTTTTTTGCGGGGGGGGTTGGGTTTTTTCTGGGTTTAAATTAGTGAGTTTGAAAGGAGAAAACAAGCTCTGGAAATGTGAATGTTTCTGTTCCATGGAGTGCTGTGATGGTCAGGGATACTCTCAGGGTGCTGCACTGCAGAGCTTTGTGCTGGGACCCATCTAAGCACTGCTCTGCCACGTTTTGTTTTTGGAGCAGACAGCAACAAAAAGCCACTTTGAAAGGAGTTCCAAACATGGATTTGGGTGCTGAGATTTCTGTTTGAAGCTCGGTTCAACCCTTTGTTAGGCCCAAATCTCTCCATCTCCTGATCCCAACTGCCTGTCAGTGCACAGCCCACGGGAGTTTTATACACGTGTCACCTCCTTCATCACCAGAAACATCCCCTCAGCAACATCTCAGACTTTCAAACAGCAACACAGACACCACTCCCAGGTCGTAAGGAGATGAGAACAAGCCTTGGCAGCTGCATCTGGGGGATGGTGTAGTTCATGTACAGATTCTCCCACCCCGTGTCCTGTGGTTAGGAACTCCCGTGCAGCGCTTGATTTACAATATCCAAATCATCTGCCCTCGTGGCAATGGCAAATTACTGCTCTGAAGGGAAGTGATTAACTCAGGCAGCTGCTGCAGCTTTTGATTCCATCATCAAAGCAACATTGACATGAACCCCTGGCAAAATATCCGTGAGTGATTTAAGGGTGATTGAATGATAAACGGGTGTGCTCCAAGAACAGAGATAAAATGTTCAGAGCCTGGGTGTTTACATGATGGGAGTTTCACTGGTTTAACTGAATTTACATTTCACATTTTTAGGTTTTTTTGAAAAAAGTGTAAGTTTTTGCAGGAATGCTATTGTTTAACTTAGTAGTTTAATAGTGTCTGGTTTAACATAACACTGTCCAGATTTAATCCATCTGCATTTAAGGAAGACATGGTAGACAGCTTAAAATTAGAAAGAAAGAAATCCTAAGAGAAACATGTCAAACAGAAATGCTCTCATTCAGAGAAACTATTTTTTAGTGGACTGAATTTTTGTGTCTGTACAAGATCTGATTGTAATGACTAAAGATCTGCTTTTAATGACTTTATCTGCTGGAAAACAGGCAATTTAATATCTTCTCTAAATATTCCTTTTAAAGCATGGAAATAAATCATTAATGATTTGATCTTGTCCTCTTTTTGTCCCCTCTGTTACCAGTACTGGCTTTGGCTTCAGGTCCAGAACTTGGCAAACTAACGTTTCTGGGTCTCGTTGGAATAATTGATCCCCCAAGGGCTGGAGTGAGAGAAGCTGTTCAAGTGCTGTTTGAGTCTGGTGTGGCAGTGAAGATGGTCACTGGAGATGCCCTGGAAACAGCTGTGGCTATAGGTACCAAACTTTGCTGCTTTCCTGGGGGTCTGTCACATCAGTCAACCGTTTTATCCCTCAATAATCAGCTTTATCATCATTTTTGTGTGTGCAGTAGGGGCTTTAAAGGTCACTGAGTTTTTGCTTTTCCACTGAAAAAAACATTAAGTCGAGTATAGAGCAGCTACGAACTCTGGGCCAAATTCCAGTAAATTGGTTCCACTATTTTAGCGCCAGGAATGGCAAAATCTCAGTCTAAGGCTCTTAAAAGACACAGATAGCGTTGCTGGGATTAGAGAATCCACTGATATACAGACTGTGAGTGCCTCTTTTCTTTGCAGGACAGAACATTGGTCTCTGCAATGGGAAGCTGAAAGCCATGTCTGGGGAAGAGCTGGACCAACTGGCAGAGGCAGAGCTCTCCTCCACTGTCCAAAATGTAATGGCTTCGATTGTATAAAAAAAGCCTATTTCCAATAGCTTCCATCTAATAGGAGATTATATTTTGTCTTTTTGTTTTTTGTTTTTCAGGTTTCCATTTTCTTCAGAACAAGTCCGAAGCACAAACTAAAAATAATAAAGGTACTAAGAGCCTCTGAAATTCATTGTACATCCCACAAAAACAAGGGGCAGGGAGCCTCAGTTCTCTGGATGATCTGCTCTTCCCCAGCAGCATCAGCTCAAACTAAAGGACTGTCAAACCCCAGCTAGAGCACTTGGCACTGTTCCTCTGAAGGTATTAGCTGTGGAATTGGACTTGGTAATCCTTGTGGGTCCTTTCCAACTCAGGACATTCTATGATTCTATGACTTTATGATTTTTCTTGCAAGTCTGGGCCTGGACATACAAAAAAACTAGTGAGGTATTAGCAACTATAAACCAGGAGAATGGTTTTTGAGGGTTTTATTCCCCTCTTCTAATGTCTGCTGCAGTTGTGAGATTCCCTATACTCCTGAAAAAAACTCTCCTAAATTCTTGGTCTGAGCTTTGTCCTCAGTGTGGTGCCGAGTCTGTTTTTACCCTCAGAGTCCAACAGAGCTTCTGATCTTTCAATACAAAAAGAGCACAGCAAACAGTGCAGACTCTGAAGTTGCCAGCCTGGCTTTTCATGTCCCCTCCCACAGGCCTTGCAGAGGGCTGGTGCCGTGGTGTCCATGACAGGAGACGGTGTCAACGACGCCGTGGCATTGAAATCCGCGGATATCGGGATCGCCATGGGACAGGCGGGGACAGACGTCAGCAAGGAGGCTGCCAACATGATCCTGGTGGACGATGACTTCTCAAAAGTCATGTAGGTTTAGAGGTTTTCTCACTCTTCAGCTCCTTTCTGGCTGCCCACTGCGGGAATTTCACTCACAATTGTGTGGGGAAGCTTGGAAAAGGAAGTGGAGAGCCCCAGAGTGGCTCTGACTCGTCTTTGGTTGTGTACATGGCAATGACTTTCCTCCCAAGTTATGCTGATCAAGCCACCTTTCATCTGAAAGCCCAGGTTTCTCATTGCTGTAGCTACCTGGGGATCTGAGAGCACCTAGAAGTCTGAGTAGATCAGAGCTTTTTTTCAGTCAAAATTTGGACTCGCTGATCCTGGAGGTGTGTTCCAACCTTTATGATTCCACCTCATGCTCTGCCTCATCCAGGAAGCTTGGGGGGAAAACATAATTTGCAATGCTCTGTTGGTTCATGACAACAGAGAGAGTGGGCAGGGTACAGTGAGTCTATAAATAGGTCCCGGGCTTGCTTTATGAACCAAAACCTGGCCACGTGACCCAGGTTTTCAGATCTACTCGGTGATAAAAGAATTTTAAGTGAGAAGCTGCATTGACAACCTCCTCCTGGGCTGGGCTCTGAACTTCCACTGAAATAAGGGCTACAAAAGACAATTTGTGTTTTGAGTGTCACGGGGAGCTCAGTGTAGAACTGTGTGAGTGCTCTTGACTTAATAAACTCCCCTCTCCCTTCCAGGAATGCAATAGAAGAGGGAAAGGGAATATTTTACAACATAAAAAATTTTGTCCGGTTCCAGTTGAGCACGTAAGTTCCTGTTCGCTTCAGCTCCTGTGAAAGCACCTTGGGGGTGAGGCCCTGCAGAATAATGTTCTGTGCTTTGCAGGAGCATTTCAGCTTTGAGCCTAATTACCCTGTCAACAGTGCTCAACCTACCAAACCCACTCAATGCTATGCAGATCTTATGGATCAACATCATCATGGATGGGCCGCCAGCACAGAGGTATGGAGGAGTCCACTGAGCAAAATAATCTTGGGTTTAATGTGTCTGACCTTGGCCTAAGAACACAAACCGTTGTGATTCCTCATCAATCATCATCAGTGGTTCAATAAGCTGCACTTTTGCTTCCTCCTGGTCTTTCAGAAAGCACTTCACATTTCTTTGAGGTTTTCTGCATTTTCCTGTTTTATGGTGGAATCACTTAACTATTCTATTTTTTAACTAGGAATGGCCTATTATCCTGAAAGCATCACCTGCTGGTAGAATAGCCAGGGAACGGTGGGGATATGCCCCAAAATCACAAGACGTAGGAACCTCATCCAACTGCTAATTACAACTACAGCTAAATACAATTACAGCGACCACATTATGCACACTCTCAGAGTTGGCTCTCACTCCGGGGTGGGACACTGGTCTGATGATCTAATGTTATTTTAGCAGCTCAATATGCAGAAAAGACCTTTGGTATCAGTGTCATGGACAAATTTGGGGGTTATGTCACCTTGCTTGAATATTCATGCTGTGACCCAAAGAATTGCATCCTCCAGCTCCATCCTGGTTTCTCAGGATGTCCATTTTGGGACACCCTGCATCAATTAACACAGCCCTCTGCTTCTCTTGGAGGCAGCTTGGGGGTTGAGCCTGTTGACAGGGACACCATCAAGCAGCCCCCCCGGTGCATCACGGACACCATCCTCAGCAAATCCCTGATCTTGAAAATCTTCATGTCAGCACTCATCATCATCAGTGGAACTCTCTTTGTCTTCTGGAAGGAGGTGAGGGAAATCTGCTCTGGGATCTTGTTTCTATCAGGGCGGGTGGAGCACAAGGTGAGGGCAGTTTGTGAAGGACATGAGAAGGGCTTTCTGGAATCCATCCCATGGGAAAGGATCAATGTGGGCAGAGGGCTGAGAAAGCAGGGTCAGCTCCCAGCTTGACTCCTGCCTCCCTCTGCTACTCTAATTTGGTCCTTCCAATCTACAATGGGAAACAATTTACTTGATGTGGCATCAATACTTTAAGGGACTTTTCACCTCGAGCTTTCCATTTTCCCAGCAGAAAATGCTAAGTACAATGAATTGCTGTTAGTACTTCAAGTTTCAGTAATTTAATTCAGAATGTTCTTCACTCAGAGTCCACATCAGTTTAAGAATTTAAAATACGGTTGATAAGATCATAAACTTTAAAATTATCAAAGAGAACTGAATGTTACCTATCATAACCAGAACTAGATTTACTCCTTTGTTTTACTACCCTTGGATTTGACTGGCCTCATTTAAGGGAACAGTTAATTCTTCTATTGAATTGGCATATTTCTGTAAGGTTAAACTAACCCCTGAATTTTTGTGTGCTTCCAGAATCCAAAAGGAGGCATAACTCCTCGAACCACAACAATGACTTTTACCTGTTTTGTGTTTTTTGACCTCTTCAACGCCCTGACATGTCGCTCTCAGGTGAGATGGCTCTGTCAGCAGTAATTTCTTGTCTCAAATCACAAACATAAACATTAGGATATCAGTATTTTGCATAGTAAGGGTTTTTTTTTAATGTTATTCAAAGCAGTATGATTTTTATCAGCTTTTTATACAGATAAAATTATCCATCACAGTTCAAGTGCAACTACACTTTCAATTATATAGCTCTAAGTTAGTGTTCACAAAACTTAAAAAGTAATGGAGATGAAATGTAAAGAAACAGGGTGGCATTCAGCTCCAACAGAGATTGGGAAAAGTTACTTTTTATATAATTTTTTTTCCCTTTTCTAGACGAAGCTGATATTTGAAATCGGCTTTTTCCGAAACCGCATGTTCTTGTATTCCGTGCTGGGGTCATTTTTGGGACAACTGGCTGTTATCTACATCCCTCCACTACAAAAGATCTTCCAGACAGAGAATTTAGGAGTGCTAGGTAAGTTGTAAAATAAATAATGCTTTGTTTTTTTTTTTTCCCCTTGAAGTGACTTTAGAAAGCAGATGCTGTTCCCAGTTTGTTCTGTTAGCTCCCAACACATCACTGGTAGGGGAAATCAACCAACAGCTCCTATCTCTGTGTATTTACACAGAGCTGTACTCAATTAGTAGTAGTATTTAATATTATCCCAGCTTAAATTCTGAATTCTGATGTACTGCACCTAAATGCAAGTAAATGGAGACATGCCAAGATTTTACAGCCCTTTATGATGATATTCCTCGGATCATTATGCAGACACTCCCTTTGGGAAGAGCTGGGTTAAACTTCAGTGTCCCAGCTGAAATGTAACAGAGATTTTAATTTATATCAGCAAACCGCACCCTACCACACCGTGTTACATCTACATTAGGCTGTTGTCTCGAGCAGGGGGCATGGATCCCAAATGATTCCTGTTTCCACCCTCCAAGGGGACTATCCCAGCTGTGGGCGGCTGGCCCTTGCAGTGCTGTCCCCAATTCTCAGCTGGCACGGGCATAGCAAGGCCACGTCCCCAGGGGTTCAGCAGCACAATTCCCAGCTGCAGGAAGGCCCTGGGCTGGGAATCCTGCCCAGCTGAGCTCACCTCCACTCTCTCCTGTCCCAGACCTGCTGTTCCTCACCGGCCTGGCTTCCTCAGTGTTCGTGGTGTCCGAGCTCGTCAAACTCTGTGAGAAGCGCTGCTGCCCCCCAAAGCACACGAAGGGACGTCACAACTGACTGAGACTGCTCTAAAACACCCTTGGAGCAGAGCTGTGGTGCAGGATAATCCCAGTCCAGGGCTTTGAGACCCACACATCCTTCCTGAAGGTACCCAAGTGCAGCTGTACCAAGAGTCCTCACACCAGAGACTCTTGTACCTGCTCCTGAGCTGTCTGCAGAGACCTCCAGAATGGCTCCTGGTCTGAACCAAGAGCAGGTGTATTTTTATAACACTGATCTGTATTCCAGAAGGCTGTGCTAACCCCAGACAAAAGAAGTTTCACACCTGTACAGAAAAAATCTATTGTGAATAAACTGAGATTTTATTTATTTAAATCAGAATCATTTTTATTAATAAAAATCTACTGACAAGTGTCTGAGTGAGACTTGTGATTTAGACATGTCCTTTAACGTTTAATTAGAAGAGTGGAAAAGATCTGCCCTGAAACATTTCTTTCCCTTCAATTTATAGTGTCTGTGGATTCCCAGATATCTGGGCTTGACTCAGCAAGATTTTCAAGGCAACTGTGGGGAGCTATCAAACAGAGCAGGGAGCTGAAGTTTTTGTACCTGTGTGACTGACAGGAGAAAAAGGGAAGGCTGATCAGACCCAATGCTCAGCAGTGGATGGATTTAATGGGAAAGGGGCTTATTTCCACATGGATTTAATGGGAAAGGGACTCACTTCCACATGGATTTAATGGGAAATGGATTTGCTTCCACAAGAGCCTGAGAGTAAAGGTGAGTCAGGAACAGAGCAGAGATGTTGAGCTTTGCAGCTGGGTCAAAACTGCACAAAAGGGACTGAGCTGTTCAGATCATAGCTAAGCCCAATGCTGACAAAAGCTTTCTGGACATTTTTAGGCGTATGAGCATGAAGCCCAAATTTCTAAATCGTTAGGTTCGGATTAAAAGAAAAATTGAGTCTCTCCCAAGCCCATATTTTACATTTAAAGAACATTTAAGAATCCCACCTGCTGGTTGGATTAGTAAATCCAACCTAGTAAATAATGTTTCACTGAGACATTTCCTAAAGTGCCAGTGCCAGTTTTCTTCTTGCCCCATCTTAACAGCTTCAAAGTGAAGAGGAAGAGTCTCAGACACAAACTTGTCAAAAAACTACAATTCCAGACGTCACAATGCTATGCTGATAGTCACAAGATGAAGTTTAAGCAGGATTACATTTTGAATTCAGAGTCTATAAAGAAACAGCTATACTCATTAACAATCAAAAAAAACCTGGCCACTGAAGTATTTTTGCTGGAGAGTAGCTTTGTACCATTCAATTTTATTTTTTTTATACCCTTGCAGTTTCAGTTCTCAAAAACAAGCTTCTGCCTTGTAATGGAAGGAAAATAAAGCCTAGCTGTTTATGTTTAAGTGCAGAAACTCAACTGTCTCATCCTGTATGCCATCCACATGTGAGTGTTTAATAGGCTTAGTCACTGCTAAGTGAAAAAGACCTCTGAGACTCAGGGTGGGAGTTTGAGAATGTTCAAACAAAAGCTGCTATCACCACACTCACAGACAGCATCATGTACTTACTACTTACATTGTAAAATTTAGTATTTTTAATATATAGAGAGAAGGAAACTATACAAAATTACCAGTGCAATTATTCTGATGGGTTTTTTTTTCTGTGTGTTACAAACTTGGGAGATTATCTGGTTTCTCTAAGCAAAATACAGCATAAAAGGACATTCTCCCAGGCCTTTCACAGCACTCTCTGTACTGGAACAAACAGCATATAAATGTCCCAAGCATTAGTTCAGGTACTCTACAAGACACACAGTTGAGTCCCAGGATGCCTGGGTGGAGGGATTCCTTCATGCTTTCCTTTCAAGGCTAAATTCATGTTGTTTAATGTAATTTTTAAAAATTAGACCTACGTTAAGGCACATTGTTCAGAATATTTGAATCTGGCTCCCTATGAAAAACAACAGGTGGGGGAAAAAAATCTCATACAAGAAAAAACCAAGGGAAAGGATTTTAAGGAAGGCCACATGAGAGGAAACTAGAGAATTCTGTTGTTTTTCTCTAAGCTGCAAAGCAGACAAACTCATGCCACAACAAAGGGAATTGGACACACTCCTTTTCCTCAGGAGGAGAAAGACTGACAGTCAGAAACACCGATAACTAAACACTTGCTGCTAAATTAGAAATTACAGCCCCTGACAGAAATCAGGGTTATTTTTGACAAGGTAATTACACATAGAATTAGCAAGTTCGAAGTAGTAATTACTGAGACATGGGAACTAATTCAAGTAGAAATAGTCCTGAGTATAAGAGACCTGACAAAACTGGTGAAGAGTCACAAAACAGAGCACAAACCCCAATACCTGCATTTCACATTGTGGAGATTCTTTTCCATAATAGAGTAATCATTCCTCATATGGAAATAAAGTGTACAGCAATCTTCTTTAAACGTTTTACAGACATAACCCTGATTTTTATTTCTTTCACTGATATAGTTATCTGCAGATCCTATTCCCAATTAAATGTGGCTGCTTCTTACTCAGCCTTTTTTACAGACTGAGCTTTTATTCCAATCTCATGAGGCTGCTAAAGAAAGCAACTTCTCTAGAGAATTCCGCTGGAGGTATGGCCCGTTTCTAGGATAAATATGGCTCCAATGCTTCTGGTCTAAGTTTAAAAAGCAACAGATAAGTTTCTGCAGAAACAGATTGAGATGCAGTAGGGATAGTGGAGTACTATAAAACTTGTTGCTGAATAATTATTCTGGACATCCTACAGCTCACATGGAATCACCTGCTGAAAATCTGACTTAGCAAGCCTGAAATTTAATGCTTTAACTGAAATAATGCTAATTAATAGCACGCTTCATATGGCATCATGTGGACTATTCCATGTTCACCAGTGTAAGACATCATTACAGTCTGTATGCTTTGCTGACTAATTTCATTGCATGCAAATAAATATGTGCAGCTGAGGTATAAGAGCTTTAATCAGTGCCTTGAAAAAGTTTTATAAATATATAACTATGTACATATCAATTCTCCAGGACAGAAAGCCATACTGTCAATAACTTCTGCTGCTTTTAATTCAGTGTGCAGACACGATCTATTGGGAATGAAAGCAGATTCACACTCAGCTAGAGCTCAGCCATGCCTAATGATTATGTCCCCAGTTAATTTTTCTGTCCTCCCCAAACAAAACCCTTCAGGCAGAGTAGTGCCTAAATATTACCTAAATATTTTTGACCTAAATATTACACAAGTACAAGGTTTAAGCTTTGTCCCAGACAATGAGGTAAGTTCCAAGGGGGAAAAAAACAAAAGGGTAAAAAATATCTTGTCCAAGAAACACCATCACCACTTGAAGCAAATAAAAGTAAAGGGTTTTTGTGTTACTGTGGCTCCTTTAGCTCTCATCATCATCATCATCTTCATCCTCCTCCATGGGCTCCCGCAGACCTTCGCTCTGGCGGCTTTTTCCAGCCATTTCCAACAAGGCCTGAGCCTGAGGATCCACATCCAGGATACTCTTCTTACCTTTTCTCTTCAAAAGAAAATAAAACACAGTCAATTTAAAATGTCAGGATCAAGCCACAGGGAAGGGACACGCTCAAAAATCTGTAAGCAATGTGGTCTGCAAGCTTGGCACAGCGGAGAAGACGTATTTCCAATTTCAGAATCCACAAATACATCAAATGAATTTTATTGCTGCAGTTACATAAAATAGCCATAAACTGCTCCTGAGATGACAGTGAGCTACTTCAAGTTTATTCAGGTTACAAGCCATCCAGGACATCCTGGTTAACCCCACCTCAGCCTGAAGTGCTGATGTGAAGTTTTTAAAGGAGAGATCCAGTTACAATTCAACATTTTCTGTAAACAGTTTGCTCTGTTTTTCCTTAGAGCTATGTATCCAGGGCACATGAATTTAGTATGAAAAGATGTAAAAATCATAAGAAAATTAATTTTAAAACCCCACCAAACTGTACAGACCAGACAGTTTAATAGGAGAATAAATTGCAGGGATAGAGGAGTTTGGAGAGAGGGCTCCTACTCATTCCCAAAAATAAACCAAGTGCAGAAAGACTGGCACAAACCTATTCACACAAATTTATGGTAAAACAATAGTAAATTCAAAGCTATAGATAAAGAAAGCTTTTGGGTCTCTTCCTGAACTACAGATTAGACTTCACTTGAGAACTTCCAGTGCTTTTAGAAACTCTGGGTTTTAACTGAGCCACTCCAAGGAGGTTCCTCCCAGAGACCGTTCCTCAGTACCAAAAAGGCTTTTTGAAATTCAAAGTCCTGCAATTCTAGCTTTATCACCTCATGGCTCCTGATATTCTTTCTTGTTGACACCCCTCAATAATTCCACCACAGTTTTGCTATTTGCTACAAAACACATGGCACCAATGGTAAAGAAAATGTTATTCACTGCAATGAAGAGAAAGTGTTTAAACAGAAAACTGCAAACCGTGAGCCTTGCATTCCCATCTCCTGTTCCAACCAGGACACAACTTCACAGGTTCAATTCACAATTTCACCTACCCCTGCACTCTCAGGGGCATCTCCCACTGCCCAAACTTCCATGGCATCCAGTGTAAAATCCTCCTTGGCTGACAGCTGGGGGCTGTTGTAGGTGGTGCACCGAGGTTTGGCTTTGCTGTGACCCTTCCCATAGTCACTGTCTATCCAGAGCCCAAAGTAGCCATGCTGTCCACCCATCCCCTGGGGAGAAAACCAGCACATTAAACACAACCTGCACAAGGAAAACACACTGGGAAGGTCAGGAAACCTGAGAATAAGCTGCCATGGTCAGTATTTATGCTACACTTCTGTGGGTAGGTGAAAAAAGGGGATTCTGAGTGAAGACGGGCCTCTGTACCCGCATCTATTATTCCTCAGTACAACTAAAAATTCACCTGAGTGATGCTGCCCTACCTCTGTGCTTCAGAGAGTACAAATATCTGTGACTTGTGCCAGAAATCAAGCTCCTGGCTTTTGTTTATTAACAGCTCCATTTCAAACAGAATGGTAGTGCTCGGGTTTGCTGCCTCCTTTCCATTTAGGAAAGCACCTACAGAAACCAATAATCCAATTTGATGTTGTTCACTTTCTCTAGAGAAAATGAATTCCAGCCTGCTGCAATCCCCAAAGTTATGGGAACATAATGCTCCAAAACTGTAGAGCATTTCCAAGACAGGTAGTGTGTTGTAGCTCTGCAGAAACTCCTCTGCATCTGGAGAGCTCATTTGTGAACTTGAGCAGGAGCAGCTCCTGCCACTGTCATCACACAGCAGCAGCAGCAGCTACTTGCAATGTCTGCACTCTCATTCTGCTGGCCTTTCTCCTCCATAATTCCAAAAGCAGTTGGTGTGGCAGGGAGAGCAGCCAGCAGGAAAATCCTCAGTTACACACATCACTGTTTTGTGCTGCTTCAGGCAGGGAAATTCCCTCAGAGAATAACAAGTGGAATAAATCTGCTCTCAAAAAATAAAGAGAAAAAAAACCAAAAAAACCCACAAAACACTTCCAAACGCCAGCCACAAATCCAATTTCCAAATCATCATTTCTGAATACTTACAAGTCCATTTGGCATAGTCTGTTGGCCATGGTTTAAATACATGTAGTGGTCATTGTACCCTGTGTATGTGTACACAGCCAGAGTGGGGAAAACAGAAAACAAAAAGCACCTGTTGTCACCTGCAAACAGAGAAGACCTCAGGTCAGACACGCAATAACTTAAATTATAAAAAATAATTTAAGCTGAATAATTCAAAGACACCAGTCCCCATCTCAGAAAGCTGGTAGATCTCCCATCAAGGTTTAGATGCATTTTTTATTCTCAGTGAACTCTGTGCAGTCACAAAAATCAATGCAATTACAGCCTGTGATCAAGGGCAGAGTCAGAGGCACCACTAGGACATTATGTCACTGTGTCACCTACCCCAGACTGTATTACAGCACTTAAAACTGGCCAGGTGACAGACCTGAACAAAGTGGTGTGAACACAGACATCCCTAGTTCTTACTGCATTGATACATCAATCAATTCAGAGCTGACAATTTAGGGCAATTTTCACCACGCACAGCTCGGGATTCAGAGGCACCTGTGGTGGGCTTGCCCTGTATGTTTTGTATGTTTCTCTATCGGGAAAAAAATACAAGGAAAAGGAATGTGTAATCAGTGTTAAATAGTATTATACTAACTGTCTGAAGAGGTAATTTTCAAATACTCATTTAGGACATGAATTGAGTTTCTAATGTGGGCAGAGTGAGGATTCCCAGCAACACCAAATACCCATAGCCCATGTTTTTTACTTCACAAATCCATCACAAACATTCTTTCCAAAGAGTTATTCAAAAACCCTCTCTTCTCCCCCGAAGTTTTAAGGGAACAAGAAGTTTAGCTTGATCAAAAATCCTCTGGCTGCTGGATTTTAGAAGGTGGAAAAGACAGTGAACAAATGGCTAAGAGGAGGCTCAGGTGTTCCTGATGAAGGACTGCCATCCTGTGGACAAATTATTTAGACACTAATTCATCATCTGTGCTCTACTTCATTTACTTGCATTTGATTTTCAACCTAAGCAGCTTTAGGGCTTGATAGATTTCCCTGAAAACATGCTCTGTGGTCAATAAGTCCTGCAATTTTAAAAACCTTATCAAGTAACAGACTATAAATATTAATCAGCAACACGCCTGACTGCCATGCTAAGAATACCTTTGCGTGTGTTTTATGTTCTTTGAAAATTAGTGTTATTTTTGCCACAGAAAAATTCAGTTGGAAGTTTAAGAAACATTTTTGTGTCATTAAAAGGGACGTAAAGGGGACAAGATTCTTGTGCCTGTACACAAAACAGGGATATTTACCAGAGATACTAAAGAAAGGAAAGTGAGTTTTACCTTGAAACTGTGGCTTCACCTCCCAGGAGTGAGATGCAAAGCCACCAAAGAGGAAACCATCCACGTCCCTTATGATCACCAGGCAGGGCCCTTTGTTCACTATGTGGGCACACAGCTGTGAGAAGCTTTCCCCGTGGAGCCTGGAGGAAAACAAAAGCTGCCACTTGTGCTGCATCTCTGCAGGCAGGTGGGAGTTGATGTAGATGATGGCTGGGATGTCAAAGAGGCTGACGACTCCTCTCCCTTTGATGCCTTTGCAGAGAGGGACCAGGTTGAGGATGTCGTTGGTCTGGTCTGGGAGGGAATGCAGGACGTGGAGGCCTTGCCTGATGACAACACTGAGGAAAACTGAGATCTGGGGAACTCTGTACACCCAATCCTCAATGACACTTTGGTCAAAATTTGTCTCCAGCAGCTGAGAACCCACAGGTTTTGTGCCATCTAAAGAACAAGACACACGGGGACAGGGGTAAGTCTCCTCATCTGGAAAATAATCAAGTGATTTTAAAGTGTAAACATGATGCTCCATTATTGTAATGGAGAGAAAAATATGAAAGGAGCCAGGAACAGTGAAGTGTCAACTACATTAAACAAATGCAACACAGAACTGAGAAACAGTTACCTGTGGCATTCTTTGGTTGGGCTGCCATGATTTAGAAACACAGACTCCAAGCTACAACTCATGAAATGTTCTTTTACAAGACACCAAAATCTGTTACTAAAATGGTGCAAGACAGACCTATGCTTTACAAAAGGACACAGTCAACAACACATGATAAATTTTATTCAAATAAATATTGTTTAGATGTCCATTCCTATCATTTGCAAGTCAGGCATTTGTAAAACAGACATGTTTCCACAACAAACTGGGACTTCAGATCAAATCTCACCTGAACTGAGGGGAGAAAGACGGTAAGGTTAAATAAATAAAATTCCAACATCATTTTCTAAGCACTAGGTTTGAAATTTTGGTCTCACCCTTTAAATTCAAAGCTGTGACCTAAAGAGAGAAACTCTCATGAGATCAGTGATTGCACAAGCCCTGAAAAATGCTGAATCAGGGCTGCTTACCTGGAAGCCTCAATTCTGACAGCAGCTCAGAAGCCAAAGCTTTGACTCCACTTGAAGAATCCCTTGTATTCTCCAAGTTCCAACCTTTCAGCTCCTTCCTGTAGCTCAGTACATGGACTACAGATGTGATCAGATCCTCTGTGAACTTAAAAAATTAAAACATCACCATTTTGGTATTTTTTAAGTGAAATATCCAAGAGCTTCAAAGGATCATCTGAAGATAAAGTCAAGCAGTAGTGATGCTGTAATCCCAAAGGCAGAAACATCTCTTGCCAGGACAAGTCAGGAACTACAGAAATGCTATTTCGGTGTCATAGGCCTTGAAAAGGATCCTTTTTGAAGACATTTCATACATGTTACTTCACAAAGCCCCTCCATAAAATAGGGAATTGAAAGAGGGAGGAGAGGGTCGATTATGCAGTGTAGGAGCTGCTAGGGAATTACTGTTCTCTGATATCTCAAAAGCCGCGTAGTTGATGCTGCAACTAAAGCTCTAGAAAGCCTTTCACTCAGTTCCCAGAAGCACACACAGCCCTTGCTGGATCTTAACTAGAGCCCTGCTCTTCTACTGTCCCCCCAACACACATTTAACTGCTCGTTTACCTCTTGGATTTGTTTGCCCTTCAGAGGCCCTCCCGTCTTGGCGATCATTCTCATTATGATGCTAATCTTCTCATCTGCATTCCCTTTTAAGAGGTTCGACATAAAAATCACGAACTGCTCCTTAGCGATCTGTTCACTCAGCCCGGATGATTTTCCAGGCAGGTCAATGCTTTTCATCCCATTGTACAACCGAGCAGTCATCGGCTCTGGCAGGGGCTCCCGGGTGTGTGCCTGCAGTGAGAGAAAGAGCAAACAGCAACATTTTACACATAAAGAATAACTGAGGTGCTCCAGGTAATCTGTGCTGACATACAGTCTGTAGTACCAGCAAAAAACTTTTGTCAACGAACTCCTTTGCCAAGAGAAAAACTAAAAATCTCTATTTTTATAGTGATTTCTTTTTTTTTTTTTTTAGTGATTGAGGTTGATACGGTTTTTTCTGGAAGTGCCACGGGCTTCAGAAAAATCAACACTGTAAAGTCTTAATAGGATATTAGCAAAGGGTTTCTAGGTGATAACTCTGGTGCAAAGGTTTACAGCTCTGCCAGTTGAACATTCAAAATTGTGTTTTAATTCTGCTTTCCATAGTGCAGCTCACTTAAAAACAAAATGGAATGTTTTCCATATCTCAGGTTTGGCCTCAAGGCAGTGTTTAACCCCACATACACGTGTAGGAACAACCCTGGAAAATTTCTCCCTGCATAGCAACTAATTGAAGCACAGATCACCTGATTTTTAAAAAGCATCCCTGGTGTTAAGAGAGTCAAAATCAGCACTTATTCATCTGGATTGCATGCTTGGCCCTTTGAGTTGAAATCTAGCTGGCATATATCATCATCCATCACAGCTCTGTGGGAAAGATCTGACTATGGATTCAACTTTCAGAGTGTTCAACATAATTACAGAGTTTAAAAATAAATCATCTCAAGAACATGCACACAGGAGGACATGATTACCCAGTGTCCTCACTGTGCACAGAGATGTGACCTGACTCCTCCACACGGGGTGTAGCTCAGTGGGGACTGTGCCTAAAAGCCCAACTCCACTCAGGGGAGCTGCTATTACTGACTCCTGGCTCAATCCCACTCCTGGGAAGCCACCTGGGCTGCTCCTATTTGCTGTTAATGGCTGTTGCTGGGCATGAGAGATCCAATATCCTGAGCTCTGCGCAGCCTGCACTGACGTCAGAGCCACAACTCCCATTGATCCCAGCAGCAGCAGAAATAGCAGGCACAGCCTTTCACATCAGAGTGCTCCACAGCCAGGGAGGGATGCTCACAGGGGGTACAGCTGTCTTTGAGAGGCTTTCTAAAAATCCTACACGAGCCTCGAGTGGGAGAGGCAGCAGGGAACACAACTAAAACATTATACTCAAGGGTTTTTTACTTCACACTGCTGAATTACCTACCTACTCCCTACCTAATCCCACCACTTCACTGTGCTGTTTCATTTTGCTTCTGGCTGTTTCAAAGAGTGGACCTGGGGTGCGAAAAAAAAAGGAGATGTGTAAAAAAGGAATTCTTAATAACCATCTAACTCACGCCTCTGACAGCTTAGAAGCCTTGATTTAAAAAGGCTTGAGGAAATTACCAAGAGGTTCCTGCTCCACCAGCTTCCCAAGCGATGCAGTGCAGCCTGTCCTGGCCCACATGTGCAACCTAAGCAGAGCTGGGTACCAGATTATTGTTGGATGTAATCTGTCACATCTCAGACCAGGCACAAGCATTGTCACCTGTCATTTGCCATTCTCCCTGCACCTAGAAGGAAGTCTTCCAAAAGGTTTTTAATTTAGGCTGCCAAACAAAAAGGTAGGAAGAGAAAAGGGAAATGCCCATCAAAGATCACACTGATCTAGGGGAAAGATGGAAACAGGAATTCTGCCACGTCCCAAACAATTAACAGGTACCAAGGATGTTGGATGAGTTAGTGCTGAAAAACCAGGCAGCAGGAACATCATTTCCAAAGTTGGTATTCCAAAAATTGGTGACAGCTCATGAACAGCCAGGCTGCAGGAAGGCTGAAGCTGCTCTGTATGCACAGGCATTGCTGAACACCTTAAAATAACCTGCTGCTTTCAATGAGTTTTAATTTGACTCCATTATCTGTGTAATATGTATAAAACTGCACTTTACCACCACATTCATTTGGCCACTTAGTTCCTGACTAGCTGAAGTTATTAAGGATCCTAATGACTCATTTTTCTCTTTCCTTGATTAGAAAATGAATGCAAAGTTGATCAGAAGCATAATGCATGATAATCAGCAAAAACAGAGAGCCACAGCTTAATCAAGTCAAATTGAATTCTCTTCTTTTAGTACAAGTGAAGAGATTAGAGACAGTGATATGTCGAGGGAGACAGGCATAACCAAATAATATCTGACTTTGTGACAGCTTCTCAAGACAATCTGTAAATGATCCCACACTGCAGACTCCAGGGGTAAAAATATTCTTCCCATTTTTCAGGTCTCTGTGAAAATATTTCCATACACCCCAACTTAATTCAGCATCAGGAAAGCTGCAAATGGACCCAAAAGTTCAATTTAAGAGGTAAATGCAAATTTGAAAGTCACTACTCTGGTTAAACTGCAGGGAAAAGTTAAATATCCATCCTGCCCCAAAACATGAGAAGTTAAATTGAGATGAGCAATCCTTAAAAAATACCACATCTTTATGGAATTCTTTTCAATGCACTACATCCCAGCTATATCATGAATAACAGATTGTCTTGCCTGTAGTGCTGCCAGAGTGACAGTTTTCTTTGCAGCTTTGGTATTTTTTGCTCCAGCTGAGCCACTCGATCCTGATAAGGTGTCGAATAGCCCATCAATGTCAGACTGCTCCTCAGGAAGAAACCTGGAAAGGTGACTCTGATAGGCATTGCTTTCAGCATTCCCCATCTTTTCAACCTGAATCAAAGGGAAAAAAAATCAAAAGAAACATTAAACACAGAAAGGTATCACAAGGGCCATGAAAGACACATCAAACAGACTAACACACCAGTGAAAGCTTTACAAGAAGAGCAAATTAGCAGCCTTACAGGAAATTATTAAAACTACTGTTTAGTCTCTGTATTCACCGAGGCTCAATGAACCTGGAGAACATCTGTGAACAGTAACTGTGCTTTAAAAGCTGACAGTCTGACAGCTCTTGGCTAAAACCACCCTGGCCACCAATGCAAACCTCAGTCAAGTCTCTCTATCAAATGGAAAAACCAATATGATCTAATGGTTAAATCAGTTTAGACAAAGTCACCGTGAGTTTGACAGCTGGAATACATCCCTAACATGAAGGGAAAAAAGCCTGATAATGGATTAGTTATGACAGATTATGCTGCATCTTTCTGGTGCATTAATGGACTGGACCTAAGTTTGCCAATATGATGTGGCACTAAAACACCATCATGGCAAAGTCTCTGAAAATCACGAGAGTGAATTTTTTATGGACACTCGATAAAAATAATTTGAAACAAAGAAAGAAAAACGTTTAGGAACACAACTCAAGACCCATTAAAAACACACAGATTCATAAAAAACCAATAAATCAATCATTGGGAGTTGGTACCCACAGAATTAAAGTTGGCAATGGGAGGTTGATTTACGGTTTCTTTGTTTATTTTACACTTTCAGTAGTACAACTATTTTTCTCAATGTCCCAGGAGTCACCTGCATTACAGAAACTTGATTTTTGGTGTTGTCTGGGGTGACAACATGAAAAAGAACAGAAACAGAATGAAAAGATCATTTTGTAGGGTTTTTTTTTCCAACAAATTCCATGTCCTTCCTGACAGCTCTCTTTTGCAGACAAGCCGATGATACAGCCCTTCAGCCGCCTCCGAAGGACAACTGCTGAGCCCAAAGCAGTATTCCTGTCGTTAACTTTGTTTACCGTAGACAAGAGGCCGGGTTGTGGCTGCTTCACTTTCAGGCCTAAAGCCTTGCTTGCCTGAGGAAGATGCCGATCGTGGGGCAAACACCGAGGGGTGAATGGAAACCACTGTAACCTAGAAGACAGACCGTGGAGATGCTGTTAATTTAAGCAGAGAACACTGGAGAAAGGTGGTCCTTGAAAGGTTTATTCCCGGTGCGCCCAGCCCGGCTCAGCCCTGCCCATTTCCCTCCGCAGCAGCTCCCCGCCCCATCCCGGTGACGAGGCGGAGGCAGAGCTGGGGCGAGCCCCTCGCCCGCCCCTCGCTTACCGGCAGGTGACCGCTGTGTCCCCGCTGTGTCCCCGTCCCCGATGTCCCCGATCTGTAACAGCGGCCCGGGCCCGGCCCCGATGTCCCCGATCTGTAACAGCGGCCCGGGCCCGGCCGGCGCCATCCGGCACCTCCGCCCGCCCGGCCGGGGCGGAGCGCGGGCCCGGCCCTCGGCCACGGGGAGGGACGGGCGGAGCGAGACGGGAAGGGAAGGGATGGAGGAAGGCAGGGAAAGGACGGAGGAAGTGGAGGAAGGCAGGGAAGGGGTGGGGGGAAGCCGGGAAGGCGAGGAGCCGCGGTGTTGTCCCCGCGGTCCGGAGGGGACGGGCGGGCGGGCGGGCGGTGCCGCAGCCCGCAGTGCAAGGCGGTGAGGAGGCGGCCGGAGACCCGCGAGAGCGCGGCCAGCCCGCCTCCCTGAGGGGCTCCTCAGCCTTGAGGGGACCCTGCTCTCTAAGGGAATGCTTGCCCCTGAGGAAAGCCTCCTTTTCTGAGGAACTCGCTACCCTGAGGGAACATTTCTCCCTGACGAAACCCTCCTTTTTGAGCGGACCCTTCCCTCCTTTTTGAGGGAACACTGCCGTGAAGAAAGTCTCCGTTTTCAGGGGACCGTCCACCCTGAGGGGATCCTTTTCCCTAGAGGGACTCTCCTTTAAGGCGCCGCCCTCCCTGAGGAGACCCTGCTTTTCCAGAAACCCTTTTCCTTGAGGAGACTGCTTTTCCAGGAAGCCCTTCTTCCTGAGGCAACCCTTCTTCCCGAGGCATCCCTTTTCCCTCATCCTCCCTGGCCCTAAAACGTATTTCAGAAAGAGTAAAAATTCAGAGTTATAGCTGGGACACAGCGACCACCCCGCGCAACTCCTTGTCAGGGCTGAGGTTGTCAGGTGCCTTGTGCTGAAGCATTTTAAAAAGCATCCCAAAAAGTATCCTGGGAAGGTCTCAGAAATGTCTGTGGAAGATGTGGCTGCCCTGATCTGTGCTGGAAACAACTGGTGGCCTTTGGGAAGGGAGAAGCTGGGTGTGCCTGTGTGTAATAAATACA
The DNA here is from genome assembly GCF_029207755.1 of Chamaea fasciata. Classification (NCBI taxonomy): domain Eukaryota; kingdom Metazoa; phylum Chordata; class Aves; order Passeriformes; family Sylviidae; genus Chamaea; species Chamaea fasciata. Next base: position 13,758,270 of record NW_027094097.1, read on the forward strand.
CACACACAGAGGTCACTTTCAGGGTAAACACTCGGCCTCTGGTGAATTTCAATGGCCGTGGGGAGTGGAGGGAAAGCACAACAATTTTCTCAATGATTAGGTCCGGTGTCTGTCTGCTGACTGGCAAAATCGGGCTGGTCTGAGGCTGAGAGGTAAAAAGGCTGTTCATGCTCTAAGGGACAAATGCAAGGTCACAGGGACTGACCATGCCTTCGGTCAGACGTGAATACTTGGGAGAAAAATTATAACCTCAGTGCTGCAAAACCCTCGTCCCAGAACTCACTTTTTTTTTTTTTTTCCCACGTTGGCAAATTTTCATCCCATTTGCTTTTTTCCCCTTGTTCTTTCAGCCACCGGGTTTGGTTCCTGCAGCACGCCAAGGCCTTCACATTCATAGCAGTGACACCATTTTTGTCCATGCATTGTCTGACTTTGATTTTTCCTGCAAACTGAGCTCAGTGTGAAGCCTCCTTCTCCTTCCAGATGGGAGGAGATGGGCAAATTCCACAAATTTGATGTTGTGAGTGTTCCTGCAGTGAGGTACTGTGGATCAGCTTTGGCATTTAACTTTTAATTATAGTCTGATCGGTGTGTTTTCAACAGAAAGCAGAAATGTACAAAAGGAGAGAATTTAGGGGGAAAAAAATAATTACCCAGAGAAGTTATTAATGTCCTATCCCTGGAAGTTTTCAAGACCAGGCTGGACAGAGCTTGGAGCACCCTGTGATTCTGTCTGTACTAACCATGGCAGAGCTCCCCCTGTTTTTCTCTTTTGCAAGAATGAGTAAAAATCTTGATAAAGTTAAACCAAACTTTTTAATTGTGGGAGTTTTTTTTAACCCTCAAGGATGCAAAATTTCATAAAAAACTGTAGAATAGTTCTCTTGTTGCCAGCTTCGACTTAGAAACAGATTGACCAGAATTCCAGGGTGGATGCTGTTTCGGATTCTCTCTGATCACCACTAGAGGCACAGGAGTTACCCAGCTCCTGTCAGCAGGGCCAGGACATAGCAAGTAAAAATTAAGGAATTAATGGCAAGTTCATATGATGTGAACTCAGCCTGGCTTAGTAGAAGGTGTCCCTGCCCGTAGCAGGCTCGAGATGACCATTTTAACTCAAAAGAGCTCGAAACATTCCAGGATTCAATGACATTCCTCTGGGAACTGCTGGAGATGCCTTTGCCCACACGATGGCATCACATGTTTAGGAAGTTCTCTGTGGAGCCCACACTGCGGGCTTCAACACCGCTCCAGGTGGGTTTGGATTCCCCTGTTTACACACCGTGTGTTGGAAGTAAAACCTGTGTAATAAATTAGTTCATCCCTTTCCTATTAATTCCGTGTAATGACCGTGAGGACAAAACTCGGTTCTTGGTGGATGTCCCTCCCTGGGTTGTGTGAGCAGGTTCTGGAAAAAGTCCACTGTGTGTTTGGTTTCCATCAGTGTTAATGAACCTCCAGTTGATGCCCAAGGAGAAAAGTGAAACGCACAGAATGAGTAAAACAAACTTTTTTCATTCAAGTTAACTTTTTCTTCTTTATTTTTAAAGCTTAGTGTTTCTGTGGATGTATTGCTTCACATGCAATTGGCTTTTTACATTTGTTTGTTTTACGGGTTGTGTTTCATATTTTATCTCTTTCTCTAGCACCTCTTTTCATGTCTGGAAAGACAAGAGTAGAGATTCATGTCTTACTGACTTTGCACTAAGACTGACAACCAGCCAGCTAATTCTGATTGACCGGTATCATCTTCACAAACAAATGATGATTTCATGACCCTTTTTTCTCCAGCTACTGGGCTCAGAATCAGTCAAAAGCTACTGAAAGGTACCTGGCCTGGCTTAGCTCAAATTTATCGTCTTTTGACTGTGAACTTGTGGGTTTGTTTGCCCTCCCCGTCAATCTAACCCGAGCTTCCTGCTGCTCCTGGATGGCGTTTTGTCACTTGCCTGTGACATTAGGCTATAAACTCCAGGGTAACCAGCTCTTAAAGCCACAAAATACTCACACTAAATCACTAAATCGCACAGATTATGCTCCTGCTGCGGGGGGATTTCCAGGTCAGAGGCCAAACACCCTTTACACGCCTTTTTTTTGCACCGAGAGTGTAAAAAGTCAAGCTGGAAACCTGGTGCATAAGGGCGACAATTCGCAGCTCTCTTTAAATGAGTCGTCACTTCCTCATGTGTATTTTCAGCTACTCAGCAGAGCTGGTTAAATGTCTCCAGTGCTTTGTTTCTGCCAGTAAGAAAGAGAGAATACACTAAGAATCCTTTTAAGGACATTCAGGAACATGCTGGTGTATAAAAAAAGAGGAAAAAAACACAAGAAGCTTCTATGAACAATTGTGGCTAATTTTGTGAACTGCTGTTAGACGTATGTTTGATTGCAGAATGAAAAAAACCCAAAACCACAAAACCCCGAACTATTTTATTTAAAAGACTGTATACTTTTGACCTTAATAAAATGGAGTAGATTTGGTTTTATTAGTTTTCCCAGACCACAGAAAATTTATATGACCTTAGTTCCAGGTAATCCTCATTTCAGCTCGTCTCAGGTAAATCTCCTTCAGATAAAATAAATTATTTCATGATAACAAAATAGAATGTAAATGAATGAGCTAAGCAGCTCTGCGTTTATATCAAGCACATCTGTTTTACCTCAGTTATCTTTTCGTTTCTGTAAAATTATTTTTTCTCCTCTCTTGAGTTGGAACAGAGAAATTTTGCAGCTCGTTAGCCTTGTATACATATGTTAAAGTTGTAACCTCTGGTGTCAGTGATTCAGAACCGTTCTGATTCACCTTTGATATGATTCATACCTCGAACTGAGTTCTCACCAGTTGAGGCCAGCTGAGAAAGGGACCCTGCTGTGCCAAAGACTGTGCAGACAGACAGGATTTCTGTTCCAAAGAGCTTATAATTAGCTGCATTCGCACATGCAATGAGCAGAACTCCAGCCCTCTCAGCCATAGGCATCTGAGAACTCCAAAAATGGTGATATCACACCGGAGACACTTTTCAGCAGGGTATTCTGGGGGTGTATTCACCTTCTGGGAAAGGGAGATTGGGACTATAGGTCAAAATAAACCATTAAGTTTCAAGCCTCCTGCAGCCTGGAGTGTAGGTAAGCACTGCTGTAAGTCACATGGAGGAAACACATCTGATGCTTTTGACTTTCCAGTTATTACTCAGCATTTCAGTTACATTATACTGCAGAACTCTGGCCTTTGCAAAAGAGGTGGTATTTAAGTTAAAAGAGTTAAATTATAAGAGACCCATAACCATGTTTTAGGGTCCAGTGAACGCAAAAGTAATTTCAACTCTTTCAATGCCATTTGGCTCCGTGTTTCCTGTTTTGATGGGGACATGAAGTTTCACAAGCCATCTGCAGTCACAGTGCAATGCTGCAGTAACGTTATTTGATGAAACTCGTTGTAGGCCCAGCCCACTGATCATCTGTAGGGTGACTTCAGCACAAAATTCCTTTGACTTTAAAAGGTATGGCCCAAACCTACCCCCCGATGCCCTTTTATATCCGTGTCGTTCAGCTCTGCCTGTAACTGGCTGCTGGAGGAGCTGCACCTTCACAGCTTCTCACCTGATTTGCCTTCGGGTTTTTGTGGGATTGCCATATAAGGGTAAAAGAAAGTCTGATTCTCACCCGAACTGAGTCCTTAGTAGCCAAAAAGGAAGTTCTGGGTTTTGCAAGTCTTTGTGCTTCCCTTTACAGACCCCTCTGCCTGCTGGTTACCAACTCTTCTATAAAAGGAGAAAGGGTGCAGTGAGCAGATAAATCTGATTATTTGGGTTGGAACTAGATGATGTTTAAGGTCACCTCCAAACCATTCTCTGATTCTGTGATTATGGGTAGAGATTAGAACGTGCAGTATTTTAGAAAATGTACTTATAGGTGGGATAATATCCATATAAACCACAGCCAATTTAACAAGGCAAACAATCCTTAACAAGAGAACCTTTTCCACCAAGTATGCAACCTCTGATGCTGAGAAACCCTACACAGCCCCTTTTGTTTATTTTCTGCTTAGCCCAGGCCTAGTTTGAATTAAATTCCAGATTACTTACAGCATTACCCAACTCCTTTGTTTTGTTTGCAAAGGTTTGTAATCTGTGTTTAGTTAAAACTGTAGAGTACAGCAAGCCTATAACTGAGTGAAGGAGTCACATGGTAGAATTCTGTCTCTCACTGAGTGTCAACAGGTTTTAGGTTTGCTTTTTAGGTTTGCTTTTTTGTTTCTTTGGTTTAATTTGTTTTGTTTGGTTGGGTTTTTTTTTCATTTACAGACTGCTTTCTATGAAGGAATTTTAGAATTTGTTGAGGGTATTTTTTCCAATGAGGAAGTCTTCCATAGAAAATATATAACTTTAGCTGTTTCCATATATAGTACTGCAGGACGGAAAGCAGAGCATCCTTTTGCTGCAGATGGAAACAGAAGGTCTCATTTCCTCAGAGCACAGCTTAATCCCATCTATTTCAATTGTAATGTGGGCAGCACTACACGTAGTAGCACTGTGGCCCAGACTTTTTGTTCTGTTTGTGCACAGGGGTCACCTCACAGGGTGTTATCACCATTGTGTCCTTGGGGTCAGACTGTTTGGTCTGCCCACCCCAAACCCTGGAAGTGCTACCGCCATCAGAAACAATGAGGTGGAAACTCGGGGAAAAACATCAAACAGTTTTAGAGCACTGCATCTGGCAAACAAAAACATGTTTGAGTACGAGATGGGAAAGTTCTGGTAGCATTCCTGAACTCATTTTCACCCTTGTTCACCTCTTGAATGAATGCAGACTCCTTCTCCAAACAGGGGGACAAAACCCCTTGAAACATTTTAGATTTGTGAGGGAAGACTTTTTCAGCAGGGCAACTGTGTTTCTTGGCAGAGTGCAGTATTGACACCCACCATGTAACAAGAAACCAGTGTTTTGTCCTCTGTTATATGGAAAACCTTTAAGTTTTGAAAATAAGTGATGGAAACATGGTCGTGTCTTGTGATGTCAAGGGTCATTGAGTAAACAAATTAATTTCTTGCAGTTTCAGGGGTTTGTGCAAGCATTGCACTGCTTTGTAACGCTCTCCTTTTCCCATACAACTTCTTCCCTTCCACCTGGGCTGGATTTGATCTATTCATTCTCTGTTTGTGCAGTACAGTTTATTTTCCACCGTAACTCATCTTTTTAACTGCTTCCCATATTTCTGCCCAGGTGTGGAGTGTGTCTCTCAGAGTCCAAAACCTTTGGTTTACCTTTCCCTGAGTAACCCAGTGCCCACAATGGGATGGTTATTGCTCAAAGCAAAACCAGTGCAGGCTGTGGGAGCACCCAGCTGTTGCTGTCTGCTCAGTGCTGGGATCTCTGCTCCAAGAGTATCCGGGAAAAGGTGAGACACCCAATTAAAGTGTGAGAGAGGAAGCTCTTCCTGCCTCATGCCTTTCCCAGGGGTGTATGCATATATATACACTATATATAGTATGCAGTCATGTCCTTGTACATCTTAGCATTGCCAAATTACTCCAATCAGTTCCAGGTTGGTTTTTTTCAAAATTTTTGGCTATAAAAGCCTGGTTCTGGAGCAGCTTCCTGTGTGTTCCAGCAGTTTCCTGTGTGATCCAGCTGCACTGCCTGCTGGAGTCATGAGCTGTGGGAGGAAGTTGGGGCAGTAAACTGCTTCCATCTCAGAGTTTATTTCATGTGTGGGTACTCCAGTACCTTCAGAAAACACGTGTGGCAGATGTGTTCCCCAAAGATGTGTCCCCCACAGATGCTCTCCAGAGCAGAACACAGCAGCTTTCTCTGTGTTTTCTGTTTTCAAAGTTGTACTTTATCACAGGAGAGTGAAACCAGCATTATCAACAAGCAGTCTTAAACTGCAAATCCAGCTCTTCTCCCCGGTACAAAGAGCTGTTAAAGGTCAGTCTGGCTTTTTACAGCTCCGGCCTAATTAGGCATTGCAAACAAACAAGAGGATAACCTGTGCTTTTATATTGAGTAAGGTACCAGTGAGATCAAGATAGTAACAGTGAGCTGGGACAGCTTTGAAGGGCTGCCTGTAAATCATCTGTTGCTGGAGGTGACTCAGTGTGTCCCCAGACAGAGCTCAAGTTGCAGTTTAAAGCAGCGATTTCCAGCACTAAACAGAAAATATGTCACAGGAGATCAGAGTCCAGGCCAAGCTCTGCCTTTACGTAGGGCTCTGTGCTGGCAGTTGGTGTGGGGGAGATTCGAGGTGGTGGGGAAAAGAAGGTGAAGTGGTGAAATGCTTTGTGTGAATGGTTGGAATTGAAAAGTGAAAAAAACCTTTGCGGTTTTTTTTCCCAAGGTCTTTCGTTGTCTTGCTCTGTGGCCTCAGGCAGGCTTGTTGTTCCTTTGCACATCTCTCGACACAAATACTGAGAGAGTACACGGTGTAATGGCCCTGATTTTATTCCAGTGCTGTAGCAACATGCTTTCTAACAACAGAGGGAGGAAAAGCAACAGCACTGTTTCTACAAGAACCCCTGGGGCCACCTTTTATTCCCATCCTGCAGAAAGAATCTCCCTCCCTTAGGTGCCTCCTCTCAGAGGCGATGCCAAGCTGTGGAGCTGCACAGAATAAAACTGGTTCCAGTGGCTTGAGGTGCCTCAAAAAAACCTCCTCACACTCAAAAGCAGCCACAAAACTGGCAGAGTGTGAGGCCACCAGCAAAACTGGGTGTCACACGATACCTTCTGCCACTCAAGAAGAGCAGGCTGTTTCTATGGCTACTACTGCCTTTCTCTCAAATGCATGAACCACTGGTGCTGATGAGATCATATTGTATTATAGAAAAAAAAATTGCTCACATACTGCTTTACACTCCAGCATTTGTTGAGCTAGTAAATATCTGACTTCCTACGATAAAGACATTTTCCACTTAAGGTGTTTTTATAAAAGGGTGGGATTTTCCTCGTCTCGGATTTATAAGTGCATCCATTTTGGCTTCGAAAATCCTTGTTCTGGTTTCCATGACAACGGGTCTGATTTTTGAGGCTATTTCTTCCCCTTACTTCGTCTTGGGTGGGGAAGAGTTGCTGTCCCCTTCCAGTAGCAGTGCAATGGGCAAAGAAAATGGTTGTCTTGGAGAAAAATCTGAGACTTTAAACCAGGAGCTTCAGCCAGTTTTTTGAAACATCAGTGAGAAATGCACTAGAGGAATGGTGCTGCTAACCTAGCACAGGTTTGAGTCGGATTTTTTGTACATGAAGAGTCAAGTGCATGTGTAATCCCAGGAAATTTTAGTCATATACCACCCAGTCATGTACTTAACAAACTGCTCTGGTATCCCTGAATAGCTTTGTGTTGGCACACAGCAAAATAACCAGACAAAGAGGATCCAGCCAGTCTGTTCATATTGTCACTTTACAGATTAATTAGTACTGAATGCACTTTATTATTTGAAATACGCTCTCACCAGCTCTATTTTTTCCCTCAAGACATCCTGTTTTCAGTACTGGGCTGCTAGGACTGTCTGTTTCACAGATCATTCGTGGCTAAGGCATATTCCTTCAATGTGGAGCAGCTCATTTGAGACTATGGGTAGTAAAGGCACCATAAATAATCCACAGCTGCTCTACAAGGAACTTTCCAGTGGATTTTGCACTTTTAAGATTTTCAGGAAAAATGAAGATAGACAGCTGCTGGTACTCCATGGCTGAAGTGGTTTAGTAATTGCTCTTCTAAAATTATAAAAAGGCCTTTTTTTTTTTGCAAACTCCTCAGGAAATCCCCGGGGAGGCCTTGGTTCCTTTTCCCTGCAGAGAAGAAGCACAATGTACCTGCATCCTTTTGGGTAGTAAGTGCCTTCAAATGTGCTGTCCACTCAGGTTTCAGATGAAACTTCTCTCTTTTACTTACTGCAGAGTTTTCTTCATTTACGTGGGTAAAAGGCATTATTACCACAGTGTTTAAGGTGTCATTGTATTCTGGCATTATAATCTCATTTGAGTTGGCAGCAGCTTGATAAATCATCTACCATTCCTTAAACTAGTATGGGATTGCTCCCAATGTCTAACCCAAATGCTGGAGATTCCAGCTCATCTTTTGAAGTAGAAATCCAAGACTAGGCCAGGTATTCTCCATTAAGACAGAAGGCAGGAGTATCTCATTTAGGATGATGTACCCACTCTATTGTAAGCTGTGTGTAATTTACAGTAGAGGCTACTCTGTGACTCTGCTGTCCCCACCTGTGCAGTCCCTGACACATCTCAGGGTAAAGTGAGATTATTGCTGAAAGCCAAGAGCAGTTAAGAGTGAATCAATACCAGGCACAGCACAAAAGTGATTCAGTGATTGCCTTGAATAACCACGCACAGGTTTTGCCTTCTGTCATCACTAAAACATGCTGCCCATGCTGCAGAAACAGCGAGTCCCTTGGGGACAATGAAGTCACAGCAGCACCATTTCAGCTGTGCAGCCAGCCAGAGACAATATAAGCACCCTCCTTTTCTGTGCCCTCCCGTGACATGCAAGGGATTAAAATGTGAGTCATCTGCTGAAAAAAATACTGATCCTGAGGCAGTAGGATGGCTCTTAAGAAAGGTCTTGCATTCCATAAATATTAATTATGAGTGGTGAAGAAGGCAGACATAATTGAAAACAATGAAACCTGTGCAATTCCATCTGCACTTTCAACTTTTCAGATATCAACGTTTCCATCTCTAAATTGCTCTCACACTTAAAACGCTTCAGTGGTTTTATAACCCATTTGTAAAATTAAATTTTTACCTTTCTGGGTTTTTTCATTTCTTCTAGCACAACTTCCTGTGATATTGCACCCCACAAAAGTGTTGTGCTGAAATCCTAAATTTTGTTTGTAGAGCTGTCTGAACGGTCCTGCAAATAATTAATTGATTCCTGCTTTTCATATAGCCCAGAGCAAGTTTAGAGGAAATAAATGTAACATGAGTTAGTCATCCTTAAATAATCTCAAAGCAGGGAGCCCTACATTAACAGCAGGCTGATAATAAGCTGTGCAGTGCTATCTCCAGTGAAGCTTTGCTCGTGACTTCAAATAAATTGATGAGCTGTCATTTATTTGTTTGTTTGCTTTTTCTCAGCGGGTGAATTTACTGTCTTCTTGATGAAGTATCAATTATTCTTGTAGAATTAAACAGTACTCTTTTAGGATTATGCATGTAGAGATTAAGGTGGTTTGAGACATGATAAAAACTAGTAAGATACCACCTCTGTTAAGACACCTGTGATAGGTACTTTTTTTTGTACTGGAGATAAATATTATGTTACAGGAACAGCAAAGAATGGGCTTAACAAGAATCAGCAGACCTGATCCAACCATTTAATTTTATTTTTTTTGCAGGCTTTTGCTGTCGACCATCTGCAGCTGCTGTCGGTCAGGCATTGATCTGACCTCTGAGGGACAGAAATCCATTCTGTCCCCTGCCTGGTCGTTCAAGGCTTTTTATCTTGGCATTTAAATTGGATTTTATTCAATTTTATTTAAATCCACTGTATCAACACTTAATGAACAGAAGCCCTCCCACTCTGCTCTGTGGCATCCCATTGTATAGCAGCTTTTTATTCTTGTGTGTGTGCTATACATATTCATTTCCCTTAATCTTTCATGCTAATGCACATTTCCCTTTCCCATTCTTTTTCTCTTCTTGATTATCATTAAATACCTGGGTGATACTTAAATGTCAGAAAAGCCCTAAGAAATGCCACATACTGGAGAAAAAAATAGTTTAGGTTTAAAAAGCCCTGTGTATGGGAATATCTGCTTTCCAGGCTGGGGGACTGTTCTGGCCATGTCTGGGAGAAAAAAAAAATCTCTTGAGAGGAATAGATTTATGTTGCTGATGGTCTTTTGATTTTGAACTTTGATATTGAAATTGGAGGTTCAGAAATGAATCCTGTCTTCTCTCTAGTTCATCTCTGCCCTGACATGATAATGGGTCACTTGGAACAATCAGCTGGCTTCATTAATTATTAATCCTAACACATGGCAAGAGCAATCTGGAGATTTTGCTGGATGTGTGGGGGTCTGTTGATGGAAATGTAAAGGGGGCAATTACCAGTCTGAAAATAAATGAGACTGGCAAGTGCCAAAGAGGAGGGGGAATCAGGAGGCTCAGGTATAGCTGGAAGAATTAAAAGATATTTTATTTCACAGTCAGATTTATATCTTAAGTTACATTAAAGTGAAAATTCCTACAGCAGGGCATGTGGTTCACATGAGGATTGGGTTACTTGGCTGAGCTGTGGTCTATGCAAATATGCGTTTATAAACCTTCACAAGAATTTTGATACTTGCTGAGTGCATAGGAAAAGCAGTGAGCTGGTCACTTTTAGGAATTGATATCCCATCAAGCAAGAATACAACTCTCATCCATGCATTGTAGTGGTTTTCTTGGGCATTTAATGCTGAGGAGAGAAAACAGAAGTCTTGAGACACTGAGTAAGAACTGCTGCATAACATGAATGCTGTTTGAAAGTGACTTTTTGTCTACACAGACTTAGATAGTCTAATGAATACCGATACTTATTGCCACTGCAGAAAGGGAAGGGTGTGAATTTGCCCCAAAGTGAGATACAATGAGAGGGTTTTGTCCCTATGGCCTCTCCCTCTGTTTGCTGCACCAGAACAGGAGCTCATGTGCCGCTGGTTTCAAAAGGGCTGAAAGAGTCAAGGGCAGAAGGAGCTCGCTGTACATTTCCTTTCTATCAATAAGACATTGATGAGGTTTGTGCACAATAACATCTTATTTGAATATCCTAAAGAACACTTCCCGGCGGAGTGGTGTGCTCCAAACCCCTGCCTGCTCTGTGATGCATTGCTGAGGTCTGCTGCTCTCCTCTGGATATTGTCTGGATTCAGCTCCCAGGTGAGCTCCCCTCCCAACAGCCACAGGCCCCCGTGGCAGTGGAGCCATCTGTGACAGCTCCATATATCTCATCCCGGGTTTTTCCTGCATTTCCCAGCTCCTGTGCCAGTGGGAGGCAAGGATGGAAAGGTTAACAACTACCCCTCTCACCCCCAAGGGCTGGGAGAGCTGGTAAACCACAAAGGGCTTTCTCCTGCTTAGGCTGCCACAGCTCCTGCGATGCCACGCATTAATGGAGCTCCAGACTGTCTGATGGAGTTTTTTTGCTCCCACAGAGCAAAATATTAACTAAGTCAATTGATTGCATTTTCATTTCTTGAGGGAGGTGCAGCCCACACATGCCATTGTGTCTGAGCGCAGACAGTCTGCTGAGGCAATACTGTGTTATCTCACGAGGGCTTTGTGCTGCATCTCCGGCCCTTGCCTCTGCTGTGAAAGGAAATGGAAATTCTTGCTCACAAGACCTATCTGAGAGAGAAATAAATTCTTGTAATGTTAGTGTCCCAAACTTAGGAAATTACAGTATCTGCTGCAGCAAAATGCCATGATAAAGCCCCATCCATCTGGAATGTTTCCATAATCCACTACAGATTGCCAATTAATTGCATACTTAGTTCTGTGTAATAAGGACAGATAATAGGCTGTATTAGTGGAAGTCCCTCAGGGGCAGTGGAAATACATCACAATATTCCTAAATAGCGTATTTTTATTAAAGCAACGCCTGCAAGCTTCTGTCTGGTACTAGAAACCTATTGTGTAGGGAGTTGTACATGTAATGAAAGGCCAGATTTACAGCACACATTTCTATTAAGTGAAGCACTTAATTGCTTACTTCAAGTACCAGTTCAAATAAACTGATCTCATCTATTTTCTAATTAAATGTGGGAAATTATAGTGTGGCTGGTTGGGACACAAGGTTTTTAAATTCTCTTCTAGAGCAGGAGGAACTGTAAATAGTCTCTCATGCTGTTAAGATTAAAATGAGACTGAAATCACAGAAAGATCCTTTGAACAATGGTGTGTGAAATATTTAGGATTTTGCACACATAAATAAATCACTTTTTTCTTTTTTTTTAGACTCTTTTATGACCAGTTTGGATTTAGAATAAAATTCCTATTAATTAAACCAATTACAAAATGGGCAGACATAGCTTTTATATAAACATATAATTCATTTTATTTGGATGAATTGAGTTCTTCTGTGCTCCACTGAACATAATGTTCATGATGACCTTTTCCTGCTTACAGGAGTTTTAATATTTCACAGCAGTGTTTCTGGGAAGCAACTTGGTAAACAGCAATTGTTCTCCAGAAGATAAAAAATGGGAAAATTAATTTGGAAATTGAGTCAGATTGTCACAGGATTATTAGGGTCTAAGGAAATTATGCATCTTTATTTCATTTATTGCTACACTTAGTTAATCTTGCATATCTGTGACAACCACAAGAGGGTTGTGTACTTTTTCAATTTAAAATTTTCTAAACATTTTGTGTGTGTATGTGTTGTATAACTGGAACATTTTAGTACCCAAAGTCCTACTTTGCGGTATAACTTTGTACTTCCATGAAAATTAAAATGAAAATCACTGGTGTAGGACCAGAGATGGATACAGAGTGTTCGTTTTCACTGGAATTACCTCAGGAAAGTCTCGGATTGCTCTAGAATGCCTGGGAAGGCTCCCACTGAAATGCCTGTGGCTGTTACCTGTCCCAAAAACTACCTGTTGGGTTTTCATGTTGATTTTCCTCACGTTCTCCTGTGTGTGAGTTTTTCAGAAAGGAGAAAGCTGAGCACTTTCAGAACCATTTGCTGCTATCAAGAACCATTTTGTCTTTGCTGTTTCCTTCTCCTGAGGTTGTCACATGACTGATGAAGCAAAAATTCACTCAGTGAACCACTGCTGGTAAGAAGAGGCAGAATGAAGCCGAGCCTCCCTATCTCCTCATGTATTATACATGTGAAAGCCCTGATAATTTCATAGGATTTCACACTCTAAAAATAATGTCCCCATGACCCGGGCCCTCTGGATCTTCCTCAGAGCAGGAACCACATGAATTAATCACTCAGCTCCACCTTCACTTTTGTGCCAGAGCCTCAGTTTAGCCTAATTCCCAGGAGTGCCAGGCATTGCATTTGCTGGTTCCAACGGAGGACATGTTATTTATTACCCCTGAATGAAACACTCATGTCCACAGGGAGGGTCAGCTTCCATTTAGCCTCTCCCAGGCCCATATGCAACAGACATCATTAGTATTTTAGAATAATTCAGCTTTGTTTTGCTTCTAGGGAGAAATTGCTTTAGTAGATTACAACTAGATGGATGTTTTACTTTCTTTTAAATGCAAGGTTAGGGTTTTTTTTTGCTGTTCTCAAATGAGTTTTATGCTATCAAACTGGAGAATCTTATTCCTGTAATCTAATCACAGATGTTAATATGGAGAACAGTGGTTACTAACGAAACAGAAATCTGCCACTGTCTCTTTTCAGTGCTGATAAGACTCTTTCCTTTTAGCTGAAACCCATCTGGGAAGCATCTGCGTCACGTGCAGTCACTTGCCTGCCTTGATAAAATGTTGAGAAAATTCTGATTAGAGCCATTTGATCTGGACTGGAATTAAAGTGCCTATAGAAACTCCCTCCCACAGTGCAAGATAAAACTATTGGTAACATGTAACAGATCTCAGGAAGCTTCTTACACCTTCAAATAAGAGGCAAAGGCCTCCTGAATCTAAAATCTGAATTTTACAGCACAATTCCAACACAATTTCTCTGTTAGAGATAACTTGTTCCTAGTTAGTAATTTATTTTTTTAAATTAACAAAAACTTTTCTGTTTTGCTGCCCCAACTGAGCACTAATAAGAGCTGATAAACCTTTTGTGTGTGTGTGTGTATAGATCTGCTCTGTATTTAGTAAACAGCACTCTTCTCCCCCCCAGCTCTGTAAACACACTCTTGTAAATCTGAATCAAAACCCATTCAGGACATTTCATCTTAAGTGGTTTCATCTTACTGTAATTACCAAGCCATGTGAGGAGTAGTGAAACAATTGTCTGCACAACAATGGAGATGAAATAAAGATAGCCTCTAATTAATTCCATCTAGGTTATAATTAATTTTGACTGAGTTGCTCAGGACAATATCCTTAAGTCTCACAGGCTGCTCTAAAAGAGGGCTGATCACCAGCTGCTGCTCTTTGATTTTCAGAGCAGATGGGGCTATTTCCAGCTATTGCTTAAAAGGAAATGATGAGGAGGAGTGATTGATTCGCTTTGAACAGGCCTTGGGGTGAGAGTGCTGGAGGAAATGCTCTGTCTGAAAAGTAGACCCTGATAAGGTCTTTTAAAGATTTTAGAGATGTTTTGGTTTAATTTATCTTTAATTTTGAGAGAACTGCTTTTTTCTTTATTACAAAAAGTATGATCAGTGATGGGATGCCATGTCAGTAAATATTTCATTATATACTGTATGTTAAGTAGCATATAAGCATATTAATTAAGCATATTAAGTAGCGCATAAAGATTTGGATCACAGTGTTGATAAAGGTGATGAAGGATACAAATATGAATGTTTCTAGTCCTTGTCATTTTGTAGAAACAGAAAATGAAAGATTTCTCTAGATGGTTACTCTAGTTCTCTCTGCCAACAGAGAATTGTTCCCTACCTCATTGCACAAGAAGCTTTGGTAAATAATGCATTAAAATTAATTTGAGAAATTCTGCCACTTCCTTTGTTTGCTGGCAAACTGCAAAATTCTCAGATGGATTTGTTGTTAGAAATTATTCATAATTTCTGGAATAAATAAATAAATCCTGGTTTGCTGCTCGACTGTACTCATTAGGAGCAATGGATGTAGAAATTACCAGTGTGCTAGTTTCTCAAACACCACAGTATTTAGAGTTTCTGACTGGAGAGCATCTAGAACTCCCTAATACCTGGCATGGGCTCAGTTCTAAATGCAAAGGGTGAAAATAAAGGTTGGGAACCAACATGGACTATCTCGAGTAAAACACTCGTGTGAAAAGAGAGCAGATATGTGACAGCTTCAGAGCTAAAATTTTCAAAGCTGAAAAGCACCACCTGTAATTGTCAGAGGGGAGGGAAAAGTCAAAATTATTTCCACAGTATGCATTTCAATGGGAATAAATAGAAAAGGGATTTAAATGTTAAATGATGATGTAACAAAGGTGTTTCCTAGGAATTTCATCTTCAGTCTGTCTTTTCCTGTGCTGAATCTCCTGCTTGCTATCATTTTGTTTTGCTGCATTTTCCTTGCTGTAGCATACACGCCATCCTACGAATTCCTAAAGACCAGTGCCACGTGCTTTTCTGGGTTATAACCCCACAGAAAGCAGTGTTTAAAATCTTATATTAAATTCCTGTTCATACACGAGAGAGGAAAATAGATGAGCACATCTATAATCTATTCTGTCCTACTATAAGGCAGATGAGCAATCTGCCTTATACTGGGGTTTGAAACTGGTACAAGATGCTTTCACCAGTGATCATTTTACTGTATGTGGCTCCAGCCCAAACCAGTTCTTGTTTCCTGTTTAGTCTGAGGGAGACAATTCACTGCTCTGTTTTTGGGAAAGCACTAGTGGTGTGTGTGGAAACACTGCCTGTGTTATCTGTTTGTGTTACCTTGAATAATGTGATGGTTGTTGAGTCTTTTTTTTTTTTGTCCTTTCATTCTCTTGTTTGCCCTACAAGTAATTTTCTGAACCCAGTAAGTTCATTATAATGCTTTGATCTGCCTTTTCCATAATAGAAGCCACAAAGTTTCACCCAAGAATTCTTGTATTGAGACAAATACTCATGTTCCAATTGTGAATTCTCTTTTTGCCCTTTAACACAGGTGCCCTTAAACTCCTTGGTTTTCCAAAGTGTATTTTATTAATTGTAGCCATGTAAAGGTACAGCTTGGCACTGGCTGTGTGGCTTCACTTGCTCAGTATCGTTGCTGATTTCTTAGGGAAGAGGCATGGCCCATCTCCTCTAGAAAGCTCTTACAATCCAGATGAATCTATGCCCATGTTTTGAAATAAATTAAGACTGCAAATTAGGGGTTTTTCCCCACTTCAGTTCTGTCTTTTTAGCAAAATTGTGCTTCCCTCTGCATGCAGTTTTAGCCCCTGTAATGCATTGCAGGGCAGCTTCCCTGGTCTCCCGCACTTCCCAGCCTGCCTGGACAGCAGGAACATTTTGTCTCCTGAGACACCAATGTGTTGAATCAGTGGAGTCATGGTTTTCAGACTAATATCTGTCTTTATTAGAGTGGACAAGTAATTCAGCTTTTTGTTTAAAATGAGAACTTTTTAAGTGACTCACATGTTTGTTCCATGCTGGCAAAATCTCCCATGGAAAGTTCAAGAGGAAATTCAAGGAAGATCTGCAGTTTTCAGAGTTTTGTGTTGCATGCTTCTGGCTTACTCAGGTACATTGTTCAATTAGCCCTAATTCCTTTTTATCTCTTCTTGGGCTGATGGCAGGAGGAGAAATCCCTCTCCATGTACTAACAAATGGTCAGACAGGCCCCTGACTCATTACTGAACAGGCACAGGAGGCCTGTCCTTTCCAAAGTTTCCAAGATATTTCCTTGTTAAACTCTTTAGTAGAAAAAAAGAGTAAAAAACCCCACATGGAACCCTGAAATGCCTCCCTGACAGTTTTCAGTGCTAATATACAGCTTGTGCATCAGGTTGGGATATCAAAACCTCAGTTTAAAGGGCTTTGTGGAGATGCGTTAATGTTCTAAACATTGTTGTGTGGAGAAAGAACAGCTGCATGTATTTGTGCTGGTTCAAGGCAGGTGGGGGTTCCTCTAACTGAACCTTGTGAGGGTACAACTGCTTTCCACAGACACACATCATCAGTATTGGTACCTAATTCTGCCTCAGGGATGTGATTTCTGTAGTGATTTTATGACTTTAATTATTTATTCCGTAGTAATGCTGCATTGATGTATTCTTTCCTTCTAGTGTCTTCCTCCAGTTTTGCTTTTTCCTGGTTTTGTCTTGCCCTCAGTTTTATCAAAGGAATTTGTTATACATCAAAGTGGATCAGGGAACTGATCAGCTTAAAAATCACCTGATATTTAAAGCCAGGTCAGGCTCCTGGCAGGTTCACATTGTGGCCTCCTGGGTACCTATGAGGAAGAAAATGGTGATACTGCCCAGAGTGGTGATGTGCTGTGAAATCTTTAACCATGTCAGTCCATTCTGAGGGTCATGTTTGTGATGTTGGCTGTCAGTAGAACTGAGCAATAGAACGAAGTCTGTGAATATCTTGCTTAGCTCTTCTTTTTTTACTCTCTTTTTGTTTCTGGACACTTGATTAATAAATTTAGCAAAACAATGGGCTTGCTTTCCTTAGCTCCCTTCTCATTCCCTTTGGAGTAATCTACAGAGCCCTAGTGCTTTATGCACTGCAGTTTAAAAATGCACCAGGAAGTCTCATATCCTGTTCTCTGTCTTTCTTCAACTTTCCTTTGAGCTGTAACTCAGAAATAATTACAACAGAAATAAGCACTGGCTATGGAAATTATTGCAATTGATTCTTCTAGAGTGAAGATCCTGACCAGCTTGTAAGTTTTGAGTGTTTATGAGAGATACAGAATGGATTTTTTGTCTTTTTCCTGTGAATAATATTTCAGTTTCCAGTTAGGCTTGAAAAGGAACTTAGCCTGATCTGGAGAGAGAAATGCAGAAATGAGAAGTGGACAGCCCACACCCTGCTCATGCTTACTCTGCTCTTTGCACTCAGTGGCCCAGTGTTGGTTAGTTCCCCCTTGGACACCAAAAATGACACCAGGGTGATGTTTCAAGCTGCAGACACTGAAACCAAAGGCCTTTTTTATGGTGTGCCACTTCTGCCTCCTTTGTCCACTTGAAACAGGTTTTTCCAATATAAGAAGCTTACTTAACCCAGGGTTTAAGGCTATTTATATCCAGCATGAAATGTGCATGGACAGAAAGCCTTTGGAGACAGAGGACAGCACTGTTTGTTTTTCTTCAAGGTCTCCTTTATGCACTGGAAAGGTGTAACTATTTTCCAGAAAACATAGGTAATATTTAGATGCCCTGCACCCTCGTATTGTTTGGGTCAACTCTTTGAGGGGCAAAGCAGCAGATTATTTTGCAAAATCCGACTCAAATGAACTGTAATGTCATTGCTTTGCACGGTCTTGATTTCTATGGAGATTCTGGATCCTTATTTGTGAGATCTTACTGAATTCTATCAATTACACGTGGAAATTTCTCCTTCTCTGCCCTGTTTGAGCACTGCTCCTGCGCTGTTTACAATAATAAACAAGGGTCCTCCTGTGTTCACCTCACATGAGCTACTAAAATTGCCACTATTTAATAATATATTCAATATATTCAAACACAGCTCCTTAGCCCAGCTTGGGGGTCAGCACATCCCTTTGAGCTGCTGCTCCCCAGCATTTCTCGGAGGTGTTTATGTAGGTGCCAACTGGTGGGGTCAGGGTTCCAGAACTTAAAATACTGGTGCAGAGATGACAGAGAGGATTTCACAACCTTTCCCAGAGCAGCCATGGCACCCTTATGGGACAGTTTCACTCCACCTTAAATGCAAAAGCATGTCTGTAACCATTGTGAGCTGTTAATCGCTCCAATTACCCTGCTTTCCCCATCCCGACAGCTGGCATGCACACGAGCCCCTTGTTAAAGCTTGCATGAGAGGTGGATTTTTTTTTTTTTTCAGTCGAGTATGTGACCACAGCCCCAACAACACCCAGCAATTTGCTCAGCTGGAGTTTTCTGATTTTTCACAGCAGATGCTTAATGCAGAAACCACCATGATGTGCAGGATCACTGCCCTTGAAGAGGATGCAGCAACACAGAGCAAACTGAATCCAGGGGGTTGTTAAAATAAATAAATAAAATTAATGATACCAGAGTTATCATTTAACAAGAGCTTGGTTTTAAAAGCTATGCTGGTAGCTGGAGGTTTAGCAACACAGGCTATTTGGCTTTTGAGTCAAAAGTGAGTAAACTCGATGGTAGCAGATTAAAAATGCAACTATATAGAAAAACATACTCTGCCATCCACAGAAGCCCTATTGTCATGCAGTAGAATATTCTGAGTTGGAAGGGACCCTCAAGGATGGTGAGTCCAACCCTTCAGTACTCAGCTTTGCTTTCATGCAGCCTCTCCTGGATGGCCACTCTGTGCTGACGTGTCAAGCAAGATTATTATGGGCTTGTTTTGGCTGATGGAGGTGGACTCTTTCCTCTTTCTCTCATCATGAAAAGTCCTGCCATGTTCACTGAGAGTGTTTCTTCTCAAGTATTTGATGAACAAAGAGCCAAAATCCAATCCTGGCTGCACTGAGTTTTCCCAGCAATCACAACTTGCCTCTTTAACACGTAAATCCCACAAGCAGATCCTGTTACTCTTACACAAACTGGGTACCAAAGCCTGAAGGAGGGCTGTGGATTTCACCCTCTGGGAGGCCTCTCATGGCTTGGGATGGGTCAAACTTGCCAAAGACCAGAGTTGGGTGTGTGCTTTTGTCTTAGCAGTAATGCCAGCTCATAGGACTCTCTAACTGACCAGCCACAGTCCTGAACTGCAGAACTGGTTAGCTGATAATTTGCTTTCTAAAGAAAAATGTGGAGTTGTTGGGTTTTTTGTTTCCTTGGGTTGTTTTTTTTTTTCCTCATGTCCTGCTGCTTTCATTCCCTTGGCTTATCCAGAGTCAGACAGATACTTGTGGCACAGTGAAAGAGAGAATTCTGGGTCACACTTACTGGTTGATTCTTGCTACTGTGTCACCCAAGACCTTACAAATACTGCAGTGTCACCAAATTCCCAGGTGTTCTTCAGAAATGTGTTCTCTGGAAAACCTCTCCAAAAAGCACTGAGTTGAGACCTCCCACTTCAAACACCCTGTCAAAATTGGATGCAAAACCCCCTATTTGAGAGGAAACAATTGAATTCCTTTGCCAACCTGGCCCATTAGCAGAAATTATTTATGCTCCAAAAGCAGCTGCACTGCAAAGTTCTCCAATGGGTTATCAGACAGCTGCTTCTCCTCTGTGCTGAGCTGGAACTGGGCTGCTGGTGCCTTCTCCAGTGATCAGAAAGGCTGGGAAAAGTGTTGGCTTTTCCAACACTTATGGAAAAAAAAAAAACCCAAAAGTGAAACCAGGAGCCAAGAAATGTGAGCACAACACAAATGTCCTGGAGGGAGCTGTCTCATGGCTCTGGTTTTACACCCATCTCCCTGCTCTCTGCTGTAACAGTTTGATTGAAAGCTGCAGAATAAAAGTTGCTATGGGATCTCTCTCCATTTATTATTTTGTGCCACAGAGGGCACAAACACTGCCCACTTGTGTGTGCCTTCAGCTCCACCTTTATTCAGACAGGCTCAGGATTGCTCTGGCAACCCCAGTCAAACTGCAAAGGATTCATCCTAAAACCCAAAAAGGCTCATGTTTTAAGGGTTTTTCTCCCTTTTTCTCATTTTCTCCATCACAGCAATCAGTTTTGAGCAGATGGGCCTACAGCAGCTTTATCAGGGACCCTTTGTTTTCTGGGAGCCCTTTGTTCCCTGATTTCTGAGCCTAAGCTAACACAGCTGCCCTTGGAGTCAGTGGGAGTATCAGGTGTTTGTTTTCCTGTGCCCTGTGATCAGAAGGATCCTTGCAATGAAATCACCCAGTCTGGTGGCTCTTGTCAGCTCCAGAACACCACAGCGGGGTGAGGTGTGTAACTGCTGGTCTTGCATTGCTCTGCTCGCAAAAACTCTCCCTTGCTGCAGCCAGCAAAGCATTGGTGCATTTTCTGTGAGCCAGAATTTCAGAGCCTGGAGAAGAGCTCTGTTAAATCCCAGAGGAGTGGTGTGGGAGATTGTCTCATCTATTCCTTACACTCTGCTCTGAAAGGTCACTAATTTGGTTGCAGAAGCAAGCACTAATTAGCTGTGTGCACACCTCCAGCCTCAGCTGAGAAGAGCACTGTGAGCTTCCATGGATGGGAATTTATTTGGCTGCTTCTTGGAATGGTTTTGCCTCTCTGGCTGCTTGCTTGGTTCTGTCTTGGATATCTGTTTACAGTGCTATAAATAGAACTTTATTTTTATTGTCCTTGTCCTACTTTATGCTCATAATCTACACACAAACCTCTGTCCATCAGATGAACTTTGTGAGGAACAGGAGATTTGTGGAATTCCTTGGTGTGCCCACAATGAAGCAAAGTAGCTCGGGGGATCTCTCATTATATTTTGTTCTCTGGATGCTGAATGTGTTTCAGAACCATCTTCCTCTCCCAAACTGAAATGTGAAAAGCAATTCTTCTCCACCCACTGACCTTCATGTCCTTGCCCCAGGTGGAGCAGAGATTCCTACAGAGCTGATATTTTCTCTGCTTCTGAGGAAAGATTTCTTTATTTGCTCTGAGTCACACTGGATGTTATCTGTGGCTCTGTGGTTATGCAATTCATGATCCTGCTCCCTGCCTAGAATTTGCCACAGAATTAGCAGAAATCAGAAACTGGAGGACCTTTCTAGGTGTGAACACATTTTTCCCTGATTTATCTTGACTTATTGTGACCATTTGCTGAAACAAGTCTCTCTGAGTCCAGCTAAGATTTTACACAAATGCATGTGGAGTGCAAAACTTGGAACAACACATTTGCACTTGCATCCTTTGGCTGAGAGGGGGATGAGCTTTATGGCTGGGGGGAAATAGCAGCTGAAATGGGGAATAAGGAAAATTGAATTTAAAAGACCTTTTCAGATCTCTAAAGAACATGTCTTGGAGCTCCCACACAAATCTGGCTTTGATTGCCTCTTGCTTGATATAATGAAGAGAGATCTTGGGGGCTTTTTAATTTTATTTTTAAGAAGTAGCAGATGAACATGGCCAAAAGCGACTAGGAACAATCTGAGGAACAGCAAAATGCTAAAAAGAAAGTAAAAGCACTGTGAGGGGTTATATTATTGAGCTTTAAAGACAGAACGTGCAGTATTTAATCATAGTCTTACAGGACTGTGCTTTTGTTGAATAGTGGGGTTGGTTCAGCAGTGCCCTTGGTGCCCACTGTGGGAAGTTTGCTTGGATCCCAGGTCTGATCCCAGCAGCTGCAGCCTCTCCAGTGCCAGTTCTGACACGGAATAAATTGCAGTGCATCTGAAATGGCTGGTGCAGCACGAGGGCTCTCCCACAGAAACAGTTCACCAGTGATTACCCCCTCTCTGTCTCCAGCAGACAACACAGCAAATGTTTGCAGAGCACAGCAATCCAGCAATCATTACGGTATCAATCCTATTGCTTCTGAATGGAAATGCACGAGAGAACTCTACGTACAAACCCCAAAAATATTTCCTGGGCACAAAGCCAATGCAGAATAATTTAACTCCATTAAAATGCTTCATGTTTGGGGGAGGGATTTTTTCGTGCCAGCAAATGAAAGTCAACATGTTCTCAAGGCAAGCAGAGGTTTAGTAGAAGCAGTGGTGGCAGAATATTTTTTTCATTGAATTTTGACCCATTTTCCTGAGGCATACTGTTCAAAACTCAGGGGCACATGCAAATTAGGGGCAAAAGTCTAATTGGCACATGCATTTGCCATGACTGGAAGAACAGAATGGAAGTGATTTGGGTGTTAGGGGATTAATAACACGCTGGGTCTGAACAGAACGGGGGTGTGAGGGGGTGGGAGGTGGTTCCAGTTCCATGAGTCCTGCCAATGTCAACCCTGGCATATATATAATTAGCCGACTAGATTAACATCTCAGAATAAAAATGTGAATAGGGGAGCTGTTCTACGCTGGCAGCACCAGGCTGAGGAGCTGGAAGGTGCAGTCAGAGAGGCTGAGGGTGGGCAGCAAAACCTCGTGGGTAGAACAGCTGGTAATGAACTTTTGCTCACTGGAGGCTTAGCAGGACTTTTTTCCCTTTTCCTTGTTCATGGCAAAGCTGCAGTCACAGCCTCTTTCCTGACTGTGGTCTCCCTCAGAACCTTGTACAGTCCTGTCCATGACTGCTCTGCCTTTCAGTGTGCTGTGAGGTATGGATTTGTGCTCCCTGGATTTTGAGCACCACAGCCCTCCAGGAACTGCTGAATGCCACAATTCACACAGACAAAAGAGAGAGGGAGCATTAGCTGCTCTTTTTTTTTTTTTTTTTTCTCTGCTCACAAGCAAAATAACCAAGGGAATCCATCCTTCCCCAGAATGTGGAAGTAGGAATAAGTAGCTGTAGAATCCCACAGGGCAGATGTCTGATAACAAATCCATGCATAGCTCTCCCTCGTGGAAAATAAAGGAATATAAGAACCCGTTATTACCCGTGCCCCAAGCAGAAGCTTATCAGCTCGCAGGAGTGACAGCTCAGATTATTGGTGTATTTATAATAAAGTCTTTTAAGTCTGCCACATGGATTTGTGAGTCAGCAAAGAGAGCAAATAGGTCTGCAAGGGACAGGCCAGCACAGAAGGGAAAACTGTCAGGAATTACTCAACCTTGAACGTGCCCCAGTCTGCCTCCGTTTCCTTTAACAGTAACTATCGTTCTGGGAATGAGAGGTTTATTTTTAATTTCTTTGAAAGCAAAGTGCAGGGAAGGCAGTGAGAAGTGTTGGCTCCTGAGGAGCAGGTGAAGCTGCCCAGCACAGAGGTCAGCTCTGCACACGGGGGTTCTCCCAAATCACCCTTGAGGCAAAGGCTGCTCCCCTTAACCTACATCTGGAAATCCACTGTGCTGTGCAGGTGCATATTGCAGTCGCTTTGGGGGAACTGATTGCCTTTCTAATAGGTTTACAGCCAAAGATACCAATTTAGGGCTCATAGGAAGGGGAGTCCTTAAACCTGTTCAGTCCTTGCAGGGCTGAGACCACCAAGAACCCAAAAAAAACCCCACAAGAGGTGACTAATTACCACTGTTTTAATATTTAGTAGTCTTTATTATTTATATAATGCAAAAACCTTAATGATATGTAATTTTTTTGCACTGAAACTTCAGGAAAAAAAAAATCACAGTGTAGTGAGTGGCCAGAAAGCAGCAGCTGAATGCCATGGCATAAAGGGGAGATTTTAATGAAATGGATGCACAGCTCATACCAAAAGTTGGTTGGAATGGAACACTAATTCACATTAGGATCCTCCAAAGCTTTGCTAAACACAGCTCCTAATCACTCACTGATGGTCCCACTCTGCTTTTTATAGCAGTGGTAATCCAGGTAACCTGGACAAACTCCAACTTGGGTAATTACGGTCTGCTGACCGGAATTCTCCTCGGTGGTTCAAATGGATGCTATTCTTGGGCTGATATCCTTGATGAGCAATTGTGCACTCTGTGTTTCACCTGAGTGAGCTGTGTCTCGCTGGACACATAGCCTGTCTGAGGGGCATTGTGGGAGGTTTGTAAACCCTAAAAGCCATTTGTGGGAGTGAAGTGGGAGAGAATTTAGTGTATTTCGTTTTGCATTGCAATTTACAGCATCTACTTAAAAAATATTTTTGTTGATATGTATCAGATGTAGTAATTAAATCAGATATTTTGGCATGCATGCACACTCTGGGATGTGGGCATTGGAGGCACTGTAATAGGCAGTCCTAGAAATTCAGCTTTTCTTGGCATTTATCACTGGCTTCAAAGAATGAATGCTCATAATTCTGCCAAACACTCAGTAATGAGGATTTCAGCTGAGCACTTCCAGCTTGTTCTTCCCAGTTCCAGCTGGTCAGCCAGTACCTGAGACAGATCAGTGGTTCCTGGAGTCACATCTCCCCCAGGAAGGCTCAGCACAGAGCACAGACTGAAGAACACTAGCAGATAAACCCTCTGGAGTTGTTTTTTTGTTTTGTGGGGTTTTTTGGGATTTTTTTTTTTTTTTTTGAGGGAGAAAGTGACAGGTGGGGAGTGCTTGGGTTTTTTTGTTGGTTGAAAGCTTTTTTTTTAATAAAGACTCAAATATGAGGCAGCAGCCTGAGGAAACTGTGAAGCAGATCTAGTGGATCACCCTGGGGACATCAGCTGAGTCAACATTAGCTAAATTTACCAGACTTTCCTCCCCATCTTGCTTTCAGTCTGCTCTGAGTGTGAAAGACTTCACTGCTGTCACCTGTCTGATTTGTGTTTTTACAAAAATCATTTTACTCATCCTCATCCTTCAGCTGGTGCGTGGGCCTTATCTGCCCTCTTTCACCAGCTGCCGTTTGTCACATTTTTCATATGGTCTGAGCTCCTGGGACGTCCCTGGACAGGCTCCCTCCAGCAGCCAAACAAGAACAGGAAAAGAGCAAAGCAGGACCAACATTTCAGGAAACAAAGAAACGTGTTTAGGAAGGGATCAGAAGGGAAATTGGGGTCAAAGCCCCAGGTTTGAGGAAGGATGGGACAGGAAGTAGGAGGGTGGCTGGAAGGAAAAGCAAAGCTGCTGCTGCTGCTGCTGTTAAAGGATGTGTCAACAGAGCATGAAAAAGGGGGAAGTGGAGAGGTGGAGTGTCAGTGGGTAAGGAGGGAGGCACGAGTAGAAAGGACAAGGCCTGGGGCTGGGAACAGGAAATAGCACAAAGCCACTGCTCAGAGGAAACAGGCAAGATTCCAGTGTCCTCAGCACCCCAGGCATGCTGACATTCCCACCCTGAGTCCTCTCAGTGCAACACCTACAGTGAGCTCCAGCCATTCACAGTAAAACCCCACTGGTTTACATCAGGGCACAGCCACAAAGCTGTTGCATTTTCACTGTGCAGTCAAATCCACAAATTCTGTGTGTTTGACTATGTGAGTCCTGTTCTTTGCTTGGACACAGGCACAGTTGCTCTTTTAGGCAGTCAAGCAAATTGAGATGCACAGAACGGGCCAGATCATTCCCCAGTGCATTAAATATGGATGAACTTGACCTAAAATCTTTTAAAATTGCATTAACTTCCCTCTGTCGCTAGCAAAAACGTGAGTTATAAATGCTGGAGCCAACTGAGGCCACCAATTCCTTGAGGAAAGGACATTATACACATAAAACTCTTCGTGATAAGCACAAGAATGATTGCAGGCTTCAGCTCAGTATCTCGAATAAAGCATTTTTGGGATTTTGGGGAGGACTTGGTGTTACTGTGCTGTGTTGCTGCAGCCGCTCTGTGGGTGCCTGAACCCAGAGCAGTGCCCACTGTGATATTTTCCAGAGATGTTACAAGAATTAAAAAGAGATTACAGCATCACTTTCAACTGGCTTCCCAAATGGTTTTATTAATGGTTTCAGGATGTGAGTAAATTAAGCAGATTAACTGGGGGGGGGGGGGGGGGGTTATTTCCTTGTATTTCAATGGAAAGAAAAGTAGGAAACCCCCTTGCAAATGAATCTGCCATGAACTCAGTGCTTCTCGGCATAATCATTTTTTGCTCCTTTTCACTTTTGTTTCTGGGCTACTTTCATGTTTCAGTCTTGGGAAGTTATTAGAGGTAGAAGACCCCTGACCTGCCAGGATTCACATTGTGCTGAGCTCCTTTTTCTGTGTGAGCACAGACTGAAAATGACCAAGGCAGCTGGGGTAGGAACAGTTTCTGAGAGGAACTGAGAAAGAGGAGAGGTTCTAAGGGGAAGTGGATGCTGAAGCAAATGACCAAAACATGGTCAAAAGGCCACTGGTGCAGCTACTGTTGAGTGTGGGGTAGGAAAACGTTTGTCCATCTGTATTACTGCTTTTAATCTGTGTTTTTACCATCACCCTCTCCTTCCACCTCTGCACTCTGAAATGGGTGTGAAATACCACTCCTGTGTCAGGAAAAAGAGCTGAAGTGCTGAGGAGCTGAAAACTTTTCCTTGGGGCCAGATCTGGATAAGTCCAGATGAGTCCTATGAATTCCCAAAAAGATCCAGTGAAAATTCAAATATGAATATGACAAGCTGGAGGCAAAGGGACTCTTGGCTTTGGATCGTGCCTGGAAGAAATCATCCTTCAGAGACACAAAATGTACACCTGCTCCTTAGATCCATGCCTGAGACACAGTGGGCATGTGAAAGAGAAAGGAGACACAGCTCTAGTGCACACTACAAATATAAAAATTCTTCCCCTGCCCACAAAAGACCTTCTCACTGGAGGGAATTTTTCTTTCCCATTCATTGTTTTCCCACCGATAAAAACCTGGTTCATTTTTAGGGTTTTTGGCAGTCTAGCTCCAGAACTGAAATCTGAAATAAGACAATTCCTTTTTTTTTTTTTTTTTTTTTTTCACATCTTCTGCTGTTTAGTGTCAGAAGTGAGTAAAATCCACAGATGTAGGAGTTCATACAGAAGATACAGGTATTCCCTGTGCAGTGCAAAAAAGCAGTGAGCAAATAAATCCATGCAGCGAGTGCCCTGTTGCACAGTTACCATAGAGACAGCTCATTAACAGAGCTGTTTTCCTTATTCCTGCCAGCGATGGGGAATTAGGCACAACACCATTCCTGCTCTTTTCCCTTTTGTTGCACACAGACAAGGTGCTGAATTGCTGCTTCTGTCCCTGCATTTGGGATCAATGAAAAGCCCGTTCGGTGCATTTCCCCCGAGCTGCTGAAATGCAGACTCAGTCCCATCACCTCTGGGGTTCAGCAGGGTTCGCACCTCAACTCTCCCCGCTTTGTTTCTCAAACCACGCTCACGCAATTTCCTGTTTAGGATCAAAAAGGGGGCTAAAGAGCTCTTGGTTCTTCCTCTTGCAGCTCAGTGCAGTCGTTTCTTCCCCAGAAGCAGCTGACAGTCAGGATATTTCTCTGATAGGCACTTGAGCTATTTTTTCACGCTCTCATCAGTTCAGATGGCTCTTTGTAAGAGCGGTTTCCAACCCTAATTTCAAGTGGCTGAAAAATAATCAGATGAAATAAGTTCTTTGAGTTGTAAAAGCATTAGCTGAGCAGGCTTTGCTCAGTGTCAGAGAAGCACAAAGCACAAGGGACAGAGCTAAAACCCAAGAAAAGCTCTGTGAGTTTTATAAAGAAGGTACAAGAAATGTGAATCACAGTTCTGCAGACATTGCTGTTCCTTTGCTGTATTCTCTGCACTCCTCTGAGGTCTAAAAAAGGCTTCTGCTTCTTATACTTATTATATCCTTCAATTTAAACATTGTTTTATTGAGTTCAGAGGTGGAAGCTTTGCAGATGAAGCCCTTTGGTTTTCTGTTCCTCCTTTCTGTTTGGGGAAATTGAAGTGTCACGGTGACCAGGGTGAACAGATGCACCAAAAGGTCAGCAAGATACGTCAAGTGTGAGCAATGAAAACCAAATATTTCTCTGATGGCTTTGACTGAAGTCTTTCCAAGAGGGTAAGACTGAAGAGAAGCTGTGGAGAAGAAAAGAGGGAGATTTCTGAGAAGAAAACAAGTTTCTAAAATACACAGAGGTCAGTGCAGGGCAGGTGATGGAGGATTCATTGCAGGAGCCCTCGAAGGCCTGGCTGCAGAATCTGCTGAGTGAAGGCAAAACCCCTATTCCAGATTCTATTCCTCTCCCCAAGATTGATTATGTCCAGGGGATAAAGGGGCATAAACCCGGTGACACCGTGGTTCCACCTTTTCACCACCTTCAATATCCCCTCCTCGATGTTAACCCTGAATCCATTTTCTGCTCTGTATTATTTCGCCACTAATTGCACAATAATTCTTCAATTACTGCGGACTGGAGAACAGGGAAATCCATCTATTGAGTGCACTGTGTCCTTATGACTCTTCCTGACCTGAATTTGGAAGGGCCCCTTTCTGCACCTCCTTTCCATCCCCTCGAGGCGTTGACTGCCAGGCACTAAGAGATCAAATTGAAGCTCCCAGCCCTGCCCTGCCTGACTCCCAGCAGTTCATGGGCTGGCAGAAGGCACAGATGAGCCACAGATGAAGCAGCATCTGAACCAGGCTGTAATTTGTAGCCCAGGATGTTCAAGTTGTGAAACTAGAGCTGTCTGCCTACATATGCAAGGCCAGAAACCGGTGATGTAAAATTCCCTTTCTGCTCAGAGAAAAGCAAGCTTTGGATCCCAGGGGACACCTTTAGGGTGAAGCTGGGAATCTGAATTTGATGCTGCCCCTTTTTTTCCTCAGCTGAGCAGCCAGTGGGATTTGGACAGTGGGATAAAGAGCAGCACATGATCCAGGGTCAGAAGGAATCAGCAACCAGCAGTGTTGATGAGTCAGGGGTGGTGTCTGGGATTTATTCTTTTTTAATATATATTTTTACCCTGTAACTTTATGATTCTGTTGACTTTTCAAATCCAGTAATAAGCACTGTAACATCTTCAAAGTGCTTACAGATACTATCTCACTTAATCTCCCAGGGAAGGAACATAAGAAAATGATCAGTAACAGATAAGAAAATGATTTAATTTTGTAAAAGAACTTAAAGGTTATGACGAATTAAAGACCCGATGTCAAGCTAAATCAAAGCAATGGAAATGAGCTGGAAACTTGTATCCATCCAGGGTTTCTGGTATCCACTCTGTGAGTTTGGTCTGGGTGTGGAGCCCTTGTCTGGTGAAAGAGCAGAAGGAAGAAATACAGAATTCCACAAAGAGCTGAGCTAATATCCCTGGGGAGGAGGGTTGGTGTCTCCATTGCCAGCAGGATGGTGGGGTTGGAAGAGCAGAGAACTCCTCCCAGAGTGGCCATTTGAGCCTTTCCACAGGGGCAGGAGCTCGTGGCTCTCTTGGCAAGTGCCCACATTGCCCGGGCTAGAGCTGCAACCCTTGCCAGTGCCCCTGTGCTGGGAATAAATGTCACATGAAGGAATAAATTACAGCTGGGAGTGCCCAAATCCCAGAGAAGCGCCCACTTTGCAAATTAGCACAAAGATTCTGGCTTGTTTTGTTACAGGGGAGGCCAGCTGGATGAAAATATTTCTTTTTGGATAGTTGTAGAAGAATGGGAGGAGTGGGGTCATAGAAAGCCAAAATCTTTGCAAGTGCCAAGTGCTGGTTTGAATGCACTCTTTTCTTTCAAGACCTTCAGCTACTCCCTGCATGCTGAAAAACACTTTCTGAAGGGCCATTTTGAAGTAGTACAGCACAAAAAAAGCATTCCTCCTTCAGAGAGCACGGAATACTAATTTAGGGTTGGTAATCGTGGGGAAAAAAAAGGCTCCTCATGGTCCCCTTTCTCGAGGATGTTTTTCCCCCTGTCCTTTTCGAATTTAATAATGTGTCAAATTAGGGTTAAAGTGCTCTGTTTCCTCAGCTCTGCTCTGACTTTGATGTTGTAGAAAACCTCCTCAATTCTACTTTTCTCTGCTCAGATGTAAGCAAGTCCCAAATGCATTCTGTAAAGCTGCTTGTTGGGCAAAGGAAAGCAAAGTGAAGGGAGAATGTAAACAAGGCAAGCACCAGCTCCACCCCAGCATCCCACATTGCTGGGAACACTGGCACCAGTTTGGCATCACTGGGTTTGGGTCTGCCTGGCCAGTACATCCCAGTTGGACACAGACTGCCTTGGAAGGCCTTTTTTTTGTCACCTGCTCTTGAATAGATTTTTAGTGAGTCGACTCTCTGATATTAAACATCTGAGCACTGTTTGGGTGAGGGATGTCCCCTGCTTTAGGTTAGAGTCTTTATGTGCTGAGTAGATTGCTCACGTTCAGAATTGCTTTAGAACAAGATGGATTTTGAAAAAAAAAAAAAAAAAATAAAAGCCAAAACCAAATTTTCCTGCACCATTTCTGAGAGCCCCTTTGGTGCAGAGCTCAGAGCTGCCCTTCCCCACAGAAATCTCCCCATATTGCCCCAAACATTGCCTTGCCAATACAGACACCAGGAAAGTCTAGTCTCAGGTGTAAATTGGCAAGAATTTCTGAGCCAGGCTGGGTTTTAGCTTGTAATGATGGTTCATTACACTAAATTATGCACTTAATGACATCTTTGAATCAGTTTATTCTTTCCAAAGAATTTATTATGAAGACATTCTTGATTTGTGGAGCTTAAGTAGGAAAGTGCATCTACAGATGTCATCCAAAACCTGGGTTATAGGATTATATATTAGTCTTTTAGAGCTACGAAAAAATGTGGAAATTAGTGTTCGGGTTTTCTCTTGGAGCTCATCCCTACCACACACAGGACAATCCAAATGTGTGAAATGCCTTGGAAAGGCTTTATAAAAGGGCTGTGTCTGTGTCTGTGTGGTGATTGGGCCATAAACTGTGTACTGGTTCACTGTATAAAACAGACCCAGTGCACTCCCAGACCTCCATAAATCTCCAGATATTTACAGGAACAGTTTCCTTTTCTTACCTATGATCAAATAGTGCTTTATGACAGGCTGGCTGATACCTGCTATGTCCAAACCTTTCACACAGACAATAAAACTGATGTACTGTGAGACACAGGGACTTAAATCCCTTTTTATGAGAGATACTGGATTGACTCTAGAGACCTGTCATTGCCACAGCTGGTGTGACCTAGAGCTGAAGGTATATTCAAAAGTCAATCAAACTAAACAGAGCTTTTTGGAGGGAGATCAAATGTGAGCTGGTGTTTGGTTCATGTGCTGTGCATTTTCCAGATAGGGGATAAATAAAAGGTTGGATGAGGAATGGTCAGTAAGAGAGTGAATTGCAGGTACACAACTAACTCACTAAATCCAAGGCTTTTGGTAACATAATTCTAACTCTGATGTTACAATCTTCTGTCCTGCACCAGCAATGTCAGGAAAGACGGACGACAACCTGGTATTCATTATATTGATCTGAATTCATGCACAAAATATTTCAGGTCCTGTAGGTTTTTGGAGGTGGGTTGTACACTGAGATTAAGGAGAATGGCCCTGAAAATTACTGGGCTCTTTGCAATCATGCACAGCACACATGGCTGGGGAAAAGTTATCTTGCATTTTTCATCTTTTCTTTGGGGGGATTCCATTTTCACACCTGTGAGGTCAAGCCTGGAAATGCTTCCCAGTTCTGAATGGTCTCATACTGGAACACGCAGCTCTGATGTGCACCAAGACTTTTCTGATCTTGTCAGAGAGCCTCTTGTCAGACTGAAATGGGACCAGAAGGTCTTCTGAAATTCAGCACAGCCTCTCCCTGCCCTCTGGCATGACTCCCATGTTTATATTCATGACCATATGTAGTTATTACATGAATGATACATTTATTTACATAATTAATATCCACATATATAATCCGGAGGGGAATCACAGAGAGCATAATTGTATCATCCCAGTGTTTAAAGCTGGCTTTTGAAATTATATCTTGTGCATGAAGATTTCCTGGGCTGAAAGCAAGGCTCAGCCTGGTGTGTCAGGCTGTGGCCTTGGCTTTGTCCTGCTCCCAAGGACAATTACAGGGGAGTCTGTGGCAGGAATTGCTTGGGTTAAGAACTTTCTTTTCTTGGTGTAAATCAGAGCCCAGCTCTGACTTAGTTGCAGCATCTGCAGAAGAAATTCCCTTAACCCAGGAGAGTGTGGAGCACAGTTCAGTCCTGTTCTCTTCAGTCTTGCATCTCTCAGTTCCCTTGGGACCTTTTGAAAAATACAGAAAAAAATACCTCATTCTCTCCTTCAGCCTTTTATTTAGTAGTGGGGTTTTTTTTTTTCCTTTTCTCCCAATATCTTCTCAATCTCATTTTCTCTTTTCCTTCCTCATTTCATCTCGACTCTATTTCATGTTGAATAAAGTGCATTCCCTGTTAACAGGCAATTTAATTTAAAAAGAGATAACACCTATTTCATTTTTTCCTTTTTGTAGCAGTCTCCTTCAAGTAGGCAAAGGTTCTCTGCACTGTGCTCTGTAATTAACTTGTCTTTTGAGTCAACCCATATGCTCAACTAATGCAAATTATTTTCTGGCTAAGATCATTTATTGGTTGAAAGAAAATTAATGTTTTAATCAAAGTAACATTAAAAAGTAACTCAGCTGGCTTAGTGATTCTGAAAATTTGGTGAAATAAAATGGAAAATTTCCAAAGGATGTCAATATTCAGGGAAGCTTTGATTGGATCTGAATGGGGTTGTGTTCTGCATCCTGCCATTTTATATAAGCCATGTTTTATTCCATCTTCCAAAATATTCCACACTGCAGTAGAAAGGATCTTGGGCCTTTCAAAATGTCTTGGAAAAGACTCTGGGGGAGAGATGGGAGAAGTGGCTTTTATCCAGCTCTGACTACTCAGTCACTGGCTGGAAGGACACCAATGGCAGACGCAGGAGGATTAAGGAAACCTTTTCCAAAATAAGGATCATTTTTGTGTTTCCTGCCTTGTGTTTGAAGCAGGGTGAATGTGGGAGCATCAGCTGCAGCAGTGGAGCAGAAACACTGTGGAGTGGCTTTGGCAGAGAAGGGGGCAGGGGAAGTTTAGGATGCTCGGGGTCCTGGTGTGAGCCTGCTCCAGCCCCCATCCCAAAGGAGAGTGGGATGGCCTCTTCATCATCCTGAGAGAATGAACATCCTCTCCTTGAAGCCTCAGGCCAGAAATTCAAGCCACACCAAACCTGGCCCATATGTTCTCACAGAAAGTTCATGTTTCAGCAATCAAGTGGGTTTGTTCCAAAAAAAAGAGCAGAGAGATTTGCTGTTGACTTCAGCCTGACTGAGGTTCCTCTTGTAAACTGCCTTAAAACCTCCAGCCCTTGGCTGCAGTTCATTTCTCTCACAAATCCCTGAGGTCATGATTCAACAAAACAATAAATCCAGCTTAAGGGCTCCTTGTGCCAGCTCAGAAAAGTCATGACACACAATCACATCACCCAGAGCGCTGATCCAGAGCAAGCAAACTTGCCTATTTGGATGTATTAAAAAGTAATGAGAAGTTTATGTTGGAGCAGAAGTCTCTGTCCTAATGAGGCATCTCCTGAAGCTACTGCTCCAGCATTTTTACTGGATCAGAAATGGTCTGTGCTCTTCTAGGCAGGGAAAGGGAGAGTGAAAATGCTGTGTCCTGCACTCAGCATTTCACCAGGAGCATGATCCTGAGCTGATGTCTGATCCACATCCAGAGGGTAATTCTGGCAGATCAACAGGGCAGAGCTCTGCTGTTAATGACCCCAGAATTGGGGCCTTCCCCCAGCAGTCTGGGAAAATGCTTGGAAAAAGCAGCAGTGCTCTAACAGAGGCACTCAGAGAACATCAGGGCGATCATTTCTCCCACTCCTTCCATCAGGGAAGTCAGCAAAGCTGCAAGGGCAAATCACTGCAAAGAATTCCTCCTGAAGCACAGAGAGTCCAGTGAGATATCACCAAATGGGAAAGCAGCTGGGAGACATTCCAGCTGTGGTGCCACAGGGAGTTATTCCTCCCCAGTCCATCCCGTGAAGATTCCCTCGGCTGGCCCCTGCCAAACATGCCCTGGTAGTAAATGCCTGAACTCAGGCCTGAAATAGTTTAAATTCTTTGTCCCAGGAAGGACAAGCTCAGCAAATCCTGGAGATTCATTGTTAGAAGTTTCAGACTGAGCTCCTTTTGGGAAACAGGATTGATCCCTGATAGCAAATTTGCTTGAGTTTTCTGGATGTTGTTGTTGTTGTTGTGGCCTGAAGCCATCATACATTTGCCTTAACTGTTTCAACACTTTTTCCCTGGGAATTGTGTTCTTGTGTCATGAATTTTATTGTCCATTTCCATCTGGGCACTTTGACCAGGTGAACCTTTCACACTGACTGGGAACGTTCTTTGTTGGCCCCTGAGCCAAGCTGCTGGATCCTCCCAGCTAGAGAAATAACAACTGAGACATCTGAGGCCGCATCCACAATAGCCAGAACAATCCCGGAGTCTCTTCCAGAAAACAAGGGACTGCAATAAACAAGGGAGAGGCTTCCCAGAAAGTCATTTCACAGTGAGCTCAGAGAACTGAAGCAGTTTGTGGCAGCACTGCCAGCCACCCCTGATGGAGGGTGAGCAGGGAGCTTTGCAAATCTGAAGGCTCTGAGTGACATTTTTAGGGCTAGAGTCCATTCTGAGCTCTGCTGTTATTGGCCTACAGCTGTTTTGGCTTTATAGCTGTTAAATATAATCTGTGCTGAAAGGGGAAAGAATGGAAATGAGTTCATTAGTGATAATGCTTATTGTTTCCTTGCACAGTTTGTGTGCAGAGCACACAGCGTAGTGCAGCCCCAAGACTTTACCCACTGGAGGAGAGCTCCAGAGAGGAGCTTTCCCATGCCACAGCACTGACCCCCTGGAGCACACAGAGTGTTTTGTTCTGCTCAAGCCAAGGTCAGCAGGCAGATAATCCTAAGACCTTTCCAAAAACAAACAGAATTAAATTGTGTAACAAAAGACAGTAGTTCAATTTCTTGGAGTCAATCAAAATCACAGGACTCCTGGAGTGGATGGATTCCTGGCAATAAAAGAAAATCACAGAGACAGGAAAAAAAAAAAAAAAAAGAAAGAAAGAAAAAAGAGAATGTCACCTGAGCATGTAAAACAATCACAACCAATATTTATTTATTTATTAAGTGAGACAAATGGAAAGGAAAGATTACAGAAACGTTGGGGTGGTCAAGATCTCACTGCAGCTTCCTGCTGAGGGGAAGGGGAAGGGCAGGCACTGATCTCTTCTCTCTGGACCTGTGCAGGACCCAAGGGAACAGCTGGAGCTGTGCCAGAGGAGGTTTAGGTCGGATTTAGGGAATGGTTTTTCCCCCAGAAGGTGCTGGGCACTGCCCAGGCGGCCCAGGGAATGCTGGCAGAGCACCAGGAGAGCTTGGACACCACTCCAGGGATGCCCAGGGTGGGGTTGTTGGGGTGTCTGTGCAGGGACTGGATGACTCTTGTGGGTTCCTTCCAACTCAGGATATTCTGTGAATCTCTGAAAATTGCATCCAACCTAATTGTACTTCCTTTGGAGCCCAGGTCCCCCCAGGACACCCATATTACCACCGAATTTTGGGATCTTGAATGAGTCTCTGATCAACAGTGAAAACATCAACCAGGAATAGGTGTTTTAGAAATCTCCATGGAGATATTGTCATGGCAAATCAACAATGCCCAGTGTGTGGCACACATTCATGTTAATACATTTAATTCATCCAAAATGTCCTTTTTTCCATTCTTGCAGCGTGCTACAGAAAGCTATCACATGTTGGATGGGATTCTAATTGCTAGTAGAATACTCAGTTGTTGACAGATGTGGCTTCCTGTTGGAAATAAATGTAAACCAGAATAAGAAAGCTGACCTGATCCAACTGAGGTCTTTTTTGAGATGAAAAATAGAACAATTGCCGGATGCAGGTAGATAAAATTTTTCCTATGGAACAAAAATTCTGTGGATGTGCTGATTTTGCAGAACTAAAACCTTTCCTGGGAATGTGTCAGTTCAGTTTAGCAGGGAAGAAAAAAAGATAAGTTGAATACTTTACATTTTTTTTATAATACTTGTTATTTATTGCTGTTTGAAAAACTAACAACAGAAGAAATGTCAGTGGTAAGACAAAATTTCTTATAGAAACCGTGTATCAAAATCAACACTAAATTGGTTGTGTCAAAATATATTTTGCTTTGTTGTAAGCATCATAACTTTTTGTGTTGTTTTTCTCTAAACAATGAGTACTTTTTTAAATTTTTGCTGTGTTGAAAAATTTTCATCATTTGAAATACAATCAAAAATGAACAGTCAATATAGAATATATAGTCAATATAGAATATATATCCTGTTGTCCTGTTATCTTGTGGGTGTGTGGGGCAGAGAGAGCAGGATTGATGAACGAACTGAAAAGACTTCCAGTTCCTGTTTTCTGGTGCTTCGTGCTGTTGGACAGTACAGGAGACCTTGACCATTTTTCACTTTGTTGATTTTCCTGCCCCTGAAGGGACATGAAAGGCTGAAGGTTTCCTGTCTCACACAGATTGCCCATCTGATGGTGGGCTGAGGTTTCTCCTCGATTTTAGGCACAGCTGGAGAGAGAGACAGGGGGACAGCAGAACCAATTCTCAGGAGAGCCCAGCACCCCTGGTTTCCACAGGCACACACCAGCACAGGCTGGGAGCTCAGATCACTCAAAAACCAGAAATAAACACCTGCTGAGGGAAGCTGTCAAAACGTTTCTTCCTGGCTTTTAAGAAAATAAATTCGGAAGGCTGGAGACAACATGCCCAAAATCAACATGACAAATAAATTAATAGCTCAATTACCCACGTGCCTTACATGAACAAGGACAGTTCTCCATGGTACAAAATAAAATGAAAGCCCCCGCCGGAATGGGATTTTCTATTGCATTCAGGCCCACTCAAGAGAGGAGGATATTTAGACACATGAGGAGACACCAGAGAGGATTTTCTGTTAATCTGGAGCAGACAAAGCAGCTTCCTCTGTTCCTTACCCTGTCATTGCCTTGAGAGGTGCAGGAAAGCAAAGAGGAGCTGCAGCACGGGGCTCCAGCTCTTTTTCAGGTCCTTTAGCAAACAAAAATGAAGTTGACCCCACCCTCAGACGGGTCAGAGTAGGTACAAAGACACTGCAGGGTCGGTGGGAATGGAGTGGAACAGAATAATGAAATTCGGGGGTCTCCAGATGAGTCTCAGTGATTGCCACAATCATATATCACACACCTCTGTCACTGCTGTGCCCTGCTGTAAAGAGAAAGGGGCTGGAATGATCAAAAAGGGGTTTTCCACATCGAAATTCTCTTGTTCTGCTTCCTTTGAAAAGGACTGTAGGTGTAATATTATTTCCACCTTTGTAGAAATATTTCATCTTAAAAAGAGTCTTATTAAATAATCTCCTGCTGGGATTGACTTGCAGAAGGGGGTTATCTGAGCACTCCAGAGGGCTCTGAAAATAGAAGAGGGTAAATGCTTCAATGAGGGAGAAAATACACACCTGTTCAGAAACGTTAATGTGAAACATCCCAGTGTGTTGGTGACACAGAAAATCATGGCTATTGAATTCGTTTTCTCACTAAAAATATTCCAGTCAAGTCCAATCACTCTCCTCTCCTCACCTGTGATTCCAAAAGCCTTCTAAAAATTTTATCTTTGAAACCAACTTTCTTTTCATCTTCTTCTTTATCATCTCTGCTTTTGGGGTCAGGTTTTCTTTCTAAGTTTCTTTCTTTGTCAGGCTGCCTCACGTGTAACCACTGCTGTGTGTTCCACTGAAAACACACCTTGCCTGTGGAGGAATCTCCAAGCATGAACGAGCTCCTGGAGGAGGAGTTCATTTTGAGGAACTGTGTTGAGAACTTTTATTTTCATGTGTCTTCAACAGCTTGGGGACCCCTAACTCATCCTTGACCACATCAGTGTCCAAAGACATTATCACAAGCACTGCACACAGAGAAAAGTTAATTTTAAAAAAAAAAAGTTAAAGGTTAAAGGTGATCCAGCCCGTGCCATCATTTGTCCTCTGCTACACTGAGATGTCCAGGAAGTACAGGAACTCTGTGTGTCCTTCCCTTCATCACTGGGGAGCCAGCAAATCTAGAAAACACTGATTTCCATAAAGCCTTTCTCAGGCAAAGATTGATGTCCGAAGGACACAAAACCCATCATCATTTCTACATTCTTCAGTTAACCTCAAAAACGGCTCCCTCATGTGGGACACTGTTCAGGGCGCTGCATCAAAGAGGGGATTGCAGCTACAGAGCAATCCCAGCAGTGGGGATGGCCCTTTGTCAGTGGTGAGCCTGAAGTTAATATAAAACTGTCACACAGAAAAGAGGGGTAAAAATGGAACCACACTGCAGTGATGAAGCTGCCAATGCCAGAGCAATGGAATACAGCCCTTTTAGGGATCATTTCTTCACTTTTAGGGACCGTTTCTTCCCTTTCAGGGATCATTTCTTCACTTTTAGGGATCATTTCTTCCTGAGCTCGCCAACTGGGACATCCCGGGATGGTGACCTTGCAGAGAAACACCTTTTCCATTTAATAGATCCCCAGGATGCACCCCAACCTCCAGCCACCCCTTCTGCAGCACTCACTGCTTGAAAACCAGTTCAGGACACCTGGCCTGTGCTCCAGATTAATGGGAGCTTGTTTTTAACCAGCACAGCAGGAGAGCACATGGATGCTTGGTGCTTTTGATTAATGATGGTGAAACCAAATGCACCTTCTGGTGTGAGAGGAGGTGGGGGACAGATAATGTTATTTCTGAATCAAGTTATCCTTCCTTTTTTTACTTCATCAAGAACACAGTCTTGCTGGAGGCTGGAAAGCTTTGGCTTCAGTTTGCACGGATACATTGTATGTGTCTGCCTGTCCAAATGTTTTACTCTTACATTTTACAGCAATATCTGGGCCTATTAAAATCATGGCAAAAAGTCTCTTGATTTCATCTGAACAGGAGCCAGTAGAAGCTGATTTTACCTGGACATTGTTCTCTAACAGATGTAGCTCAGTAATAATTCACATTGTTGAATCCAACATAAAGCTATGAATGCACAATAAAAAAAAATAAAAAAAAATCACAGTTCTGAGTCTGTTATTTTCCCCTCTGCTTAATCAACAGGAACAGAGAGAAGGAGCAGATGACCTGTAATAAAAGATCTTTGCCATTTCTTCTGCACTTCTTTGTTGAAATGAAATCATCTTTCCCTCTGGAAGAGTGAGAGGGTAACACTGCACCCTATTACTATTTATGAGACATTTTCCTTGGTGATGCTTTCACCACACTATGTTTGTAACTGTTGAAACATAACCTGGACCGGAAAGCCCGGTGGAATAAAAAGGTTGTTGTTCTGTAGGAAAGGAGAGTGAGGTACAGTTTCAGTCCTGGGGTGACAGAGCTTATCTCAGATGATACCAGCAGAGGAGATGTTGCTGTAATTCCCTCTGCATGAAGTAATTTGCAGAGGCACGTTAATTAGTCAC
Organism: Chamaea fasciata; assembly: GCF_029207755.1. Lineage (NCBI taxonomy): Eukaryota > Metazoa > Chordata > Aves > Passeriformes > Sylviidae > Chamaea > Chamaea fasciata. Next base: position 13,797,878 of record NW_027094097.1, read on the forward strand.
TGCAGCAACAACCTGCAGTGTGTCCAGCCACAGGGAAGCTGTGAGTGTGTGAGGAGACAGACAAGAGTTCTCCAGGTCTGTCCTGGAAAATGCCAGAGGTCCCTGGGAGAATCTGGGTACTCCCATACCCCTCAGGAGGAGAATTTTCAGGGTTCCATGGAGCTTTATCCCAAATCCATCTCATGCCCCAATCAACCTCGTACAACAGGCTGCAGAATGGGAGCTCTCCGTCCTGTCAGCGTTCAGAGAGTTCTGAACATAAACTGTGGATGTCTTTTCCTCCTTTCCCTTGAAACAGAGTGCAAGGGCAGATCTGCCTGTGGATTCCAATACTGAATTCTGAATTTCAGGCCTGTCTGTGATTTGTACTGATCTGTCATGCTTAGAACATGAAAAGTGCTCTGTTTAATGAGAAAGTGGACTCTTTCTATTCCAGCTCCCAAACCCCTGTTTCCATCTAGACCACGTTTCCCTCACAAAGAACCTTTCAAAAGCAAAGAATTTCAAAAATCGCTGCTATGAGTGGTCTGAGAATCTACGTAGCAAAAAAGTCCCCAAATGATCTGTCCTCATTGCAGATTTGTTTGTTAGCTTGAATCTCTTGCTCCAGCAACGGGTCAATTTTCACACACATACAAAAAGATCTCTTGTTTTCCCAACTATGTGTGAATTTCGTGGAATTCTTTTAGGTTAAAGAAAAGCATATCTTTATTTTCGAAGCCTAACATGACAGAAGCAGTTGCTTTGAAAACATCCTCGCCTCTAACGTGTTTTTCATTAGGAGAATGTGCTCCCAAGCTGAAATCAGTGCCAGTTTTCAGGAAGCAATCCAGTGTGTTCTTGCCTTGACATCTGTTGGTATAAATAATGTAGTAAAATGTGAATTTGGAAGAATTATTTGTGTACATTTGAGGAGAGTTGTAACTGGGTAGTAATTCTGACAGCCTGCTCTTACAGGCAGAGCTGCACTCAGTTCAAATACTGAAGCCAGCAAAAAGGAATGATATTATTGCTGGCTCACTCTTGCCGATCAGATTTACAAGTTGCAACCAAATAAAAGAAAGTGTCAGACTGGCACAGAAGTGTCACCAGGAGCAACCTTGGGAACAGTTAAGCCTGGAAAGGAAGTTTACAATGAAAGCTGTTCTGTTGTTTGTTGGGATTTACATTTCCAACAAAGATGAACGCCAGGAGGATTTTGGCCTGTCTGGGATGTTTGCAAGCTGCTGAAAGCAGAATGGGGACTTGCTCCACTAGGCAGATTTTAAACTAACTAAAAAATATCCTTGTGGAATTGAAAGCTGGGAGCTGTGCACTGATATTAGGGATAGTTGCACTACCAGGGCAATAATTAATTGGTAGTTGCCCAAACTGGACTCTTCTGGGCTTGGTTTGACATTTATTCATTGTCATTTTGCACAGGATTTGCCATGCAGAATAACCAGTGAGCCCCTCCTGCCCTGCCCTGGTGTGCTGCCCGAGGGATGGGTAAGTGACTCTCTTTCTGCAAACAGAGATCTTGCTGGGAGCAATTTAAAGCCTTGAATGGAAAAGTCTGAAAATTTAGCAAACATTTCACTGCTTTTACTTCAGTTTTTGAGCACTGTGCCCTCCTGCCTCGAGTGAAGTGTCCTGGTAATGGTGTCTGGAGGAGGAGTGTAACAAGAACCCCACACCAGCTCCACAGACACTGGAGTGCCTGCTCTGGTTTGTGCCTCTGTTGAGTGAAGGATTTGTTCTTTCTTGCTGTTTATCCTGTTCAGAGACTTTCACTTTCCCTTCATGTGCTGAGAGGAGCACTCAGTGATGTGCAGCAGGTTCTGAGCTCTTTGTCTGGGGTGCAGCACGTGCCGGGAGGGCAGAGCTGGGGCCACTGGCCAGTCCCATACCTTGTTTTGCTCTGTCACAGCTCTTTCCCAGCACATCTTGCAGACTCTTCTACATTTTGCTCCAACATGCACTAAAATCAAACTTCCTTGGTTTCTTGCTTGCCTTACATTTAAGGGGATGGGCTTGTGCTGGTTTATTTTAATACAACACCAGTTCTAAACTACTTTTTCCACTGGAAGATTCCAGCTTTTCTGGCTGTGCTGAAAGCAGCATTTGGTATAAGCCATAAACCCTACTTCAGACAACTTAATCTATTCAAAATGGGGCTGAAAAGGAACAAGAGCACTACAGCAAACAAAGGCTTGTGTGTCCTTATTTAAGGCTGAGAATCCCATGGCTCTGAGAGATGAATTTTATCTTTAGAGCCCTCTAACACTTGAAGACATTTTTATTCCAGCTGTTTGCCCAGTCTGGAGCAGAGCTGGCTCACTTTTGCCTGGCCACTGAAAATGCATCTGAGCTCTGTGAAAATGCCCTTTGAATCATCTCCGGTATTATTGTACCTGAGACAGGGAAGATGCTTAAGGTTCACAAGGAAGCTGGGATCCAATCTAATCATCTGTGCACAGCAGACAATTGTATTTCCCACTTGTTAAATCCAATTGTTGGAGTTTCATTCAACCATTTACTGAACAGGGTTCTTGCTTTGCATTGTAGTGGAAAGATGTATCAGTCAATTGTTTTATTTCTTCCAGATGTTAATCACCTACCCTTATAAAATATTTGTGTCTATTTTGTTGTTTCAGTTAATCTGTCTTCAGCCTTTTGCCACTGGTTCTTGGTTTGCCCTGCTGTGTTCAGCTGCAAGACACCAGTTCAGCCCCCAGTAAAATTCATCTTCTCTTCAGCCCCAGCTGGATCCCACTTACAGTCTCGTGTCCCACCCCAGCGGGTTTTAACTGGATAAAACTGCAATTTGAATCTCCTCTACGTCCCAGGTCAGTGATTCTCAGAATATTCCACCCCTCTCACTGCAATTAAATCAGCAGCCTGGGCAAAAAGTGCTCAATTTATGACTGACTCCTCCGTGCACCCGTGTAATAATCCTCAGATAAACTGATCATGAGATTGTACTGCTCAAAGCCAGTGTTTATCTTTCCAAGCACTTAAGGCATTAAGTGTCAGTATGAGAGGAAAATGAAATGCTGGCAGAGAGTTTTCAGAAACAAACATCAACTGGAATATTAAGAGGCTTGATGCAAGGAGCAGATTTATGGTTTCATCTGACAGGTTCGAGCTCTTAAATAAGGCAGATAAAGATAATAAATGCTGTGGCATATCTGATTTACAGCTCTGATGTGAGATAAGATGACTGCTCTATAGAGATCACAGTTGAGATTCCCTATCAAATCACTCCATAGCTGTGTCCATATTAACCCAGTGAGAATCCAGAAGTGGGATTCTCCACAAACTTTGTGTTTTAGTAGGAAGGTTCAGCTAGATGCAAGATGCTTCCTGGAAAACAGCTTAAAAGAGAAAGAAAGTGCTGATTTCTGACTTTAAAATTAATTTTGTGATTCAGCCCGAAAAGTTTTCCATCAGCCCTGTCATTCCAACTGAACTGAAAGTGATAGGGGGAAAAAAGGCAAATAATTCTGAAACAGAATATGGTATCTGGTGACAGCCAGCACATGGATATGGAAAACAGCTGCTTGTGCAGGGAAAATTGACACACAGATATGGGCACTGAAACCCTCCCACTGCAAAATACACAAGAGTCCCTTGGTATTTAGAAAAGAGAACAGTGCTCCTCTTACTCTTACAAGGTATTTCTAATGGCCCACAGAATAATTTGGGACTTTGTAATAGGAATCTGTTTCAGGACCAAGAGTTACGGTTCTTTTTCTAAAAAATACTGGGAATTTTGCATAAAACTTTAGGGGCTTTTGCAGGATTCCTGTTCTCAAGAATTGTGACAGCTTTTAGTTTTCTCTTAGTTTGGAACTCAGCAAAACTGAGACATTGACGTTTTAAGTTAAATGCACTTCTGGTGCTCTTTGTTATGGTAGCACGCCCTTCCCTGCTGCATTCAAGAAGGGAGCTGAAAATTCACACTTTGCCGCAGCATGCTTTGAATCTTGTCTGAGCCCCGGGTTCTGGTGTCAGATTTCATCTCACTTTCTTCCCATGGAACTTTTCCCGGCGCGTAGTAACCCAGAAATCCCGGTGAGGAGGCAGCGCTCACACCTTTGCTCAGGGCTGATCTCACCACAGCGCCTCTGCTCTCACGTCCTCGCTCTGCTGAGGACACCCCTGAGACCTCTTTGAATCCTGATTTTGGCAAAGCACTTCTTCCCACGAAAACCGACGTCGGGATTAACTTCAGCGGGACCAGATTCAACTCTTATTATTTCTGAATCCTGTCACTAATATACTTACTGGAGCCTTGCCCTGGTGTAATAAAACCGAGTTTAAATTGCTGAAAGGCTCAGCTGCTGCCTCCAACAGCTGCATGGCTGTAATTTGCCAATGGGATGTATTACATCCTGATTACAGTTTCTTTTGAGTGATAGGCCAAAATTACAAGGCCGAAATGTGGCTAATCATGATAAAGGAGATAAGTCTATTCATCTCCTGCCTGCATTTAATATTTGCACAGCAGATGCTGTTTGTTCCCTTCAGCTGCCTTTCCACGGAAATTTGCTCTCACTCTGAAGGAGTCTTAAGGTTAATGAAAAGCTTTATTGGACATTTTGGTGGTGGAGAGAGGGAGAAAGGTGAAATATCTTGGAAGGTTTCTCTTTATTTCCCAGCCTAGATAAATTTACAGAAATCAGCCAACCCTTGAAAGACAAGCAAAGTGAGCAACTCCAGGCCAGAAACAGATGTCTGGGAAAGATGAAGAGAACAGGGATGAAGGCTTGAGTGGGCTGTGAATGTCATTTATTGCCCTCATTCCCACCAAGCCATGCACAGGCTGCAATTAAACCTCCTCTGGTGTTTTGGCTCACTGGGCCATAAAGCCAAGCCTGAGATCATAGAATTCCAGACTGGACTGGGATTGAAAGGGACTTAAAGCTCAAATTCCACCCCTCCCACGGGCAGGGACACCTCCCACTGCCCCAGGGTGCTCCAAGCCCCGTCCAACCTAGCCGGGGACACTCGAGGGATGGCGCAGCCACGGCTTCTCTGTGCAGCTCAGGGCTGCAATAACACATTGCATCCTTGCAGACTAGAGAGCACCCCAAACTGTGTGATTTAGGGCAGAGTTCTCATTTCAGAGCACAGTAAGAGACGTATTCCACTTCCACAAACCCTTGGATCCAATCTGGGGAATCTGTGGGACATCCCCAGTTCCTGCTTGCAGCTCCCCCTGCTCTGTTGGAGATGCAGAGCCAGCCGTGAGCAGATGAGTGTCCACGGGGATCCGGGCACAGAAACCAGCCTGGAGCTGAGCTTACAACCTGTGTCCTAACTGAGCTGAGCTTAGAGTCTGTGTTCTGACTAGAGCTGAGCTTGAAGCCTGTGTCCTAACTAGAGCTGAGTTTATAGCCCCTGCCCTGACTGAGCTGAGCTTACAGCCTGTACCCTGACTGAGCTGAGCTTACAGCCCCTGCCCTGACTGAGCTGAGCTTACTCCTTGAAGCAACGTCCCTGTGTGTGCCCCGTGGTGGAGCACTAAACTGAGCTGAACTGAGACAAATTGTAATTTATGTCGTGCTCTTGTGATATGCCAAGCATGAGATCTCTCAAATGCACCACAAATAATTGATCTCAAGCTTTTGCTCTTTGTCTCCCAGCGTTTCTCCTGCTCCGTTTTTGCCAATTGTTTCTTGCATTATTAATTATGAGCCTGTCCCATCCCGTAACTCCCCAAATATCCCGTGTGACCCTTCCCCCCTGTCCAGACCCCTCTCCTGGTGCCCTGCTGCTCAACCCCTGCCCCACCTCGAGCTGGAGAGGTTGGATCCCCGCGGGATGCCCACGGCAGAGCCTCCTTAAAGCCCGGGCTAATCTGGCATTACACACCCTCGGGGCCAGCAGGCTGTAAACCCCCGGCGGTTTCCAGGGGCCAGCGCTGCCTGGCTCAGCTATTTTCTCATCTCCCGAGTCCTCCTCCTTCCTCCTCCGAGTGGGAATGTGCTGCTCACGTTGTTGCAGGCTGCTCTGACTCACTGCAGCCTGGTTTTCTCCACGCTCCAAGCACGACTTTGCCTCTGGGTACCAAACCTGAGGGCTGCCCTGGTGTCCTAAACACATCCCGGGGTGTCACCCATTCAACCCCCTGCCTTCCCACCATCTGCCTGCACTGCGCAAAGCCCCCCAGTCAGGCCTGGCTGGAGTGAACTCATCTTCTACGTGACTCTGTATTCATCGAGATTTTTGGAGGCTACTTCGCTCGGCTCTGTTGCTTCCTCCCTGCTAAAATTGGATTTTGCATCGGATCTGCCGCGCTCCTAATGGGGTGGGATAGCAGATCCTTCGGCGATGCCAAATATAAAGCAGCCATTGATCCTTTTCCATCTGTTCCTTGCCAGAGGAAGCTGCTGGCGCTGCTGACACTGTCCCAGCTCCGGGGGAGGCGCAGCAGCGTGTCCCAGCCCCGGGTCCCCCCACAGGGCACAGCCCCACAGCACCAGGGACACCACAGGACACAGCCCCGAGCCTCAGTGGGTCCTTAGAGCCTGAGGAAAGGGCTGATAAGGCAAAGCCAGGCTTGGAATGCTACCTGGACAAAAAACAGGGCACCTGACTCTATTAAAAATGCCTTAAGAATGAAAGAAAGGGAATGGCTGTCTCATATGGTGGGCTAGCATCAATCCCAGGGCACAGCGTTACTGCTGTGATAAGGAGAGGAGTGCACACAGCCAGAATTCCCAGGGTGTGGGGCCCTGGGACACACAGGCTGCTATTCCTGCCCCAGTTCCATGGTGAAAGGCCCTTCCTGAACAAGGATATTGTGCTCCAGGAGGAGCATTAGTGCAGTCTGGTTTATACCAATAGGTAAAAATACAGTTTTTGGGAGGAATTTCTTTGCTGAAAGGATTGTCAGGCATTGGAAGTGGTGAAGTCACCGTCCCTGGAATTGTTCAATAAAGAACTGGAGATGGCACTCAGTGCTCTGATTTATTGTTGGACCAAAGGTTGGACTTGATGATCTTGGAAGTCTTTTCCAACCTTAATGATTCTGTGATTCCAATCTTCCTGAAACACTCTGGGAACTCCTGATGAGCAGTGTTCCAGCAAAAATGGGCATTATCACTTCTTTCTTTGTCTCCACCACTCTGGGTGAAAACACAGCCCACAGCAGATTCCCTGATGCATCTGGTCAGAGCAGCCACTGGCAGACACTCAGCTCCCCTGGGCTGTCAGAAGAGAGAAAAAATCTTTCTGTTGCTCCCTTTTTGCCAATTGTTCCTTGCATTATTAATTGTGAGCACAGAAGGAGAATGCCTGCAAACACTGTGGGGTAAATACTTTTCCAGCCAAGCAGGAGCAGACCCCAGAGATGAGTTTTAGGCTGTAGAACAGATTGTGAGTTACATCAGACTTGTGCAGCCCTGGACCAGCTGAGCTGCTCCTACCACTGATGTAGGGGTTTGACATAACCCCAGTAAAGTCACTCTCCTGAGGGAAAACCTCATTCCTAATACTGAAGCATAATCAACACTCTAGAAACAAAGCCATTTAATGGCTAATTCAGATTACTCCTCAGGAATGAGACGTACAGAGAGAACGAAACATTGAATTCTGGAAACACATTTTGCCCCAAACACTCCCAGGCATCCCCCTGGGATGTGGATTCATCAGCTTGGGCTGGGTGTGTTTCCAGGACATTCTTTGTGACCAAGATAATCTTCTGTTCGACTGAGGCTTTGACAAGCAGGGACTTGATTAACTTGGCTGTTGCAGAGTTGTCAGAGGGACAGGGCTGTACAAACAAGAACTCCCTGGTGGGTTTTTTCAGCACTGACAATGAGGCCAGAGCAGAGCAGCAGCAATGCTCCCATGCATCTCATCCCCGCTTTTCCCCACAAAGTTCTTCATAACATCAGCAGGGTGCTATCCCTACGTATCCTGCCCGAAAAGATGAAATTGATGTTGGAAAAAACCCAACCCCACAGATTCTCTGTAATTACTCTCATTCGTTGGGCTACATTTTATTTTCCCCCACAAGGATTTATCCTCATATCACAAATCACTAATTCCTTCTCATTTTTCTCATGTGTTTCTCATGCGGTGCTGCACTAGTGCCTGCAAACTTGATATTCCTGTGCTCAGTGTGAGAGTCCCTGTGGACCACAGAGGTTATTCAAAGAGGGAATATGGGATTTTTCATCTTCCAAGAGCTGGATGAAGGACAGCAAAGCAACCAGAGCCAGGGTGATGCCTCCACTTCCTCCATCCCTGGACCCAGCCTGCCAAAGGCTACACAAGTGCTCCATTTGTCTTGCTGAGATGCCTTTGAAGGCTGAGAAAGCTGATTTGCCTCTGCTGAGCTCTGCCTTGAGCCCCCACCACAGCTGGTGCCGATGAATTTCCTGTGATGGTGCTGCCAGGCTTCAAAGCCAGGCTGAGATTTGTGCCACAGGGTGTCAAATTCAAGTTTATCGTGGTCACTGAAGCAGTAAGGCAAAGCCTCAGAACATCACAAGCTCTCTGCAAAGCTCCTGCCTGTTAGTAATGCCCATCCCTGCTGTCAGTCCTGTAAAAAACAACCCTTTCCCTTCTTTCAGGGCAAGGTTTAGGAAGTCCTGTCCAGAATTGTAATGCCCCATGTGTAACCCTGTGCAGGAAGCTGCAAAACTTGTCTGAAAGCGTTGTTCTTGTTCCCAAATCTTTTCCTGACCTCTCTACATTTATTTTCCGTGCCAGTGAAATTCTCTTTGACCTAATTACAATTCCCACTTGGCGTTTTTGGCGCTGGAAATGGAGACGTAGAGCTGCTGAACAGAAAGTGTGTCAGGTGCACTGTGCTCACCTCTGCCTCTTGGAGCAGACAAGGGCTGCAGGCACCGGGGGTCATTTCACATCTAAGCCAGTGCTGAATTCTCCTAATAGCCCCAAGATTGCAGGAGCTCAAAGCTTTGCACCAAAGATGAAGGAACCTCCTAAATCCGGGCTAGTTGCAGGGAAGGGAAAAGAACAACAGAGTCGCTGAGAACTGTTCTTGAAAAACATTTATTTCTGTAATGGATTTAGAGCGCTGACTCCCAAGCCCCACAGTCTCTCCCAACATGTAATTCTGGGGACAGTTGCCTTTGATGGGAAAAAAAAGCCATACAAAGAAACCCCCACAAACAAACAGTTTGGTACCAAACTGAGCCCAGCTTCCCTCTGGGCCTCTCCTGTTGAATATTTAACCCCAGCTGGGATGGAGCTGCCCTGCTCCACTGATGTTCATTGCCAAAGGCCCCAAAGAACTGAAGAGGTTGTGTTGGACTGCAAAATAACCAGGGGGGACACGGGCAGGGAAGGATTCAGCGGCTGCTATTTTTTTTTTTTTCAGACATCATTGAAAAAGGAAATCTATGCATTTCAGTTTCACCTCCTGAGCCCCAGCATTAGGAAAGTCAGATACAAACCCACAGACCAACGTACACAAAATAGTGACCAAAGTGTCCAGACATTTCTAAGCCCCTCAGTTTACTGTGCTGTGATGCCTCCAAAAAGCAACAAAACCCACTTTAGGATTGTGCTGGATCTTATTTTTAAGAGGGAGGGACAGAGATGCAGCACAGAGCATAGCAACTGTCAAGCAATGTTTAAGGCAAATTTATTCCCATTTATCAAGAGTCAAAGAATTTTTTTTTTGTTTGTTGGCTTTGTTGTTTAAGCTGTTAGATAACATCTCAGCTGGACATTTCTGCTCTGATGATTTAATCAAAGTTTGAGGGAAGTCATCTCAAGCTGATCTGAGCTTAGAACGGCAAATAATGTTATTCCCAAGAATATCAGTCAGAACAAAATTTTCAAAAATTAAAGTAATCGATGTTCAGAACTCCCCCAAAACTTTCTTCCCTCAGAGACCAGGTTGAGCCCAAGTAAAACACACAGACATGAAGAAAGACACAGTGGCAAAGCCTCTACAAACACAGGGCTGAATAGGACCAAAGCAGAGCCAAACCTAAATTCCACAGGTGCAAGAACACAGACAGAGTTATAAGTAAAAAAAAGGGGGGGGGGGGGGGGGGAAGAAAAACAGAGCCCCAGAGAGGAATGTTTCATGAGAGAGTATGGAAAATAAAAGTCCACTGTATGCAAAAAAAAGGGAGTTCTTAGGTGCAGCCACAGAAAGCTGGGGAGTTCAGTTGCCTCATCTCTCAGGTGTGTTAGTTTGTTGTGCCTTTGCCCTCCCTTTGAGATCCAGGTGATGGTGCCAGGAGGTTCCTGCCTTTACTCAGTCTGTGCATCATAATTAGCCCCCCCTGCTTTCTTCAGCTCGTTCTTGATGTAATCCTCGTCCAGCTCTTTGTGGTCACTGATCACAAATTCTTTGGCAAAGTTCTGCAAGAGAGAAAGAAAAAAGCCTGTTAAAAAGGGGGGATGTTTTCTAAGTAGCTGAATGAAGACGGGTTATCCAGCTTCCCTGGGTGTCTGAGCTGCATGCCCTGATCTCCTGTGGCTGGGATGATAAACAGAAAGCTGTGGATGAGACAGAAGATTAGTGAAGGCAAAAGCCAACACTTAACCTGGAAAAATGTTTATGTATCTACTTCCACAGTGACTGGCTGCAAGACCCAATCCAGGGGCGCAGCTGCTCCTCCTGGAGAGGCACAGGCCAGGTTAGGTCAAGTTCCCCACGTAACATGTGAACTAAACCACTCAAAATTATTGACCTCCTGACCACCACTGACCCTCAGCATGATCTTGGGCAGGTCACTAATCCTCTCTGTGCCCTTTTTAGGGCCCCTTCTCCTAAAAAAAGAACAGCCCCACACCAGAGTGCACTACGGGGTCACACCTGCCAGCCGAGGGGAGAGTGCCTCGGTGAAATACTGAGCAGCACAGGGATGATGGTGATGCCTTGAGTTTTAGCTTTCATATTTTCCAGATTCTGTACTGCATTAGTATTTAACTCTGAACTTCATATAAAGTGTTAGCAAGTTCTCTTCGCTGTTTAGTGAGACAAAACAATCCTTTTCCAGCCCGAGAACCAAGGACACCATTGCAGCTTCAGGCCCAAAAAGTACAAACAGCAGGGAATCGAGGGGAGCAAACTGGGAGGATGGGACTTCATAACCTGAAGCTGTCACTGGACAATTAATCCCAAAATGTAAATGGACCAAAACTTACAGAAGTGTGAAAACTCGTGACCAGGTGTCCATCTTGGGTAGAGCCATGGCTGGGCTCTTGTATTGGATACCCAAGGTCTATCCTCTAAAAGCCTTTTAAGAAGTACCCACTTTATTCCTTTAACTCTGCTCTAGGTAGGCTGGGTGGGTTTAGTGCCTCCTCCCCTCATCTCCAACACTCCCCCAGCCAAAGCCTCACACTGCCCCAGGCAGGCTCTGCTCTGCCCCGCTTTGTGACCCCGAGTGCCCTCCGAGGACACGCTGGATGGACACCCTGGTGTGCTGCAGGGCAGCTTTTCTCCTTCTTGAGAGCTCTCTGCAGCTCCTGGGAGCCGGGCAGAGTGCTGGGATGTGAGGCTGTGGACACACAAAACCCTTTCTGGCAGCAGAATGGGATCCCAGGGTGCCTTTAGGGCTCTTGGCAGAGCAGGGGGCAGCTCGGGGCTTTTTTCCCTTGTGGGGGTTGTCCTTCCTGCCTCCCAGCAGGGCTGGCACGGCATCCGTGTGTGTGTGCACAGCCATTTCAGCAAACAGGCTCTCGGCTGCTTGCTTTAGCGTTTTCCTCCCCTTCCTAACCACAACCGAGAGCGCTGCATGAGCCTCCCTTCCCCCACCCCACAGAGCTTCAGCCGGCACGACAAACACAAGCATCCATCGCACTCCACCAAAAACACGAATTAAAATCCCAACAGTTTGGCCGTGACGTCTGGGGAAATCTGCAATGCCCGAATTCCCTGGGCGGTGAGTTCCCCAAAAGGTGATGGGAGGAGGAGGAGGCAGAGCTTTGGGAGAGCAGCAGGAATCTTGCGCGGGTCTCCCTGGCGCTGGAACAGCCCTGGCACAACGGGAACGGGGGGTTCTAATTGCTCTCAGACCCGGAGCCATGGGAGAGCTCTTTGTTTGGCAGCGTCTCCAGGGTCTCGGTTTGGGATCAGAGCCGGGTAAAGGAGGGGGTGGAGGAGGATGCGGCTTTGAAAGAGCCTCAGCACCTCTTTCATGCGCCGGGAGAAATGGAAGGGAGAGGAAAACAGCTCCCTCCTCCCCCGGGCTGCGGCTGATCGTGTTTCACACTGTAGGAAATCCTCGCTGCCGGGGTGGGGATGGAGCCTCGTGTGCTCTGCTCGGGCTGATGGGCTGCACAAAGCGCTCAGCAATAACAGCCCTGCTCCACTGCCCGCAGGGCTCGGCTCTTCTGGACAGCACAGGCACTCATCCACGGCTTGGCAGAGTCCAGGGAAAATGGGAAAGACTTTGCTTTTTGGAGAAAAACGAATCTTTTTTTTCTTTTCTTTTCTTTTTTTTTTTTTCCTGAGATGGGAATAAAGAGGCAAACTGCCCAAACCATCAGATTTAGTCATGCTCATGAGTGACCTACTTCCAGGTCTCCAGGGCGAGATCTCGGCAAAGCTCAGCTCTTGCTAAGACCAGCCCCGGGATTTTCAGCTATTTGATGCTCACTGAGGTGTGCTACCTATGCGAGTCTTGAGCTGAGCCTTTGCAATTCCTTTTCTATGGTACCAGGTTTAACAAATTTCCCTCACTTTGGGAAGCAGATTATCCAGGACTACCTGATTTCAGGGTGAGTCTTTGCCCTGCTTCAGTGAGAACTGAGGCAGGTCCATAAAACTATTTCTGAGAGGGATTCCATGAAAAGTGGACTTTATAAATGTGGGGAGGGTTTTCTCCAATGCCCACTCTGCAGAATCCAGCTGATTCTGAAATTAAAACTGCAAGTGCACTCATGCCCGAGCAGAGGAGAATTAATTACGTGTGCCACAAAATAAATATAATTATTCAGATGCCTTCTCAGCGAGACACTTATCCAGACAACTCCTGGGTGATGATCTGTGGGCATCATCCACGATTTCACATCAGCACCACCAAGACACCCTGCAAGGAATGAACAGTGTCCCCCTAGCAGTGGCCAGATGGGTTCTGCTCCCAGCCACTCTTAAATATCCTCTTAGCTGACTGGGCCACCTCTTGTGCCAGATTTGTACCCTCAGAGTGCAATCTGGGTCACTGCTATTAATAACTCTGCTTCACTCCATCCTCTCAGGGTCCTCCTGGGCTCCTCACACCGGCTCTTACCCACCACGGTGTCTCCTCAGGCATGGCCCCAAGGAGGGAAGATGCATTTGGTGAGTTTGGTGCCTGCAATTTCTGATTTTAACATCCTGCTCCACCTTTTCCAGCCACAGCCTCTCCCTCATCACTCTGAATTCACTGTCTGAGCTCTCTGGGGCTGACCTTTTGTTCAGGGGGCAAATCCTAAGGCACAGGGCATAACTCTGATGCTTGGGCCCTTGATTTGCTGAAGTGTGTCTACATCTTACATCCTCCACTTCCTTTTCCCTTCTCCTCCCCCTAACCCCGGGCTTTCCACAACCACAGCAAGCCCTGCCAGTGAATTCTAGCCTTTGTCTTCACCCCAGTCGCCAGCAGCCTCCAGATAACAGAAACAATGATGCCATTTATCTTTATCACTCTCACAACACAACAGTGGCCACAGCCTCTTTGCTTTGCCTCTCAGATCAGTGAGCAGGACACAGAAATACTGAGGTTCACTCCTGGTTCTCCAATGCACCTCTCTGGCACCAGCCCCTCTTTGTGCCTGAGCAGCAAAGGGTCCCAATTTGGAATCTTATCCCCTGTGTCAACCTCCACAGCAGGTACAGACTGAAAGGGCTCCAACCATGCAGGAGCAGAGAAGGAGCCTGCATCCCTCCCTGGGAAGCAGGAAATCTGTGCAGAAAGTTCAATCCTTCTCTTCCAGCCAACTTAAAGGGGAGAAAAAAAAAAGGGTGGAGGAGATTTTATTCCTCTTTCCAAGCCCCGAATGTTTAGCATATGGGCCATAAAATCTCCCTAAATTGCCCAAGGGAAAACCCATGTGGTGCAGATATTATACCAAACTAGATCTGCAGAGGCCCTTTTAAATCCCAACTTGGGAAGCCTGAAGCCAGGAGTAAAATCCTTGTATAGTCTACAGACACTGAGGTTTTCAGCAGCTACAGATGGTGCCAGGTAGCTGAGCAGCTTCTTGCCATTTTTTATTTCTTTTCTTTTTACTGGCGCTTGGAGCAGCTTCTGCTGATGTTCAGAATCCTGAGTTCTACTGTGCTTGATGTCACCACTCTCATGCACTGGTCATCTCATCCTGAGTGCAATGCAGTACAGAGGAGATGACATCTCCCAGGTTTCTTTTGCAGCACGGTCTGAGTCCCAGGCCTACAGTAAACCTGCTCCTGCACTCAGCTGTCAGACTCCCAGCTCAGCAAAAAACCCTCTCTTCAAATCTACTCCCTGCCAATTTGACGTGGACCAGTTCCAGACACTGAGAGAAGCCAGTCCAAACCTCTGGCAAACACTTGTCTCAGCACTGGGAGCTGCATTTCAGCTGCTCTGCAAATTCTCCCCGTCTGTGCTTCATCCCACTGGAAGAGTCACAAGTCAGTGTGTCAGACACAGGACGATGAGAAGCTGCTCATTCTGAACTAGGAGTTCTTGTAAATCCACCTCCATTTGGGATGGTCATTACAGTAAACCAGAACAGGAAAAACAGTCAAAAAGGAGAATTTCGTTTGTCTTCCCAGCAGGATCTCACTCACCCTCATGAGTAACTCTCAAAGCCATTGTGACATAGCTGTTCCCTGTGAGTTTCATTTCCTGACTGCCTCTAACAAAGCTATTAAACCTTCTGGTTTAATTTAGCTATTTAATCTTCTGGTCAGGACTCTGTACTGATATGAGGAAACCACAGCACATACAGGGAATCCTGTGTGATCCCAAGATCAGGGACAGGGACCCCTCATAGGACACCATCACCAGTGCAGTGAGGAATCCAGAGGAAAAGGGAAAGGTGAGCAAAAATAAAGAGATCTGGGCATGAGCTGCAAAGCAGGAACTCGGTAGAGCTGTTGACATCACGACAGCCAGATGAATTCCTCACCAAAAATAATGATGAATAAAATGCCTTGAATATTTGCTCACAGAAACAGAGCTGTTTTACCCTGAATATGAATTAGGGAAATAACAGAGCACATGACTTTGTGGGGGAAGGAGTGCTGATGAAAACAGAGAAGACTCAAAATCCATGGAAAATCAGACAAACTGGCAAAGATTGGGCAGTCCCTTTGCTGGGAGAATCCTGCAGGACATGAATTCAGTCCTGTCAGGAAAAAGACCCCAGTGCTGCCTGAGGAAGAGTTAAAATCTCCTGGTAGGAAAAGCAGTCATGAAGGGCAACAAGTTCACAGAGAGGAAGGAGCACTCAGAGGGAAACCAAGTCCTGCCTCCATTTCTTTGGTGTTCACATCAAAACCACCCCATTTCAGCACTGTGTGCCACTCCCAGTGCCACAAGCCCTGTGCCTGGGCTCGTCCTTGCTGTGGGTGACCAAGGTGCAGCTGTGCAGGGGACACCCATGCTGTGGGGTGGCTCTGTCCACATCTGCCAGGTCACCCTGAGCACAAGGTGACACGGCTGCTGCTGCTGCCAAACAGATGCAGCCTGGCAGAAGCCTCTGTTCCATAAAGTTCCCAGTTGTTTGGATTGTTCCTGGGGTAGGTTGAGACTCCACCCCAGAAATGATCTCCCAAACATCTTAACCAACCTCCTGCAATGGGGAATGTTGTTCCATTTCTTGCCCCATTAGCTCTGTCCTTGACATGGAGAGGAGCCCAGTGGATAAAAGATGGAGCTGTGCATCCCCCTGTCTCCACTTGCACAGCAGTCTCACACAATAGGACTGAGCTAGACCCTAAGAAGATACAAATAAACACTCGTTCCCCATCCTGGCCTTACTTCTAATCTTCTCCCAGCTGAACTACTTGGACCAGGCTGCAGGCTTAAGCCAAGATTTCCAGCTGACTTGAGGAGGAAAGGGTGGAAAAATAAATGGCTGTGGGGAAAAAATAAAAGCTCCTGATAGCTCCTTAAATGGATTTTTCTGCAATCCAAAAGAAATACAATAAACTCAAAAGCCATTTTTCAACAACATTAAAGAGGTAATAAGCTAGGCCCAAGTAGTGCCAGAAGACGTAGCTCTCATCCAGCACAGATCACAAGAGCTACAGCTATTTGTAGCAGATGAGGTCCACCCCTGTCATTTTACAGTTATTACAGCTGAAAATCAATTGTCCTTTCTTCCTGAGAGGTTTTCTGGCAACCTCCTGCACTCACTGTCAGCGCTGCTCCCCCAGCCACCTCCCCAGGGATTTCACAGCACCTGCTCCCCCTTCCAAGGGAGGAACACAAAAGCCAGGAAAACCCAGTTCCTCTCTCTGCTTTGTAATAGTTGATACCTTTGTTCAGAGACCAGAATCTCCTCCTCACCAGTTAATGTCCCTTGTGTTTTCCTTATGGCTTCTGGGAGCCCATTAATGATCCCAGTGTGGGACCCTCTTCCTCCCAGGGCTGGGTTGTGCTGGCAGGAGGTGCCTGAGCTGACTGGCTTTCACTTTGTCTGGCAGGAGCAGCAACATTTATTGGTGTTTGTTCAGCTCTGAGCAGAGCTCAGCCCCAGCTCATCAGCACAGCACAGCACAAGACACAAAGCACACTTTGGTCTTAAATAAAGACCCACAGTTGCTTTGGAAAATTGTACAAGATTGTGAGAGCCCTTCAGGTTTTACTGAGGGATCCTCAGAGTGGAGAGCTGCTCTTCTGGAATCCCAGCCTGTCCCTTGTGTAGATTAAAGCTGTACAAAAAACCTCTTTGTGCCACCCTTCCACAGGGTGGGTGCACCTGTGGGCCCTGCACAGAGCCCAGCTGCACCTACATCCTGTTCAGGGTTTGCAGACCAAAAAACTCCCACCTTAGTTACCTTAGGGCACTACTTATTCATCACCCAAATGATGAACCAACACTGACTCAGGTTTGTAGTTTATCATTACAGGAAAAAAAAAAAAAAAAATCCACAAAAAAAACAAACAAATAAGTGCATTTTTCTGTGTATAACTCACAACTCAAATAATCTCTGTTAAAAACAGAAGACTGAGACTGTACCTGAAGGTCAAGGTAGGAACTACTAAGAGTGAAATAGCTCTGGGATAAATTCCTTCTGTTAAATTTCAGTTGGACTTTCTTGTCCTTGCTCATTTTGACAGATTATCTGCAAGGTCACAGGCATAAAAAGAAGAAAATAGTTCTGCTTTTATCTCGCTCCACTCAGAGGGATTCAGTTGCATATCAAGAACTATTCAAAATACTTGTCAAGATAATTTCTTCTGGACAGGAGATCACCATTGCTGGGACATTCAGAAATGTTTTGCAGGGGTTTATAGGCAAGGTTGTTCAGTAAAAGTGTATCAAGCACCAGTTGTATTGTTTTTGTATTTTAGTACAGACTAATTGGAATATGAAAGCTTTTAAGTAACAGCCAAGAATGGTTAATGCTCCACCAGATTATTAACTTGTACAGACTACTAATCAAAGATGAAACAAGTGAAATTGCAAATTATATGTAACAGACCCAGGGACAGCTCTGAGCGCAGTGCTCAGGAATGCTATTCAACTCAACAAGACTACATTGTCTAAACAGATTTTTAAGAAAATCTTGGGCTTAGTGACTCATATAGGAGTCATTCTTTAGTACTCTATAATTTCGTCCTCAGCTACAATTACGCAGTTTCAGCTGCTTCCCATGAGTAGAATCTTGCTTTCCTATCTCTCAGGTGTCATTCTGGAAGCTTCTTTGGAGAACAGACCCCTCTGAGTCGTCGTCATTCTGAAGCCTTTAGCACCAGAGTTTATCTTCTGGAAGGACAGGAAAGTATTCTCTCCTTCATTTTTCTTATCTAAAGGTAATCTTCTGTGTCATACAAACTGCCAAAGAGTTTAGAGGGGCTTCATTCTCACCCTTCACAGTGTCATGTTGGGAGATTCCTTTACACAGGCAAGAGCTCAGTTACTGAGGGGGATTAATTTAATCATCAGCCCGTTTCTCCAAGAGCATAAACAAAGCCATTTCTCAGGCTCTGGGCAGCTGGTTCTATGTTTTGTTTGAAGAGCTAGAAACATTCCAAACATCAGCACATCAGCATCCTCTCCATCACAGCCAGGTTTCAGCTGTGGCTCTGTGCAGCCTCCCTCCAGTCACTTCTCTCCTGGCTGTTGTTTGTGCTCACTCAGACTGAGCACATTTCTCTTCCTCCTGCTATGCCCAAGGCCAAACAAAGCCTGCTCACATCTAGTTAGCTATTAAGAGTGAGTTAATTGGTGCAATAGGGACTTCAGACTTTGGGGTGATTAGCTCCACAAATTCACTGTGTAAAGACAAAAGGCCTCCGGGGCCTCCGGAGAAGTTTAAACAAGGGTGTGGGTTTTCCTGTTTAATTTTACCTGCTTAACTTAATACTGCTCATGATCATTCAATATTGAATTATTTCCATGGCGAGGAAGGGGATGGGAGACATCTCAGTGGCGACGAGGAGGGGAGTGCACTAATTCCCTCCTCATGAAATAGCTAAGGCAGCCTTAAGCTCAAAAGGTGCTTCTTTATGCCTGAGTGCTCAAAGGGCAGATGTTAAGCCTTCCTAGGAGGAAGACAGGCTGTAGGAAATTGTCTTCTTTTTTAAAGGATTAACTCCTAAATTGGAGGATGAGCCAATCCTTCCCTCTCTTTCCCTCCTGTGGGTGTTTGTACAGAAAACAGCGAGGGGAGCTGATGGTTAGGAGCATAATAAAGAAGTTACCTGTACTACTTCTTTGACCAGAGTCTTGTCAGTCCCAGTTTTGGCTCTCTGCAGGCCACTGACATCCTCTCCAATCCAGGTGATGAGGGCAAACTTGACTCTCTTGCTCATGGCATCGCCGGTGGTGAATCGGACAAAGCCGAACAATCGCACGTCATCTGCGGGGGCAAAGAAGGGACAAAGTGATTAAACCCAGGAACATCCCTGCCTTCCCCTTTTCCCCTTTTCCAGGGTGAGCCTGTTGCTCTCAGACACCAAGGCAAGGCACTGATCCCATGTTCCTTTGCCAGCATTTGGGAATCAGGGTCTCTGCTCATATGCCCTGTGTTCACAAGGTCTGCTCTGCCCATGTTAGCTCGGCCTCTTCTGGGTTCTCTGAGTTACTGGGAGGAAAGTGACGGTGCTGGACACCCCGCAGCACAGTGGAAATGGCTAAAATACAGTCAGCAGGCAGCTCAAGAGCACAGAACTAACCCCAGTTACACAGTCAGCCAAATGGTTCATCTGCAGGTCTGGTGAAGAAAGAAGGGAAGAAAGTGATATCCTGGTGTCTCTTTCTTACAGAATAGCAGGATTAGGGTCACATTTTATAACATTACCAGCAAGTGGCCATTGTGCAAATCTGATCTTTATCCCTCCTTCCATCCATTTCTGGCTCACTTGTAGTATGAGTTTACAAGGAGAGGAGAAGAAGGAGTAAAAGAAAACTCTGCAATTACTTGCCCAGGTGTGTTTTTCTACTCCTTATGAAGCCCTGGAGGGAAAAGTCCTGGATTTTAGAACTGTGCTGATCTTTGTTTCACAGCTGGTTTGTGCTACATCACACCAGACTGATTTAGCCTGGCCATATGTGTGACAACCTTGCAGACTCTTATCTCAAAGAGCTCCTTCCTCCGTCTCCTGGTGACTCATGGAGCAGTTGGGAGCCTTCCTGATCAGCAGCACCATCCCCCTGCATCCCCAGGCTCCACCAGGAGTGGCAGAGAGCAGAGCAGATGGACACTTGTGCAACTGTGGAACATTCCCCATCATGGGCTCCTTCATCTCTCAGAGGTCACTCGAGGCCTTTTAAAGGAGGTGACTCAAGCCAGAAGAACAAAGCTGCTGTTTGAGAAGACTCCTGGTAATCCTGGCACACTTGTTGTGACCAGTTCAACGTGCCTTAGAGGGATTTGCTGGGTTGACTAATTGCCAGGTGAAAATGTAGGCTCCAGGTGTAGGAGTGACTGCCAACATCCCCAGCACGCTCCATGAGCAGCCAGGACAGCCCCAAGAGCTCTGGAGACAGGGGACAAGCAGCTCTAAATTGCTCCCATCCACGGAAAATAAGCTGCTAGAAATCAATGTTTTAAAAAAAAAAAATGGGATATTCTCTGCAAGCTGACTTATCTCAGACCTTCTTTAACACTCTGATTTGCCAAAGTGTGGACAAAGTCCCCTTGATAAAAGAGAAGACTTTTTAAAGTGTGAAAAAATTCCACCTCTGCTCTCCCTGTTTTGTTCTCTCTGTTCTTTTTAATTTTGTTGTCACTGACTGAGTAATACTGGGCAAACTGGAAAATGGATGTAGAGGGGTGTGTGAGCCAGTACAGTGTTCAAAACAAACTCCTCTGAAGAATTCAAAATAGAAACAAAGAGAAGGATCATATTCAGAGGAAAAAATCCAGATGGATCTTTGGAAGGAGAGAAAGAGTCATGTATCAACAATGCAGGCAAACAAAACTTCTCCCTCAGTTACCCTGCTACTGATGAGTGTAAGAAACACACGTGGAAACTCCTAGTTCTGACAGTAAATCCTCTTCCCAAGATTGATTAGACCCATAAATGAAGCGACAGCCAGGAAATACCCAACGGAAAGCAAGACAGTTACCCTGACGTTACAGTGAACAGATCCAGGAGCAAGCCTTGCTTCCCCAGCCCCGACAGCAAAGGAGGCCAAGAATTGTCCTGTGGCTCCTCTGGGAACAGTCCTGGAAAACCCTTTAGTGGCATTGAGTGCTGGGACCTCCTGCAGTGCAGTGCTGTCACTGCCCTCCCCACAGAGCCCTCAGTCCCCACCTGGAGCCTGTGGGATTTTCATCCCTGCCCCTTCTACCAAAGGCTGTCACAGAGCCTGAACACTGGATATGCTCCTATATAATACAGATACAGGAAAAAGATAATTAATGTGAAAAATCTGTGCTTTTTTTCATAGCAGAGAGGAAGTTCCAAGGATGCCCCATGCCTGGAAGTGTCCAAGGCCAGGTTGGATGTGACTTGGAGCAGCCTGGGATAGTGGAAGGTGTCCCTGCTTATGATGGGGTTGGAATGAGATGATCTTTAAGGCCTCTTGCAGCACAAACCATTCTGAGATTCTGTGAATTTGTCTGTCAGAATAATTTCCATTTTACATCAACCCCCAGCTCACTGGCAGCAGCAGGATTTGCTTCTCAGCAGAACTTCCAGTGCTTGCCCATCCTGGCTGAAAGCAGCTCAGCGACACTAAAGAGAGCCAAACCCAGCAATTCCAGCTTTTATCCATGAGATCACCCGAACATGAACACCTCTCACTTCACCCTGTTCAGTCCAGGTAAGTTTAATGAGCACCTGAGTCACCTCTTGGGCAGATTTTCCTGGGGCTGCTTCACTTGTGGGGGCTTGAAGAGGTCACACCCCAGCTGGGTCGTGTCTCCTCCTGTCTCCCCAAGGAATTTCCATCCCTACCGGAGGCAGAGCAGGCTCCTCAGCTGCCCCAGCTTTCAGCCCGGGATATTTAGCACAAACGTGATGCCTTAGCTCTCCGTGCCTCGTGTGAATCGCGCTGCACACAAAGCCGAGAGGGAATGTGGATTGGAGCCCTGAGCAATTAACATGTCTCTGTTCCTAAAAGGGCATCAGGGACGGATGGGGAGGTTTTTAGCGCTGGCTCAGCCCGGGTATAAGCCTCTCCAAGCGGAGGTCAAAATCCCCGAGCAGAAGCGGCTGAGTTTCACAATTAGTGTGAGGCGTGTTCGGAGTGATAAGGGGATCCAAACGCAAGTTCTTTCCTGCTCCCAGCTTTCCTCTTTCACAGTTAATCAGTTCTGCCCTGCCAGATCAGCTCCCCACGCTGGAAGTCATCAATGCCATCGGTGCCAATTCCCGGGGAAACCTCAAGGCATTAACATCCACCACCCGCTTCTCACACAAAACCACTCCCGGTGGTTTTAGGAATTTGCTGGGAGTGAGGGGAGCAGAACAAATCAGAGAGAGAGCGCGTAGATTTCCCCTGAAAGAGGAAATCCTGCCTAGTGCTGTGCCACCCCCTTCCCAGCCGCTGAGACAGGAATTCCAGGGCAGATAGAAGTGAATATCTGATCTGGGGAGAACGGAAATAGCAGCTTTATTTGAGATCGCACAAGATCCAGACAGCAGAAATAAACAATGTTAATTCAATTAATACCACGACTCCTTTCACAACGGCTGGACAAACAATGAGCAGGGCAATGAATGCCTTAACGAGCATCGCTTGGTATTTCCCTCCAAACTCTTTATTTATCACTAAGGCAGGATTTTCCAAATATTCTGATTAAGCTGCCCTTGGCTGTCAACAGAGCTTGATGCCAAACTACAGAGATTTCCTTCATGGTATCCTTCCCCTTTTTCTCCATCCTCTCAAGTGCTTTGGTTCAGCTGTAGTGAAAATCTCCCCATTAGATTAAAACGCGGTGAGTCATCAGTAAAAGATAATAGCTGCAGGAAAGAAATACACTGTCAAAGCGTCACGGTTCTCAGGCTGAGGGCTCTGAATGGCCAAGCCAGAGATGTGCCACGATAAAAACACTGCTGAATCAAGGCCACAGGCAGCAAGGCAGGTGATGGACTGACCTGCTTTTGTCTTCCGTGCAACACGAATCACTACACGGCCTTGACAGCTTCCAGGAAGATTTAATTTGTTTGCTTCAATTGGATTAATTTTAGATTAATTTGTCAATTTTCCACCTCTTCAGTCAGCCCTGAAGGTCACGTGGCTACAAGTGCAGACAGAAATGTTCCCTACCTCTTCCTACACTGTTTTTTCCTTTTAAACCCAGCACTAAGCCCACAGATCTCGTGCAGGGCTGCCTTGCTCCACCCCAACGTGTTCATTAAATCATCTCGGATGTATCTGACCCCAGGGCCACCACAGGGCTTGGCTGCGGCACCAAACCTCCTCCAGGTGACTCCAGGGGTGGCTGATGTGAGTGCAGGGACACAAGTGCTTGGGAAAATGACCCCACAGTGGTTTCTCTGGGCAAGTGAAGCCACCAGAGGGTTACAGCCACCCCGGGGACAGTCATAGTTTCTCTTCTGACCTGGGCAGATGCTGAGGGCAGAGTGGGAGCCAAAGGGGACCCAGCTCTTTCCTGGAGGAAGGAACGGTGGTGTTGCTTGGCCAGAAGGGCCAGGCAGGCCCCAAAACAAAAGTGCAAAGCTCTTCATTCCCTGCTCCTGTGCCCCCCAGGGGATGGCAAAGGGACACCCACAACCGCGACACTTTAATTAAACATCACGAAACCAAAGAGTTACCATCACTTCAGGCCTTGACCTGGTGAGGTACTCCCATAAAAACCAGCGAGAATATTCCCTAAAGCCACACGCTGTCCACAGGCAGGGCCAGGCTAAGCCAGGAGATGCTGTGACCCTGCCAAGAGCACGTCCACACAGGCAGGGAGGGCACAGGGGCAGGGTGACAAATTCCATAAGCCACCCGTGGCCCCAGGTCTTCCTCAGAATAGCCAGTAAGGGAAAGCAGGAGAGATGAACGCCGAAGAGGAAAAACAAAAGCAGTAGGAGATTGATTTACAAGGCCCATTTTAGCAACTTAAGATGCAGCCAAATGCAGATCAGCACCTATCTCATTATATGTCCTCGTGTGTTTTGACAAATCTTTCCTACAACCTCAGGTGCCAACATAACCTTGGTGATCTCTCAACTCACGGCTCCTACATTTAAAATGTGCAGCCCAGGCTTTCTAGGACAATTGATCTAAAGCCCCCAAAAAACTTGTATTTTTATTAGGAGCCAATTCTGTTTCTATTTTCTGATATTTTATATCAACCTCAAATGATTTTATAGGGTATTTACTTCAGACCAAAGATTTTTCTGTTCTTCCTGCTGCTGAATGCCCAGTGTGGTTTTAAGCTGATCTTTTCAGACACATGAATAACTATCCCATTTCATGCTGTCATTGCAATTATTTATCTGGACTGGGGCTTTCCAAATAAAAGGCTCATTATTTCTTTTGTCAGAGATGCATTGAAAACAGCTGTTCACATATGGCATGGGGGGGGGGAGTACAGTCTTCTGAGCACTCCATTGCTTAATGGCAGAATACACACTAAAAATAAAAATGAAATTAAACCACAGACAGAGCCAATGAAGCTTTGCTGCTTCATAATACAGACATTGAGGCAAAGTCCAGGGCAGTCAGGTACAACAGGCACACACAAAAGTTCCACAGGATGTCATTTCAGTTGTACCTCATTCCACTCTTCTCAGCAACAGCATCACCAGCCCAGCTGTAAGACTTTGAAATTAAAAACATCAAAAAAGAAAAGTCCTAAGAGCTGTCACATCCTACCATACAATAACCTTCAACTCTTATCTCTTTCTGGCTTCAAATGCACCAGCTCAGCTGCTTTTCTTCAAAGTGTACTGATGGCATGTAGTACTAACCACCAAATTAATGCTTCCTCTGGAGCCAGGCCATGTGCAGAGGCAAGAGCTGGAACTGGGAGGTAAAATGGATCAGAAGCCTTGAATTAAGTCCTTGTTTAATGCAGAGGTAATCTGTGCTGTTAAGGCCAAACAGTCCTCAGCCAGGAGACACGGGGTGTTTAACGACCCTGAGACAGTGAATGTCCTGACTTTGGTCTCCAGACACAGTGAATGTCCTCGACTTTGGTCTCCAGACTCTCTGGGCCAGACAAGGACCAGCACAGGCAGGACTTTGGCCATTAGGCAGCACTGCAAGAGGAAGAGCCCCCAGCAGCCACCTCCAAATCAAACAAGGATGATACAAACCAACCTCCTTGGCTTTACTTTGGGATGGGCTGGAGGAGAGGTGCTCACACACGTGGAGCTTTGGAGGACCGAGGAGGTGAATGCCTGGCTCTAAGGCAGGGTCTGCTGCCTCCCAGGCAGTGTTGGAGCTGTCTTGGGACAAGCAGACCTTGGCATGATGGAGACTGACACACAGAAGTCCAGGCTCCGAGCTGTGTTTGCAGCATCACCCCAGCACCCTGGACTAAAGGGCACTGCAGAAGCTCTTCTTTCCATGTTTCCTCCCTCTAAGAGTGGCAATTGCTGTCCCCAAACGGGGATGGGAAAAATGTGATCGTTTAACGGTGCTGTTTGTTAAACCTTTCTGTTCCTACTCAAAGCTTAGTGAAGATCTAAGGCAGAAAAGGCCCCCAGGGCAGGATCTGTGAGATGCAGGTGTGATGTGGGACGTGTGTCTGAGAGTACAGCAGAGGAGGAAAGAACCCACAGCAGGGACAGCAGCAGCTCCTGCCTCAGCTCAGCACCTGTGTCACGTGTGCTCGGGGCTGCTGGAGGTGTGCAGAGCTGGTTCCTGACACGGCCTCCCTGAGCTGCTACTTCCTCTAAAAGAAGCAATTTCAGTTTCCCCCCTTTCCCTTTGTCCCCAGCCACGCTGGTGCTCCGAGGAGGTTTGCAGAGTCAGTGATGGGCACGGAAAGGGTTATGGATAGGGGGGAAAAAACAAAAACACAGCCCTGACACCAACAGCCCCTTCCAGCCCCCTGACCTCTGTCACTGCACAAGGCAGGACATCCACACAGGCAAAAATCTTCCAAACTCGTACAGAAGCCCTCCCTGGTCCCGGAGCCACAGGGATCGGCGGTGACCCCGCCCACGCTGCCGGCAGGGGAGCAATGTGCACCAACCAAGGTGTTTTTAATAAGAATGGCTCTTAAAGAAAGGGGGGACGCGGATGTTTGCAGCTCAGAACTGTTTGCAGCTCAGAACGGCGCCGAAACAGCCGGGGCAGAAAGTGGAGCAGAGCGAGCTCCGACGGTGACTCGCTGAGATTTGCAATCCCAGCTCCTGCTCTCACCTCCGACCACCAAATGATGCTCAGCGTCTAGCAGAGGCAGCTGCAGCACTTTGTGCCTTTCAGGGCAGTGTTTCTCACACAACGGGAATTCAAAACAATGAGGTTTATTCTGACACCAAGTTTTTTTAAATTTTTTTTATCGCATTTTCTGATGCTGTTTGCAGTGAGAGCAGCTCTTCTCCCCTCCAGTGAAATGTAAAAGGAAATGAAAGAGACCAGGCGGAAAGAGATGTAGCAGCGAGAAGAAATAATATTTAACAGCTTTCCCCATCCCTTGCTACTCTTTTTTACTGACTTTGTTTTCAGTGGAAATATTCCAACCAACTCCACTTCTACTTTCTTCCAGATGGGAAGGAAAGCTCCAACTTCACTGAAGGAAGGCTCCAACTTCACTGCTGGCACAAGGTTTGATTCCTGACTATGTCTAGCAGGCCAGGTGAAGGTTTGCTGCACAGATGGAGCCTCCAAAACTTGCACCTCTTCCTTCCCCAACTGCAGCACCGAAATTCGTGGGTGGAGGAAGATCCTTTTCAGCTCTCGGGCAAGGCCCAGGCACCTCAGTTTGCCTTTTTGTTAAGCCTCGCCCAGCTGTGCTCCAGAGGTGGGTTTGAGGACAACTTTTTGACCCTGGTCTGCCAGGGAACAGCCCTCAGCAGGTGTATGCCAAGGGAAAGAAGGAACAGGGAAAGGGAGCAATGGAGCAGCTCTAAGGGATTTAGCTCCCCATTAAAGGCTAACAATAGACCCACGTATTTAACTCTTCCCTTACTGAGCTTATTTCTAAAATACTGAAAATTCCCTTTTTTTCTGTCTTGGGGCCAGCTTGGTTTGAACTCCCTGTTTAAAAACCCTGTTAAGAACACAAATGTGTTCTCCAGAGTGCAGTGTGTGCCTCCATTCCTTGTCATCCTCATCCTACCCTACCCAACTCATGCTTGTGCTCTGCCAAAGCCCCTCTGCCTGCTCAGCCACTCCAGAAAAGGATTCCCTTTGCCACAGAATGGAGGGGAGGAAGTTCTTAACCGGGTCCCATCCAGAAAAAAACATTAAAAATCAGCTCAGACAAAAAGAAAGATGTGGACTGTATAAAGGCAAGGAGAGAAAAGAAATGGGGAAGGCTCCGTGTCTGGAGACACCAGAGATGCTCAGTTAACTTGGCCAGGAGAGGAGACAGAGAACTTGGCACTCAGATCCTGAAGTCAGTGACCTCCCAAGGGAACAATTAACCACTGCCATGAACTTCCGAAGTGCTCAGCCCCGGGATTCCCTGGATTCCAGGTAATTGCTTTTCCCTTCTGTTGCCCACTGAAGTGAGTCGAGTGGGAAGGAGCTCCTGCCATGCAGTGATCAGTGACTCTTCTGACACCATCCACAACAGGACCTTTCTTAGTTCTGAGAATTTTCCCTGCAGGTTCTCAGGAACAGCTGGAAACGAGTGGCTGCATTAATCTCAGTGAGACCCCACTGCCAACATCACAGCAGAGCAGCCTAAAGCATCTTCATCTCGTGGCTCCTTTCCAAGGGCTAAAATACACTTTTCTCCCGTGATTGATCCGACCTGTTCTGCCCTCAGTTACACTCCTGGGAGTTCTCCCCTTCACTCAATAAAGCACAGCCAAGCCCTGGGGCTCTCAGTCCCACGGACCGGCTATTTCCACAGCCACGGGACTGCCTGAGGTGTTCCCTGGAACCTTGTGAGGGCAGAGACTGCTCAACACAATTCCCCCACAGCTCAGACACAGAATTCTGAAAATACAGGTGAATCACAGCACTTAATTCTACAGTAACTGTCTGAGCGAGGAAGACTTTGTTATAACCCAGAATTAGTAAAAAAATCCTCCGTCTCTCACCTCACTTGGTGACACTGTTAACTAGCAGCCAGGACAGGAGGAAAACTGAGATAAAAACCAAACCCCGTTTTTGTGAAGCTCATCGAAAGTCACGATCAGACGGAGTTAAACACTCCTCAGCGTATTTTCATTTTTTCCCCGGGCTTTGTTCCTCCCCTGGATGTTCCACAGCGGGCAGCTCAACAATCGACTGCCACGTTTAAACCTGGAGCCGCAACAGTTGCGGTTGTGCAACGCCACATCTGCGATTGTTTGCAGGGCTGTATTGTTCGCGCCCAGCTTTGCAACGAGCACCCTCCGCTCAGGTTTTTGTGCTCTTTAAAAAATCCCAGCGAGCCTTCCAACTGCAGTTACTTCAGTGCTACGATTTTCAGAAGAATTTTATAAGTATTTCATTCCCAACGATCTGTATGACCGCATCTTCCCAGCCACGACAATTGAGTCGGTTTTGCTCTGAAATTGCATTTCTAAACAGGGCGACCGTTGCTTATCACGCGTTTTATCTGGTTTATAGCCGAGAAGCAGTGAAAGATTGTGCAAAGAGGGGAGAAAGGGCCCAGAGGACCTTAAGTCTAAGGGTGAGACAAAGGACCCGCTGGACTATGGACTTGAGGGAGTTGCACTCTGTGGAGCTGGAAAGGCGATCCCGCAGGACAGGGCGGGCACGGGGAAGCAGCAGCACTAATCCCACTTCCCCAAGTTTCCTCCCATCCCTTCCCCCGAGCCCCGGGCAGCAGGAAGGACGGAGAGAGGGGCCAAAGCAACGAGCACGGAGCTTACCTGTGCACTTCCTTTTAAAGGTTTCATAGTCTACCCCTTGGTCTCCAGGGACGATTGTAGAGCCGTTGTACTTAAACGTCACCCTTCGAGGAGAGAAAAGACAAGGGGAATGAATAATTTAGTAAAAAGTCACCTTTCCAGATGGGGGAAACGGAAGGGGAATAACACATTTAAAAGTCACCCTTTGGAATGGGGGAAGGGAAGGCGAAGAATACATTGAACAGCCAGTGTTAAGGAAGGGAAAAGAAGAGATGGGGAAGAATAGACTGTAAAAAAACCTGCATCCTTTAGGAAGAGGGGAAGAGGAGAAAGGAGCAAGGTCTGTAGAAGTCACCCTTTGGGGTGCGGGGAGAGAGGACGGGGGAATCCCAGCGCACCGCTGCCCGTCCGGGGGTTGGGGGGATACCGGGGGGCCCACCTACCAGTTCACCTCGGTGGCATCGTCCCTGACGAGGTTGTACGCCTCCCTGCACGCCTCCTTGTCGATTTTGGTGGCCATGGGGCCGAAGGCGAGGGCGGGCGGCGCGGAGCGGCGCGGAGCTGGGGGGGCCGCGGCCGCCGCTGCTGCCGCACGGCGCTGAGCCAGCCGAGCCGAGCCGAGCCCCGCGATCCGCCGCCGTCCCGCCCCCGCCGCCGCCGCCGCCAATGGCTCGGCTGGGCCCGGCCCTGCCCCGGCCCCTCCCGGCGCGGGGGGACCGCGGTGATGCAATAGCCCACCGGGCGCGGGGGCGCGGGGGCCGCGGGGCTTGGCCCGGCCCGGCGCGGCGCGGACCCGCCGCGGGGATGTTTTTCCCGGCCGCTGTTGTGTCGGCAGCCCCCCGATGCCGCTGAAGGCCGGGAGGAGGAAGGAGGCAGAGGCGGCGACCGGGATGGAGCAGCCGGCGGCGGCGGCGCGGAGGGGCCGGGGGCCGGGCCGGGCGCACGGGAGGTAGCGCGGAGCGGAGCAGGTGAGCGGGGGGACAGCGGCGGGGATGGGGCTCGGGGCTGTGCCGGGGCCGCGGAGCTGCGGGACTGAGCATCACCCCCATCCCCAGCGCTGAGGGCGGCCCCGGCCTCGAACGGCGGCTGCGGGGTGACTTTGGGGGGTGACAGCCGCCGCTGGGCCAGGTGTGCGCGGGCGCTGAGGGCCTGTCTGTCCGTGTGTGTGTCCGTGTGTCTGTCCGTGTGTGTCCGTGTCTGTGTGCGAGCGGCTCGCCCCGTTCCAATGCAGCGATCTCCCCCTGCCGGGCTCCCGGCGCTGCCCAGGAACGATCCCGCATCCCTGCGAGTCACTGCGCCCCGGGTGATGCGGGCTGGGAGACATCCCAACCTCAGAGGCTGCCGGTGAGGCTGCGCTTCAGTCCCACAGAAATAGAGACAGGTCTCTGCTCTGCAGAACGCGGCTGGAAATAAACAGCACCAGGTGATGCCGTGCCCAAGCACTGGAGTTTTACCAACCAGTCCTTAAGGCATTTTAGTGGGTTTCTCCCGACACCCGTGGGGCTGGGTTTGCAATTTAATAAAAACTACATTCCTGATGAAAAGTATCACATTTTTGTTTCTTTTAAAGTTCGCAGGGGATGATGATTGGTTGTTTGACATCAGTGTTGTCCATGGCTGAGCAGTAGGAACCTCATTACCACACGGTTACTGCGTGTTGTCAGACATCTGGAGGGACAAGAGCCCTGGCTGCCGGGGACCCTTTAGTGCCACCAAGGCCCAGCCCTGCCCGCAGCTCCTCCAGCTGCATCCCCGTCCCCGGGTGACGTGAGGCTCCCCGAGCTCCGGGGCCCTGCACGGCCACTGCTGCAGTGCCTCTCTGATCCGATGAGGTCATAGGGAACAGGGAAAGATTTCTGAAGTCAGTACAAGTGTAGGACACTGGGTGAATCACGCTCGGTATCTGTAGGCTGCAGGCTCTAGATGATAATATAATCACACATTAATACTTCTGGGGTTTATATAGATTTTCTTTGCTTTTTAGGAGCACTTTCATTTTTTCAAAAGCCTTAATGCTGACCATTATCTGCTCATAAATATATTTTTTGTAGTCTGCATTTATCATCCACTGGCACTTGCTGCTGTTTATACCTGTAACACTGCTGCTTGTCCTTGTCCTTGTCCTTGCCCCTTCAATCCCTGATCCTCAGCTCCTGATGATTCCTAGGGCAGAGGTGGGTGACTCCAATGTCATCCCCTTAGGAGGAGAGAACCTCATCCTTGAGCAGGCCTCCGTGGCCCAGTGGCTGGAGCGTTAATTCTCTTAATTAGGGACTTCGTGCCTCACACTTTTCAGTGCCAGATCCAAACATCAGAAATGCACATTTTCCTTGTGGGACCAAACCTCTTCTCTTCCTCGTCTTTCTCACCTTTTCATGGATTTTTTTTTTTTTTAATGAATGGAGGAATAAGTATTGTGCTCAGTTTCATCAGGCTGTAACTGGAGTGAAGAAATCGCCTACTTTTTTTGACTTTGGTGAGCTCTGATTTGCTTTTCATATTGCACTTCTGAGACCTCCAGAACACATCCTGCATTCTGTCAGGGAGATGTCACTGGCTTGGCAGAAATACCTGTTCATGTCACAGGAGTCCTTGGAGAGGAAGTACAAGAGAAAGTGAGGACTTCTGGACCTCCTCAAAAAAACATCTGCAGCAGGCATGAAGTCCTGGGAGTCTGGAGTGACCTTCAGCTGTCTAGACAGTTCTGCAAGGTTCAGGAAGGGTTTCAGAATATTTGGAGGGAGCCAACAGGATGGGTCTGCACAGCCATGTGCCCCCAGGAGCATTGTCTCTATCTTAAAATACACCCCTGCAAGTGCCTTGTCCCTGTGTCTCTTTGCATCTCCCCCACTTTTTGCTTCGTCTCCAATCTTCCAATATGCCTGTCCCCAGTCCTGCTTCACCATCCCTGTCTTTTCTGTGCAGAAGCAGAGAAAGGGATGGAAAGAACAATGCTCTCCTTCAGGAAGAGGCTGCCCTGAATTTTTAGGTCACAGTTAGCATTGGGGTTTTGTCAATTTTCAGGTCACATTTAGCATTGGGGTTGTCAATTTATAGGTCACAGTTAGCATTGGGGTTGTCAGTTTACAGATCACATTTGGCATTGGGGTTGTCAATTTACAGATCACGGGATTGGGGTTGTCAATTTACAAGTCACAGTTAGCATTGGGGCTGGCAGCAAAGTGGGATTTCACTCAGACAGTCGAGGGTCTTTACCCAGCTCCTCATGGTCACAAGAGCTGCAGGAGAGACCAAAGCTGGCAAAAACACTTTCCATCTCCAGACTCCATAATCAATAGATGAGTGCAAGCCCATCATCCCCTCTGATTTCCTGGGCTGTCCCAGGAGCTGGCTGGGTCACTAGAGCCATGGTCTGCAGTGGAGGCAGCAGAGACTGAGGCAGGTGGAGGTGCTGGCGCCAGGCAGCCGTGGCACACTCCCCTGCTGTCACACACTGTGCACATCATCCTCTGCCACCACCTGGGACACGTGTCCAAGCTGGGCTGTCCTTGGTGAGAGCAGATGGAGCCTGGACACACAGCCAACCCTCTGCTGTCCCGGGGATAACCTCTGCAGGATACCCGGGAGTGCTGGCTTAGCAAAGGGCTTTTTCCCTTGCAGTGTTGCGAAGGGACCATTGCACTGAAACGGGACCCGATGGGTCTGTGTAGTGTCTTTGCTCTGATTTCTCCCTGAGGCAGGGAAAGCCTGCTGCTCACCAGAGGGGGTTCTGGTGAGCCTCCTGGGCCGTGATGAATGAGGTAAAGTCCCACAGAAGCAGGGAAAGCCCCACTGGGGAGGTGAATACAAGGTCAGGTAGTGCCATGCCAGGTAAGCAAGAGGAGATGGTGATGGGGATTCTGGCCGCACCCACTGCAGAGTTAATCACCTCGGTCCGAACCAACCACTGCGTTCCCTGCAGCCAGTGCCCCTGGCACGGGTATCCAAGTCTGCCCAGGCCCTGCCAGTACCGTCCCTGACCCGGCTGGAACAGCCCCGAGGGGTCCTGTCCGTGCATCCCGGGGCAGGGAACAGCCCCGAGCTCCCGGGATGTGTCCGAGCATCCCGGGACTAGGAACAGCCCCGAGCTCCCGGTGCTGTCCGTTCATCCCGGGGCAGGGAACAGCCCCGAGCTCCCAGGATGTGTCCGAGCATCCCCTGCCCGGCGCTGGTCCTCTCCCTCTCCCGCCGGGGGATCCCCGCCCCGCCCCGGCGCCTCCCCCGCCGCTCCGGGCCCCGCTCCGGTCCCGCCCCGCTCGGGTCCCGCCCCGCCGGCATTTCCTGCCCCGGGTGCGGGCCGAGGGGGCGGCTGCAGCCTCCAGGAATTTGTCACCGCTTTGTTTTCCCCGCTGTTTTCCGCCCGGGTTTTTGTCCCCGTGGCCGATGTAGCTGCCGGAGCAGGGCCGGGGCCGGTCGGTGACCGCGGCCGGGGAGCTCCGGCCGGCCCCGGGCAGCGCTCGGCGCTCCCCGGGCAAACCTGCACCGATTCCGGAGCGACCGCTGGACTGGGCTGTGCCCAACTTGTTGACACAACCGACCTTTGACAACACCAGGGAACAGCACCGAGGAGGGAAATTTATTTTTTTTTTTAACCCGGACATTTCCAAGGTGCAGCTCGGCACGTGGCGGTGCGGGAATTGCGCTCCCCGTTCGGCACCAGATGCGTGTGAGCGCTCAGGAGGGGCTGGCGAGCTGCTGAACATCTCCCTGTGCCTTTGTTGCAGGAGTGCTGCGGATCGGGCGGTCATGGAGGGAACCCGGCAGAGCAGGATCTGCCGCCCGCACAAGATAAGTGAATCCTCGAAGGTTCGTACGGTTTGTGTCGCCTATCATTAAAAAAAAAAAAAAAAAAATCCCGCTACGGAAGGATGGTGGGGGTAGAGGGTCTCCTTTGGGCGGGCTGGTTTGGGGGAATGTGAGTGTTCGGAGCTTTTAAAAAAGAGGGATGGAAATGGTGGTTTACCTGCTCAAGTATTTTTGGTAGAAGTTGCTGCCTAGTGATTAAGGGGAAAAAAAGGAAAAGCAGCAGCAAATGGGCATCTGCTCATCATGACTCATAACTCAGAAACCCACATCGCTGCAGCACAGTAGTTTCTCTGTACTAAAAATTCAGTTATGGAATGTGATGTGTTTGTTTTTTATGCTGATCCATCTCGTAAAATCCAAGCTCGTTGCAAAAGCAAAGCTGGGATTACTCTTTACTTTCAGTCTTGGTTTTGTACAATCTGGGAGTCTTGATCCTGCAAACTGCGGTTACCCCAGTGAGCTCACAGAACCTGGGTTGCTTTCTTAGGCTTGTGGGACTCGTTTTCTTTGTGTCAAATCTCTGCCTGCACAAATACATTGTTTTTATTTGTGAATTCACGGAAATCCATCTCAGGCAGCTCTTAATGCAGGTCCTCAGGATGATTTATAAGATGTTAATAACAGCTGTAATTATTATGTTCACTTTGTTTCATGCCAGTGCAAGCTGCTTTTGTGCTGTGGTTACAGGAACTGCAGAACAGGTACCTTGTAATGCCAGAAAAAAAGCTGGAAAAGAGAAACTTTTCATAGCCTTCATCTGTCTTACCAGAGCTGAATGAGCCAGAACTCATTTTCTTTTGCACCATTGATGAGCA
Source organism: Chamaea fasciata (assembly GCF_029207755.1). NCBI lineage: Eukaryota > Metazoa > Chordata > Aves > Passeriformes > Sylviidae > Chamaea > Chamaea fasciata. The sequence goes on from NW_027094097.1 coordinate 13,832,010, forward strand.
GCAGTGCTGCATTAACAGTCTGAGGGAAATTAGATCTTTGAATCCAAGAGAAGCTGAAATTCTGCTCTAACACAATTGATGAAAGATAAATAGGACTAATTTTTAAATGCATCCCTACCAATATAATCTTTCCTCCAGTGCCGATCCTGTCTGCCACTTAAATGGTTTCGTCTGAATGTAATGATAATTCATCACATTAAAAATGAATTAACTTGACAGCATTGTTTTATTTGCTTGCTTAGACGGCAGCTGTCACTATCTGTTAAACTGAGAGTTACTGGATAATGCTGAGGCTGTTCTACAGAATATAAATAGCTTGAGAAAGGTGTTCAAGTTCAGCATGAAATCAGCTTTGGTTTTGAAATGTGCAGCTCTCAGCTCCTGTGTGTTGCTCCCTGAACAAATGAACTCTCCGAGTGGCTGAAATGTGTTGCTGTGTACCAAGTGCAGTGTGGAGCGGGGTTGGTGGCTGGTTCCTGTAGCAGCAGCAGTTCCACATGGCAACAAGGATTTCAGGAGTGCGAGTTGCCAGGCGTATCTGAGGGCAGGATTACGCTGCTGACTCAACATCCAGCTCAGCACAGAGGGATCTCTGGCAAATCTTATATTCCGCTGTAATCTTGTTATGCATGATGGTGGTATTAGGGAATATTAGAGAGAAATGATCAGCCAGTTCCCGGGGATGAGAGGAAGGGAGGATGGGGTTGGTTCAATCCAAGGATTTGGTTCAATCCAAGGATTTGGTTCAATCCTCTCCCCCGTGAGTCAGATTGGGGAGAGGGTGCTGCAAGTTGTTATTTCTTGTCTGTTCGTCTGCCACCATCAACTACCCCTGATTACAGCTGCCACAAAAGTGTGGTTTATCCTTTGCTATATTTCTTCTTCTCCCCTTCCCTTCAACCCCCTGGTTTCTGCTTGGGCTCCTGTACAATATCAGCTTTTCCCAACCTCCGGAAAGTGCAGATAAAAAGCTTTACAGTCCTTAAACCCCCCTTTTTTTTTTCCTGTTACAGATCTCTGGCAGTTTTATTCCTCAGTGGAAGCCACTGTTGTCTATGCCACAGATCCCTTTTTAAGTTCAGAGGTGTGATGAGGATTAGGCAAATTAAAGAGTTTTGATCCAGAAACCTTTTAATTATTGAAGCCTCTTCCCTTAGACTGGTTTAACTCTGCACACTTGAATGTTCAGAGCCATTCCAACAGCGGGATTTTTTGGCAGCTTGGGCTCCATTGTTTAAAAAAGAACAGAAGGAAATCAAGAGAATCTGCTGGGATGTCACACTAGGAGCAGCACATTTGGTTGTTAATTTGAGTCTCAAAAAGCCCTCTTGGCTCTAAGAATCAAACCCTTTCCACCCAGGTGGGTGCAGAGAGTCCCTCTGTGGTTTAACCAAGCCAGTAATGGATTTTCCAGGCGGCTGTGATCATGTGCTCTCTGCTGAGGCAGCCAGGAGAGCCACAGGTAATTAGGATTTCTAGGAGAAGCCACAGTTTGGTGGGGAAGGGAAGGGGGAGCGTCTGGAAGGCTTGAAGAGACCTCAGGTCACCCGTGTGACCTGTTCAGGTGTCACCTCTGGGAATGCAGCCTGGGGGGTTAGGACAGGGCAAGACTCAGGCAGGTAGGAATGTTCAGAGCTGGCTTAGGTAGGACGCAGGGATGTGCTTCCATTCCACCCCTTTTCACTCTTACAAGTTCTCACAGGCTCTGCCTGGGTTGGATTTGGTAATTAAACTATTTGGTTATTTGCATTTACCTTAACCCGGCTTTTATTAAGAGACATCACAAGGTACCTGACTGTGCCATCACACATTTAATTCCCCCTCAGGGTGGTCCTAAAACTTCACTTGACGTTCTGGACTGACCAGCAGTGTTCAGTTCATGTTCTGCAGGACATTCGAGGGCTAACAGAATATTTCCATCTTGGTTCATCCTGGGGCTGGTGATGTGAGTCTGTGAGAAAAGAGGCAAATGCTGGTCGCCTCTAAAGCTCAGTGACACGTCCAGAGTTGGTGGTTGGAATGTGAGGAGCAGAGGGATCCCAGGAAGGCACTTAATGGGTGTGTCCTGTGGACATTTTCCCTTTTCTTTAAAAGGAAAAATATCTGCTCCTATTCATTTGAACAAAACCCACCTCAGCTTTTGGAAGCTGAGAAGCCTTGTGGGAATCAGCTCTCCACATGTGTGGCTTTGCACAGCTATTACTTCTGAGTGCAGTGTGTGTGCCTGGAATAATGTGGGAAGAAAGAGAGGGATTTTACCCTAACAAGCTTAGAAATGCAGAGCTCTGGAAAGATTTAAGAGGGGGTAGCTGTCAAGCAAGCAGTAACCCAAACAATACATGGGCTGAATGAAAATTCAGAGTGCTGCTGCACTGTGTGTGTCTCCCACTCCAAATGCTCTGTGAGTGGCTTATCTGGGAGAACTCTGTAAGGAGTCATTTGGGGGACAAGGAAGAAAGGAAATGTCAGCAAGATGTCTCCGAGACAATGAGTGGAAGAGTTTCAGAAAATTGTGCCTGCATAACTCCTCAGGGAGGAGGTTTCAGTGCAGCCTTGTGGGGGAAGGAAGGGTAAATTATAAAAGAAGGGGAGTAGGAAGCAGTAAAAGTTTCCATAGGACTTTCAAAGTGAAGGTGAGGAGCTCAGGCTCGCACTGTGTCACTCACCAACTGCCTCGTCAGAATTTATTAGAAATGTGAACGTGCAACAGAAAAAAGGTGTCTCTGACTTAGGTAGGGCTGCCCTTAGTGGGAAAACGCATTCCACTCTGGAGCTGATCTTGGTGAAAGTGCCGCCTGCCTGACACTGGTTTTGTTTTCCAGGTGTACAGGTGGGATGACCACTCCAGTCTGGTCCTGCAGAGTCTGAACGAGCAGAGGCACCGAGGCCTCTTCTGTGACATTGTGCTGGTGGTGGATGAGCAGAGAGTCCCGGCCCACAGGAACCTCCTGGCCGTGTGCAGTGACTACTTCAACTCCATGTTCACCATCGGCATGAGGGAGGCCCACCAGAAGGAGGTGGAGCTTTTTGGAGCCTCCTACATCGGTCTCAAGGCCGTGGTGGATTTCCTGTACGGCAGCGAGCTGTCTCTGGATGGAGGGAACATCGACTACGTGCTCGAGACCGCTCACCTGCTGCAGATCTGGAAGGTGGTCGACTTCTGCTGCGAGTATCTGGAGAACGAAGTCAGCGAGGAGAACTACCTGTACCTGCAGGAGCTGGCCTCCATCTACAACCTGAAGCGCCTTGACTCCTACATCGACTCCTTCATCCTGCAGAACTTCGGCACGCTCTCCTTCACCCCGGACTTCCTGCAGAACGTCTCCCTGCAGAAGCTGTGCCAGTACCTGGACAGCAGCGACGTGCAGCAGGAGTGCGAGCACGACCTGCTGCAGGCCGCCCTGCAGTGGCTGACGCAGTACCCGGAGCGGGAGAACGAGGCTTACCAAGTGCTGGACAACATCCACTTCCCCCTGATCCCCAAGAGCGACCTCCTGCACCGGGTGAAGCCCGCCGTGTGCTCGCTGCTGCCCAAGGAGGCCAACTGCGAGGGCTTCATCGAGGAGGCCGTCAACTACCACAACAACGTGACGGCGCAGCCGGTGCTGCAGACCAAGCGCACGGCCCTGCGCACCTGCGAGGAGCGGCTGCTCTTCGTGGGCGGGGAGGTGTCGGAGCGCTGCCTGGAGCTCTGCGATGACACCTGCTTCCTGGACACCGGGAAGGGGCAGTGGGTGGCGGAAACGCCCTTGCCGGCCAGGAGGAGTCACCACTGCGTCGCGGTCTTGGGAGGCTTCATCTTCATAGCCGGGGGCAGCTTTTCCCGGGACAATGGAGGGGATGCGGCGTCAAATCTCCTATATAGGTATGATCCCCGCTGTAACCAGTGGATAAAGGTGAGACTTGAGCTGTATTATTTCTCTGTTCAAAGTCCTTTACGTTTAGAGTGTTTTTCTCCTTTTCTGGTGGAAGGACAGGGCTTGTTAGTCAACACGGCAGTGCTTCCGAATGAAAAGTCAAGTTAGTTAAGCTGGAGCAGCTAATGGAGTCCTTTGTGGGAATGCTTAAATTGCACAAAGAGCAAAAGAGTTTGGGGCAGATATTCAGCTTCATTTGGGATTTGGGCATGTCAGCTGAGAAATTCCTGGTCAGCATCCACCTGCAATTCTTTAGATAACTTCTGGGAGTAATGCTGGAATGGACTTAAGGGGATTGCTTGGTTCATCTTCCTCAAGCAATAGTACATATAAATCAAAAATGGTGTGATGTAAAAAGGAAATGTCTGTGACAATCGTCAAGTGTTTCTGTGCTAAATGTCCTTTAGAACAAGCCCTTTGCTCCCAGTCTTGCCACAAAACCCCTCATCTGTGTAGGTCACTGCATCAGGCATTCCTTGTTCCTATATGGACCAATCATGGTTCCTATATGGGCCAGTTATGGTTTTTATATGAACCAACCATGATTCCTCTGTGGATCACTCATCCTGGATGGTTCACTTGTGGTTTTCAGTGATTCCAATACCTGTTTCTTGCAGAGTTTGGGAAGGAGTTCCTATAAACACAAACGTTTATAGAGTAACCTGTCTCTTAGATGTTTCCTGTTTTCCCCTTGTTTGAAAATGGATGCTACTGCAGAAAAACAAGTGTTGTATGGATATAATGGTCAAAACCAGAATCTCTCCTTACCAACTAAAGGGGAAGGAGCAACTGCCCCATCCTCAGACATGGATAGCCCTTCAGTCCCTTGCTCACCAGACACTGGACGATGCCAGCAGGTTATTTTCTTTGCCAGGTTGCCTCCATGAGACAGCGACGAGTAGATTTCTACCTGGGAGCGATCACTGACATGCTGGTGGCTGTTGGTGGCAGGAATGAGAACGGGGCCCTGTCTTCAGTTGAGACCTACAGCCCTCAGAAGGACTCCTGGACCTACATAGCAGGACTGCCCAGGTAACTGAGCTCCTTGGTAGATCCCCTGTGTTTGAAGAGTGGCACTAAAGGGAGCTTGTGTGATTGTAACTGATGAATGGGAACCTGGAAGGGAGGGAAGGGGATGTAAAACCACTGTGGCATCAGCCATATCAAACCACAGCAGCAGCTGGGATCCGAGCAGGCAGTGTGCCTCGTGTCAGTGAGGTTTTAAATTTCATCCCAAGGTGCATCTGGAGGATGGGAGGGAGAGCTCTGATCATTTCATTCTACAGTTCTTACAAAGCTTTTCCTGAGGCCACTTGGAGTTGAATGTTTTCAGAAGCACTTTTCACATCTTGGTCGAAGGGGTTTGTCATTTCTTTGACCTTACTTTGTCCCCTTGGTGTGATGGTTTTCCTCGTGGGGTGTTGCTCTGTGTTTGGCTGCTCAGGTTGGCTGTCACAGCTAAACACATTTACCTGTGTTGGGAACACAGAACCCTGGCAAATGTGAGCTCTCTCTCTCTCTCACTGTCTGAGTTAACACTTGGCTGCTCTGCTTTTGAGAGGTTTAAGCCCTGCAGCTCTTGTGGTAACAACAGGACATTGCTGTGTCTCGAATCAACGAATCAACGTCAGAGCAGTGACTTTGGAAGGACAGCAGGGCTGTATTTCATTTGCTGACAGTGACTCAGATTCAGTGCTGTTTCACATTTGTGGGAATCACGGGGACACTGGCTGTCTGGATGGTGTTTCCATGATGTCTGAAGCCTCAGCAGCAGTGCTGGCTTTCCCCATGGCATCACAGAGCAGGTTCCTGCAGTTTGGTTTGAGAGTCCAGGGTTTTTCCCTGGTCCCTGAGCTGCAGAGCTGCAGAGCCAGAGGCAGCCAGTGAAGGCACAGAAGCCTGTTGCCCAATTCTATTTTGGGCAGGTGCTGCAATGCAAGGCTGATCCAGGCTAACAGCTGGGCTCGAGTGCTCTTCACAAGCAGGATGCTTTTTTATTTCTGCTCACATAGGCAGATCCAGCAGTTGGGGCTAAACACCACAGCCCTTCCTGGGAAGCTGTGTAGGTCCTAAATCCTTCTGTTAACTGGGGTCACCTGTAGGGTGTATCCTGTACGGATATTTTTACTCATAAATGGTCCTGGGGAAGTTCACACAGTTGGTTTAATCCGCCCAGGCTCCCAAAAGGGGCAGTTTGTCTGCGTATTCCAACTGCTACCTATGTGCTGGCTTTGGGAATTCTGCAGCTGTAGCATTTAAAGTGAACTTTGACTTGTGGGTGTTAATTTTTTATTGGATTGCCTGGCTGGCCTGCTTGGATGAGGCAAAAGTCCCCCCTTGGGGGACAGACCCCTCTTACACTGCAGGAAGTGGGACAAATTATTCTTGCACACAAATAAATGATTCTGCATCCTCTCCTCCTGTTGCTCTGTCCCTGTGTCAGCTCAGCTGTGTGGTGAACTAGACAGCTTCCCACTTTTCCTTGCAGCTGCTGTCTTGCACGTTTAAGTGTCTTCAGTTAGATCTGAGTGGACTCTTGGCGCCTTTGGATTTTTTGTGTTTTCAGCCCTTTTTTCCCATTTGGTGCTGGGCAGTGAATTGTTTGTGTGTTTCTGCACGGAAGAAATAAAGCAAAAAGAAGTTTGTGAAGGTTGCAAAAGGCCAGGCTCAGAAGTGAGAAACAGGAACCTTTCTGACACACAACCACTGTTTGAGCTGGGTGAGCAGTGCAGATTTGGGGCTGCTGGAAAGGGTCTGGGCAGCCTTTCCTTGAGGTACTTCAGGTGGAGCTGTTGGAGCAAGTCTAGAGGAGGCACCAGGATGATCAGAGGGATGGAACACCTCTCCTAAGAGGACAGGCTGAGAGAATTGGGATTGTTCAATCTGGAAGAGAGAAGCTTCAGGATGACCTAACTGTGGCACTCCAGTGCCTGAAGGGAGCCCCCAGGAAAGATGGAGAGAGACATTTTACAAGAGCCTGGAGTGGCAGGACAAGGGGGAATGGCTTCCCACAGGCAGAGGGCAAGGTTAGATCAGATACTAGAAAAAAATTCTTTTCTGTGAGATGGTGATGAACAGGTTGTCCAGAGAAGCTCTGGCTGCCCCATCCCTGTGAGTCTGTGATTTACTGGCAATGAAGGAAGGATGGGAGAGGATTCTGTGATGCATTCAGGACTAAAAGCATTCTAGCTACAGTTCCTGCTGCCTGCTCCAGTCTTCCCTTCAACTCACTCCTCAGCTGATCTCTTTTTTCCTCCTCACCACATGGTTTTGTTCCTCAAACAGATTTAAGTTCTTGTTTCACTCAAATAACATCTCCCCCAGCCCTATTCTAGCAGCAAGACTTTTCTTGTAGAGGAAACCAGAAGCTCCAGTCCTCTGCTTCCTGACTGCCTGCTCAGGCAATGTATCCCAACAAAACTGCCTCTTTTCCTGTGTTTTTCTGTCTTCTCCCCTCTGAAGAGACCACGTGCAGGTGTTTTGGTCCTCTTGGGAGCCTGACCACCAGAGCAGGCTTTTTGGTGCCATTCCTGACTGCCCCAAGCCAGCAATTGCCTGGAATCCTGTTCCCTGGAGTGACAGGCTCATGTTGAGGTCATTCTGGGGTGTGAGCTTGTGTTGTTCCACTCGAGCTGTGTGGGGTGGGACTCTCAGAGGTTGTTTGTTAAAGCTTCTATGCTGAACATGCAGAAAATGGGTTTGTTTTTTTGCTTCCCATGGGTTAGAGCTTGCCACGTGTGTGGAGATTTGCGGGGGAAAGGCAGTGGTTGTGTCCTTGAGCACACATGCCAGTGCCAAATCCCATGTCCACGCTGCTCTTCGCAGTCTGGCTCCTCTAAAGAAGAACTTTACAGGCTCTCCTTTATCTCCACTTACCCCCGTCTCCTTCCCACCCTATATGGTCAAAACAACACGTTGTTTTCCCTAAGCACTCTCTTGGAAGGAGTGTGCTGTTTTGACTGAACTAAGGCTGTCTTGCCGGAGAAGCAAACAGCCTCTTGGGGCAGATGCTTCACGGGGAAAACTTCAGCCAAGTTGTCTAAAGGGTGGACCTGGTCCAAGCCTGCTACAAGGGAATTCATTTTGCCTGACGCTCATTAGGGTCCTTGGTTGTGGGATACCTTTCCCTTTCTTCAGAGAGGTCTTCTATTTTTTGCCCCTTTTCCCAGAAACTGGGAGCAGTTTCTGTCATAGTTTCTAGCCCGGCAGGGAGCAGTGGTGGCTGACGAGCTTGGCAGAGCAGGAGGTGGGGCAGCCTGTTCTCACCCTGAGCAGACCATGAAAAGGCCTGCTGCAGACAGCAGCGAAATTAATTGAGTGGCCCTAGGTTAAAGTTTGGCAGAACAACTGAAAGCTGGTGTGTGAGGAGCTGTGTTGGAACAGGTTGGGGAGCGATGGTATCTGCTCTGCCGGTTGGGTCATGAATGATCTCGCAGGGCTGCAACAGGTGGACAGCGAGATTCAGAGCAACCACAACTCACCTGGACTTTGGTTGGAGTAGGGGATTCCCAAAGCTTTAGTGAGTTATGTGTTCTGTCTCGGACAGTAAATGGTAGGTTTTCTAACATTTGAATGGTGTTACTGGGTCAGGAACTAATTTTTCTATCTGGGTTAAGGCATTGAAAATCAGCACCAGGCTCCAGCAGATGTTAAAATGAAATCTCCTTTCTCTTAATGCCTCTGCTTTTTTCTGGCCACTCTTGCAGATAACACTGCCAAAACTCTCAATGCTTTCTGTTGGAGGATGTCTGGACCCACTCTATTGATGTGCCCGTTCTGTTACCCATTTAGAAATGCCCCTCTCTCAATCACAGGCCTTGTAGAAAGGATTTGTATTGATTGGTTTCAATTTAGCATCTGTTTCATGCAGTTCCTATGAAAGTGATGCTATTTCGGATGAGCTTTCAGAAGTGAGGCAAAGTGAAACACTTGTGGTGCACTTCAGTGGGAAATTGTCCTATACTGGACAATAACAAATTGATGGTGGGTTTGGTGCTTCAGATCTGATTGTTTCTGTCAAACCACTCTCTCAGCTGTTGCTGTTCCCTGGGCACAGCCATTGACTGAGGCAGAAGAACCAGATCAGTGTTTTTTCTGCAGCTGCCTGTGCTGGGCTGCATGCCTGTGCTTGAGAGACAATGGCTACTGCTTGCTTACCTGCACAGGACTCCAGAGTAGGAGAATATTTAACCATTCACCATTCTCCAAAGGCCATGCAAGTTTTTATTAACTGAGGGTCATTTTTTCCCTGAATGGTGACTGCAGTGAGATTGCCATCAGCAGTGCACTAACGCTGGGGTGGATTTGGTGTCCTTGCACTGTCCTCCTCCTGGCTCCTCCAAACTCCCTGGTACAGCACAGCCTCCAGTTAGCTTGGTTTCATGTGGGTTTCAAGTCTGCTGCAGTTTGAAATGAACTGAACTCAAGCAGTCCATCCCATCCCCAGACTGAGCATTTTTAAACCCATTGCTGTGTGTGTAGAGAAACACAGGCTCTGACACACAGCCCAGGAACCACTGGAGATGGACAGTCCTGGTTCTTGTCTGGAGGAGACCTCAGACAAGGTGGAGCAGCATCTCAGGGCACTTCACCTGCTCTGGTATTTCTATTAGGGGTGAAAGCAGGGGTTCATGTGCTCAAGGTACATCGTGTCCACCAGAAGCACTGAGCATGAATTAACTGCTTCCATTATGAGGCACATTGAGAGCTGTGGAAATTCTGAGTTGCCTTTTTGGATAAAATCCATAACTGTACCAAAGTTCTGTCCTTTTTTCTTCCTGTCTTTTCCCTGAGAGGCCAAGAAGCAGAACAGCTGTGAAGTCACCTCTGCAGGATCTCCCAGGCTGGTGCTTCAGCCCCCGTAGTTGAACAGACTGTCCTGGTCACTCATCATTATCAGCCCAAACGTGTCAGGGATTTTTCTGCTTCTTGTAGCAGGAGCCTATTAAAATACCTGATTCAGACAGGGATCAGAGGTTTCGGTAGGCATCTAAAGTAATAACCACCTTTTAGCTCTTCTCAGAAGCATTGTGCTTTCAGGGTAAACGTGGGGTTTCTTTTCTAGTCCATCTTTTTCCCTTGGCACTCAGGTGTGCGGAAGATGTTCCGATAGCATTTGCGTGGCTCAGAGAAACCATTGGCCTGCGAAATAAAAACAGCTCAGGGTTCTCTCCACACGGAGCTCCAGCATGTTCAGGCATGGTTCAAAGGCTAAAGCAGTGCTAACAGAGCTTTGTCTGCCGTGGAGGTTGCCTTGTCTTGAGTGCCTGACTACAAAGGATGGTGGTAGAGGCTCGTGAGTGCAGCATGATGAGTACATTGCTCTGTGCCCTGTGGGTATTGAATCGTTCAGGTTCCTCGTGAGAACCAATTTGCTGCGGCTGGTGCTGCGTCTTTTGACTCCCCCACCAAAAGAGGAAAAAAAGACGTGTTGGAACGATATGTTCAAAGCTGCTGTTGCTGCATCACCTTGGCTGTCCATTTCTGAGAGCTCAAAGGGGTTTGGTCAGGAATAGCCCAGCATGAAGGTAAGAACAGCCTGGAGATTAAGGTTTGTGGTGGCTTTATTATAGATGATCAAAGGGGGTTTCCCTCTGCCCTCTGGATGCAGCGTGCACGGTGTTGCTTCCACCATCTCATTTTCTCTTACTTCACCATGATCCGTGATGGACTGGGGTCTGCTGCCCTGTCCTGGGGTGACCAAAGAAGTTCCCACCTGTAGGGCAGTGATGGTAGAGCACACAGATGGCTCATGGAAAGGACACTGCCTGTGTTGGGACTGCAGATGAGTGGGGCAGAGAGCGCCTGTGGGTAAGAAATGTGACCTGAAGCTGTGCAAGGGCAAGGCAGCAGCAGTTTTCTTCTCAGTTTCTCTTGGTTTATCCCTACTGGTAAGTCTGAGAGGTGTCATGATTATTTCCCCTTTCTGTCACGAAAACTCTTACTGAGATGTGGATATTTTTCCCTCTCTGGCCCTCTCAGACTGATGCGAGCCAAGCACTGGAGCAGAAAAATGGGAGTGAAGGTCATGCCAGTAGAGCAGGATGGGCTATTTCTGTTGTGTGACACACTCTAGAGGATGCATTAGAAAGTGATTGTCATGCCTTAGTGCTCTGTAGCGACCAGCTATGGAAAGGCTGATTTAAAAGTGGTTGTCAGGCTGTGCACTCTGCAGTGCAGGGTGAGGCCCTGGGAATGAGAGGAGTTACTGGGTAACCACCAGATCAGGGATTCTTCTGCCTTCAGTTACCATTTATTTGCTTCTTTAGCGCAGTCCCTGCTGCATGCTTGTGTGTCTCAACAAAACCCATAAGGACTGTTGCTGTTTGCCTGCCCCAGGTTTACCTATGGCCACGCTGGCACGGTCTACAAGGAATTCGTGTACATTTCGGGAGGCCACGATTACCAGATCGGCCCCTACAGAAAGAACCTGCTGTGCTATGACTACCGCACGGACGTGTGGGAGGAGAAGAGGCCCATGATCACGGCCAGGGGCTGGCACAGCATGTGCACCTTGCAGGACAACATCTACGCCATCGGCGGCAGCGACGACAACATCGAGACCATGGCTCGCTTCGACATCCTCAGCGTGGAGTCCTACAGCCCCCAGTGCAACCAGTGGACCCGAGTGGCCCCTCTGCTGCAAGCCAACAGCGAGTCGGGGGTGGCAGTTTGGGAAGGCAAGATTTACATCCTCGGAGGCTACAGCTGGGAGGAAGCTGTCTTCTCCAAAACTGTCCAGGTCTATGATAAGGAGAAGAATAAGTGGTGCAAAGGGACGGACTTGCCCAAAGCCATTGCCGGAGTGTCCGCATGTGTCTGTGCCCTGAAACCCAAAACAGAGGACAAAAAGAAAAAGATAAAAACAAAGAAACATCAAGATCGGGGAAGATGACCGCTCCTGGATAGCCACCCTTGGATGGTGGACTCCGAAAGAACCTTGTATTTAGACATTTCTATGTAACCTTTATTCTTTTTTCTTTTTAAACAGGGTGGGGAGGGCATCTTCTGAAGCCTCAGAAAATGTACACTTGAATGTGGTTTTTAGATTAAACTCACGTTTAAGGTAAAAACAGCAAAAGAAACCAAAAACTCCCCCTCTTGCTATACAAAGGGTGAGGTGTCCAGAGAGGTTCCTCTGCTCTCCTGAACGTTAAGGCTTAGGCTTTTCCTTCTGTGGTTCATGGCATTTCCACACACATCGTATTATATCGACATTTTAAGGAAGTTTTTGAAAACAACTTTTATACTTTTTTATACCACATTTTGCTAACTCGGTCTCTCGTTTGCCATGTATTATGTTGTTGACTATAGAAGTTGCTGCTCTGTGCTCGTGACCCCGTTGTTGGCGTCAGGAACTCGTCATTTGATGATCTTTGGTCTCTGTGTGGCTTGGCCAGGACGTGGTGCAGCTGTTGGAGCAGCACTGGCATTCCCAGCATTGTCAGGCAGTCAGCTGGAATTGGGACTATTGTCACAATTCCAGCTCCCCCAGAGCCCAGCTCGCCAGCCATGCTCATAAACACGCTTTATTTCAGTGACTGCTGATCTGCTGAGTGGACTTCAAGGGCTTTGGTTTAAAGTTCAGCTGTTGATCTTTGCTGTTATTTTTTTTTTTCTCAGTGCTCCTCTCCCATCTCCCTTTCCATGTATTTCAGATTTGCCTTTTCTTGCATCTGGTGTATGTGCAGGTGATATCCTGCTACCCCTCATTCTTTCATCTTTTTTTTTTTTTTTCCCTCCCCAACTACTCTCCTCAATAATAGGAAAACACTAAGAAAACATTTTTGCACTTAATTTCATTTGAAACGCTGGTAAATCTAAGACCTACTACAAGCACATGTGAATTGAAAGAGGTAACAATAAACTTCCGGAGTGCAAGGAGGTTATAGGCTGATTCTTCAATGCTAAGAAAACTAGTTGGAATTAATTTTCTGAAACTCTTTTGAGGTTTTTTTGGGTTTTTTTAATTAAAAAAAAAAAGCCTCAGGAGTCAGTCGTTCATTTGCATTAATGCATTTATTTTAAAGCCTTTCTATACTGCATGAGGTAATGGTTATTCTTTTTTAGCCTAAAAATAAAATTTAAAAAAAAAAACCACAAAAAAAACAACCAAACAAAAAAACCCAAATGAAACATTTTGGTTATGACAAACTCATTGACAAGTTTTTGGCATTATTTTTTTAAATATCTGAAATCCTTGCTATGTTGACTGACCACTACTTAACTTTTTGGGGACATTTTCATGTGTAAGTAAAGAAGAAAAATTTCAAAGACCTGCTTTTTTTCTGTTACTGGGTTGCTTGTTACTATATCCCCTCTTTTAACGTGTTTATGTATTACATTAATGTCCGGGAACAATAAATCCAGTTTAGAATATTCTATTCATCACAGTCTGATATCTTGTGTATTGATTTCACTGAGGTTTTCCTTTGTGATTAATTGGAAAAAGATAATCCTGTAATCATTTTTCAGTGAAATTCATAATGGTGGAAACATTTTAGTAGGAAGGTGAATTAAACAGTGTGAAGTAGAAATAGAACTTCTTTAGATAATTCATTTTTTCTGCTCCAGACAGTCAGAAGAGACAAGGGGAAATGGCTCCCCACTGCCAGAGGGTGGGGATGGAAGGGGTATTGGGAGGGAATTCTCTCCTGTGAGGGTGGGGAGGCCCTCGCACAGGTGCCCAGAGAAGCTGTGGCTGCCCCTGGATCCCTGGAAGTGTCCACGGCTAGGCTGGACATGGCTTGGAGCACCCTGGGATAGTGGAAGGTGTCCCTGCCATGGGAGGGGGTGAAACAAGATGAATATTAAGGTCCCTTCAAGCCAAACCATTCTGTGATTCTATGAAATTCCTTTTCACATTTTTGCAGGGCTGACAAAAGATCCAATCCAGTTTGTAGGGTGGTTTCAAAGACAGTATTTAATGGTGTGTAGATAAAACAATTTACAATTTCTTAACGTTAAACTTCATTGCATGAACAAAAGCCAGCTTCAGTGCTCATCAAAGCAAGCCATATTTCCCCTGGTTTGTGTGTTGGGGAAAGTACCAAAGCCAGAGGCTGTGAGTGAGTGATCTCCTGTGTCATTAGAGGTCGTTGGGGGATCGCACCTGTCGTTGCCAGAAGATTTTTACATTACTAAAGGAACGAGGGATCTCCATTTGCACCTCCAAGCTAAAGGGGGTCTAAAGGCAGGGTCTGGCAGAGTGCCCCTGGATTTAGGGTGTTTTGTATCCAGATGTGGCTGATCACCCCTCGATTTGCGATGTTGTGGATCCAGATGTGCCTGATCATCCCTTGGGAAGTGTCAGCAGACAGTGCAGACAGCACAGGCAGCTTGGAGATCACCCACGTTCCCCAGGACTGCACGGCTTTGGGGAATTGTGTGCTGGAATTTCTGAAAAAGGAAAAGGAGAAATTGTGTGACACGAGTGGATTTCTGCCCTGGGTTTTGAGGTCTGAACAGTGCTCTTGGTAAGGAACTAGGGTTGGTGGAGGGAAGGTGCATTCTCTTGGTTCAGCCTGGCTCCTGAACCTGCCCTCATCCCTAAGCTCTGAAGCGTTTTACTCTTGCCAGGAAGCACAGCTCTTTCTTCCTGCCCCAGGGAAAAATAACTACTGCTCTACCTCATTTTTAAAAAAGGCTTCCATTGCCAAATTCTGAGGAAAGCTTGTTTTACCTGAAACAAAGCAGCAACCAAAGCCTTCAGGTTTGCTCTTCCCACACTTCCATGCTTGTATCGTGGCATTGGCGTGTCAAGGAGCTGCCGCCTGTAACTGACGTTAGATAACAAATCCCTCGAGGTACCCTGAGGAAAAATTACAGTCTGGTGTGAGATACAATTGTTTTGAAGGCTGGAGAAAAAAGATGGAAATATTTTTGTTCTCGAGTTGAAATTTTAAATTGAGAAAAATGTAAAAATGTGCTGGTGTCTTTCTGTGTAAGAGATCAGGCTGCTTTCAGTGGTTTCTTCCAAAGACTCCTGATTTTCTGGGAGCTGTTTAGGATTCTGGATTCTTGCATGACAGCAAAAAAAAGGGGTTGTGTGTCTAGGGAATGTAAAGAAATAATTTAACCTTCAGTACTCTTTCTGAGAGCAATTTAACTTGCAGAAAACAAGCCCAGATTTGAATTGTGATTCTTCCCTTGCTGGTACGTCTTAGCAAAGCTCTGACCAGTAAGACAAAAAAAACCGCCCCCCCCCCCCCAAAAACACACCCCCAAAAAAACCTGGCGTGACAGGCTTTAAATATTATTTTATTTCAGCTTCTTGAGCTATTTCAGTTCTCATGAATGCAATAATGAGCGAGATGCTAATTATTCCTCCGTGAACTTATGGCTTTGGGGTGTCTCAGGGATCAGGTCAGGGCAGATGGAGAGGTTCTGTCACCGCGCTGTGAGAGTCAGAGCACAGCTCAGCTACTCACAGCTTCCTCCTCCTTGCTGGTAACTCCACGCACGGAGGACACAGCCCAGTCACGGGGTTGTTGGTGCTACACACACTTTTTAGTTCCTCCTGGAACTCGGAGTTGCTTTGGGAAAAGATTTACCCTTGTTTTTATGGTGATGGGTTCGGTGACAGAACATGAGGGGAAGGTGAGATGGAGACTTGCTGGTTCTTTTGACAGCCCAGAACTGAAAGAGATGATTGAATGAGAAGAGGGAAGACATATACTTAAGATAAGGATGAATAAGTCACAATTAAGTAGCCAGAAGTTCTGCACAGATAATTGAAACACTGAGTCAAGCATCTACATAATCTACTAAAGGCTTGTCCACACTTCAGATGTGTTTCTGCTTGAACTAGTCCATGCTTAAGCTTTTTACATCAGCAATTTTTTTTTACAAATGTCCAGCAAATTTAGGCAGATGGAATTTGAACTCGGGTTTGCATTAAGCCATTTTTGGAATTAAATAGCTGCTGTTTGTGTCCCTTGCTACCTGTTTGAAGTCTTCCACCTGCAGAACCGTTCCCTTTGCCCACTCCCAGTGCCTGCTGCTGGCCTTGGGGATACGTAGGGCTCAGAAAGTTCAGAAAATATTACCAAGGTTGATAATTCTACAATCTCTGATGCTGACCTAGAGCTGGCTGGTTCTCTGCTGGAAACTTAAATATCCTTTTAATTTTTAATATGAGCCAACTGACCCTCCCTGAGATCCAGCCAGGGAAGGTGACTGGTGTTTGCAAATACTTTGTGTAGGCAAAGCCCTTATTGGATCTAGAAACTGTTGGGGTAAAGGTTCTGCATCACTGAAAACCAAGCCCTAGGAGCTCCTGAAGCTCTTGGCACCAGGAGGAAGCTCTGCAAGGACAGCACTAAACCTCCTGGAGCGCCACAGCATTCCCTCTGTCCCTGAAAAAGTGAGTGTGTTTGGAGAGTGCTTCAAGTCCCCAAAAGTCATGCTCAGAAGTCATGTGGACACATCTCCTGGGCACTGTCACGAGCACAGATCTCATGACCTTGTGAAATCCCACGGAGCCCCCAGCACTTTGCATTTCCAGCAGGATAAGAGCAGTTACAGCAGCACCTGGAGCCAGATACCCTGGGAGTGGTTTATCCAGCTCCCGGGCTGCTGTCAGACAATCCTCTATTTCCACAGCCGTGGACCTCATTTGTTTTTGATAAATTCACATGTTGTTAGGAACATTACTCCGTGATTCTTAAGAACGTGGATACGCAGAAAGAAAAAAAAAAAACGACACTAGGTTATTTTTTTAATTTGGAAAAGCGACTTGTTGGTTTGGTTGGCCACTGGCATAAAGGATGTAAGAAAGTACAATTGATTTATGCAATGAAAGCAGTAATGAAATAACAGGCCACTAAAACCAGCAAAATTAATAAAACAGAACCAAGGTGGAAACTTTGCAGCAGGTAAGTTTCATCAAAGTGTAGTATTACACAAAAAAAACCCCTTAGAGTATTAGGAAATATTATGGTAAAATGTTAACAGACTTTATAATTAAACTATCCTAAGATGGGATAAAATTGAACGTGTTTAAAATGTTGCTGAATAAGACAGTGACACCCTTTCTCAGTTTTCACCCTCAGCTCTGGGTTTCAACAGTTTTGGTATTGAATTTTCTGCTTTCCAGGCTGAAGACACTGTGCTCATTTGTATTTTGAAACAGTCAGTTTACTTAGGCAGCAATGTGGGCAGAAGGGAATTTTGCCTTCAACCAGACGAGCTACGTAAGGGTTTTCACTCCATTATTTACCTTGTAAATTAGACTCCCGAGGGGAGAGGGGCTTTCAGACGTTTGAAATGCTGTATGCAAAAAGCCTGAACATTTGTCTCCCTTTTTTGTTTCTCCCTTTTAATATTAACCAGCCATTTTCACTGCTGGTTCTCTGCCTCAGGACACCGCAGCAACACTGCGAGAGACAAAAGCGAGGGAGAGGCAGCTGGGTGTGTCAGCTGGAAGGGTAAAGGCTGATAGACAAAATCATTTACTGTCATCAGCACAAGTAAGTGTTGCACTTCACAAAACAGGAGGGACGTGTCCTTGTCGTGGAGACGGGAAGGAATCTTCTCCCCACTTTCTGTGAACAGCCAAAGATACAAAGTTCTTGTGTCGTGTCCTCTTCCTTTTCTTCTCTTCACTTTTCTCACTGATACGAAGTTTTCTCTATCACTCGCTTCCCAGCCAAAGTGGACTTCTGTAGTTTGTATTAGGAAAAAAAAAAATGGACTAAATTAGCGATTAATTTGATGGCTTCTTGCCTGGGGGTTTCAGTATTGTTATGACTCAATCCTCTCAAAATCATGAGATTGGCTTAGTCATTCCTTTTTATTTATTTATTTTCCCTAGATACAAACCCTGAACCCATTCCCACCCTGGTTATTTGGGACAGAGTTGGGACAGCTTTGCTCTGGCATCATCTGGGCATGCAGCCTTACCTGTCACCTGCCAGAGTGACCCTTTTACAGATGGAATTAGGACATTAGGAGGAATTTCTTCACAGAAAGGGTGATTAAACATTGGAATGGACTGTCCAGGGCAGTGGTGGAATCACCATCCCTAGAGGTGTCCAAGGAATGCCTGGACGTGGCACTCAGTGACAAGGTAGGGATTGGTCACAGGTAGGACTCGATGATGGTCTTGGAAGGCTTTTCCAACTTAATCAAGGAATCACAGAATTATTTGGGTTGGAAAGGATCTCTGGAGATCACCCAGTCCAACGACCTGGCCAAGGTAAGGACATCTGGAGCAGGCGACACAGGAATGTGGGCAGGTGGGCTCAGAATGTCTCCCTCAGAGGAGACTCCACACCCTGTTTGGGTAGGTATTCCGGAGCTCTGCCGCCTTTAACGAACAGAAATTCTTCATCAAGTTGAGCTGAAACTTCTCGCGGTTTAGTTTATGGCCACTGCTGCTTGTCCTGTTGTTGAGCACCACAGAAAAAGGTCTGGCACCATCCCGGCACAGGGTGCCCAGAGAAGCTGTGGCTGCCCCATCCCTGCAAGTGTCCAAGGCCGAGCTTGGAGCAACCCGGGATAGTGGAAGGCGTCTGTGACCATGGCAGGGGGTGGAACTGGATGATCTTCAAGCTCCCTTCCAACCCAACGCATCCCGCGATCCTGTGATCCTTTCGGCGCCCGCCCTGGCGAACGAGACCCCCTCTCAGCCTTCTCTAGGCTAAACCCGCCTCGCTCCCTCAGCCTCTCGCTGGGGCGTTGAGGGAAGACGCCTTTTCGCGGCTCCCCGCCCGCCCTCCCGCCCGGGGCCGTCGCGCTGCCCTCAGGGAGGCGGAGCCGCCGCCCGCCCTTTTCCCCGGGCGCCCTCAGCTCCCGCCCCGTGCGCGCGCAGCGGGCGGGCGGGGACGGCGCATGCGCGGAGCGGCGCGCGCCCGCCCGCCCGGCCCGGCTGGTGCGTGCGAGGGAGAAGATGGCGGCGGCGGGGGCGGCGGCGTGAGGGGCCGGGACCGCCGAGCTCCCCCGGGGACGCGGGGCGCCATGGCCCTGCACGGCGCTCAGGTACCGTCCCGGCCCGAGGGCATCCCTGCGGCACCGCGCCCGGACCTCGCCGGGCTCCCGGCGGCGGGCGGGCCCCGGGGTGTGGGGGGGGGGGGGGGAGCGTGGTGGCCGGGAGTAGGCCCAGGGTGATTGTGCACGTTCATTGAATGTGCTGAGGGCGGTGGGGAGGCCTCGCCGCCCGCTGGGACGGCGGATCCGGCGGATCCCGGAGCGGAATTCCCATCCCGGAGGGGTCCGGAGAGCGGAGGGGTCGGCCCCGAGCCGGTGTCGGTGTCACCACGCCGGGGCCCGGGGTGGGGGTGTCGGTGCTGAGCCCCCGCCCGGGGCTGCCTCGGACAGAGCCCATCGCTCCGACTCTTTATTTTTTATGATTTTTTGGACAGGAGGGGTGGGGGGAGAGGCAGAAACGATTCTATAACGAGAAGGAAATAAGGAGATTTGTAAACTAATCCTCCCCCCCTCCCCCCCGCCCAAACACTCGCTAAAACCCCGGCGCATCGGGGTGCAAAGGGCTGAGTGTTGCAAGATCGCCGTGCACGGGGATGCGTGTGCGGATTCCCCGTATCCCACTGGCTCAACCAGCCGGGAGATTTGTGCACCGAGTGGAAAAAAAAAAAAAAAAAAACTGCAGTCGTGGTGGTTTTTTCGCTGGAAGTTTACAGCTCGGTTCCTGGGCTAATCCAGTGTGTGCTTAGAGCCGGGTGATTGAATGGGTTCGCTTCGCTGTTTCTTTCCCTTAAGGTTTTTCTCCCAGAGAGGTTGAAAGCAGTGATGGCAGAAAAAAGCGTGTGGAGCACTGGAGTGTTTTATTTGCGAGACTCGGAGCAACTTTGTTGTTTAGCAAATAATAAAAGTTTAGAAAACTGTGGTGGCGTTAAACGTAATTTTGTTAAGGGTCCGTGTCTTCTCTCATAGAGAGCACATTTCATAAAATGTAAGTTATTTGCAGCAGGGTGATGCTTTATTATGAGTTCTGTGGGTTTTGTCTTTTTTTTTTTTTTTTTTTTCTGAATGAAGTTAAGTTACACGTTAAATGAAGTTGTCCACTGATGACACTGACACTGATTTTTCCATTAAACAAAGTTTGTAATCGGTGAAAACTTTACCGACATTTCTTGTCCAGCTTGATTTGTTTATGTTTGAGAAAAAAAAAACAAACACGTGAGTGCTCTTGTCAATGGGGGTGTTCTTAAGGCAGCTGCAGTGTCTGAAGTTTGTTTCGAATTTAAGACTAATTTTAAAATTTTGTGTCCTTCAAGGTGTGGTGTGTCCTTTCATTTCAAAGTGAAGGAAACTCACTTAATCCTGGACCTTTTTTTTCTGTCCCAGTGAATGATTTTTGGAATGCAGATACATAAGAAGGATTCAGTGTCCAACTCCAGAGTTGTTTCACTCCCTGCTTTCCCCCCTCAGCAGTGCATGTGGTCAGTTTGATAAGTTTAGGGTTTAAAATGCAGCTTTTTTCACGATTTGGAGGAGTTAAGGACGCGTTTTGGTCTGTACATAATTATGGTGGTGTACTTTAAAATAAAAAAAAAGTGAGGCTGATGATTTAGTTCCTGGCAAAGTGAAATTAAAACTGGGCTGTAAATTCATCTTTAGTGGCAACTTGAGCACAGACTGTTTTAAATCATCTCCCTCTGTAGGTAAAGGTGGATTTTTTTAAGTCTTGTGAGGCTGCTGCTTAATTTATAATATGTTGTTCATATTAAATATTTTATATATAATGTGGAACATACATCTTTGGGAAGCACATTTGTAAGATATTGTTTAACTAATGCTTTGTTCATATTATTAAACACAACCTATTTGGGGTTTTTTTCTCAAATTTAAGCCGTTTATTGAGCTGCTGTGTGGGATTTATGTATCACATCTTCCAGAGCAGTGCTGTGGTGCTGAATTAAGGTAACACTGGTTTGGACCCTTTGGGATGAAAAGCCTGAAGATAAGTTCAGGGATGCAGTTTTAGATGTAGGTGTTCCATTTTGTTTTAGGCTGTTGGTGTTATAAATCAGTAGAAAAAATAAAGTTTTGATAAAAGTTGCCCATTTTGAGTACAAGATAAATAAGATTATTGAGTCATGATGCAGAAGCAGACAAAAGTGTGTTCTTCTATGATATCTCTAACTTGGGTGTACCATGATTGAGGAATTTCTTGTCACACAGGGGAAAAAAAAATCTTCAAGAAAATTCTGCTGCTCCTCGAGCTAAAATGCAGAGTCAGATTTGTGCCAGTGGTTGGATTCATGGCACGGTGGGCAGAAATATTCCATCAGGCAGTTTGCACATTGTGACAAATGAATCCAGAAACACCATCACAGCCAGTATTCCCAAAGGGACATTGATTTGGGGTGGCGAGCTCTGCTAGCACACGAGTGTTTGATTGCACGGTTTGGTTTGTGCCTCTTTTCCATGTCACTATTTCATAATCATCTCCTGAGAGGTTTCAGTGGTGCTGTCAGTCTGCTGGGTGTGTGCTGGCTGTATTCACAATCTCCTTTTTTTTTAAGGTGAGGTAGAGCTAAACCTGCTGTATCACTCCACCACACTAAAGATGTTAAGCTGATCTAGTTAAAACCACTTGTCATCAGGGGCATCTTAAAATCTCTTTAAAAAAACCCCAAGAAAACAAAAAAAGACAGCTCAGAAACTATTTCCCTGTTTGCAAAGAATAAAACTCTGAGGGAACTGTTCAAACAGTTGGTTTAGCCACTTTTGCTGTTGTTTTTCGTAGAAAGAATTAATACAGACACATCATTTGTAAATGCTGTGAAAACAAGCAGAAGAAAGGATACCACGGCAGAATGAATCATTTATGCTTGTTTTGTCCTTTTGCCATTACCGTGGTGGTGTCAAATGAACTCGGTGCCATTTGAAATGTACCACGTTTGCCCCCAAACCCAGCTGAAGTGAAAAAACCAGCCGAGTTTTGAGCTGAGGAAATAAAAAAAAAAAAAAAAAAGAGCTGAACAAGCTGCTGGGCTGCTCATCCTCAGCCAGGTTGTGTCTGGCCTGGCAACCAGCAGAACTGGAACTGGTAGCACGGCATGCAACCTGACTCCTGAAACACTGCACTGCAAACTGCCTCTTTTATGGCCGCCTGGGAGGGCTGCTCCCTGCCAGGCTGTAGTTTGATGTTTCCTTAAGCCAGGGCTTTTTCTAGAAGACAAAAAAAAGGCAAAAAAAAAAAAAAAAAAAAAAAGCAGCAGTCTGCAGGCATTTGTGCTGTGCTGCCTTTGCAGTGCCTTGCCTGATGTTTGTGGTGATTAGGAAATCGATGTGTCTCGAAAATAATGTCCCAAAAACGGTTGTTATGCAGCTGGATGAGTTTCTTGTGCACATATGCATGAGGCTGCAGTGTCTTCACGGGCAGACAGAAGTGTTTGGGGACGGGGCAGTTGGATTCTGTCAGGTCTGTGTACTCCACTGAAGATACAGGGGACACCCTGAACACAAGAGGGAAAGGGCTGCTGGGGAGTGGAGTTGGGGGGAGGTTTGTGAGTATCCCGTGTTGCTGCAGCTGCTCAGTTGCTGTCCCGTGTTTTAAAGGGCTGAAGAAGCTGCGTTTGTCTCTCCCCATTTCTTTTTCATTGCTCAGAAAGGCCTGGGCTCATCCTTTGCCCATGGAGTGAGGAGTTTCTCCGGGTTTCCATGATCTTGGGAATTCAGGCTGCAGCTGAAGCTGTGAGTTTGGGTAGCCAGAAGGGATCATTTGCCTTTCTAAACTGTGAATGGTGAATCCACACAGAGTAAAGTGGGTGAATGTGAGTTGGTTGACTTAAAAAAAGGAAGTCTGGGAAAACTGACATAGAACTTAAATTTGGAACTCCATGGCAGCATGCAAATAGGCTAAAACCCACAGGTTTTTGTGAATCACTGCTATTTATTCTGTGCATTCTAGACTATAGCCTTCTTAGAATGGATCCAGCCATTTACCTATTAATAAATCCAGTTTCTGTAGGCAGTTGCTCAGACATACTGGTCTTTCCATTCATGTAGCTGTTAAAATACTTGTAGAGTTAAGTGGGGCTTTGTTTATAGGTAAACTGAGCAGTCTGGTTTGTGTTCGGTGATCGACACACAACCTGCTGTGTCCTACAAAACTGCCAGATCTGTTAGAATAGAACTTGCTGGCCTTGGGCCATTGGATTATAGTCATTTGTCACCCTCATGCCATTTCAGCAATGTAGATGTTCATTTCCAAAGAATTAAACGTGCTGCAACTGCGGTTTTTCTTTCTGATGGAAGGGTTTTATGTGTGATCATTAAACATACAACTGGGGATTAGGGAACAAAGGGTTTGTGCTTCATGGTGAAAAAAATGTGTGTGTGTGTGTGTACATGTGTGTGTGTTTGTATATTCAGACATTCCATAATAGAACAGGCTGATATTTTAAAATTGGGGTTCTGAACTGTGTTTTTGTTTTATGAAATTGTAACCCAATTGTGTTTTAAGTATTTCCGATAATGGGGCTGTGTTGGTTATTTTTAAAACACTTAAAGGGATTCTGTTTTGTTAGTGCTCATGTTAATACATTCATTAATGCTTTAATAGAGTAAAACTTTGAAGTACGTCAGTCTTTTCATTTTGTATTTGACTCTCTAATACCTAATTTATTTCCAGATGTTCTTGATATTTTAAATAACGTGTAAGAACTTTTCCTCCTTGTCTGACAGCATAGGATTTATTGATCTTCAGTGTGTGCTGCAAGGTCTGTTTTTCTTCACCTGCAGTTGAGCAGGAGGAAGATTAAAATCACAGTAGCCTTAACAAAGTGTTTGTGCAAGGCTTCTTTGAATCATACACCTTGTGGAAAAAAAAAAAAAATCTGTTCTTCAAATCAAGAGAGGCTTGTTGAGATTCCGTGGTAGTCACCAGTGTCAGTGCCGTAGGAAAGAAATGTTCAGGGGCACTTTGGGGAATTCGCTGCTTGTAGTGCTGTGTGTGAATTCATATCATGGATGGAGGCTTTCAAAGAAGAGCTGTGTGTTACTTGCATTGGAGTTACAGTAGGAAAGAAAGGGATATAGATGAGCTGCCATCGAGGGTAATGGTAACACAAACTGGAAAACCACTTAAGGGATCTGAATTTTTTTTTTTTACTTTGTTAAAAAGGTAAATACCCCAAGTGAGGCTCAACTTTGAGGTTGAAGAGAAAAATGGATGATCTGTAAGAAGCTGCAAAGAAGAGCATGTCTCTAAAGGTTGTGAGAAAAGATGCATTTAAACAAACATGTAAGAAAGTGGGTTTTCTTCAAAGAATTCTGTGTGTGAAAGACTTCTGATTTTGTTTGAACTCCACTGAGCAGAGCAGCAGAAATAGCTGAGTGATTCCCTCAGTGCACTGGGCATGTTTTTTCCTAGAGCATTTTGAGCCTGCTGTAGTGATCCACAGATTTCCTGCCTCACGTTGCAGGCTGGCAGTGGATTTGCCACTGTAACTCAAAATACAGAAGTCGTGTATCATTCGTCCAGAGAACTGAAGGCTTCTGGTGTGAAGATGTTTTGTCTTGTTGGACTGGGATGCCTTTGTAGGTACTATAGCAGCCTGTTACCAATAGGTAACATACTGAGAATGCCTTGAAGTCGTGCTGCAAGTATTAGGCTGGAAAAAAAGTTCAGTTAATTTGTGTAATGGTAGGGGCAGGCAATTAGATTAGTTGTATTCAAATAATGGTTTTGGACCATGTTACTTAGGGACGGTGTTCTGTTCAAAGTGAGGCTGGGACACAGTGTGAGATGGCCTTGTCATTTTAAATATGAGGAGATGGGATAAAAACGAGAGGGAAGTCAAGCAGAAAGAAAAAGAGTCATTGTCAGCACAGGTAACAGCTGAATTGCAAAAAGAATCGAGTTGTCTTGAGTTCCAGTCTGCTTAGTCTAGCCATTAAATCTTATGGGTTCTAATAATAGCTGGCTGACCAAAGAAAGTAAGAAATAGCCCTCTGATGTCCTTAGAGCATGGAAAACCTCATTTCTGTTCTGCTGCTGCCTTTGGGGTACGAAACCCAAACCACAACTGTTTGAAAATGCCTGTGGAGCACTGTAGTTAATTGACACAAAGTTGGAAGAAAGTCAGAGATAACTTATTGAGGCAGTTTCCACTTACTTAGGCAGTACTTTCTTCTCAGCTAAGGGCTGTGACCATAGACCATTGCCCTAACAAGAAGTTTAGGCTTCCACATTGCATCACACACTGAGGACTCTCTAACAGAACTTCTAACAGCAACAAAAAGAAAGAGTTTATGCAGTTAGTGTGCTTTCAGAGCAAGCAAGAATGAAACACATGAAATTGTCATCCTGGCATTGCAAGTGACAGAAAATAGAAGTGCAGCAGAACCAGAAGTGTGAAAGAGGAGCAGTCAGCTTTCAGAGCAGCAGAAATAAAGCACTTGAGTTTGTTGCTGTCAACAGGTTCATGGTCTCAGTCTCTTGGAACTTCACCATAGTCCAAACATAGTGCTGGGCTGTGGTGGTGGTCACTGGGGCTGTGGTGGTGGTCACTGGGGCTGTGGTAGTGGTCACTGGGCTGTGATGGTCACTGGGTTGTGATGGTGGTCACTGGGCTGTGGTCACTGGGGCTGTGGTAGTGGTCACTGGGCTGTGATGGTGGTCTTGGGTCTGTGATGGTCACTGGGGCTGTGGTGGTGGTCACTGGACTCTGATGGTCACTTGGCAGTGGTGGTCACTCCTGTTGCTGTGAGCCCAGGTAGCAGATGTTGCCGTGGTGTTGCCCCAGCTGAGGCTCCTGCATTGGAGAGGATGATGGCAATGGGTGTGTTACACTTGGCACTAATGATTGTCACATTAAGGCTGATGCGATTTTGTGATTTGGTGTAAACACATCCTTGAAATAGAGATTTCCCCGAGTTCCCATTAGTGTTGAGCCCTGCAGTGCTGTGGAAGGGCAGGTGTGTGGTTTTCTCCTTTGCTTTGTGCTGCTGGCTCAGAGGCGTCCCTCCTGTGTAGCCTGTGTATTTTCGTGGTAGTGGGACTTCATAGTCACACTGTCCATAAATTCCTCATGGATTTTATAGTTAGAAAAGAGATCATCTAAGAGCAAAGGTGTTTTTTAGCCATTTGGTTTGCAGACCGATTTTTTTAAAGTGTGTGTACTCTGAATTTATTTATTTTGTTACAGCTTGAAATAGGAAGCACTTGTAATTAGTGAACATTATCAATATTGCTGCCTACTCAGTAAACACACTGGATGTGCTGGACACTCAGACCTGACCATCACTGATCAGACATCACTAGTGTGAAACTTAAATCTGTTCGTGTTTTCTAGTTCAGTTTGCGTTTCCTGCCTTATTTGCAAAACAACGATTTTGAGCAGTTGTGTGAGTAATTCATTGTTTTACCAAATGTCATTATTGTTTGCAAGATCTCCTAATTAGATCTGGGACCAAAGGAGGCAACGTACAGACCCATGAGAAGCATGTTCTCCCAAAAACTGCCTAAATTGGTGTCGTTTGAAAGAGGAAGGTCTTGCAGGTTCAGAGTGTGCAGAAGTGTGAGGGTTGAGGCTGTGGTTTCGTGGCTGTTGCTCACCCCTGCCTGCGTTGTGGGGCTGATGAGAATTTGATAGTGCCTGTGTGGGGTCCCCAAAGCCGTGGCTGAGTGAGGAGAGGAGAGGAGAGCAGGAGGTGCTGGGGCTGTGGGTGGGAGCAGGGATGCTGCCGAGCTGCTGCAGCCTCTGTCCCTGCCCTGAGGAGGCTGAAGGGCCGGTGCAGAGCTGTGTGAGCTCCTGCTGGGTGTGACACTCCCGTGCTGAGATGGGGGAGCAGGACAGGGCAGTGGTGACTCCACTCCTGCCTGCGTGGAGGGAACACTGGGAGCTGTGAGTGTGCCCTGCTGTCTGAGCATTGAGGGCTTTATCACTTTGTCAGGATATTCTGGTTTAATCACCTTTTTGCCTGCAGAAAGCAAAACAATTTCGGTATCTTTGAGGCTGTAAATGTGTTGGGGAATATCTGGAGTGCTGTGTTGTGCGTTCTGTTCATTCACATGTGCAAAAGAATTCTGAGTGCTGACGGAAGATTATGTACAAGGAAAGACATAAAGTAGCAGCATTATCAGTGTTAGTCTTTTGAAACGAGCTACTTACCTTTGACAATTTTAAGACTTTTTTCTTGCAGTATACCTACTGCCATACTCATAACCAACTCTTAGTGCTGTCACTTAAAAATCTCAGTGTCTGGTATGCTTACTGTTTGGGGTTTGGTGGTGGCAGTGTATTAATCTGTACATTTGTTTTAACAGCTCTGTTGCATCTACATCAAATTGTTTTGCAGATACTTAAGCTCTAAAACTGTCTTGGGAGGCGGTGGCATATGTGTGGTGTCCCAATTTTCAGTTTCACTTGGAAACCCCTTCAAAATACAGAGCTGCTGTCACGGGCTTTGCCAGATCCTCACGGGTTTCCACCTGCCACGTGCTGGGCTGATGGAGGAGGGAGATGGCTGAGAATTTCCTGGGAATCAAGAGCATGGGGTGGTGTCCTCACAGGACATCCCACATCCATGTGTGTCACCCAGGGAAGTCCTGGCAGGGGCTGGAGTTCCTTCAGCAGGAACCTCTGCTGAACTTTACTCTCAAACTTCAGCTGATACAGACTTTAAAATATTGGAGGCTTTATTATGTGGTAGTTGTGTTTCATTTCTGTGATCCCCATGAGGCATTTACCAGTCATTGTGTTTTTCACATATTCTCTGGTTTATTTTGGGGCATTTCTCTATGAGATAACCCATTTTTGGCAGGTCACAACTCGCAGAGGGGAAAGTCTCATTCTGCCTTGTTCCAAGCCACTTGGATCTTCTGCCTGACACTGGTTCCTCACTTCTTTAACACTCCTTCCACCAGTAGGAAAAATAAACTAAAAAATCATCTGGATCATTTTTTCTCAATTTGACAGTAATCACCTCACTGATCATTCAGCCCCTGGAGAAGAGATGAGACTGAATCCAACAAAATGTTCTGAGGCTTCAGCTCTTCAAAAATGTAGGGTTGAGATGTGAAGTTTGGCCATCAAAAGAGGCACATGAGTCCTGGGTGGGTGGGCTTAGTTGCTTTCCAAAAGTGCTTATCTGTGTTCCATGTCAGGATGGAGTGCAGATAGCTAGTTTTTGCCTCACCTAATCTTAGCCATCCTAAATCCTGCCCTGAGTAATTGCTTGTGCAAAGCATCGTGTGGGTGATTCGTTTGCTGAGGTGCTGTTAGAGGGAGATTTTAGTTCTCCACAGTGTTCAGCTGCAGTAATTCAGAGGCTGGGCATTCTTTTCCCACTTTGCTTTATATTCCAGTATATTTTCCAGCTTGCTTGACAAACAGGAACAACAATCTCCTCCCTGCCCAGGGTGCAGTTGTTCTCTGGGATGGGTTTGTATTGATCCTTTGAGATATCTGTCCTCTGTGAAGATGAGAATAGTGAAAACAAGCAAAGAAAATATCAAACATAAACAAAGTAGTGGGAATCTAATGGAGACACAAACAGTCTGAATTTTTGTGCAGCTTTGCTTTTGATTGCTGTATTTTAGAAGGATAATTATTAGTGTAATTTCTATATTTGAAATAATAGGATGCCATCCTGAATACTGGCTGCTGTACCTGCAAGTTTGGCACCTTCACCTGCATGGAAAGGACACTCAGTGTCCAGGCACACGGAGCAGGTCACAGGAGAGGGAGTGTGGGATACAAACTGCTGCAACTGAATTAAAGAGATTCCTCACAACAGCAGAAGGATTAAAAGACTCCAGAATTTTGGGTGATAGTTCAGCATTTGGAAGGGAGAGTGGTCTGGCAGGCACAAAACCCATCCTAAATTCCTTTTTTTCCCCTTTGCTGTCTCTACCAATAACTTCAGCTCTTCATCTAACTCTTGTTCCTCATCTTTGGCCTCATCAAGCCAATTGTAATATTTTTGAACTACTTACAACATGCCCATATTTAATCTTAAAACTCACATTCTTGCACTTTTTACTCCTAGAGCTCTACTTCTGTTTTGTTGTTTTTTTTTTTTTTCTTTTTTAATAACCTCATCCAAGTCTAGATCTGTTAGTTTTACTTCTTTAAACCATGGATTTGAAGGATCAAAGCAGCCTGTGAGGTAAATTCAGCTGCAGCAAGAACAGAAGAAAGGCTTTGCCGTGGCAGGGCAGTGCCAGGCAGCTCTGCAGTTTTGGGGCTGGAAGCCATTCCAGGAAAGCCGGTTTTTGTTCTGGTTTTTGTTCCTATCCTGCCTGGCCAGGGTAGGAATGTGCTGTGGACTGTGGGGATGGCAGGAAGGATGCATGTGCTGGTTTTCCACCTTGAACTGAGAGAAGCTTGTGGAGAACAATCCTGCAGGATCTCAGCTGCTGGAGGATCTGTACAGCACAGAAAAAGGTGGATTTATGGAGCGTGCCTGGAACTTGGGTGGACAGCTGTGAGGTGTTCCAAGGCAATTCACTAATTTATGTGGCCCAAGCAGTGTCCTCCAGATGCAGAACTGATTTTACCACCACGTTCTTACAACTTCATCCCACTGGAGGTGTCTGGCACTGGAGGTTGCAGCCCTAATGATTTTAGTTTAGCAGAGGAAAAAAAAAACAAAAGGGCAGACACCGAGGGTTTTCTGCTGGGAAGTATTAGATAAAATTACTAAGGGATTGTTCTGCCTGCCCCACCTGTAATAAAAGAGTAGTTAAACTGGCTGTGTTCTTGAGGAGCTTCATGTTCCAACTTCTCTCTCCTCAGAGCTTATCAGGCAGTGGGAAACCAGAATAATGCAAGTCTTAATTATTTTTGTTCTTCATTAGAGGGAGAGTTTCCAATTTGCACGTAGACTCGATAACTAGCTCAGTGCAAGAGGAGCTTGCAGAGCTTGAAGTAAATGTGTTTGCTGAGTTCTGAGCAACCAGCCTGGAGCTGGTGTTTTCAAACTTCGAGAGGGTGTGAAGAGAGAGCGCCTTGGCCAGAGGTGTTTCACCAACCACTGTGCTTGAATTCAGAGCTGAGGAAGGACCAATCTCCCCGTTTGGGAAATATTTCTTTTTCATTTGATATTTCTGAGGACTGCCAGCTTGGAGATTACGCCAGGAAAGTATTTTTGTTTGGCTTGTATTTAGATTTAACAGATAGGAAAATGTTACTACTTCTCTTTATCACAGGCAGATGTTCTGTGGGTTTGTAGTGGTGGTGGAAAGGTGTCAGAAATTCCTTCTTCTGCTCTCCAAAGAGCCAAGAGTTGATGTAATCGCCTCTCACCATTCAGTTCCCTCCCTCTCCCCTGGAATGCCCTTTCCAGGTATTCCTGCCACAGTCCCCAAATGCCACCTCTTCATTGCAGCTCTTAAAACATGTGTGTTCCTACCCTGGGAAGGTGCAGGGAAGGTTTATTCTCATCGAGAACACCTGATGGTGTGCCACAGGATGCAAATTAAGAGTTGTATATAAAACGTGAATGCAGTTTTCCTGTCAGGGGCCATTGCTTTATGATCAGGTACAAGTGCTACAGCTCACTATGCTGTGATTATTTACAGAATAAGATCGTGCCTGTTTTGGTGGGCTTTTTTCTTTGTTGTTTTGTGGAACGGACAAATATCAGCTGGGGAAAATCTGACCTGTGAAGCAGCAGAGGTTTTCTGCTGGTGCAGTCCTTGGACGTGGGGAGATAAGGAGTCTGTTTTGGAACAGCTCACTCAGAAATGCAGTGGTGTCTCTGTGAGAGGAGTTAATTTTTATTCTTCCACTCCCTTTTTCTCCCCCCTGCTAACTACAGTGACCATTTCATAGACAACTTCCTCGGGCTGGATGCACTTTGTGGCAGCTGCTGTTTGAAACAGAGGAGTGCCAACAGGCACCTCATTATTGGAAAGAGAATGAGGAGCATAAATAAACAGGACTTGTTTGGGTGTAAGAAATTGGCTCGTCTTTTGGCAGGATTTTCTCTGCTTATTGTTCAGTTTGTTGCTTTGATTTGAAGTATGTTATATAATTGATCAAAAGAGTACAACCTGCTCTGCTTTGGTGTGTGCTTTGAGTTACAATATTCAGGATAAACTGCTGAGATCCACGGTGTGCTCCCTTAATTCCATCAGGCTGTAAAGGGTCATTTGGTCATGAAACCTGTCCTTCTGTCCTTCCAGTAATGTGGCAGGCACAGCTGTGCTTCTCTCCTAGCCACACATCTGCCTTTTCCTCTGACCACAACATGACTTTTTGAGGATGATAATCATTTTTTTTTTTATTAAGGAAAAATTAATTAATGTGAAACATGTTGAAAATCTTCAGCTGTAAGAATTCTATAATAACATCTAAAAAAACCCTGAATTGGGGTGAAAAAAAAAGGGAAGGTTTGGTCATGTACTATATTTTTGAGCCTTTGATAGCTTCAGTGGTGGGCAGGCAGAGTTGCACTGACTCGTGGGCTTAGGTGACCTACATTTACCTAGCTCTGATCTTTCTCCAGGCACTGTGGAGACGTGTCAATGTTCTAGTTTGGAGCTGCAGGCTCATGATAAAGGACTGGCAGCTTCACTCAGAGTTTGCTCGTGATTTGTTGCATTTTCAGCTGTTCAAAGTTTTAATGTGCAACTGCTCCACCTTAAAGTGTGGCTTCATTTGCATAAGTTTGTGTTTATAAAAGTCGGCTTTATTTTTTTGTAAAGAAGGTGTATTGACATATGTTTTGCCTAAAATACTGTTTAAGCTGTGCTACAGCTGTAAATATGTGGCCAGTGGTTTTCATGGCTCCTGGTTATGGGAGGCTGGCTGCAAATTCCAAATCTAAAAAAAAAACCCCCAAACAGCAAACCTGTTTCTCAGTTTCACAATTTTGTCTGGGCTTTTTTTTGAGCATTTTAGTAATAAGTTTCTTGAGCTTTGTTAAGTTTGTAAAACCTTGTCTCCAGTTACATAATCATCTGTACTAGGGCTTGATGAATTTCAGCTCAGAGGAAAGGACAACCTGTGGGAAGGCTGCTTTTCCCTACATTTTCTGTAAAAAATCTGATAAACCTCGAGAAATTGGGTGAGAAGTGAAGGGTGAGGAAGCAATGCCTTGTTTGCTGGGGGGATGACTAATGGGAGAATGTTTTCTCTGCTAATAAAACCCGAGTGCAGTCAGATGCATGTGCCCTTTTTTTCCTTGCCAGAAAACACACTTCTGGCTGAATCCTTCCTTTTCCTGCTCTGCACCAGCCTATCCCAGTGCTGTGAGAGTAAATCCACTTTGTAGGAGTAACTTGGTGGGCATAATATATGAGATAATAGATTTATAATATATATATAATATCATATATTCTCATATCTATATATCTATATAAAATATAGATATATAGTAAATCTATATAAAATATATTTATAGATATAATATATTTATATGTATCTATAATAATCTATTGAGACAATATATTTATGTACAGCTTAGGATATACATCAGGTATTTCATCATTTCACTTCAAATGTGAACTGGTTTGACTTGTTCCATCTTCTGCTTAGACCTTTAGTGGTGGCAAGGAATAATTCAGCTGTAAAAGCTGGATTTTTAACTCTTTTATGGAAAAGCAGGTGAAGTGGGAGTATTTGCAGCTTAAACTAATTTGACTGAAGATCTGAGGCTGCAGGGTGGTAGATGAAAGCCACGTTAATGCATTCTGAAAGGCAAAGTTGACACTTCATTTCCCTGGCTTTCTGGTAGCACAGGTGATCCCAGGATGATGATGCAGCAGCAGTTCTATTTCTACCGATTTTTTCTAGGACAAGCAGCTGTGGAACACGTACTCATCCTCCTCCTTTTATTCCTCCAGGACAGAGTTCGTGCTGCTAGACAGGAACACCAGTGGAGATTTCATTCCAGGCAGTGGGGTAACTTTAACATTCATTTTTACAGTGGTTAGGGGGACCACAAAAACCAGTCAGCATGGGGAGAGCTTGTAGGTCAGGTATTTGAACCCTTTGGGGTCTTTTTCCCCCCTCCTTGGAATTAATTCTGTTGCTGCTGCTTTTATCTGCATAGTTCAGGTACTGCTTGGTGATCAGAGTTATTACACAAATATATGAATGCTTTTACTTTCATTCCTGAGTGCTAGAAAACAAATCTGCACAGATAAATTAGTTTGGTTAATTCATTTCATGTCATTTGTGTTCAAATCTAGCTGCAGATAGAAGATGTAAAGGGGATGTTATTGAAGAAATAACTTGTTCCAAGTGTTGTAGAATCTGCTGGAGTGCAGCTGGATGTTCCACTGCTGTAATCACATTGCAGAGATTAAGTCAGAAACCGATTCCAGTTTTGTTGTGACTGGAAGCACCAGCAGCTGACAATCAGCAGGATTTGGGATTTGCTCTAAGGAAGATGTTTAACAGGAGTATTTTTCTAAAGAGAGTTAATGTTGAGAGGCAGGGATTCAATACAGGGAACTTGATTTCTTGCAGCATGTCAGAATGAACATGGAAATTGGTGACACAGGCTCAGAAGTGTGCTGGAAGCTGTTCCAGCTTTAATAGCTCATCCATTCAATATTCCTAACTTGTATTATAGAAAAAAATATATTTCAAAAATGCTGCACTTTTAAGAATATTCTCATCTGCAGAGTATTTGTGTAATACTCTAGTCTTAAAATTTTAACTTTGAGAAGAAAGTCAAGATGCAGCTCTTTTTTTATCCTCTCCTCAGTTGCACAGGAGGCAGTTCAGAACTACAGCTTTAACTGGTTATTTTTAAGAATTTAGTTGTGTGGGGTTTTTTGTAGTCCCAAGAGTATGACAGTATTTTGCATTCAATGCCCAAACTTTACTGCAAAATCTTGAAGGGTGGAAATAAGGTAAATAAATTAAATCTGAAGTACTGGAACACCCACGTCACCAGCAGCTTCATAGAATTGCATAAAGTATGTTTAATTTTGTAGTTTTTTCTTTAATTAATGTGCTGGTTGTTAGTGTCAGTATCCAAAGGGAAAGATTTTAGTTATGTCCTGTCTAAAACGACCTGATTTTTAAGGTTTATTCAAGCATTGTTAGTTTTATTTTCATCCTTGGTCTCATACACGTGGCATCTACAAGAAGACACACATTCTCACATTTGGAAGCTCCCAGAAGTTCAGAACCTGGGTATGTTGGAACCAGGGTGGAAAACAGCCCTTGTGAATAATTTTCTGTTTAAAGTGATTGTTTATGGAAGATACCAGATGAAAAATACATAAATACTTGATTGCGCACTGTAAGCAAAGCATTTTATTCTGTTAGTGTATATTTGCTGCCATGAGTTCATTCATGGTAATTTTAGTATGTTTGTTAACACTGTACATCTCTGGTAAGTGGCGAGATTGGGTTCCTGCTGAGAACTGCAGAATGGAACAGACCCAGCAGTGTGTTTTGGGGTCGGTGGTGGTTTTCCATCCCAGAGGAGGAGTTTGGTAGCCCTGATGAGGACGTGGAAAGGTGGCAGAGGTAGAGCTGTCCTGTGTGTCCCCTTTTCCCAAGAATTCCACAAAGGCTCGTTCTTCCCACACCCCCTGCCTCCCCCCAGAGGAGGTTATGATTTTATAATAATCTAACTTTTTAATGCAGTTACAAGTGGAAGGTCACTGGGATCTGTTTGATACTGTTCTGAGACTGCTTTTAATGTGAGACAGATGGAGCTCCCCAGGCATGGAGGGGCCCTCGAGCACACTCAGTGCAGGCTCAGTGATGGCTCTGCTGAGTTAAATCACCCAGGGAGGAGAGTGAGGAGGCCAGGGTGAAATTTGTGCTCCCAAAATCACCAGAGGTTCCTTCCCAGTAGCCAGCACAGACAGATAGAGCTCTCAGAGAGCTTGTGGAGAGGGTTTGAGCAGGGAGTGAGGGCAGATGGGACTGAATTAAGCTGCTTAGGGATTAGGTGTCTTTAAAAGTAACTCTGGGGGTATCGTTACCTTTGGACCTTTTCAGAACTTTCTCCCAGTGTGATCTTTAGATTTTCTCCCGCATTCAGTCTTGGTGTGAGACTGGATCTCCTGAACTTTACCTGTGCTCTCCTGTGAGTGAGCACTGACACCACTGACTGCTGTTTAATGTGCATTTTTGTCTGAGGCTATAAATCAAAATCAATCATTCAGTCAGCAACTGAATGTTCAACACTGTTGAAGAAATACTGAATTTTTTTATTTTAAATTTTTTTATTTTATCTTAAAAGGAAATTTGTGTAGAGCTATTAATTAAACCTCAACTTTTCACAGGTAATAGTTTTTAATATTTTGGGTTTGCATGTTGCCAGACCCCCCGAGTTTCTGTGTTACTGGTGGCCAGGTGAGCTCTGTGCTCACGTGCAGTGCCCAACCTTCCCTCGGGGCTGGGCAGTTGTTGGTGCAGGTGAGAGGCTGATGCTGCCTTGGCACTGATGGAGCAGGACAAGCAGCTTATCTCCAGCACAGCACAATCTCTCACCTGCTCCAGGGCTGACCCTGAGCTGGCTGTGTCTGACTCCCACTTTTCCTTGGAGCTTGTGGAGTCTGTTATCCCTGACTGAGACCTTGAAGTGTTGTGACCTACAGGATCAGAGCTGCAGACACCTGGGGCAGGTGAGCTGGGAATTAGAGGCATCACTTTGATGGAGTTGTGATGGGTGTGTGTTTCTTACACACTTGGAAATACTAAAATTGAAATTATCTGAAAGGAGTTTGGCCAAGCTTTAACAGGTGCTGATGTATCTCTGCTGTGTGTTAAAATGTTATTTATAGAGTTAGGGGAGAAATTAATGCTGATGGTGAGTAGCATGGTGAGTTGTGTAAGTAATTTAATTAAATGTTTGGTGTTCCAAGCATTAGATTTTATTTGTCAGTTTGGAAAAGAAGGCAGCTTTGAGAATTTTGTGGTTAGGTGGAGAAATTGTGAGGGTGCAAACAAGCTAGGACCCCAAAACTCATGCTGACAATGAGATTATTCTTGCAAGGCTGTGTTACTTTTTATAAGATCTTAGTCTGCTCTTGCTTAAAATTCCTTACTACTTGGGCATTTAAGATGCAGGAAAACCTAAACTTCAATTAATGGTGCAGGTAAATACAGCAGCTAGGCTGATGCTGGTTTAGAGCTAAACAAGTATTTCCTTAGGGAACTTGTAGAGTGCCAGGTCCAGATTCCTTGGGATGGATGGATGGACAGCAGGCAGGAACATACAGTGTCTTTCGAATTGCTTAAAATACTTGGTTTTTCCCCCCTCTGAATCCTTTTTTTGGCTGGGATTGTTGTACTAGCCCAGGGATGTGATATTGCGGTTCTTTTTCACCCGAGTGCGTAGTTGTGGCTCGAAAAGGGGAGAAAATTCTGTCCAGCCTGCTGAAGTTATTTCTGGAGAGATGAGGCTGAGGAGGTTGGTTAAACTGGGCAGGTTTAATGTCATCAGTCCTGTGGCCTGAAGTTTATTTTGAAACATTATTTCTCTCAGTTTTCATGCAGGGACCTTTTAACTGGTGACTTAATGCTGGTGTAAAGCTTTGGTAAATAAAAACAAATCAGATCAAATTCTGTTTATTTCAAGCCCAGATGGGATGGGATTTTTGGGCTTCAGTCTGACTAGGATGAGATGTTAGTAAATATTTCAAGTCCTGTTTTAAATTATGCAGGAAGAGTTGCACGGACACGAATTTCTCTGTATGAATACACCATTAAAACTGTTCAGTAATATCGAATTAATGATCACTTTGTTTAATTTTTGTCTTGTGTTTCCTCATTAAAAAAGCAGCTCAGAAAGAAGTACCAGGCCTGTGATACTTTGCTTAAAACTGTTGGTTAATGAAATGACTGTATAATATTATTAGATGGAGAAATTACGGTTGGATTTATCTAACTAATAGACTGCACTTGAGGTGATTGTTTAGTTCTGTTGCACAACAGCATCAAAAATACCTCCTAAAACATAATTCTAGTGACGAGTCAGCAAGTGATTTCCTTAGGTTTGCTTTTGGAACATGACAAAATTCTAGTTCACATGTTGCTGCACAAAAATGCCTTGGTTATATTGAAAGTATAAACCAAGGCTGAGTCCTGTGCCAGGAGCTGGGAAGCCACTGGGGTACATTTTAGGGATCTGTTGGGTTTGGGTGTTGGATTCTCCCTTGGTGGGCAGCAGTTGGCTGAGGGAAGAGTTTTTTAAAGCATTAAATGTTTAACTGTTCTTCACCCTTCGAATCACAGATGTTCCAGTTTGTTTTGACTGTTGGAGTGTTTGTAGTTTAAACCAGATTACATGACTACGTTTTTAAAAACCCTGAGGGCCATTAAAATGGGCACACACTGCCACACGTACAAGTGATGTGTGTATAAATCACTTTTTGTGTAAGAAAACGATGGTCTGTGATTGCTGTGGAATTTGGCTTTCAGTTAAGCTTTGAAATTTTCTGCATGTAGATGGCTGAGAGTCGTGTAAACAGTGAGTTCCATTGGAATAAACCACCTAAAGTCTGGAAAACAATCCAGTGATTGGATTATTGTGTGTGCAGTGTGTGGCAGCAGCCTGCACTTCAGAAGAGATGATTTCCCAGATTTTAGGAATCCTTTTCTCTGGCTCAGCTCCCATTCTTAGTTTGTTGTGTCTCGATGCAGCCAAGCTAAGGATTTATTTCCCAGGAGCAAGGCTGGACACTGCTGCAAAAGCTTTTCTGGTGGGAGGCTGGAGGAGAGCAGAGAATTGTCCAGAATGACCCTGGGAGAGCAGGAGATAAATGGGAGTGGGGGCTGTGATGTACTGACCTGCTTTTATCCACATGCCAAGAGTGGTGTTTGTCAGTCCTCTTTGTCTGTTGTCACTTTATTCAGCAACTTGTTTAACTTCTTTCTGTCCCAATATCTCTGTCCTGAATGTTTGGGTGCTATTCAGTTACAGCTGGAGCTGGAAGTTTATAGAAACTTCCAGGTGCTGTGAACTGCCAGCAGCTCAGGCCTTTTTACTGAGAATCTTTTTGTTTTCTGTAAATTAAATTTCTCATTTTAGTGTCATTTTCGTTGCTGTCTTGTTAGTTCCTTTTTTTTTTTTTTCCCAGAGAGTATCCAGATGCAAAATATCTGAAAAGCTGCAGGAAGATAATGTTGGGGGAAGATGTTTTCTCTTAGGTTTGTTATGGAGAGTTTCAGGCACAGGAATAGCAGAATTGATGATTTTTGTGTCTTTCCCTACACCTGAGCCGTTTCAGTTCTTTGTGCCCTCAGGTTCACTTAGTCTGGTGTAACTCCTCAGTTTAGCAGAACTCCGGAGAAGTAATTATTGAGGTGTTTTTTTTTTCTTTTGTGAGGGGTGGGTTTGCCTGGGGCTTGTATGAATTGATGCGACTCCTCACCCCACACCATGGTTTTAAACTGCTCACAGGGTGAGGAGCAGTTTGTGTTCACCTCCAGTGGGAATTGGAAGGAAAATATTTTGTTTACAGTTTCAGAGCTTAAAATTCTTTGCTAAAGATGTAGGAAGGAACCAAGGTAGAGTTTCTGACTCCCAGCACGTGGGTCTTTTTGAATTCAAGTATATCCTAATGGATTTTAATGTGAATTTATTAATTGTATTGAATATAAATAGTTCTTTAACAAAGATCCTTCTCTTTTATTTTTAGTATATTTTTGGGGAGTTCAGCCCTGATGAGTTTAATCAGTTCTTTGTGACTCCACGATGCTCTGTTGAGGTAAGATCTACTTTCAGCTTCTTTTAGAAATAACATTTGAAAGCTCCATCTCTTTCTGTGAATTTGAAATACAACAGTACAGATATTTCTCATTCACTTGGCTTGCTAATTTACTGAAAATTACATTCAGTAGTTTTCTTTCCATGTCTGTGGCTATTCAGTCAATCTTTAGACACAAATGAATGATTCCACCTTCTGCCTGTCATCTTTCAGAGCGGGACTAGACAGTAGTGATGGGATGTTGACAATGAATTTTCCAGCCCTGTACCTCAACTTTGGTGGCCTTTTTTAAGGGGTAGATGCTGAGAACTTCCCCAGCAGAGTTCTTGGTTGTAAGGTGGGCTTCTAAGTCTTGGGAGCCTTTTGAAGCACAGGGATTGTGTTTCTGGCCAGGTGGAGCAGTGCTGACCCTCAGAGCTGTGCTCACAGGGACGGCAGTGTGTGGGCTCTGAGAAGTGCATCAATAATGAATTAATTAGTGACAGAGAGAAGCACAGAGTGGGAACAGTTGTCTTTGTGTGTTGGAGTTCATTACATACTCACAGACTATTGTGGGCTCTTATTCTCTGTAGCTCTTGGTAGAGAATGATGAAACATTTTCCTTCATGGGGGGAAGAGTTTTATCCCATTGTCCTCATCTCCAGACTTGAAAAACAATTTTCCTCTGGGTCAGTTTCCATGTATTTCCTCCAGACATTTCCATTCAAACATTTCAGTCATGCTTCCATCCTGCCCTCTCAACATAAAGGAAACGAACACTGGAGCTGTAAGATGGGGAAATCCTTTTGTCACAGTTTACAAACCATTGTTAATGTGACTTCGTTTCCTGTAGCTTAATTTTCCAAGGATAATTAGTGTAATAAACTGCTGAACAATGAAAGGGCACGAAGGGAATGGGGTGGGGTGGGGAGTGAGGGAAGTTCAGAAAGGAAAAAGAGCATTTCTGCTTTTTTGGGGGAGGGCTGTGTATGTGGGAAGCAGAAGAGATCTGCAGGTCATCCCTGTTAGCTGTGGTGATCCTGCTGTTCTCCCACCATAAATGCAGTCACAGCAGTGGGACATTTCCATCCCATGTAGTGTCACCTGAAGTGCCCCCATCAGCTGTTCCACCTCTTACACTTCGGGGGTGATGGAAATGTCATCTCTTGACTTGCGGAAAGCTGTTCTCAAAGTATGAACCTGCAGCACAAGAACCAGTGTGACTTCATTTTCTCAGTGCACCACTTACTGGTGAGCTGTCAAAATCAAGAGCTGTTGAACCATGCTCCTTAAATTTGTCCTTGATCTGGTTCAGTTCAATGTTTTAATTACCTGGCTGATGAAATAAAAAATGATACATTAATTGGTGTAAAAAATTGGTCTGAAAAAGGCAGGGTGAAATTCAAGAAGGACGAGGCAGAGATGATACCGCTGCAGTGATGTGTGACACACATCGTGCTGGGGACAGTCCCCACCTGTCCCTCTGAGGTCCCTGAACCACACACCCAAGGGGGGCTCTGGCAAGGGAGTAGTTAAAGCTAAAGGGAAATACAGGTTGGATATTAGGGGGAAGTTTTTTTACAGGAAGAGTGATAAAGTGCTGGAATTGTCTGCCCAAGGAGGTGGTGGAGTCACCATCCCTGGCTGTGTTTAAATAAAGACTGGATGTGGCATGGGGTGCTGTGGTTTAATTGAGGTGTCAGGGCTGGGTTGGACTAAATGATGTTAGAGATCTCTTCCAGCCTGATGATTCTGTGTGATTCTGTTGTCTGAAATGTCCCTTGTACATGTGACATTTTTGGCACACGTTCTGTCTCATACCTGTTGGCTGAGGTGGTTCACATGACCCAGCACTGAACAAGTCAGCTTTGCAAAGGTGCTGTTGATTGATCAGATATGTTGGGGAGCAAGAGGCTGACTACTTTTTAAAAAATCTTCATATTCTTTGAAGGTCTTTGCTTTGGATAAAAACAAAAATTGCAAGGTTTATCATAAACTGTTTGTCATAGACATTTACAGTAATGTTTTAGCTCTAACTAAAATTACATTGAACTTGTGTTCAAAATTAATATGGAGCTTGACCCACTGATTCTCATTTTTGACTTGAAAAGATGATAGATCAAGATGTATTGAGGTTCATAAATGGATTTACAGCATTTGGGGGTTTAATACACTGTTGCAGTGGAATATCAGGAATGTTTTTCTTGCCCTTTCT
This sequence comes from Chamaea fasciata, assembly GCF_029207755.1. Taxonomy (NCBI): domain Eukaryota; kingdom Metazoa; phylum Chordata; class Aves; order Passeriformes; family Sylviidae; genus Chamaea; species Chamaea fasciata. Next base: position 13,872,727 of record NW_027094097.1, read on the forward strand.
GATGCACTGGTGTGTGCAGTGCATTAAAAAGGCAATATATGAGTATCTGTAGCTTTAGGGAATTGAAAGCTTCAATAAAGCAATCTTTTGCTACACCATTGGAGTTACTATTTGGAATAGCATTAAATAGCTTTACTCAGTGTTGTATCTCCCACTGCAGAACCAGTTCCATGTTCCCCAGGAGCCGCAGGAATGCAGTGTGGCAGTGGCTGCCAGTTCTGCAGGCACAAGAGGAGCTTTCAGCTGCTCAGGAAGGTTTAGGTGCAGGTGAGGGGGGTTAGAAATTGCCCAGCAAGGATTCTGTCATCCAGAAAATGATGCCAGTGTTTATGTAGATGTATTTACAAACTGTGCTGTGGGTACATTTTGGTTGTGCTGATCTATGTGTCCAAGAATCCACCTTAGCTGAAACATTTCAAGGGCCACACTGAGCAGGATGAGAGTCAAAAGCTTCAGGTGTGATTGTTGGCTGTGCAAAAGTTTGTTTCATCCTTTCCCAATTTGGCCTGTCTTCAGCTTTTGGCTAAAAAGAGGGTATGTTCCTCATCCTGAAATGAGTTGATGAAGAAAGATGCTGATGCTGGGAGGTGAATTTCTTGAGGAGTTGGTGAGCCTGTAGTATGTAACCAAGATAATCTTTATCTTTTAGTACTTGTGGTAATCTGCAAGGATGCCTGAAGCTGCAGTGTGGGATTTGATAAATATAGAAGCATTGAGTTCAAGGCATCCTCTCTGAAAATCAAATCTCAATGATGATTTATTTTAAATTATTTGTAAAGGATTTGGATGTTTCATATGAAACTGATATGAAATGTTCATAGATTTGCTTTGCCTTTAAATAAGTTTCATTTCTTTTTTGTACAGCTCCCCCCATACAATGAAACAGTTTCATGTGGTATTAAATCCACAGGTAAGTTTCATGATGGTAAGAAATCAAGATTCTATTTTTTTTTTTAAACTTCAAGGTTGTGACACTTTCCTGAGATTTACTGTAACCTCTCTTTAAATACAATTGTTAGAACTTGTTCAGTACCTACATAGGCATATATTAGGCAGGTTGGTTTTTTACACTTTACTGAATGCTATCTGTGAGAGGTTTTGAAAGTCCTGCATTGAACCTCAGCTAATTACAGTGGGCATCTTATTCCTCCTTCACTGTGCTACCACACACTCAGAGTCCTGTGGAATACTGTAGGATGTAGCTGTGAAAATGAGGGGGGCTGAAGAGCCATAGCATGAGTATTTTCTAACAGCTGCAGCAAGACTGCTCTGCAGGCAGTGCTCTGTTCTGTGCTCTCTTTTGACTCTTGGTTCTGCCTGGCTTGGCTGCTTTTCTGGAGAATCCTGGGGTTTTTTTAATATCTCTTGACGAAAGCGTGACGATGTAAAAATAAACGACAGAGTTCCCCTTTAAAAGCTGTAACACTCCCAGGTCTCCTCTGCCTCAACCCATCCCTCTTACAGCCTGACCTTACTTTGGAGTTGCAAGAAGTGGACAGGTAGGTAGGAGCTGCCCTGGGATCCTCACTCTAAATCATTTTAACCAAACTTCCCCAGTATTTTAAGCAGCAGATAACTTAGTTTTTGGTTTCCTCCCTGAACCAGAGGTGGGCAAGCAAGCTGAGACTTAGATGTATATGAAAATTACTCCAGATCTCCTTAGAAAATTGTGGAAATATCTGACTGTACATTTCTCAGAAGTGCTCAGTGAGGACCAAACTACACATTAGTGTTTAAGAACACCTGATCATTGTGCTTAGAGACTTTGGCCTTCCTTTTAAAGGTAAACAAGATAGGCAGTCAGAAAGAACCACAGATCTCATCTGAGAACAGATCAGCGGCACTTGTCACAATTCTGGAGTTTTATTTAGTACAGGACCGGTTTTAGGACCCTGAGTAGTTCCAAGTAGGAGTTAGAAAGGTTCTTTAAAAAAACCCCATGGTGTGAATTGTCTGTTGGTGACAGGGGCATTCAGTCATCTGCTGCTTTGTCTAACTGGATTTAAGTTTTGTTCTTTCAGACTGAGATTTTAATGTTCACAAGCCATACAGAAAGATGGTTTGTACAAATGTCTTTCAGATCATTCCTAGACCTTGAGAGAGCCCCTCCCAGCCCTGAGATTAGGTAATGACAGTAAATTAGGTTTTGTTTGAGAAATGTCTTTAACAAGCTTGCACTGTACTGTGCATGCACATTATCACTGTGATGGCTGCATAGGAAGCTGTGCAAACTAAACTAGAATGCTTGGTTATGCAAAATATTTATATTTTTATATATATGATGCCACACATGTACCATGTTACCATTCCCCACAGGCTTCATATTTTCCTGTGCTTATCTTCAGTGTTTAACTTTGTTACGGAATCAGATATCTGTTAATGTCTACTAGGAGTAATCAAATCATGGCTTAAGCTCTAATATGCAGAATTCACACTAATTAGTACTGTGCCTTCACAGATTTTGGGGTTGTACATGTCCTTGGAGCATCTGTTGGTGCTTGTTTCAGTATGTGTGCCATGTTGTTCATGGCACAGAGATCTGTTTCAGTCCATTCAAAAAATAGAGCTGTGAACTAGATTGAAACAAAGATGCCCTGGAGCAAAGTAGAAAGTCAAAACAAATAAGAAAAAAATTACCTTTTATTTTTCTCAAATGAACTTGACACAATCTTACAGCAAATGAGCTTCTGCCAGTCATTCCATAGACTAACTGTACAGTAGCTGCTGGTATTTAGTATTCTAATCCTGCTGGAAGGTGCAAAGATTAGTTGCTCAGCTGTTTTCCTAATTTATGTGTTAAATGCTACAACATCAGTTGTGCTCTTGGCAAGGTTTCAGCCTATGATGTTCCTTGTGCTATAATGGGAAGGGATGTGTTCTGTTTTCTGCTCCCCACTAGCCCTCAGTGGGCTCTTGTGATTGTTTAGTGTACAGTAAACTGAGAAATTCACCAAAACTAGAAAAAATGCTCTCTTAGATGATGTTTTTTGCCAGGTTAGCTTTGGGTCACACGAGTGCAGGGGGGAGAGGAGCAGGACAGAGGTGATAACTTTTACCTTGGGCTTGCCCATGGAGGAAAACCACAATTCTTTGTTTTGAAACAATTACTTTTTTTTTTTTTTTTTTTTTTTTTTAACTAGTATTTTGGAAAAGAAGTCCTGGGTTATTTGAACTGGTAGGGACTTGAAATGTGCTCAGTAATTCATTTGTATCAAGGTTGGAGGAATATTGAGTGTCACCAATTGTTGCCTGTGCTTTGTGCTGTTGTAACAAAGGGTAGAAAGAACCAGCTCTTGGTTCATCCTGCACTAAGGAGTCACTCCATAAACAGATGAACTAATGAGGAATGGTTTTGTTGCGGATTTATATCCCTTAAAGCCCCCCAGATTTGTTATTTGCATGCAGATGCAGGAGGGGATGCTTTGGAGCTGTGTGTGCACAGCCAGCTCAGCCCCTGGGACAGGAGGTTCTCCCAGCCCTTCCCTCTCCAGTGCAGCTCAGGCACAGCTTCCCCGCCCCCTCGCCTCCTGAGTTTTTTAAAAAAGGAACTTCAGCCCTCTCCTCTGGGTGGTGATGGCTCATCAGTGATTGCAGGAGTGGTTGGTGAATGGCAGACAGGCTGTTAAAAATGCTTCCTCACAGGCAGAGGGGAAAAAAAAGAGAAATTTGAAATTCACTCTCTTCCTAAGAGGATTTAGAGGAACCAGATGTGTGTAGAATTTTTACCCTTTTTATTATTTTTAAAAAGTCTCCTTTGGTCTGACTGGCAGCAAGATTGATATGTGACATGTTTGCTTCTCATTTAGTCAGGTTAATAGATCAAAGCAGAAGAGCAATTAACATCTTTAGAATTCGTTCATTAAATCACAGTATGTTGGTATTGCATGGTTAAGTCAGACCTCAACACACATTGAATGTTTGTTACTCCTCATTTGATATTAAAAATGCAGATTCTTGTTCCTTTCACATTTTTTAAAGCTAAAATATTTGTTAGCAGATTTTTCTAGAAAATATCCAGAGTTGCAAAACTTTTATTTTGACAGTCATAGATCAAAATTTTCCCTACTAGATTGTTTTCCCATAGGATTATTTCCTTAGGGTGCGTGAATAATTTTTTTTCTGGGAACAGTTGTTTGCTTTTTGTTGTGTTAAAAAAAAAAATCCACCTCATTTTTAGTGGGCCTGTGATGTACTTGAAAATATGTATTTGTTGACATGTCATGCATAATGTAAGTTGCACAAAATCTTAAAGGTTTAGTGCTGCATCCACTGAATTCCTTTGGAATTAATATCTAATGCTGTTTGGTTCTGTAGTAAGTCTTAAAAATTGGAAATGTGTGTTTTAGCCCCCATCACTGAGGAAACACAAAATATTCAAATGTGATATCTTTAGTAACATACATATCATAAAGACCTGCAGAGCTTTAAAATATCAGCTCACCTTCAAAATTCCTGAAACTGTTTCAATAATTTTATATCTTTACTGGATAGTTCCAGAAATAGTTGTAGCTGAAGTGTTCAGTGTTACCAGTTAGCACACACACATTATACCAATAAATAAATTCCAGGAAATTGCAGAACTTGGTGATTGAAAATATTTTGTGATACTGCTACCTGCCATGAGAATATTTCTTAGTGTTTCTTCAAATAAATAAATCAATAAAACAAAAAAACCCTGTTCATAAGCTTTCAGTACAACCCCTATGTACAAGTTGAATGCTGCTTTATAATTTGTTGTATTTTGTGTATAAAATCCTGGACTCATATATGTCACTATTCTCTTATAGTAATAAATTTAATTGTGATAAAATTCAAGAAGTTATAAATGAGCCAGGAGGCCCAAAAGCTTTAACTGCAGTGTTCCATGCAGTTAATAAATACATTTTTTAATTATTAAGGATTATGGTAAATGATTATGATAAATCACACCAGGAAAACCAAACCCAGCCCCTCAAAAAGCAAACTTCACAGATGAGAGTGATAAAAAGGCAAAGGCTTGGATTTTGTAATTGTCAGTTGAACAGACTGGCTTGAAAAAAGCGTGGAATTAAGTATTGCCTATTTTATAGCCGATTATCCAGTAATTAATTTAATGCAGATTGTTCATATAGACATTGGACTTTAATAGTTTTTCTGCAGAGGTGAATTTAATAGAGGTTGTGTGCAGGAGCTGTGCAGTGATTTGGAAATTATGTAACTCCAGTTAAGAAAACCTGAATCATGCTCTGCTGTCTTTAAGAAAATCATCTTTTGAAAGTCGTCATGGTTGAGAATGAAGAATTGCTTTCGTTTGGGGGAGTGTACTTTGTTTTCTGACTTACAGGAAAATAGGAGAGTGTTTTTCTTGCTTTTGTAGCTTTTTGATTCAATGGGATTCTCTAACTGAGACTTGCTTTCTCTTGTCCAGGTGAAGAGTATCAGAGAATCGAATTTGGTGTTAATGAAGTTATCGAGACTCAGTCATCTGTCCTGAATAACACCGACTACAGTATTTCGAGTACTCTGAATCCTCAGGCTCCAGAATTCATTCTCAGCTGTGCACCCGCTCAGAAAACCCCAGAAGATGCTCTCAGCGACACCAACTACAACTCCATTGACTGCCAGTTCAGCGACCCCACCCTGGCTCTGGACAGCGGCTCCAACGCCGAAAACGACGGCTTGGCCGGCGGCCTCGGGCAGAGGGAGAGGAAAAAGAAGAAAAAAAGACCCCCCGGATACTACAGTTACTTGGAAGATGTCCCTGACGGCGTGGCCGCCCCGGAGGCGCTGGTGAACGGCCACGCCACGGCCGCGGGACTCAACAGCCTGAGCGCGGAGGACGCGGAGCTGGCCGGGGACCTCCCCTCGCTGGCCACGCCGAGGACTTGCGGCAGCCCCGCCAGCTCCGTGGACTTCCCGGGCGGAGCCGCGTGTGCCGAGCCCGGCCCCGGCGCCGCGGCCGCCGGCAGGACTGGCGGGCAGGCCGAGGGGTGCGGCCCGGCTCACTCGGAACAGTTCTGCCTCATCCCGGAGGCCGGCACAGAGAGCCCGCTAAGGACAGCTGGTGTCCCGCCTTACGCTGGGGCCGATACCGCGGAAACTCTGGGCGTTGCTAATGGGCAAACACTTGAATCCTCTGGGGAGGACACAGCTGCCAATGGGGTAGAATTGCACACTGTGGAAAGCACTGACTCAGACCAAGCTAAGCCTGAGGAAGCTTCACCTACTACTGAGGCAACGGTCCCGCTTGCAGGATCGGTCCCCGTTAATCAGCCTGCAAAGTCGTGGGCTAGTCTTTTTCACAATTCCAAGCCCTCTGCTTCCACATCTGTGGTCTATGTTGAGACTAAGTATACCCCTCCTGCCACATCTCCTCTGGTCCCTGAAAAACAGGTTGAAGTCAAAGAGGGCCCTGTTCCAGTTTCAGAGGATCCCGTAGCCATAAAGATTGCAGGTATAGTTAACACACACGAGTGGATGTTTCTCTGGCAGGGTATTAACTCTGCTTGTAGACAGGAGTGTGCAATATTGATAGAGAACATTCCTCTGGTAATGAGCTGGCTGTTCAAACACTGCATGGAGGATGTCATTTGAATAAGCCAGTTTGAATCCCCCTGAGTAAACATTCCAACCAGGCTTTGCCGTGTCATTATCCCAGATACAAGGAAACTATTGCTGCTTGTCAAACAGCTTGTCAAACAGTCTGTGGAAGTGATCTGTGGTTTCAGATAGGCTGTGTGCTGTTGTAAAAAGGAGAATATGTTTGGTTTGTTCAGAAAATGGTGTACTATCCAGTATTTACTACTTTGTAGTGTATTCCATTACAAGAAGAGTACTACTATATTTATACCAAAATAGTTGAAAATTTTGGGCACTAAACAGCAGTTGAAGTGTACTGACTACATAGATCTTGCTTCAGAAATTTCAATTCAGGAAATAACATATTTACTAATGTGCTTTTTGAGGAGTCTGTCCTTCCAGTTTAACCAGTACAAAGTGTTGCTTTATCCATAACCAATGCCGGCTCTTTCCAGTTCAAGAGTAACCCTAAAGAGCTGTCCAGAGGGGACAGCAGGACAGGGAATAAGTGATACAAAACCTTTGACTCCTGGTCCCGTCATATTTGTGAAATGCTGGAAGCTGCAGGAGGTTGGTTGTGCAAATTCAGCCAGAAATTGTGAAGTTCTCCCAGCTTGGGTGCATTTTGTGTCACTGACTCACCAGTGTTGGAACCAAAGTAATTATTTGAAATCTGTGAAGTGGTCCATGTGTGAGAAGGCTTTGTGCAGGGTCCTGCTGTTCATGCTACAAGGTAATTTACAGGTGCAATGCTGTTCTGAATGTGACAGCTTCAAGCCAGATTTCCACTCTGACCTGGAGGTGATATTCAGAGTGTCCAGAAGTGTGTGCTGCCTCTCCTCCCCTCCTTACTCAGCAATGGTTTCATTACTCAGAATGATCTGTTGAGAGAAAAGCTGTCAGAATAATTTATATTTCAGTGTATTTTCCACTGAGGTGTCACAAACACTGTATTAAAGCTATATATATATATAAAATCAGGTAATTACAGTCTGTATCAACTCATATGAAGAACGTCTTAAAATCTCAAGCTATCATTTGGTAATGATTTTTAACTTAAAACTATTTTGTGACCGTCATAAAGCTACGATTGCTTGCCGTAAATGGAAAAGGGTTTTTATCTTGTCCAAGTTGTTCCAGCTGTAAGTTAACTTTCTAGACTTTCACTGTTTCTGTACTATTTTTTGCCACCAGGTGGGAGCAGAGCTTTTTATTTTGTCTTCAGTGTAGTAAAACACAAATGTAACTTTTACCCAGTTTTCTTCTGCACCTTCACTATTAGCTTGCTGCTTGGGCAGAGGAATAATCTGAGTAGAGATAAGAGGAAGTAATCTCCTCATTGTAGCTGATTTAGGTAGGAGTTACTACTGCAAATTTCGTAGCACAGCAGCAATAAAATGCAAATAAGATTAAAAAACCACGTGGGCAAACATGGAGAATTCAGAGTTAATTTGTCTCGGATGATTTTGTTGGTGTGACCGTGGTTGTAAATCCAAAATTACAGAACAAATTCATAAAGAAGACAGTGATTCACAGTTCTGCCAAGACTAGTGATAAAATGAAATTAATTCTGACTGTAAGAAAGATGTTATATAGCAGAAGATTTTTTTCTCATTATAAAGGTAGATAAATGCTAGAGCAAGGAGTTGTGGAGACATCCAAGGTCTGGGAGGGTTTTATAAACTTGAGAAATGCAGCCTTTTGTACATTCAAGCTGCATTCTTAGAGAAATGTTTTTGTTCAGAGTCATCCAGCAGTGTTGTCCTGGGATTTTTTAATTGTTGCCCAGATTTGGGGAGAGATCAGTGACAGAGACAATATTCTGTAAATCAGGGCCATAGCCAAGTGTTCAGTTCCTGACTTGTAACCACCCTTATCTCTTCAGCATGGACACCATCTCCACAGGGCTTCTCTTTCATTAAACTCTGCACTTGCTTTGCTTAGGAAATCACCTTGTTTAAAAAAAAAATTTGAGAGGTAATTGTGATAACAAAACCCAATGAATGAACTTCAGTAAAGTGCTTTCTGTTTACCAGCAAAAATAGCTAAACATTTCCTCATTTCACAAATCAGTACCCTCCAAAAGAAATGAGTTTCCTGGCTGATGATATGAGCTTTCCAACAGGTTTTGAAATTCTAAGATCTTCTCACGGTTTTAAGTGTATTTTTCATCTGATACACTTGTAAAAGTTCTTTTAGTTACTGTGTGTTAGATGTAAGCTGGAAATGTGCTGTTGAATGTAATTGCTGTACACAAACCCAGGTCTTTGTTAAAAGAACCAAAACTCCCAGGAATTGTACTGGAGCCTGTTCTTTCGTGACCACAAGAGGATGCTAAAGGTCTTCTTAATATCTTTATTGAGCATGGTGCAAAAGTGGGGAGGAAAGGAGATAATGTAAAAAGTTATTGATAGACACAAAAAAATAGAAACTTTCTCTGTTACTTTCATCTTTATTTTCAACCATGATGAGTTGCGTTAACAGAAATATTGTGTGTGAACAATTCAAATGTTGCTGCTCTGACAATACCTTCTGAAGTACTTTAGCAGCAATTCAATAACATATTTTAGCCCTCAATAGAAAAGAATCTTATTCTGCAGCTGTGCTGCATCATCTCCCATTTTACTTTTCTTTGCTGTCTGCTCTTTCAGGTGGCACGTTCTTTATATAAAAGACAACTGAATTAAGCACTTTCTCTTATTTTTTTTGGTCAATTTTGCTTGCTGAAAACTGTTGTTATCTGCAGGAAATAAGATCTTACAGACAGGGAAGTAGCTTGGCAGTAGAAGGATGAGTAGAAACTCCTCTGCTTAGCTACAGCTTTGTACCTCTGTTTTTGTACCTATATCATGTTATTTTATCTTTTTTTAGTCCTGTAGTGTACAGCTTAAATTCTTTACATTTATAGCATATAAGAGCTTTAGAGCCCCTCACATTTATTATAAAAATAAATGACCCCACTGGTACACAATTACTATATTGACTTAAATTTATATTTTGTCTTGTATACACCTTATTTTGCAAGCTTAAAGTGTGTGAGCTCCAATATTTTCTTTAAACAGTTCTTACTTAGGTATCTAAATAACTGGTCAGGATTCCTGGAAAAGCTCCCTTTGTTGCTCTTGGTTTCAGAACTGGGACAGACTAATGTGCCGTGGTTTCTCAGTTTTGAACTTGGGCCATTGCTGAAGGTTTTGAAAGCAGGAAAGAGTAGGAATTCTGTTATGTAAGGCTGTTATCTCGTAGGTTTTGGAAGTGTTCAATAAAACAGCCTGTTCTGAAGATCAGGGGAACACCTGGCTGTGTGTTTGCACTGAGATGATTTTGTTGTAAGATGAAGAAACTTCTGAACCGAGACTGCTGCATTGGCTTCATCCCTCTTCAAAGCAGAAAAATGTGGGAAATGCTTCATAAAACTGGTGACAAGAGATTCCAGCTAATGGCATTTTATATCTGTGTATGTATCTGTGTAGCAATGTAAATAAAATTTCTGGATTTAGGAGAACAAACATCCAAATCAATAGGTCTTGTTTTGGAATGACAGTGCTCAGGTTTGTACCAGCATCTCCTGATCCAAATCCTGAGACGTCTTCGGAGGAAGAAAAACGTCAGCAGTGGTTACATGGAGTGGAAATCATTTGCTGAAGGTTCTGGGAATCTTGTGCATTGATTTGAATTACTTTGTACTGCTGCAGCAGATATTTGTTTAATGGTCACAGAGAATTTTGTTGATGCTCAATTTACTGTTTCTCATTCTGCAGAAATACTGGAAAATGTAAGACTAATACATAAACCAGTGTCTTTGCAACCCCGAGGGCTGATCAACAAAGGAAACTGGTGCTACATCAATGCTGTATCCTTCCCTGGGAAAAAATTAATGCTCTTAAGTTGATATTTTTATATTATATCTGTCAGTTTTTCTGGATTGTTCTGGTAAGTATTTTATGGAAGTGTTTTGTTTTCCCAGATCCTGCTCCTGTGGTTAAAATGTTGAAGTGTAGCAGCCAGAAATCCAGGAGGATTTTGGATCACTGAGCCTGGTGTGCAGGGCTCCCCTGCAATCCTGTGTGCCCTTTGTTACCTGTGTCAGAATATTTCAGAACTGTAACTTCTCCTGACTGAAACCCTTGTAATTTCTAGCAGTGTTTCCCTGTGACTCTGTGCGTCCATTTAAATGGTTATTTCTCTTCTGCACTTGAAGTAACTGTTCTTACACTTGGGCTTTGTTTTGGAGTTTAGTGGATCATTTGGGTTTGTGCTGAGCAGGTTGTCACTGTCGTATCATCTGTGTAAAGCAGCATTTAATTTAAATTAATCATACTACAATCTTACATATGGATGATGGGCTTGCCTTTAATAGAGTTGGATTGCCCTGCAAAAATAACTTGTACCCTGAGGAACAGAAAGTCCCTTCCCGAAATGCTTTATTATGATGTTAATAATAATATTAATAATTAGGAATTTTTTTTTCCCATGTCAGCAAAGTTGCTGCAAGCGACACTTGGGATACTTCTAGTGCTGGTACTGCTAGTGAAAAATGTTAACATCAATTTCAAGACTGATCATGGCAGATCCTAATAAATTATTTCTAGGCCAGTGACTGCTTTAAATAAAGCTTTTGTAGTGGATAACCAGTTCTGTACTCGTTTGGTTATATTCAATATACATCTTAGCTCCCATTTTTTCAATCTTGAAATTTTACATTGGAATTTATTACTCAGTTTTTCCACACTGTGGGGATCAAATTAATCTCTTTCTTCAGCTGTTGAGATTGATCCCTGATTTTGTAATTTCCCTTTCCCTCCAGCTTTTCAGTGCATTTTCACTGTTCCCTGCTCTCACCAAGGTGTGATGTTTTTAGAGTATTATTCTGGAGTTTTCCAGGTTGCTCCCAACTCTTTGCAGTGCAGCATCTCTCACATCTCAGCAGGTTTTGCTTTGGTTGCAGGGGTGACTCAGCACCTTTAAGTTTTAGCTGGTTTCTTCCTTTGTTCTCAGAAAATGTGTTCCAGGTTATCTCCTGTCAATTTTCAAATGGTTAATTCTCTGAAGTCTTTCCTGTGAAAGTTCTTCTCCTGCTCCTGGGTGAAATGTTTCCTTATCCATTAATTAAAGCTTTTGCCATTATTAAAATATCAGTGAAATCACTGCATGTTACAAGATGCTGGGTTTGGGGGTTTTTTTAATATAACTTTGATACATTATTGGTTAACATTGTGATAAAGCTTCATCCTCTTTTCCAGTCAAATCCTTGGATTGATCTACCTAATAAAAACACAACTGTTTTTTGTATAGTTTTGCATATATTTGAATATTTGGTTAATACACAGATGCCATTTCCTGCATATTTCCTTAATGCCACTGCATAGACCCTGCAAGCCTTGGTTGCTTGCCCTCCAATGTATCATTTAATGAAGTCCATTCCAATGTATTCCAAATCGCAGAGGCCGTGCACCTCCACACCAATGCTAGACAGTTTGTAAGTAGCTTGGGAAAAAAGGAATAAAAGTCTGGGATCTGACTGAACTCATTCAGAAATACCTAATAATGACTGTTAGAAGTTGATGTGTATCCAAGTTTTTGTGTGGTTTTGGGTGACATTTTTATAATGAGCTTGGCTTGTCAAGGAAGATAATTCCTGTTGCCTTGGGAGTGTCAGTTTTGTGTAGTGTTTAACATGCACTGATGAACTGTGAGAGGTGCAAGGACCAGCCCAACACCTGGGTTTCACTGCAGGGATCAGGTGGATTTTTATGTCTGAACTTTATCCTAATTTTGTGGTGATACTCTTTTGGTTTTGTTTTGTTTTGGCAGTCAGAATGACAGTTTCCTATTTTTATTATTTGTTCTTCTAAGTCTTAAATTGCTGCTCATGTCCAGTTGCTTCCCTTCTGTTTCAGTGTTCGTTTAATGAATGAGTTCACTAATATGCCTGTACCTCCTAAAGCAAAGCAAGGTGAGTAGGAACAGAGGCACAGAGCAGGAAATGATGGGGAGAAGCCTTTGGGGTAAAGATCTGCATGGGGGCAGGTGTTGCACTTTGGATTTTTTCCTTCTGTTTGATGGACCAAGTGTACAAGTGCAATAGGAACAGTTTTTGTTGAAGGTTCACTTACTTGTGAAGATGCCTTCTAAGAACATGCCCTTTCTAAGAAAACCATGTCCTTATGTTTTCCTCCACTTCCTTCCTTACATATTTCCAGCTGTTTGTTTATCAGATTGCTCAGTTCTGCTCCTTAAATCCTGAACACTCACGGATTTGGAACAGAATGGGGCCATAACAGGCCCCTTAAGCAGTTGAAGATTGCCTACAGGAATATTATCCTGGCTTCTAATTCCAGTGGGAAAACTTCAGATGTGTCTGATTTCTCCTAATACATATTAAAAGGCTCAGTGGTGATTATGTAGTGAGGAATAGCATATTTTTTGATGCAAATAAATTATCTCAAAGGCTTCGGTTGTTTAATCTTGACTTTACACCAAGTCTGTTTTATTGCAAACTTGTAGGAACAAGCACATTCCTGAAACTATTCTTTATGTAACATGATAAGGAAATATCAGGAGGAGCCGGTGGTTCCAGTGATTTCCAAACAGTTCAGACATTTCTGTGGTTTCTTGCTGTAAAACAAATCTTCCTGGCTTATGCAACTTATTTTACTTGTAGGTCATTGCCTTGTGTAGTTTTCAAGTATAGTCCTGAGGCCTTGTATTGCCATTAAGTGGAACATTCTGTCAAGCTGTTCTTGGGGTTTTTATTCTGCAGTGAGCAAAAGTCATCTGTTAGAATTGCAAATGCACAAAGGTTTAAGGACACGTTCTTCAAGCACAAAAGAAATGCAAAAATGCAAATAGCGCTAGAAGTGTTCTTTTATGATGGCTGTTGATATTCTTGTTAATCTTCTTAGAACTTTTCCTATCTGTTAGTTTATGCAGAGTGATATGTTTTAACAGTGTTTACAGATAAGAGTTGTGTCTTATAACTTCTGAGCTCAAGACTCCAAAACTACAATAAAACTATTAGTAAAACTAGTGATGTGTGAAGAGACTGTCCAGGTATATTGTAAAAAAAACCTTTTATTTATTAGTACTCACATCAATTCTCTTTCACCTTGCAGCTTTAGGTGATAAAATAGTGAGAGACATCCGACCAGGGGCTGCCTTTGAACCAACCTACATTTACAGGCTCTTGACGGTTATAAAGTCAAGTCTGTCAGAAAAGGTGGGGCTGCAAATCCTTGACTTGTGGGGCTGCAAATCCTTGACTTGTGGGGCTGCATTGCAGGGCAGTCACAGTCTAAACTCTGCAAAGTCAAACCTCAGGCTCTTCTCAAATGCCACTAAAATGAGCTCTTGGAGAGTTCATGGTAATAAAGCTCGACTGTCTTGAGACCTGAATTACAGGAAGATGTTAATTACAGGTTTGGCAGTTTGATATGTCAGAATAATGAAAAAAATACTGTTGGAATGGAATATCTCTTTTTGTGATGGAGTTGCCAGTTGATTTACATTTAAGAAATGAGCAGTTGTTCATTTTTATGAGCAGTTCAGCTAAGACTGATTGAAGGTCCAGAAACTTCAAAATACCTGTTCAGATTTAATTTCAATATAAAGAAAAGATAGTAATTCGAACTGTCCTTTGATTTGGCCTTGGTTTGACAGCAGCTTTCAGTAGTGCTTGTAAAAGAAATGGGGGGGGGGGAAAATTCCAACTCAGACATTAAATGGAATTTGTATTGAGAAAAATGCAGAATTCTTGTAGCCGTTGTGGAGCTGATGTGTGTATTTACTGCTTAGCACAGTTTGGGTTCAACTGGTTAAAAAAGAGTTCATTTTATAATAAAACTTAAACTTTATCTGACATAACTTTAGACTGAGTAGTTGCTAAATTAGCTGAATTAATAGGAGAAAGCTGGGTTCGTTCAGTGTCGTGAACCTTCTGTTGAAACCATGAAAATATCATAGGATTAACTGAAAAAATATTTTGTTCAGGGCAGGCAAGAGGATGCTGAGGAATACTTGGGATTTATCCTCAATGGACTACATGAAGAAATGCTGACCCTCAAGAAACTTCTCTCTCCACATAATGAAAGTTAGTAGATTTTCTTTGTATAGCAAACAATTCATTTCAAATACTGCTTTTGTGTGGTGATTCCATAATACAGAGTAATGCTTGGAGTCGATGTTGAGATAGGGATAGAACGCCATGGTTTAGAGGACTGGAACATAAGCAAATAATATTTTGTTAAAATCTGGATACAGTGAGTCCATTCTGCCCAGTTCATCAATGATCTAAAGAGTTACTAGATTTCTGAAGAGGCATTGTGGTTCTGTCGATACTCTGAAGGACAATAGGTCACATCCTGGTTCTCCTAAACAACAAAACTCAGTATTATACATTTTTACTGGGCCTAGCTAAGCATTATCTGGGGATAGCTCTACTTGATCAGTCTTGTTTGTCATTTATAAATACACAAATACAAATAAAATCCTGGAGGCCATAGCCAAGTAAGAATTGAGATCACAAGTTCCCTAGTTTCTCTTTAGTAGGGTAAATTTTTTAGGATATAAAGTCATACCATATTTTGTGCCTTAGCTGTGTTCAGTTTATAACCTCCTGACTTTGGCACTGACTGGGAAAATATTTGCTAAGCCTTGGGTTCCCTGTAAAATACCTGTGCAGAAAATGAGTTGTATTTAATAACGGCATCATTCTGTTTCTAGAATAACACTTGACTTTCTAATTTTCTACCCCATAAATTTACTACTAAAAATATATCAAACTTTGCTATTTACATACAGTCATCAGTGAGCTGCCTTCTGTTAACACATGGATGTGTCATGCAGGGAGCAAACCTGGAATATGCTTGCTCTCTTTTTTTTAATTAAAAATATGATGCATGAAAACATTTTCTCCTCAAAAAATTATTTGCATTGGAGTTTTTTTGCCTTTTGCTTTAGGTTTTTTTTTTTTTTTTTCCTTTTGCTTTGGGGTATTTTGCCTTTTGTATTGGGTTTTTTTACCTTTTGCATTGGGGTTTTAGCCTTTCCTGCTGGGATTTTTTTACCTTTCAAATCCTTTCCCTGCCTGGATATTTCATCTGTCAAAAAGCCCGCTGTGTTTTTTTTCCCCTGATCACTTGAAGAAGTGTCGGTGTCCAACGGCCCCGAGGCTCAGAGTGTCCCCAAGGAGGAGGAGCAGGAGGAGCAGGGGGAAGGCAGCGAGGACGAGTGGGAGCAGGTGGGACCTCGCAACAAATCCTCGGTCACTCGCCAGGCTGACTTTGTCCAGACTCCAATCACTGATATTTTTGGTGGTCACATAAGGTACAGTACTTCTTCCTACAAGTTCTTCACTTGCAGTGCCTGAATCTTTTTAAAATGAACAGGCTGTTCTGAGATCCCAAGCCCTGAACTGCATGTGGAAAAAGAGTTCAGGATATTTATGCTTTGAATAAAGGATTCCAAAGTGTTTTAGAGCTATCTAATTTTTATGACCTCTGAGGAGTCTCATTTCATGTTGTAAATAAGGATACTGAGAGAAAAATGAGATTTACAGAGTTAAGACAGTAAAACAATGAACTGAAACATAAAATTGTGAATTTTTGGTTATTCAGACCCTTCATGCTTCTCAGAGAAAGCTGTGTTAAACAGTAAAGAAATGTTACAGGCAAAAGGAGTCTGGAAAAATGTAAATTGCTGCAAGATGGTACTGGAATGGAAAGAATGTGGGATATCACTTATATGCAGGTCTGATACCAGACAAAGGCAGAAAGTAGAATGGGAAAGAATATTTTTTGGAAAGGAAACCTCCTGACTTGTTTGGAGAGATGTATAATTTAAAATGAAAGCTAAGTAAGCACTTGCTAAAAACATACAGCAAAACAAAACTGCTAGACTTGACGAATTATTTTTAAATTGGAGACAGACACTTAATTGCTGGTGTTTGACTCTCTGTGTTGCCAGATATTGAGTCTAGAAGTGTGAATAATGTGGGCTAGTGCCTTCTGCCTCGGAAATGCACTGAAATTATTTATTCTTCTGGGATTTGAGCCAGACAGCTGGTAAATAAAATTATATTTTCCATAGAATTTGGCAGACAGATGTGTGTAGATATTGATGGAGTCCCGCATTGGTGGTTCACGTACCCCAGGTACATTTACCAGAACTTGTCACCATTGTTTAGGTCTCTACATGATTCCATCAGTTTTTATACTAAAAATACTGATAGGATGCAGTTTTCTGTAGAACTCCACAGAAAATGATATAAAGCAAAGGTAATACTGGAAAAAGGCAAAAAACTTGCAGTGAGCAGCAGAACCACAGGATCCAATCCAACATCTGCTGGAAGCACATCCACTTTATTTAACCTTCACACCAGGGCACAGCTCACCACAGAAACTGCATCCCAGGGGAGCTTGGAAAGCTTCATCCTCAGGGGTGGAGATGGGAAGGACTGAATGTAAAACTGCCAGTAGAATTCCACTGAATGAAAGTGTCAGAAACTGGAAAAATCCAATGGGAAGAGCAGTGAGGAGAAGGTGATTGGAATTGGCATCTTTTGGCTGGGGAAAAACTTCAGGCTTGGGGATTTTTAGGCTGTCCTTGAGGGCCTTGAGTCTATGAAATGTCTATTTAGGCATAATTACATAAAAACCCCAGCCTATGAAGTCTGTCTTAGCAACAGTGAGGCTTAAGTGGGAAAGTACAAAGTTTTCCTGAGAATTCTTGCAGTGCCTGAGTAATTTTTCATTGAAAATGGTGCATTTTCCCATGTCCAGCTGAGGTTTGTAATTATCCTAATTAGGGACACTGTTACAGAAAACTCATAACTCAGCAAAGGTTTTGCTGTCATATCAATTTCTGCATATCTTGTGAAGAAAATGTCCTGAAGAGGTGTTACAATATAATTTCTGTTTTTTAAAATAAAGGTGCTGCTGTTTTTCATGCATTCTCTTCCCTCTAAAGGAATATTATGTATTTTCCCTCTCTAATATTACATATTTGCCAATATGAATCTGCACTGGCTTTCAGTGCTTTGCCAGAGTAAAAAGGACTCTTGATTATCCTCACCATGAAAATTAACCTGAACATTAACATTTCCTACCTGACCTGGAAATATTCCAGCAGGGCCAAATGGGTCAGAGCTGTGTTAATTATAATTCTGGTTTCAATATATAACAACGTAATAATTTATATGCATAAACAAATCTGGATGAAGAAAATGAGCTGCCAGTCCTCAGTGGGGCATAGTTTATATTTCCTATGGCAAGATTGAAGCAAACAATTTAAAATCACTGTGAAATTGATCTTAGAGAAGTGACTGAAAAAAATGGTGTATTTTTGTTGGAGAATCTGGAATCAGCTGTGATTTTAACAGTAGAACACAGATAAGCACTGGCACATTGCACTTGTGAAGAGCTGTTGGAAAATGAAACGAACAAAAAGAGCCAGGAGGTGAATTTTTTTTTTAAATGCTTATCAGAATTTTCAGTCTTTTTCTTTAAACTTTGGATGCTTGTCCCATAACTTTGCATAAATAAAACAAGTCAGTCACAGTCCCATTCAGAATACTTTTAAGTAGATTAAGTAGATGTGAAAATCATTTCAGTTGGGGTAAATTTTAAAACTTGATGTTTAACTTCTATATTTGTATGCGTTGCCTTGAATTAACTATAAATTGATCGACTTAAGTAACTCATTCTTCCTTGAAGATTCTGTCTGGTTGAAAAATCACACTTTATTATTTATTCCATTTTGATTTCTTTGTTTCTCCCCCAGATCTGTTGTTTACCAGCAGAGTTCCAAGGAGTCTGCCACGCTGCAGCTTTTCTTCACCCTGCAGCTGGACATCCAGTCGGACAAGATCCGCACCGTGCAGGATGCCTTGGAAAGCTTGGTGGCCAGAGAGTCTGTGCAGGGATACACCACAAAAACCAAGCAAGAGGTGTGCTCTGTTCACCCCTTATTCACAGCCAAGTGCTAAACTTGGAATTTAAAAGGGTTTTCATAGAGCTCTGGCTTTACAAAGAGTTGTTGGAACACACTTTAACAAAAGAGGTGCAGACCTTTTCAGAGTGTCTTGCAGCAGTGAAATGTCAGCTCTGAAACAGAGCCAGCCCTGTAAATAGCTGGGGTTTAAGCTGATGTAATAATTTATTAGGGATTTTAATGGAGAATGTTCTAAATTAACAGGCTGAGCTGTGGTAAAGATACACAGTATTATGTTCAATATCATAACTTACTGATTCCTGGGGATTGCCAGATGCTGTTAGTAAAGGAGCAGCTCTTCAGAGTAAATACTTTCTGATTTTACAAATAATGCATTATAGTAATAATTACAACAGAAAAGTACTTGCAAGGAGGAAAAGCATGCCTTTGGTTTGGCAGTTTGAGAACTTGTGACAGAGGATAATAATTAAACCTCCCTCACTAAGGCCTTGCCTTGTTTCCTGTGGTGGGCGGTAGTAAAGGCATCTCTGGTGTGCAAGGATTGCTCACATGGGAATTCCATGTGCACTGTTGGTAGCTCTGGAATTGGAGGTGTTCCCTCTGACATTCATGTCTGTGGTTTTCAAAATCCTCCAGGTGAGAACAGGATTGGGTAACAAAAGGATGGTTCATTCACCTTGAAAAGCTAAAGATGAATAGCAGGAATTTGTTTACCTTGGGTATTCAGAACATACAGTTGTTTTCCATGTGAAAGAAACATTAGCAGACTGATGATGATTTACCACAAAGATCTTGTTTTGCTTACCATTCTTTTTTTTTTTTTCCTTTTACTGCAAATGGTTTAAAGTTTTTGATTGACAACCCAGTGCTGGGTTGGAAGAAATGAGTGTTGAAATTAGGTGCTGCGTGGTATTTCAGAGTTTGGATGGAAATACAAGCAGGCACAGTGTCTTCCAGATCTTTTTTTCAAAAGAAACTCAAATTGAAATAGTTGGTTTTGTATTAAAAATGTAGTAAAAATTCTGAACATATTGTCTGTAGAACCTTGGAAAGAGATATTCCTTTTTCCCCATGAGTTTCTATTCAACACATAGGTTCTAGCAGAATCAAGCCGTGTATTGAAAAATAATATGCTCATGGTTACCAATAAAAAGATTTTTCTCAATTAAAAAATGAAGAAAAACCATAAGCAGTTATTTTGAGAAATATTTTTATGTCTTCATTTCTAGGAAGGCAAAACATTTTTGTTCTGAGCTTGGCTCATTTTTGTTCTGAGCTCGTCTCCTGGTTTCCAGGCAGAAATTTTGTGGATTGTTTGGTTATAATTATATAAAAATCACTATTTAGCAGAGAAAAGTGTGGTCAGAACTCATGTTTTTCTCTTTGAATATACTGAGTTCTCCTTTGAAACAACATTGAGATTGAAAATGCAGTGGGCTTTAAGTCACAAACGAGCGTTTCTCATAAATTCATACTGCAATAATAACAAATCTGGAGGATTTGCTGCTAGTGTATTTAAAATCAAACACTTCTTCCTTATTTAAGGGAGGAATTTTGAGGAGGTAACAAAAGATGACAGGTTTTCTTCCTCTGTGTTTGTGTGTCAGGTGGAGATCAGTCGAAGGCTCACCTTAGAAAAGCTGCCCCCTGTTCTCGTCCTGCACCTCAAACGCTTCGTGTACGAGAAGACCGGTGGATGTCAGAAGCTGATCAAGAATATCGAGTACACTGTTGATCTGGAAATCAGTAAAGGTGAAAGATTTATGAACACAATTCCCCTCTCAGTCATAGGAAACACAACGTTATCTTTCCTACAAGTGTCTGTGTTTTAATTTTCTCCCGCACAAGATTTTGTCTTCATCGTTGTCTGAAAATTTGGTCATTTGGGTGAATTTTTCGTGGAGGTTTTTTATGATGAAAGATCTTAAAGCCTTTGGCACTTCCTAGACAATGGGTTGGCCAGATGAGAGCTTCCTCTGGATTTATGGAGTAAGGATATAGGCTGCTGAGGGCAAATATGGGAAGTGGTCCTCTTGGATCTGTGTCCCTGTCTGTAGAAGACTGTTGCCAGTATTGGATATTTTTATCACAAATGTAATTCAGAGAAGTGTCAAATCATTTAATTAATGAGTGGCTGCTGGAAGGAAACTGGTGCTTTTTTGCAAATGCAGCCTGAAGGTAGACAATCCATAGTGCAGAGGTTAAACAAGGATCCTTTATTTAACAAGTATCCTAGGAGATAGTGACTTTAAATAGTGTGAGACTGGAAATCGTCCAGCATCTGAAGCTTGCCAAAATAATGCCTTCTGTTTAGTGCTGACAAATGGGACTATTAGCCAGCCAGTAGCTCAAACAGGAATAAATAAAATCAATGTATACTCATATCTCAACTGAGATCTGCACCTTGTCAGGCAGTGCCCTTTTGTTTTACTTAGTATTTTATTTTGCAATTTTCCTTTAGGAATGTAAGCATGACATGGAATCTGAAATTGATTCTGTTGTTGTCTGAAGGCAGGAATGAAAGGGGAAAAATGAAATAGTCTGGTCTTTTACTCTGTCTTTTTTTTCCCTTCCTTTTTTGGTGGTTTTTTTAGACCTCTTATAAACCACAGCATCCAGCAAAACTGCAAATTCACTCCCTTGATTACCAGTTCTTAGAACCTTGACCAGTCTTTAAAGGCTGCAGAAGAAATTTCAGTTAAACATTCTCCTTTGTGATAGTGTTGGTTTCTCTGAAAAAGAATTGGTCCTCTTGATACAAAATTTCTAATGTGTGACTCTTTTTCCTCCTCCAGAACTACTGTCTCCTGGTGTGAAAAGTAAAATTTCAAAAGGCCAAAGAACCTACCGGCTCTTTGCAGGTATTTTATCTCTCTGGTCCCTCTATTGCAAGTGCAGATTCTGCATATGGAATTACAGAAACACCGGGTTATATGAAGTGTGTTCTTTTAAATTGCACTGAGGTAGCTTATGGGTGTGAAATTTTGTGTTTAGTGGGGTTTGTTTAGAATTGGGAGATTCAGTGTGCTGGAGAAACACTGATTTGGCCAAGGGCTGGGAGTGCCAGAGGGCAGGGTTAGATGGGACATTGAAGAAATCCTTCCCTTGGAGGGTGGGAAGCTGCCTGCCATAAGGATGGGGCCGGGCATAGGGACCTAAAGCAACTTCTTGGTTTTACAGCCAAATCCCAGGTCCCTGTCCCAGTTTTCTTCACTTTTTCCAGACCTGAAGATTATTTGGGCCATACAAAGCCCAGATGTTCATCCTACCCACACCTCTGGATGTCACCCCATTGGGATTGATATGGGCATCGACCACAGGCAGCTGGAAAATCCCATTTCCTACTTCCCCTTGGGCAAACCAGTTTCAGTAACCGTCAGAAATACCACCAGGGGAATATCTGGGAGGGAGATTTGTCTCCTAGGACACGTGGAGAGTGGGGAGACCCTGGCACAGGCTGCCAGAGCAGCTGTGGCTGCCCCTGGATCCCTGGAAGTGTCCAAGGCCTTGTTGGACATTGTGGCTTGGAGCAACCTGGGATAGTGGAAGGTGTCCCATTGTGGGCCTGAGAGATTTTTAGCCCGCTAGCAGGTGCTATCTTTTCCTCAAGGAAAAATTCCTCAAGAAAGTTGTTTGCCAAGATTGTTTTGAGAAAAACCTATCCTTTCTCAAAAAGGTGGTCTTTTGGTGGTTTTCTCTCTTCGGGAATCGAACCCGTGCCGCAGCGGTGAGAGTGCCGAGTTTTAACCACTACTGCTTGTTTTGAGAAAAATCTTCTTGAGAAATTTTTCCTTGGGGAAAAAGTTAGCAGCTGCTAGCAGGCTAAAAACCTCTCAGGCCCACATCCCATGGCAGGGGGTGGAATGGGATGAGCTTTCAGATCCCTTCCAATCCCAAACCATTCCATGATTCGATATCCACCTGTGGACTCTCCATGACCCAGAGCTGGAGGTGTCCCAGGCAGGGCATGGAACAAGCCGACATCCTATAACCCACACGCCCCAAAGCAAGGCAAACCCCAACCCCTGAGCTTGTGTGGATACTCCCTGAGCCCCAGTGACCCCCCGTGTGTCCCCACAGTGGTGTACCACCACGGCAACAGCGCGACGGGCGGGCACTACACGACGGACGTGTTCCAGATCGGGCTGAACGGGTGGCTGCGCATCGACGACCAGGCCGTCAGGGTCATCCACCACTCGCAGGTGGTCAAGGCGGCCCTGGAGCGCACAGCCTACCTCCTCTACTACCGCCAGGTGGACCTGCTCTGACCCGCCCCTACCGCGCCAACATCACTAACTTCTTCTCCTGTAAATGCTCTTCTGAGTGAATCTTTTCCCCCCTCCTCTCCCCTTTTTATTTTATTTTTTTCTTTTTTTTTTCCCCCCACCCCCGTTTTTATTCTTTTTTTTTTTTTTTCTCCCCTTTTGCAACTATGAGATAGAGTGATAAAGGAAGCTGCCGTTTGTGCACAACATAGTTTGTGTTGACTTCTTTTGACTTTTGCGGAATGGAAGCCTCGTGAATCACACACACACACACACAAAAATAGAAAAAAGGAAAAAAAAATATTGAAAAGAAATAAAGTTCATCCGAGTTAATGCTGAATCCTAAGAGAATAAAAAAAAGGGGATTTGCATTAAATTCCCACTTTCTAATTGCGTAGTAGAAGAAAACCCTGCACCAGCAACAGAACTTGTAGATTTCTGTGAAAATGTTTTATCTTTACTTCAGTAAAAAAAAGAAAAAAATTAAAAAAAAATAAATAAAAAAGCTCTCTCTGCTTCCCCAATAGTTTTTTGATAAGTGGTAAAAATATGAGCCGATGTGTATGAGATGGAAATGGTCCTTTGTGCTTCAAAACATGTACAAACTGCAGAGTTGCTGGTTCCTGATAGGAAGACACATTTTAATAATTGTGCGATGAGAAACTGCTTAAGTACACATTGCAGATCAAATATTTGGAGTTAAGATGTTAGTCTATATAGATGGGTGATTGTAACTTTATTGCTATTAAGAAATTTCAAACTGCATTTATGCTTCTGTGTACATGAAATTAAGAAAATGGGCAAAATAATTAAGATTGATATTTCTTTAAGTCTGCTTTGTTTAATTTTGCTGTCTGCTCTCCTATAATGTTGAGTTCCTAATTGTACACAGTTTAGTGATACCTAGAAGTATAAAGTTGTCGCCCATCAATAAAAGTCACAAAGTTGGTTTAAGGTGTGTTGTGTGGGTTTTGTTTTTCCTCAGGTGTCAATCTTACCCTTGGAAACTCCGAAGGTTTCTGTATAGCACTTCTCAAGGTGTAGGGAGCCTTCCCCAGATGAAGTGGAGATGATTTTTCTTTGCTTTTACAACTTTTTGAAACTTGAGAACTCTCTGTTCTGTACTGGTTATTATTCATCCTGTTTCTGGAACCTGGTTGAAGTGGTTTTCTGTACAGCAGAAATCCTGTTTTTAATTAGTCCTCCGCCTGTGTTGGGTATTTAATTAGCTCTGTCTCCAGTGCATTGTGAAAAAGTGCATTGCTGATAGTGCAGGTTAACCTGAATAGTCCAGAGAAAACTTCGGGTGATGAGTAATTAATATATTACTTAATAGAGGTTACATGTGTTACTATTTTAGTGAGTCATTGCCAGTTTAAAAATCAAGTGTTGAAATTCTCTCAGTATGATTTAGAATTGTCTCAGTATCACTTAAAAGTGATTTTTTGCATTTTTTACTGAGGATATTACAAATGTATTTGTCACTAAAGTCCTTCTGCAGTGTATTATAAGGGTAATAAAAGTATGTGGCAACAGTGATGTGGACACACAGCCACAATTTTTATTTTCTGTATTAACTCCTCCCATTGTTGCAAAACAAGGGGTTTGCAACTTTTGATCATTTGCTCTGTGTGCGATTATGTAAAAGAAAAACCCCAACACCCACAATGATACACCGTGAATCTGGTGGTTGTTTACTGAACTTTAAACCAGATTTGAGATTTTTTTTTTCATTTTTTTTTTTTTTTTTTAAATGCACATTAAGACCTGAAGTTTTAGAAATGAGAAGCTGGACGTGCAGGTCCAAAGGGCTGTGGGGAGAAAACCTTGTGCCATGAGCCAGATGTGCAGGGGAAGGGCTGGATGGACTGGGGTAGGAGGATTGTGAAAGCCTTTTGGGGGAAGGTGTTCTAAGGAGGAAACTTCTGTTATCCTCTGGAGCTGATGTCCCTTGGGGCTGGGCTGGGCCAGGTCTGGGGGGGTGGGGTGCAGCTCCAAGGATGGATCCTGAGCTGTCAGCAGAGGGTTTATCTTCATAAATGTGCTCTAAATCTGCTGCTTTTCACTAGGAATGAAGAGCAAGCCTTGGATGTGCAGGGGATGTTCCCAGCATGGGAAGATTTGTGCAACTGGAGCGTTTATTTTGAGCTGTCTTAACGACCCAAAGGATTTTTTGGAAATGATTTATATTGGTAAATAACCAGATGTGGTGGCTGCAGAGCTTGTGATAGGAGTTCACCTTCTGCTCTGGGGTGAAACCTCCAAAGATGGGTGCTGTGCCTCACCACCTTCATAGAGAAGGATTTTGTGGATTTCAGTTCACATTTGACTTGTACTTAGTGCAGTCAGTGATGCCCTCTAAATTTTCTGGAATTACTGCAGCTTGTGTCCTTGTTTAATTGTTTTGCATCAGCTTATTCCTCGTCACAGATGTAACAGGACAGATTTGTGGGGAGTTGTTTTCTTGCTCATCACCAGCTGATGAAGCATTTGAGGGAATGTTTAGAATGAGAAGGTGGAGAAGCTGCAGATGACCAGTCCAGGCTACCCCAAAACAGGAGAGCAGCAAGAAAGAACAGATAGGGGCTCACAGTGCTAAGTAATAATTGTGTTTGGGAATGAATCCATCAATGCCTGGCTTTTCCTCCTGTGATCTGGATCCCCATTTTTCCCTCTTATGATTTGGATCCCATTGTTACCATGAATGTTAATTCATCTGCTGGTGTAGCCTCTGGACTGCATTGTGGTCAGGAGAGGGGCATCTCCACCCTCCTGGAGTGATGGATGTGGCTGGGATTTCAGGTGAAAACAGCCCAGGCAGGAGGAGGATGTCAGCAGGCAGCAAACGGGAGTTGATTCCCCAAACCTGAACGTGGCTGTGCCCGTGAGGAGCAGCTCAAGGGCTGCTGCTCCCCCCTGTGCTCTCGCTGTTGGTGAGCACAGACAAGTTCCTGCAGGTTCCCTCCTGCCCCTGGGTTCTCTTCATCCCCTTGTGCTCCCTCTGCTCCAGAGCAGGAGTCAGACCAGGGAATCCCCTGCAGCTCTGTGCCTCTCACCCTGCCCTGCTCTGGGGCCATTCCTGCCGAGCTGTGTTTGAGGAGGAAATAAAGGGGCATTAATTCCAGGGGAGATCAAGACTTGCTGTCTGCCTGCTCAATTAGGAGGGCACAGGGAAATCTGTGTCTCTTCCCCTTCATTGGCTAGTCCATTAAAAGCCTCTCTGCTAATATATACTTATACATGCAGCCTGCTTTATGTGGCTTTTACCACATATGAAATGGAGACGTTATAATCAGGGCAGTAATAACGAGGAATGATTAAAAGTAACTTCTGATTGTTTTGGCTTTGGTGGAACATATGACCCCAAGCTGCTGACTCAAGACAAAATGAGGTGGGTAAAAATTCTTGTTCCAGGCTGTGCTCATCCCTGAGCACAACCAGGCCCTGTGTATGTCTTGTACAGTGAAACCAGCCTGGTGTATATTTAAAAAAAAAATAAATTAAAAAAAATCAAATCTTTGTAAAGCAGCCAGGTTGATGGAGCAATCAGACAGCCCAAACCATCCTACAGGGATTCATTTCCCATCGGGATATTTGCGGAGATTACAAAATACCAAGTTCCTCTGAGGTCTGGAAATTACTTGTATGTCGGTATGTGAGATTTAAAATGAGTTAATTCAGCTTTATGGTAATTGGAGTGAGCAGCACCTTCTGAGGGCTGTGAGTCAGGGCTGGGGAGCTGCGTGGTTTCGGGGTGGCAGCCTGTGTGGGGGCACGAGGGTTCACTGTGTTGGGGTGAAATTCACTGTGTTTTGGGGAAATGAGGAATTGGGGGGGGGCTGCAACATCTTTCAGCTGATTAAATAAACCTACAGCAAACTCACTGATCCAGAGGGAACCATAAGAGCAAGGAAAAAAAAAGCATAGAGTGATTTTACAGTAAAGCAGTGCAGAACCTTCTGTCAGCCCAGTTCCGGGTGGTCTTTGAGTTGCCTGTGTTGGTGTCAAAGTCGGAGCTTTTTTTGGGAGCAAACTGCCCGAAGTGCACTGAATGGCTCCTGGCAGGGCAGAAGTGCCAGGTCCAACTGCTGGACCGCGTGTTGCTGGTTCCCGTACCCAGTTTGTTTGGAAGTCAATAGAAACTCTGTGAATCCAGCTGGGAGAATGTGGGCAGCGGGGAGAGGAGCCGGAGGGGCTGGTGTGGCTGCACCAGGCTGTGGGGCTGACTGGTGAGGACTGGCTGCCCATCTCAGCTTCAAATGGGCTGCAAGATGCAACCTCAGTGATGACAGGCTGTTCTTTCTTGAAAAATTCTCAGGAGGGTGGTGTCAGAGATGGAATCAGCCTTGGTGCTAACCCCAGAGGGTTTTTTCTTTGCTCGTTCCAGCTGCCAATATTTGCTCCTCTGCTCCTGCTCTGTTGAACGAGTTTGATAAATGTCCCTCTGCTTTCTGAGCGCCTCTGAGTTTATACAAACCTCTGGGAATATCTTGTAAACTCCCTCCGGTAAACAGTAAATAAAAGTGGTCAGTGTTTTGCCTGAAGAAATAAATATTGACTGGTTAGAAGAATGGAAGGACTTTTTTTTTTTTTTTTTCTTTTTTTTTTTTTTTTTTTTTTTCCCCCCCAAGAACTTTGGAAAGAGGACAAGGTAGTGGATTTGGAAAAATCACAGCTGCTTTTCTTGGCTGTGCCAGCTCCCGGGAGATGGATGCTCCCCTGGCTCCGTGCTGGGTGTGGCCGGTGTCCCTCCTCCAGGGGACATCCCGGGGGATGTGCTGACCCTGTGGGGCTGCGGGATGGGGATCCCACGGGAATCCCGTGGATGCTGGTGCCGACGGCAGCGCGGAGGTGCCGTGACACGCTCACGTCGTTACTCACGATAGCGTTTTGGGTTTTCCCTGCGTGTTTACTTGAAGAAAAGGGAAGGAACTTTTCGCTTGTCTTTTGCTCAATCGCTTCCTTTCACAGTGAGTAAAACCACGGAGCTGGATGCCAAAGCTGCAGCTGTTGGGACATCGGCAGAGAGGTGAGTCCTGCCTGCGTGTTTCACCAACTTTCTGCATTCCCTGTTCCCTGTAGCTCCCGCTCTCGCGGCGGAGCAGCGGCGGAGCTTGGGGAATGTCAGCGCTGGGAGAGCTTTGGCAGCAGCTCCAGAGCGCGATTAATCTCCTGTTCCCAGCAAAAGTCCAGCTCTGGGGAAAAGGGGATGCCGTGGGGTTTACTTTGGGGGGCTGGAGCTGGGAAATCAATTCCCTGCGAGGAGCAGGAATGGCTGAGCCGGCAGCCGGGGGGACACAGCTGGCTTTAGTCCCTTACAGAGAAAATTCCTTTCTGGAATTCCCTCTCCCTTGTCACCGGAGCCTCTCACCGGGGCGTCGCTGTCCCCCCTCTGCGGGGAGGATTCCCCTTGCCCGTGGAATTCCTGGCTGCGAGTCCCAGAGCCGACTGCTGGGGACAGCACAGCCAACACTTTTATAGGATCAGGGGCTGCCCCCCTCCTTCCTCCTCCTCCTCCCGCCTCAGGGAGGATGGTCCCGCTCCTCTGAGCCCCAATGACTGTCCTTGAGCTGCTGTGATCCCAACCAACACCCCTCTCCTCGTGGCTTCCCCCCCCCCTCTTTCCCCCTCCCTCTCCTTTTCGTTCTTGCTCCACGCCCGTTGTCACAGGGGTTGATCCAGGGTTCTCCCCTCTGCCTGGAGAGGATAAATACCACTGGGGAGCTCTCTGAGACTGCACTTGGTCCGAGTTGCAGAGCCCAGATCTTGCACATCTCGCACCTCCTGAGGCTTATTCCATCCTTTTCCACCCCCCTCCTCCTCGTTTAAATATTTCAGATACATTAATTTATTTTCCACAAGCAGGCTTGGAGGAGTTGTAATTACCTGGAGACTTGGAAGTACTTCAGCAAGGTAAGTGTAAAGTTCTGTCCTGGCTTCTGAAATGCAGTTTTGGGGCTGGTGGAAGTGCAAGAAACAACTCTTTAAGAAGGCACAGTTTTAGTAACTTCTCCAAAAAGTTGCCTGGAAGGTATAAAATAACAATACTGTCTGAGCTTCCCTCGTGTGTGCCTGCAGAATTGCATGCAAGATTAACAAGCATTAATGTGGAATGAATGGGAGGAGCTTACAAGTCCAGGAGTGGATTTCTATGCAAACAGAAACTATCCAAGGGATGCTGTTGCAGCCCCCAGGAGCTGATACCTGTGGGCACATTTGTGTGCCCCTGGCTGCCTGTGTTTGTGCAGCTCTGCTCTCGAGCCCTGTAGGAAAGGAATTTCAGCGTTACCACGTGTGGTGTCTGTTAGCAGTGGGTTTTCCACGTGATTTTACATAGAAACTCACCCACTTGGGAGTTGGAGTGGGACTGAAATGGAAGATCCAGATGTTTTGGACCATGAAGATGCTGAACCTGTGGTGTGTTCAGTGCAATGTGGCACTGTTCCATGTGTAGGAACTTGTCATCCTGCTTGTCTTCGGAAGCCACCACAGTTCTGCACAGCCTGGACTGTGTGCAGCCCAGGGAAAGAGATAACCTGGGGTTTAGTGCACCATGTTGTAGCTTTATCCCTGGATCTCTTTGCACAGGTTAAAGTTGATCCCAGGCTAACCCAGGCTAAAAGCTGATCCCAGGCTAAGTCATCCTAGATCCAAGGCTAACTCAGGCCAGAAGCTGATCCCAGGCTCAGTTTAGAAACTGATCCCAGGCTAACTCCCCTCTGCTTTGCTGTTTTAAATGCTCTCCTGACATCCTGAGCTAACTTTGCATTTTCCTTCCCTGTCAGCTGGTGCCATGTGTAACTCCACAGGCCCTGGGATGTTTTGGCTGTGAATGTCACCCACAACCCAGGAGCAGGCACCTACTCGTGTGCTTCACCAGGGGAGCACTCAAAGCTCAGCGTCCCTAAGGAGTAGGGTGACATGGGGACATGAAGGCAGGATCAGCCTGCATGTGGCTTTAGCAGAGTCTCTGCCAGGCTTCAGCTGTGACCAGCTCTCCTGCTTTAGTGAGAAGCAGACACCATCCATTAGCTGGGGAAATAGCTTTCTAAAAATAATCTTTCCCAAAGTCCAGTGCTGCACTTTAACTCCCTCAGACCCCAGGAGCTGGCCTCCCGTTTCTCCCCACTTTGGACAGGCTTTACAGCATACTCAGGAGTCCTTTTCTGCTGACTCAGTGGTTTCTGATGGCTCCCAGATGTTCACCTGGCACCAGTGTCCAGGGCCTGATGTGTTTAAAGGGAGGTTGTGCTCCTCTTGAACCCTTGAAATCAACAGCAGAGGCTTCCTCAGCTGACTGTCAGCTGATGGTTTTCTGTGGATAATGTCAAGCCCCAGCTCAAAGGCAATGTGATTTCAGCCTTCCTGGATGAGGCACTGCCCCAGCCCTGCAGGGCACACATCTGAGTCTTCCTCTGCACCTGGGCACGAGGCTATTGAGAGGCAGATGGATGGACATCTGAAATCCGTGAGAGCTTTCTGAAACGTGAGCATCTTCCAGCTGCTTCCAATTAATCTGGCCAGGGAACTGTGCTCCCTGTCCCTCTCTGATCCCTTTATCCCATTCCTTGGGATGCTCACCCCGAGCCGAAGCAGAGGAAGGGACTAGCAGAAGATAAAGCCAAAGCGACCTAATTTTAAAGAGGTGCCCGTATCCTCCTGCTGACGAGTGGGAGCCGGGGCAGCACATCCCGAGGAATAATGCACCATCTGTTGTGAGGTTTTGGCTGCCTGGCCGCGCCAGACGCGCTGGCTTCGCCGCGGAGCCCCGAGCGGGGCAGCTCCTCTGGCTCTCAGATGCTGCTGCTGATTTTTTTTTTTTCAATCTGCCCTTTCTGAAAGTTCAATGTTTGCCTTAGATGGGTGGTGGATTTGGGCTCCTGTTTAGCAAAGGGCAGCCGGCCAAACGAGGGGTGCAACGGGCGCCTCTGAGAGCCGGCTGTTCCTGCAGGGAGAGCTGCCGGGGCTAAATGGCCACATTGTCAGTGGCCCCGGCACTGCGGCTATTTTTAAACCCTCAGGGAAGTGCCTCAAAGTAGGAATTGTTCCCTGAATTTGGGTCAGACAGTCTACAAAAGCAACTGCTCTCCATTTGCCTCCCCCTACCCCTGCGCAGCCGGGTTAGAAAGTCGGGCTCCTGCCTGGGGGGAAGCGAACGCCGCAAGCCGGGCTGAGAAGAGGATGAGGTTAAAGGAGGGTTTGTCCCCGTGCCACCGAACGTCCCGTCTGTCCAGGTGTGCCCGGAGCTGGGGACAAGGCTCGTGTGTTCGCCTTGCTCTGCGGAGCAGGAAATGATGAGGAGCTATTACCTAAACCGAGCAAATTACATCCTGCATTGTTGTACCCAGGCAAAGGCTTAATGCGCTGCCTGGAGAGCGGCTGAGGGCAGCTGGTTTTCATCTGCCTGAACGTTCAGTCCAGGAAAGAAGCCTCAAAGAGGGGCTCTGTGTCTTCTGTGCAGCCAGCCAACAAGTTTTCGGGAGTTCTCAGTGTTCTCAGAGTGTTTTGGGGGTCCCTGCCTGTGCAAATCACCTCGTGCTTGGCACCGTTCTCCTCGGATGCTGCTGTTGTGGGCTGGGGGAGCACGGGTTTGGGGCTCTGTGCTCAAGCATCGCTTTTCCAGCTGGGAGTTAGACGGCTCTTCCCTGCTCTGGTTGGCTTCCAAATCATCTGGCCTCAGAGTGTCCAAATCCCGTGTCACTGGAGGAAACTTCTCGAATAATTCCTGCAAATCTGGGGTTTGTTTCCTGCCGCGGCAGAGGAATGCTTTCAGCATGGCTTTCAGCTGTGCTGTCAAAACCAGATCTCCACCTCGTGTTGGAGACAGGGATGGGGAAGCTTTCTTCCAAAAATTAGCCCCAAGGAGGGGAGATCCTGTGCTTGCACTGTCTGTACAGACGCTTCTTGCCCCGGATGGATTGATCGTGCTCCAGGGGCTCCACTGGAGAGCTGTGTGTGCTGCACAGCCCTGCAGCAGCACACCTCTCCCCCTGTGAACAGCTCCTGATCCCAATAAAACCAGCCAAGCCGCTCGAGGATCCCTAGATGGATAAATTGGAGCACGGGGGTGGGGTGGAAGCGCTTGGGAATGACAGGTGGAGCAGGAGCACTGGGGAGCAAAGGACAGGGATTAAACGAAATTCAAAAGCCAAAGCGAGACCCTCTCTCGGTGCTGACGGCATCCGAGTGCCTGGGAACACCTAATCTGGCCGGGGGAGGGCGGCTGCTCCTGCTGCTCCATAACTCACATCCCTGGCGCCGCTCCCGCCCGCCGGGAAGCGTCAGCGAGAGCCCCGGTGCGTCACTGCCAGCGGGGATCGGGGCTGCTCGGCCCGGCGCTGACATTTCCCAGAAGAGAAATGTCCACAGAGCCCGGCAGCTGCTCTGCTGCAGCCCCAGGAGCAGCTCTTGCTGCTGCCCGACCTCTTCATCCGGCCCGCTGGGGGTTTTACTTTGCCTTTAATTCAGAATATAAAAGCGTTCTCGGCTTTACCGGCTGCTCTTTGGTGGGGGGATAACCCCAAATGTCCCCCTGCCTGTGAAGGGCTGGAGCTGGGGTTACTCAGAGCTGCTGGGCATTGCAGGGTGGCAGCTCCAGCAGGGATTGCCAGGGGTGCAGAAGGCATCCTGCTGCATGCCTGGGGAGTGTTCGCTCCCAAATCAGCATCAGTGGAATTCCCAGGTGTAATAAACTGAGTCCACACCTCTTGTGGTGCTGGTCTTGTCTTCGGGGTGAGCAATCATTTTAAGCACCACTCTTTTCCAAGCTCAGCTCCGGGCTGTGTGACCTCATTGTTTGGG
This sequence comes from Chamaea fasciata, assembly GCF_029207755.1. Taxonomy (NCBI): domain Eukaryota; kingdom Metazoa; phylum Chordata; class Aves; order Passeriformes; family Sylviidae; genus Chamaea; species Chamaea fasciata. The sequence goes on from NW_027094097.1 coordinate 13,905,300, forward strand.
GGACAAATGCACTGAGAGCTGCTGTGACACTGCTCTGACTGCCTGTTTCTCCCCAGATTCCAGACCTGCACTGAACCACGGGAGCCCCTGCACGAAAGCCCACCAGCACCTTCATCTCTGCTTCTGCTGGCAGCATGAATCCTGCCCTGCCTTGGATCATTCCTCTGGGATGTGTGCTGCTGCTGACCAGGACAGCTGAGTGCTTTATCTTGCCCAACTCCAGTCACCTGGAGAGCATCTTGAGTAAATATCAGGATGGGGAAGCTCACTCCAGGTCCAAGAGAGCCATTTTATTCTCAGACAGACAGGAGATACTGATGCTCCACAATAAATTGAGGGGTCAGGTGTATCCAGTGGCCTCCAACATGGAATACATGGTGAGTCTAGAGCCTGATACATCACTTTGTTACTACTTTGTTTTCTTCTTCCTAACTGTATTCTAATTTTCCTTGTGGTGCAAGAGGTGTAGTGAATTTCCTCTGAAGTAAGTTTTTTTCTCAAGAGGTTTCCTGAAGCTTTTCATTCCAGAGTGCAGGATGCTTTAGATCAGTGGCCTGTTTTGGTTGGAAGGGGCTGCTGATGGGTCATGGAGTCCATCCTCTGCACAGTTTCAGGACTGGTTCCATTATTCATACAGGAGCGTCTGGCCCAGCCCTGGATGCATCTCTGGTGATGGCAATTCCCCAGCCTGCCTCAGCAGGTTCTTCCATTACCTTCAAGTCATAAAAGCAGCAAAATTTCCCCAGTGTTTAACCCCTGCTCTCCCTGTGAAAGCTTTCAGGCTGTTGTGGGGACACCACAGTCTGCTCAGAGCGTCTTCTGGTGGTTTTTTGGTTGCCAGCTCAATGCTGGAGGTGGCACCTGCCCTCAGTCACACACTGGCCACCTGAGCTTAGCAATGTGAGCCAAACCTGCACGATGCTCCTGGGAATCTGCTCAGGGCCATAGGGAAACGGGACCTGAGGAATGTGGCTCCACCTCCAAAGAATTTCAGTCACTGGAAATAGCTGGAAAGACTTTGGGAGTTCCTGGGTGGATGGGTCAGTGCTGTTGAGTTTTGTAGGTCAGGAAATCAAAATAAAAGCTTGGTCAATGGATTCTCCCACTTCAGAGGGAGAACTTAGAAGCTGGAGGAGTATGAAATACAACTTTGCCATCAACAATTCACATGAAAATGTTTTTTTTCACCTGATGCCAGAGACCCTACTTTGAGCTATTTTTGCCGTGCCATCAAAATCTTATGGGGCCACAGAATGATGTAGGCAAATAATTACTTTTTGTGTGCCTTTTCCCAGTGTGCAAATACAGTTCTGACCAAAAATTAGTCTGACTTCAGCCGTGCGCTCCTGCTGACGGATCAAATGACGGATGACTTGTTAAGACCGTGTTTAAAAGGGTAAAAGAAAAAAATACACTTAAATGCAATATAAAATCCTTTGCCAGCTGTGCTGAAGCGAGGGCTGCAAATGGAAAACGCTGCCTTTTGTGACTGCAGGGAGAAGGGAAGGAGAAGAAAGGGCAGGGGATGGTGAGGAAGGATAGCTGTCCCTCGGGCCGTCCACACCAGCTGGGTCTTGGTCCCGTTTTGGCCAGAAATGCTGTGCCTTTCTAAGAACCGGGGATTGTATCCCTTTCTCAGCATTATCCTGCAGGGAAGTGCTGCCAGAAGAGGCAACTTGATGGATTTCCAGAGGGTAAACACAAAGCATGAGCAAGTCCGAGGTGTTTTGGTTGGCCGTGGGGCTGGCAGGGCAGCTGAGCATCCACAGCCCGGCCGCTGTTTGCGCTTCTGTGTTTGCCTTTGCTCAGGGAGCTTTTCTAGTGGTTTTTATGGGTGATCGAGGGCAAATGAAAGGGCCTTATGTGCTCTGGAGAAAGGAGCCGAGTATGAGATGGTGCTGCTTGGAAGGGCTATAATCAGCCTTTCATGTGCTGGTGTTTACCCAGTATGACTTGGAAATGCCATGCATGTGCTGAACTGGGAATTTCTCTTTAATCCTTTGTCCTGCAGAGGACATTTCTCATTTGGACTCGTTTAAGAGGATGGTCTGTCTTTAGAGCCATAGATAAACTTTCCTCCTTCCCTTTGGTGCCGGTGTGGAGCGTCACTGGAGATGTGCTGGGATAATTTGTGGATGAGTAGGTTGAGCTTGTTCTTGCCCATCAACCTCCAAACACTCCCTTGTGAAAAATCTCTTCTCCCACCTCCATATCTGGTGTATTTAAGTGGTCTAAAAGAGAAAGAGGACCTAGTATAACCCAGGAAAGGGACATATTTAACTGCTACTGGATGAACTTCAGTTGTTGGACACTGTTAATAAGAAAGCAAGAACACAGTGAGTCCAATGACTTACCTGGAGATCAAAAGAATTGTTACATACATGTGGGACAAAGGCAAAGTGGACTGAAAACCGAAGAAAGAAACGGTTTAGCTGCTGGGTCTGTGTAATTAATTGAAAGCTGGCACAGGTATTCAGTGCTAATGGAAAATGAGTGAGCAGGGCACAACTTCCTGACAAAGCTGGGCCAGTTCAGAATTACCTTAACCCCTCTGCCAGCTGCATGATCGACACTTCCAGAGTGCACTTGGACTGTTTACCAGAGGTGGACGGGTGCCAAGGCCAAAACAAACTCCTTGTTAACAGACCCAGAGTAAAAAGGACATAACGGACTCAGAGGAAAAAGGACATAATAGATCCTAAGGCACGGTGACCTTTTAAATGGCTTAGTCAGATGCTTTCAGCAGTGATGAAAGGCAGAAATCTTTCCTCTTGCGGCGGCCTCAGAGACAGCTGGATAAAGCAAAATTGTTCTCCGTGCAGATTGCTGGAAGGAAAATAGATTGTTTTCACGTATAAGGTATGCATCCTTCCTCTCAACTGTAGGGTGGTGGCTTTCCCCTGTCAGGATGGGATAGTGTTTCAGTGGGGGTGAGCAAAAAGAACCTCCACACCTCTGCCAGGACATGTCAGTCCTGCTAGTTTGATGCCACTTTTAAAAAGGAGCTGCCGGTATTGCAGAAAGTCTGAGCTGGGGAGGAAAATGAGCCAGTAACCTGATCACTGCAATTCAGGTGTCTGGCTTTGAGTTTGCAGACTCCTTGTGGGAAGCATTATTAAATCTGGACCTACAAGTTGTGGTATGATGTGTGCATGCCATGCATATATTTTACATATACACTGTCCACTCCATTCTGAAAGGCCCTTAGAAATTTGCAGGAGTAAAAAAAAAAAAAAAAAAAAGAAAAAAAAAAAAAAAAAGAAAAGAGAGTCCATGTGCTAAATCACTTGGAATCACACACACACAAAAATTTTTCAACCTCTGCTTCTGAAGGAAGCTGAGCACAGGCTCGTTGCCTCTCTGGCTTCAGTCATCTTCCTAGATACTGCTTTGAATATTGGCATAAAGAATTCTTGCAAGTATAGCTGGGAAAGTCTGAAATCTCTTTTTTTTTTTTTTTCCCCCGCTATGTTTATTGCTCTGAAATAATTCCAGCCTCCTGACCGCATTCGTGTCTGAGAAGCAAGAGGCAAATAACTGCTCTAATTTAGATGGGATGGCTTTGTAATCTGACGCCTGCAGAAACGAGCTTCTCTCCCCATGCAGCAAAAAGCCGTGCAGAGATGGAGCTCCTTCCCAATTACCTGTTAAGTGTCTTTTGTCCGAGTTCATTCATTTTATCCGCGGGCATGAAAGGAAGACGTAACCTGTATGCTCACTTTAATTCCCATTTAATAGCTTATTGCTCCGGACGTCTTTGCATTAAATTAGGAGAATTTGGAACATCTCCGCCCCCGGGGCTGCAGGGAATAAAGCTGGGTAGAAAAGTCTGAGGAGCTCGGAGTGCAGAACATCTTGGGAGAGTTTCTGTGGCTTTGGTGCTGGATGGGAGGGCAGCTGTGGCCAGGCACTGCCGAGCCCACAAAGTGGGAAACCACAAAAAGCTGTGTCTGGGCACAGCCTGAGCAGAGGGCTGGGGATGTGCGGTGGGTCTGATCCCACGCCGTTCAAGGAGCTGGAGGGCTGAGAATGAAAATGGTTTTGTTCCCTGTGTCGGAGCTGTGTCCACACAGGGTTTTGCAGACTGACGTGAATTTATTTGCTCGGTCAGTGCTCAGCCCAAAGCTGAGCTGGGGCAGCTCCGGGGTGCTGCTGGAATCTGGGTTGCTGAGAGTGCTCCACGATAAGCCGTTCTGGGAGGCCTGGGCTGTGAGCTCAGTGAGATGAGGTCATGTTTGCCTCACTGAGATAGTGGAGACACACCAAGTTCCAGGAGACACTGCGTTTTCCTGTCGTCTTATCCAGGGATGCACAGTCCTTCCCCATGCCGGCTATAACTGCCCAAAACTGTGTCCAGGTATGCTCACAATGAACACTTGATGGTTTTTAAATGTGTTTGAGAGCCTGGATTCCCTGCAGCCTTCCAGGCTCTGACAGGTCCTTTGAAATGTTTGAGATCAGAAGTTGCATTTCTTCTGGAGGAGACAGGACTTGGAAAGAGCAGTTGGTTGTGATGGTAAATGTCCAAAGAGGACAGTCTCGTGCTGGCACGTGGATGGGCTGGATGCACGTTACAAGACCTCTCTTCTCTTTGGTTTTATTTGTAGGAATGTGCGGTAATATTTTAATCCCAACGAATTATCCTCCGAGGGCTGCTCTGAATAGAGCAGCTGTCAGTAATTACACAATGAATTCAGGGCACTGGCTGCTGGGCCCAGCGAGTCTGGCCTCTCGAACAAATCCTCTCCTGGGCAGCAGAGCCAGCAGAGCTGCTTTCCTGTTTGCCTTTGTGTCATGTTGGAGCTCTCCTCTGGCTCACAACGGTGTGATATTCAATGAGGAGTGATCTCACCCCAGCATCCTGCCCTCAGTGGGAACAGAAATGGGATTTGTCACTTCTAACGTGATGCCTGCTTCACTGAGAGTGGAAAAAGCTTAAAAAAACCCTGGGACTTTGCCACCTCTGATGTATTTGACTGGATCCACTGGTGGACTCTCATTTGTTCTGGAAGGTGAAGGGGATCTGAGGCTGAGAGACTCAGGCCCACACTCCTTGATTCAGAGGTTGGATGAAAGATCTCCAGCTGTGTGGTGGTGGAGGTAGTGGAGCTCTCCACTGCTGGAGTTCTCCTTGGTGGGAAAGCCTGGAGATATCCCAGCAGAAAGGACAATGGGTGAAAAATCTTGCTGAAATACATCAAAGCACTGAGTGTATGTCAGAACTCTTGCAGGACTCAGAAATATGTGTCATGCTGGAGATCATGGGATCTCCAACCTCGAATTTAATTTTTTATTTTTTAAAGCACATTAGAAAAACAACTGCCAAGAATATCTTGTGGTTTAGGGTGGGATGGTCTGGATGTGTTCTTGAGGTGTTCTCACATGGGTTTGTGTGTTTTCTGATGACCTGAGTGAAGCATTTCCTCAGAAGCATGGCATCAGCTGGGGGAAATCATGGACCCTTTAGTGCCCTGGACTTTCATGGCAGGGGAACACGCTGAGAAATGTGATTTTAGCACAGAAATGTGGTGGCTTCACCAGGACAGGCCAGACAGGGGGGGTGATCTGTACCTCAGTCTTTCTCTACTGCCTACTGTTGGTTTAATCTCTTGATCTAGCGAGTTTGAGATGAAAACCTGACCTGTTCTTTTCTCTCTGCCCACGCCCTGAAGACCTGGGATGAGGAGCTGGAACGGTCAGCACACGCTTGGGCTCAGCAGTGCATCTGGGACCACGGCCCCAGCGACCTCATCAGGTCAATTGGGCAGAACTTGGCAGTCCACTGGGGCAGGTAAGGCTTGGGGTGCTGCAGGGTCATTGCAAAGGGTGGTTTATGGGGTCCTCCTTCAGAGACAGCTGGAAAAGTTTGCTCTGATGCTTGGCAGAGCACTGTGGAGATGGGAAACAGCTGGGGGTCATTAATTGTGGTGGTTTCAGTGGGATGGTTATTGTGGTTAACGCCTGCAGCCGCCTTCTGCTTCCCAGGAAACCAGTATTGATTTGGGCTCCTCCATCCCTCTGGATCTTGGGGTAGCACCTCAGTAACGCACTCAAAGTCACTCCTTCTCCTTGAGGAGGACAGGTACAGGAGTCTGAACCCTTGCTCCTAAATCTTCTGTTTCAGGGGGGGTTCTGGCATCCTGCAGCTGAAGGCTGAAGTTTCTCAGGAGCTATGTCCGCATTCAGCTCAAAATTTGTGTCCGGATTCAGTTTGGAGTTTAATTATCTCTGCTGTGTTTTCCATAAATATTTATCTGGCTCCTGATTTTTCTTTACTGAAAACACTTTGCAGGGTTTTCTTTTCAATTCCTGGGACAAATTGTTAAACTAGGGTCATTAACTCAGTTAGGAAAGCTGACATGAAGGCTTCCAATGAGATTTTCCTCTCCATCTCAAGGTGAAATTTGTTTATTGTCAGGCCCCTGTTTTTAAGCTTGTTAAAGGTTTAACCTGCTCTGCACAGCAAACATTTTGCACTTGCTCAGGAGCCCTGAGCATTTCCCCCCCATTTCCTGGGTGGAAGTCCAGTTATCTTTGCTGTAAATCAGGTGGAACTCGGTGGAAAGCAAAGGAAATTTGCTGGTGTGGAATTAGCCTGATGTAAAAATTTGGCCCATTTCAATGTTTGGAAAGCAGAGTGGTTAATTAATTGGAAACAAAGTCAAGAGATCGTGCTGTTCTTGGCTGTCCTACAAGTGCTGAGGATGGCCATGGGTTCCCGATGGAGGAAGATCCAATCTTGCTCCCTTTGAGGTCCCTGAGAGGAAAGAAAAATCAGATTTATCTCAGCTTTTTCAGGAACGGGCCATGACTTGATTGCCTCCATTTCCTCTCCCATAAAATGGGATTCGGAAAGTATTCGCTTCATGACATCACGAGGTGGATGTTTTTAAAATACTTCTAATGAACGACTTTTAATGAAAAGTTGGCTGAAAGGATAAGCTCCAGTTGGTAATGATATCATTTGGATTGCTGGCAGCTTGCTCCGTGTGAGCTGTTGAAAGCAATCAAAGAGCAGAGGGTTTGGTACAGTTTGCAGATCACTCTGTTTGCTCGCTGTGCACTCAGTGTGTAAAATGTGTATGAGTTTTCTACGGGTAGTTTTGACACCGTTTTTGCTCCCCAAACAGCACAAACAGCATCAGCACTGCCTCAGACCGTGGTGTGAGATTACACACAGGGTACGGGGGGTTTGGTGAGGGGAAAATTGCTGCCAAAAAAAGGTGGGATAGGAGTGCAGTGCACCAACTACTCCACACCAACTCCTGGTGGGATGTGAGTGAGGAAAAGCCCACTCACTTCCAAAGGCTGTGAGTTAATTTCCAGGTTGAGCAAATCGCACTGTGGTCAAATAGGTACATGATGGCTTCTGGTTTAAGATGTTTGGCAAAGCCTAACTTCTGTTTACTTTCAAAACACATCCTTCCACCAAACTAGAAGTTATTTTGTAGTTGGGTGGAAAAGTGAGAGGGCATTTCAGGTCAGCAGCACTTGAGGATCGTGTCAAACCTATAAATCATACAGAGTCAGGTCAGGCTGTGAATCTGAGGGAAAAGAAAATCATAGAAACACACAACAGTTTGGGTTGGAAGGGACCTCAAAGACCTTCCAGTTCCAGCTACACTGCCATGGGCAGGGACACCTTCCACTGTCCCAGGGTGCTCCAAGCCCTGCCCAACCTGGCCTTGGACACTTCCAGGGATCCAGGGGCAGCCACAGCTTCTCTGGGCACCTGTGCCAGGGCCTCCCCACCCTCCAGGAACAATTCCTTCCCAATATCCCATCTAACCCTTCATTTTAATTCTTTTTTTTAATTATTTTTTTTTAATTTGAAAACTTCTACCAGAACATCCTGACTCCAACTGCCTTTCCCCCCCCCCATCAGGTATCGATCTCCAGCATTCCACGTGCAGTCCTGGTATGATGAAGTGAAAGATTACACGTTCCCATACCCCCACGAGTGCAACCCGTGGTGCCCAGAGAGGTGCACAGGTGCCATGTGCACACACTACACCCAGGTAAAGGACTCCAAGGGGGTCTGTGCCCACATTCCCACATCCCCCCTGTGTCTAGATTGGGGTAATTTTGCTTATTTTCAAAAATCTCCTTTACAGATAGTCTGGGCCACGACCAACAGGATTGGCTGTGCTGTGAATGTCTGCAAGCAGATGAATGTGTGGGGAGAGATCTGGGAGAACGCTGTCTACCTGGTCTGCAACTACTCCCCCAAGTAAGGCAGAGCAGCTGGGCTCTCTCCAGCTCTCCCCAAAACTGGCAGCTTGCTTCACTAGCTCAGGATCTGGGGAAGAGATTTCAGGCAGTCTAGACTGGTGGTTGTGGCTTTAAATTTTTACTTTAGGCAGCAGCAGCAGCACAGGGCTGGTTCAAAACTACTGGAAAACTGAATGAGAGGCTGGGGCCAGGCTGGAGCTTTGATGTTCCTGCCACGGGAAGGGAAAGGAGGAGCAGGAGATGAGGAGATGGCCAGGATGGAGCTGGCGTGTGCTGCTGAGCAAGGCTTGCTCTCTGCTGTCACAGGGTGGGAAGGGATGGGGTGGTGCTTAATGCCAAAAAAACCCTGAAATAACTGCAGCAGTCAAGATCTCACTAGCTCGACGGTTTGATTAAATTTCAAAATGAAAATCATACTTCTTGCCTACTACATCCAGGAGAAGTTTACTACCTGGCAAAGGCAGTTAATATTTTCTGGTTTAATGGCTAATAGGAGAAACATTCCCGCTCCGAGCCCTTGGCAATTTAAAACTTCAAAACAAAATGAAATGGGGAAATCGCTCCGTGCAAACAGAGCGGCCTGGGGAGCATCTGACTTCAGGGGATCATAGTGCAGAATAATGCAAAGGAAAAAGAAGTGTGGGGCTGCAGCTGTCATGTCCCAAGCAGAGCTCTCTGGGTGGGTTCTCTAAGCCCCTCTCCCTGTGTCAGATGAGCACAATTTGCTCATGGTTTGGTGGGATTTAACAACCTGCTCCTCCTGAGGGATCACAGCATCTCCCACAGAGCCCCCACAGCAGGCTGGGCGATTTACACGTCATCCATTCAGGGCTGCTGGATGGAAAAACGCTCTGTTTCTGCAGTTTCTGCTTAATCTTTTCTCTCTGGCGTCAGTGCACATTGTCCTCATGTAGCCTTATAGGTGGAGACAGCTGAAAGAGCATAACCCAGGAGTTTGTAGCCACAGCTTAACTCCGGCTCCTTCAACTCCTCATCCCCTAAAACCTGCAGGACAGAAGGCCAAAATGGGCTGTTGTTTCTGGGGAGTTTCTTCAGCAAAATGCAGTAATGCACTGATTTACTCCCGTTTACATACAATCCTGGTGTTTATATTGGAATGTAACGTAAAAGCGACATGGCACACGGTTTAAGTAAACCCCTAAAAAATGTCATTTTAGGGATGGAATGAGGAGGAACATCTTTCCTACAAGGCTGGCTGTTTAGTCTTCTCTTAGCTCCTCTAGGCCAGGATGATGTTCCTGGATTTGGAGGCTTAGAAGGGTCTTTGGGTGGTCTGGTGGGTGCTCATTCCTGCTGTGCTCCCAGGGGGAACTGGATCGGAGAAGCTCCGTACAAGACCGGCCGTCCCTGCTCCGAGTGCCCACCGAGCTACGGGGGGAGCTGCCAGAACAACCTCTGCTACAAAGGTACTGCTGGGGGCCTGGGGCTCCCCTGGGGTGGGGGACAAGGCTGGAGAAAACGTCTGGAAGCTTCTAATTAGAACCAGCCACGGCTTCACACCCCTTTTAATTAGCCACCCTCAATATTCTGATGTCAGGACACACGGGAAATCGCCAGCCACTGAAAAGCAAGAATCCCTGAGCTGCTGAAAACCTGGAGCTGGGATTCAGCAGGTTTTCCTGGTGGAAACAGAGAGCTTGGATGGGGAGAAGCAGCTCTGAGCTTCCCTGGGTTTGGGATGGGAGTTGCAGGGGATGTTGAAAGCTGGCAGGGTGCAGGCAGGAGTGATCCCATCCCGGTGGGGTTTGTTGGGAAGGGAATGTTCTCCAGGGTTTGACGAGGCACCGTGGGTGGGCAGAGCTTGGCTGCCTGCCCCGCTCCTTCAGGGGCCACAGATGGAGCCTTTGCCTCTCTCCCCACCTTGGTTCTCAGGGATGCAAAATGAACGTAGAGATTCGTGTCCCTTGGAGGAGAGGAGGGGGATTCTGAAGGGTTTTTCCTGACCTGTGGAATATTTTTGGAAAGGAAGTCAATAGAGTAAAACATATTATTAGGGTGAGCCCTTCAGTGTAGCAATGGATCTCCTGGGGTCGTTTCTCTCCTCCCAAGTGTTTTGTTTCCCAGAGAACTGGGCTCTTTGAAAACAGGGAGATTCCCTGGAGGCTTGCCCAAAGCAGAGGCTTTTTTTGCTGCCACCATGCATTTCTCATTTTTTTATCTTGTGGGGTTTGAAGGAGGACCCCAGGGTGCAGGTGGGCTGCAGCAGGGAGAAGGAGGGGGATGCCCCGATGGAGTATGAGCCCTTCAGCAAACTGGTGTTTTCCTCCAGAGGGAAGAGCTCAGTGGGAAACAGAGGAAGGAATATCAGCACTTTTTTTCACTAATTAGTGGGAATCCCTTCAAATCTCTTTTGTGAGATGCTGTAACTGCTGCTTCATGTGCAGAGGAGCAGGAGAGGAGTGTCCTGGCAGTAGCTCTGTGCTGCATCCAATGGGTATTTTCGATCTCCCAGCTGTTTAAAAGCAAATTCTTGTCCAACAAAATCATCCCCACAAAACACGACCCTGCCTGACCTGCCCACCAAGTGTGAGTAATTATTTTGAATCCTCTTTTTCACCAAGACCACCGTTATGAGGATCCCATCATTGCTGAGACAGAGGAGACCAACGAGGTGGAGATCCCGCAGGTGGCGGAGCAGAAGCCGGTGCAGTTCCACCTGCCAGAAAACAAACCCAGCAAAACCACCAAGGCCAAGAAAGTCACCCCAGAATCCTACATGAGTAAGACACAGCCTTCCTCTTTTTCAGCTCCTTTGAGCTTTGAAACCCCTCTGTGGGAAAAGGTGTGGGAAGTGAGGGGGAGACTCAGGGATAAATAAGGTGGGAGGATGTTTGAGAGGAGGAAGAGGTGATCTGTGTGAAAATTCACTGCTAACTGTGCAGAAAGCTGCTAGAAGTGGTGAGCAAATCTCTCAAAAACAGCTTGCACCTTCTGCAGATCAGTCTGCAGAAGTTACGTGTTGGTTTCAGCCATTTCACAGAATCCTAGAATGGTTTGGGTTGGAAGGGACATTAAAGCTCATCCAGTGCCACCGGTGCCATGGGCAGGGACAACTTCCACCAACCCAGAGTGCTCCAAACCCCAATGTCCAGCCTGACCTTGGACAGTCCCAGGGATCCAGGGGAAGCCACAGCTTCTCTGGACACCTGTGCCAGGGCCTGCCCACCCTCACAGGGAACAATTCCTGCCCAATATCCCATCCATCCCTGCCCTCTGGCAGTGGGAAGCCATTCCCTGTGTCCTGTCCCTCCATCCCTTGTCCCCAGTCCCTCTCCAGCTCTCCTGGAGCCCCTTTAGGCCCTGGAAGGGGCTCTGAGCTCTCCCTGGAGCTTCTCCTCTCCAGGTGAACACCCCCAGCTCTCCCAGCCTGGCTCCATCTCTCAGACCATTTCTGTGACCTCCTCTGTCTGACTCCAGCTGTCCATGCCCTTCTTATCTGAGTAAAACATCAGTGTACCAAAAGTCCCCTCGATCAGTGATAAATTTAGGAAATACTGGGTTTATTTCTCCTTTAAAAAACTGCACACAAAGCACTTCCCCTTCTTTGTAACTTTTCTGGGGTTTATAGCTTGTTTGCCCTTTATTTCTTGCTTGGGAATATTCCTGAATTTATTTGTGGAGCTGCTGGTGCTTCCTGAGTTGTTTTCCAACCGCTGTTAATTAAAAGACACTGATTGAGAAAACAAGGTGGGGCAAGCCAGTGGGTCCTTTTCAAGTTTATCTGCCAGCATCTGGAGAGTCTGTAATTAAAAGGAGAATGAGAGCTCTGACTGCAGACCTCGGGCTGTAAATCAAAGCCTTTCAGCTGTCAGCTGCATCTTCCTTGCTAATGTTCCAAAGACACCTGTCTCAGGTGAAGGGCGAAAGAGGCACCAGCAGCTCCAGGCTGGATAAAATCAGATTTTATCTTGCTGCACCAAAGACCTCCAGGGAAGATCTGTGGAGGTTGCTCATTTCTGTAGCTCAGGAGCAGGCTGAGCAATTTCCTTTCTTAAAAAAATGTATTTAAATGTATTTATTGGATTTCTTTTTCTTCTCCCCAGCACAAGTCATTACCTGCGAAACCAAGATGAGAGACAAGTGCAGAGGCTCAACGTGCAACAGGTAGAGTTTTGTTGCTACTCCTTAGAGTGCTAAGGGAAAAAGTAAAGAAATATTCGCTTTTTGTTACTAAATATTTTTAATTAAAAATTAATAAATATTTCCTTTTTTATTACTAAATATTACTCATGTGGATACAAAGGATAGGTTTATAGGATAGGTTGCACTATGTATTTTTTGTGACTGTCTAGGTAGATCCCTTTAGGAAAACCCCTAAAACCCAACAAAAAAAAAATCCCCTAAATTTCGCTTAATCCAAACCTTCAGCCAAGCCTGGCAATAAGGTGATTTGGTTGATTTCATTCAGCCATGATGACCCACAGTTTCAGGTGTCCAAAAACAATTTAATAAATTTGGGCAGAGTCATTTTTTTCGAGCCTATTTCATGCATTCCACTGCTGGCCGAGCCAGACCAATAATTCATGGCTTGTCCCCTCCCAGCCAGTCAAGAACTTCTGGTTAAGGTTTCTGCAGAGAAACAGGACAGTTTATCTCTTGGAGAATAACCAAATCCACAGAACCTAAATATTGGTCGGGCTCTTGAGGAGGGTGGAGCAACTGTTTTAAAAAGTGGCTATTTTGCAATCCTGGTTTTTTCAAAAAACGGGAGAGCTACGTGAAATGAATGGAATGACTATTAAATGAAATAGAGTCAAACTCTTGTTTCTCTTGAATTGTTTTTCGCCACCCTCATAGATATATATCTTTTTCTAGGTACTTGTGCCCAGCTGGCTGCTTGTACAGTAAGGGAAAGATCTTTGGAACATTTTATTACGAAAGTGTAAGTACCTTTTAATAGCTGCTGGAGGTAATTTTGTGGGAGCCGGTGGTAATGGCAGAAGTGGGAAATGCCAGCCGACCTGGCGTAATTTGGCTTTTTTGTATCCTCCGGTAGTGGTGCTGTAAAACGGTGCTAATAAAGATTATCTGTATTTTCCTCAGCTTGGTGTTGAAAAAAGGGGCAGGCTCTGGGAAGGCAAAGTGGTTCCAGACGTGATTTTGTCAGGAATTGTCCTTAATGTGGACACCCATGGAAAGTGAGGGATGAGGATCAATAGGCAGCTCCTACAAGGATCTCTTTGTTTGTGTGGGCAGCTGTCATCTGAACATAAACTTTGTATTAAAAACACTGTTAAATTTTGTAATTAAATAATGTTTTGGGCTGATTCGCCTTGCTGATTTTTTGATCTTAAATTAATAAGAATTTATAAATAGAGCATGGCACCATTTTCCCATCAAAACTACTTTTAGGGTGAAGATAAAAAGGCTTTTTTTGGGTAAAATCTGGTTTTTTTTTCCGTATTCCAACTGTTTGGTGCGTGACTGCACCACCCCTGATGTGTCTTTGCCCTGCAACTTCTGTGATTGCAGACACCCAACCCCTCCAAGTGGCGTCAGCAGAAATATTTTGGGTTTGAATATTTTGTTGAGAACTGGAAATTCTTCAGGCTGCTCACTCACTTCCAACGCTGCCTTTCCTCTAAATTGTATTTAAATGTATGGTTTTGTTATTTAAAAAGAAAAAAAAAGGGAAAAAAAGAGCAGTGCTTAAAATAATAGTAATAAAAGAATCAGGCCGTGTTGGGAGAGGAGGATTTAACAACCAGATTCCAAAGGAGCGTACTCAGCTTGTTTTCCACTCGGTGCTTTGGTGGTGGTTTCATTTCTCCTCCGTTTTTCACGTAGCAGTTGGGCAGCGTTGCTCCGTGGATGAGATTTTATTTGATTTCCCCCTTTATTTATCTCCTGCCAGTCCTCCAGCATTTGTCGTGCTGCAATCCACTACGGGATCCTGGACAACAAAGGAGGGCTGGTGGATATCACCAGGAAAGGGAGGACACCTGCTTTTGTGAAGTCCACCAGGAATGGTGTGGAGTCATTCAGGTACTGCCTGCACCCAAAACCTGTTGGTATTTGCTTTAAAAACAAGCAGATGTTCTGTCGTCTTTGTTGCTCTCATGTATACACAGGGATCCAAGCAATTCTACTCTGCTTATTTATTTTAATTTTTGTTTGTTTGTTTGCTTGTTTTACAGGAAAAGCAAACCTTCAAATGCATTCATGGTTTCCAAAGTCACAAGTAAGTTTTAAAAGCTATGGGGGAAAAATATTGTTGCTGGAGTTTTATCGGGTACTTGGAAACATCATTCCTTTCAGGGTTCTTTTTCATTTCCAGTGGTTGTGTCAAATGGTTCCGTGCCACAACCCAACCCTGGGGTGGTGGTCCAGGGTGATCTAGAACCCTGGAGTGACTGTCCACCCACCTTGGGCAATTCCACCACCACCCACCTCATTTTCCTGGGGGAATCTAAGAGGAAGGGAGAGAAATAGGTGATAATGGGCCAACTCCAGCAGCATCTCCTGCTGATGGATCATGGTGGGGTCCAGACTTCAGCTGCTGATGCTAAAGGCATGGAAGTTGAACCACCCAACTTTAAAAGCCTCAGTCAAGTGTCAGCACTTAAAAGAACTGAAAAAAAAAAAAAAAAGGCTAATGTCCTAGTGCAGTAATGTAATGAAAAACACAATACATGTGAAATTAGTTTTTAACAGTGAGTCATCACATTTCTGATGGGCATATAAATAAATCCTGCTCTACTTTTTAAACAATTCCCACTTTCTGAATATCTTTGAAAACTTCCTCCAATGCAGAATCATCCTTTTGATGAGATCCACCTGAGCCCCTTTCAGGGAGAACTGTTGGTGTCGGGATATTTGGGCTCCACATCTGGAGCTGTAACAAACCCACGTGCTGTGGATCAGCTGCTTGTCTCTTTTGAAAGCTGTGACTTTTTTAAGGCCACGTGTGGTTGTAGAATTCCTGCTGGAGAGCTGGTCAGCCCTGTCCTGGGATCCTGCTGCTGGGGCAGCTTTCCTTCTGCTGCTCTCAGCTCGACAGGGGCCTCACCAAATTCATTGTGTGTCTCTGACCTGTGTTTTCTGCAGCAAGCCTGAGCTTTTGGGTCTAATAAGCTGCCTTTCCACATTTATCTTGGCAGCACAGACTCTGGACTGTTACACCACAGTAGCTGAACTGTGCCACTTCAAAAAGCCAGCGAGCCACTGCCCAAGGTAACACAATTCTGTTTGGTTTAAACCCTCTGTCCTAAGGAGGGGCAGCTTACCAGAGGTGCTGAAGGCCCTGGATTTGAGGGCTGGGGGGAGAAGAGCTGATCACACTGGCTGAACTGGAGAAGGGGGTTTGGAATGGTGTGTTTCCTCCTGCCACCATGCTTTTCTTGGCATCCCGGTAGAAAATTCACTTTGTGTTTTTGGATGGCTTCAAGTAACGTCCCAGCCAGGCTGCACAGTCCTGTCCCAGCACACTCTCATAACTGCACACTCTTTGTCTTATTGCTTCTGCATTTGCCGGGGTTTGGATGTGGTTTTCCTTTCCACCTTAAAACATGGAAGAAGTTTGTTCTGGAAACTGTGCAGGATTAAGTGACAGGGCAGGGGGGCACAAACACACGCAGAGGTTTAGGTGCACAGAACTGAGCAAAAATACAGCTACTCCCCCTTGAGAGGGTCATAAAAGACCAATTCTTCTTCTAGTGGCCCAAATCCCTCTGTTTGCAGTTCTGCAGCAGCGACCAAATGTCATCTGAGGGGAGCAAATAATCAAATTCACTGTTGCCACCTGCAGACCAGATGCAGGCACTTGAAATCTCCCAGGAATGCAGCTCGCCTTCCTGTCCAGCAGTTCCATGGAGAATGAATCTGAATCCATTGTTTTCTAGGATTTATTGCCCAGCCCACTGCAAGGACGAGCCGTCGTACTGGGCGCCGGTGTTCGGCACCAACGTTTACGCCGATGTGAGTACAAACCTTTCCCTGCAAGTCCTGACAGTCCTGTCCCAGTGCTGGGGCCACACCGGGGTTTTGGGGAGAAATTCTCACTCTCTTGTGGTTATTCCATGTGGGGTTGGGCAAATTTGGGGTGAAATATGGAGTCGACAGGCTTGGGGAGCCCTTCTGTTCTCCAACGCTGATTTATTCTGAACGATTTGGGTGTGTCACTCCACAGCTCCTTGAGTTGTGGCCACCGGGTTTGGTGAGTCCTTCTGCTCTCCAGCACTGACTCCTTCCTGGAGATTTGGTCATGTCCCTTAACCTCCCCAAGCCTTTGGGCTCTGGCTGTGAAATCATGGTTACACTTGTTTACCTTTGTAAAGCATTTTGGGATTTACAGATGAGCACCAAAGGGATTTTGTTTCACCCTATCACACTATAGAGCTGACAGGAAAAGACCTCTCTCCCCTCTCCTCCTCCTTCTGGGAGATGAGCAGTTTCTGAGCAGCCAGGACAGAGCTCAGAGCAGTGGAAAGAAAGTGTGTGAGCTGGTTTTATGGGTTTGTTTTTCTGAGCTCTGCTCGTGGGGATGAGCAGAGACTTGATGCTAAAACTAGGCAGAGTTATTTTCTTGAAATCTCTTAATATTAGGCCTCTAAAAACTGGGTCTCAATGTTTTTCCATTTGCGGGTGCCTGGTTATTTTGGCTTTTTTTTCCCTCATTTTCTTTTTTCCATCGGGGACTGTGCTCAGCAATGCCAGCTCCCTGCCTGCCCTGTAGCCTGTAGGGTTTTTGAAAGCCTGGGGGAAGCAGTCAGCAGATTGTGGACCCCCATCTTTGGCTCACCCTGGAGCTTTGCAGACTGCTGAGAAAATCCATCCTGCAGGAATCATAAAGTAATTTGGAGAAGCAATTTTGAAAGCGATTAAAAAAAAATTCAACACACCATTTTTAATTTTCCTCAAGACCATTTTTTTTTTTTGAAGGTAGAGCTGCACAAACAGGTTATCCTGGACTAGCTCACAGGCAAATCCACAGAGCAGCTGCCTCCCTGCTGTACCTGCCTCCTGCATGCTCCCACCTGCAGGAAATGGGAAATAGTTTTCTCTTTTTTTACAGAGGGCAAACCTCCCTCAGATCAGCCCCAAACGGGGCCAGTGATTACAAAGGAATTAGGTGAGGAGCAGCATCCCAGGCTGGCATTGCACTGACGCAAAAGGATTAGTGTCCTTTAACGAACCCATTTCCTACCGTCCCTCCTGGGTATTGTTTCATAAACGGGGGCATGGATGGTGGCTTGGGAGAAAAACAAAAAGCAGTAATAATAATAATAATAATAAACTACTTGGCCACTTCCTCGAGGGTTGAGTTAACCTTTTTCTTTGGACTACTGTGCTAGCAGGGTGATGTGGAGGGTGCCAGGAAAGCTTTGAGGTTGGTGGCAGAGCAGGTGAAACCAGCTGGGACAAAGAGTTTGAGGTGACTCTCAATGGTGCTGCAAAGGGAGAGGTGGACGTGCTGGGGATGCTCAGAATGGCAAGTCAGGAAGAGAAATAACCACACCACGCAAGGAGAATTTGGGGAAAGGCTTTTCCCAGGGAGAAAGGCCTGTGCAGGATGCTGGGAATTAGCCCAAGCCCACTGTTGAGGAATAATGAAAGCAAGCAATGAGCTGGATGAGACAAGTGCTGGTCTTCTGGGAGGGCTTTGGGAAGCCAACTTCACATCTAGTGGGGCACCTTCATGGCCCTGGGGGCACTTGGGCTCCAACTGAGTCTTCTTGAATAAGCTGTCTAAAAGAAAATTAAGCATTTAGCCCCATTTCCAGTCTGCATTTTGCTTTAAAAAGCAGTTCAGGGAATTGTCCGTGGGGAAATCAGTAAGACTGTGGAATAGGGATGTAGGGGAGACTTGAATTTTGGGGTAAATGAATAAAATGCAAGAAATATGCAGTGGTAAAAGTGGACAGGCCTGGTTCTGGGATGATCATAGAACCATGGAATGGTTTGTGTTGGAAGGGGCTTCAAAGCTCATCCAGTTCCACCGACTGCCATGGGAAGGGACACTTCCCATAGATTGCTCCAAGCCCTGTCCAACCTGGCCTTGAGCTGTTGGAACAGCCAGGGATCTTTATGAAGGCTGTAAAAGAGCTTTTGAGTTCCGTGAGACTCTGCCATTTGTCACTCTGCCTGGCTCCTGGTTTCCTGCAGGGGAAACCCATCCCTGTCCCTGCCCAGGAGCGCCGTGGAGCCAGGAAAGAGAACAACACCCCCACTTCTGAGATAAGGTTTTATCCCCAGCTGTGCAGTGATTGCTTAGAGGAGGATTGGATGGATGGATGGATGGATGGATGGATGGATGGATGGATGGATGGATGGATGATTGCCTCCACAGAGGCAGGAGTTTGTCATCAGAGCAAACTGAGTTGGGAGTCAGCTCTCAGGAGATATGAATGATTAAATGATGACTCAATGATTAAACCAGTCACACTAGTGAGGAAACTGGGTGATTAAGCTCATAGTCAGAGAATCTTGTTGATGACCCACTATAAAGTGTGTTGTCATTTTATGGTGTGTGCCCCGGGGCTCATTTCATCAGGAATCGGTCTCAGAGCATCCCAAGGGGTTTCACCACGGAAAACTGTTGTCTTGTCCATACTGCCGTACTCCTGAACCTGGAAGGGAAGGCATTTTTCTTGTAATATCTCATCTTCCAAAAGTTCTGCAATCAATTCATCAAAGCACAGCCTGTCCTGGGACATGAGAGGGTTGTGATCCAACAGAGTGATAACGGGAGGTTTGGGGTGAGTCTGCTGGTCAAAGCTTTGAGTGAGCGGTGGAACAGCAAGTCCTGGAAAAAAAAACAAAAAACAAAAAACAAAAAAACCAGGAATGCTTTGAAAAGAACATTGTTCAGGATGTCTCCCAGTGGAGAGTGTTGCAAATTGATCCAGGAGAGTTTAATTTTACGAGCCAGTTTTAGATTTATAGATTTCCCACCGCATATTAGGGCGAATTCACTGCATATCTTCCAAACACAGCATTCCCTCGCTCCCTTGACCATATATAGAAGCAAAAAACCAAACTGGCACTCAAAACTCCGAGGGCTGCCAAGAGATAGGCCATCCAAAGTGATAAATATATAGGGGACACGGCAAAGCTGCCATATATGGCTGTGAGAGGGCAGCATGGGCTGTACTCTATGTATGCAATGGGAACAGTTGCACTTGGCACTGGCTTTGTGGTACTTGGATTTTCAGCAATCAGGGCATTTCTGGGATTAGGGTTTTCACCTGCTGCAGTTCTCTGTGCAAAGTTGGTTTTCTTTTTTTTTTTCCTTTCTGTTCTTCCAGCTTGCTGTGTGTAAGCCCCGCAGAGAGCTGAGGGCCAAGTTTGCACAATCCCTCAGCCTTCTCTGCTTTTGCTCCCTTTTCCTGGATTCTTTGAGGGCTTAGTCATCATTTGTTACTGGTTTGTGTTCCTCCAGCTCTTCTGACTCTGCACATCTGGGATGTGCAACAGAGGAACTTTACTCTTTCCAGAACCATAATCTCCCTCCACATTTGGTGTTGTTTTATGGGGTAATGCCTGTCCAAAAAGTACACCAGTCAACGGGGGCAGCCCTTCTGTCTTTCCTAGAAAGAAGGATGTGAACTGTCCCAGATAATTGGTGGTCATTTGCCTTAATTCAGGAGCAGCATTTCCTTTTCAAGCAGCCATGTGAATAACCTTTGCTGAGGTCAGTAGCAGAGTTTCACCTCAGAGGTTTCTCTGGTGCAGTGCCAACAGGCACTGGCTGGGAACTTGTCCTCAGTTCAGTCTTGGCCCTGGATAAGATGAAGAATTCATGCTTAGACTCGATATTGGGAAGGAATTGTTCCCTGGGAGGGTGTGGAGGCCCTGGCACAGGGTGCCCAGAGAAACTGTGGCTGCCCCTGGATCCCTGAAGTGTCCAAGGCCAGGTTGGGCAGGGCTTGGAGCACCCTGGAACAGTAGAAGGTGTCCCTGCCCACGGCTGGGGTGGAACTGGAAGATTTTTAAGGTCCCTTCCAACCCAAACCATTCCCTGATGATCTCACAGATGCCGCTTCATCTCAGAATGACGGAAAATCTGCTTGCCCTCTGCAGTGACGGTGGCTCTTCCTTCACCCAGGGATTATGACATGCCTGCAAGATCTAGTCCCTAGTTTGTCCAAAAGAGTGACAAAATAGTTTCATTACTGTTTCTTTTTCCATTCCGTTTTTCTTGGCGTTTACAGAATTGATAAGTCTTGGTATATAAAATATAAACAGTGCATAAGTCAAAGCAATTAAATATTTTTTCAGAGCTCCAGCATCTGCAAGGCTGCAGTGCATGCAGGGGTCATTTCAGATGAAAGGGGCGGCTTTGTGGACGTGATGCCTGTAGAAAAGAAGAAAACCTACGTTGGCTCCCTAAAGAACGGCGTCCAGTCAGAAAGGTGGGATTTTTTTTCCTTTGTATTTTCCTCTTCTTTTCCACAGAGAGTTCAGCTGCCTGTGAAAGTCAGCAGGTATCAGCTCGACAGGCCGGTGGCTTGGAAGGATGTGACTTCCCATTGTCACTGTGAGTTGTGACACCCAAGCAAATGGAGCGTGGTGTCCTGCTCTTACCTTTCCCCAGCCAGGAGCTGCATTCAGGCTGCTAGGAAAAGGTGGGAGATGCTGTTAAGCCCTGTTAGATTCTGTTACCGCACAAGTCCAGGTGAATACACTTTGCTGAGTGTTTTACACATCAGGAGATGAGCACAGGTATTTTCAGTTTTCAGCCCAGGTCATGGTTTGGGTTTTATAATTTGGATTTCCATTCAGTTCTGGGGTGTGGGATTCATTTGTATTTGTTGATTCACATCCTCTGTTCTCTTTGAAAGAAGTATGAGTAAATTAACCTCTTGAGACATCATCAAACACTTTTTGAAGATGAATTTTCCACCTTTGTGGGTTGGGTTTTTTTTTTTTTTTGTAGTTTCTGTTGGGCCAACCACGCTGGTTTCAGTGACCAATTGCAAATCTGTGCTCTCAAAATCCCTCACCTCCTCATAATCACAACAATCCAGCCACTGCTCATCCAATCCTTTCTAAATGGAGAGTTCACTTTCAATCTCTAATGTATTTTTTCAGATATTGGTGTGATGGCACTGATTTCTCAGGGCTATCCTCTCAGGTATAGAATTTCCCACGGTTAGGGGGATTTTGGTCACTGCTAACTCTGTCTGTTCTGTGCAGTTCTTCTTTTATGAAGACCATAAGAAATTCTATCAGGTTTGCTGGTTTTATTCTAACAATGGATTTTCCAGAATGCTTTAGAGCATCTCAAGAAATAAAAACAGGCTAAGACAGGAAAGCTATAGCTGTTAAATATGGAGGTTTTAATATAGATTACCAGGGTCAGCATTTTCCAATTCGATAAATTTGATTTAGGTGAAAAACCTCATGTTCCTTTGATTTTTTTTTTTAATCACAGTCTTGCTTTCACCAATCTTTTACACTAAAAGACAACTTTTTACTGTGCCCTAGCTGAGAATAAATCCCACCACTCTCAGGGATGTGCAATGTGAGCAGCCAGTGCTGGTCTGAGAGGTGAGGGAAACCAGAGACCTCCTCACAGCGGGGATGAAGATTTGGAAAGTGTTATTTACACTCAGCAATAAGGAGCAGCTTCATGCTGTGAGATTCACCAGACGGTGAAATAGCTTTTCCAAAACTACGGTGAACCTTTACCCTTTAGGACATTGGAAATAACCTTGAGGTAAAGATACACACCCAAACAGGTGCGGGAAAAGATTCCCTTGAGGATTTACTGGGTCCTTACCCTCGTTGCAATGGTTATTTTGTGGGAATATGGAATTTTGTATTTTTCCTGGGTTTTTTTCAGTGCAGTAGGACCTGGGAATAAAAACATCCCCTTTCCCCATGCACACAGCCACCCCAGGCAGGTTGGAGTCAGAGCATCTGGGGACACGCCTGCAGATTAAAAATGAATATCCCTATTTATTGTCATTTAACGTGAGCTGACCTGGCCATTCCCACTGCCAGCACCAGGAGCCAAGCCAGGCAGGCCCTGGGAACCTGCCAGCCTCTTTGACACCTGTTTTTTTTTAGGAAAACATATTCCTCTTTATGCCTGAACCTCTGCACAAGGGAGCACAGTGTTCCTTGGTAAAAGCTAGGGCTGTAGGAGAGTCTGTTGTCTTCCAGCTCCTTTTGTTGGCATTAGCAGTGCAGATTTGGATTGAAAACACAAAGAAAAGGTGAAACCATGGATTTGTGCGACTTCTTTTTCATCCTTTACCTTTCTCCTGCTCCTGGTGGGAAAGAGAGAGGAGAAATTCAGAGTTGCCCATTTGGGTTCTGCAGTGCCTTCATTTTCTTCTTTTCCTCTTTCCTTTGTCTCCAGCCTGAAGAATCCTTCGGATGGGAACGCTTTCCGAATCTTTGCTGTGAAGCAGTAAATCCCCCAGGGAAGGTGCAGGTTTCTTTGGGAGAGCTCTCTGTGGATCTCCAGAGACACCAAAGCTCCTCTGAACGGCATCAGCTCTGCCCGTACCCTCCTTGCCGACCTCCTTCAGGGATTTCCAAAAGAAAAAGTGGAGGGGAAAAAACCAAAAATAACCCCCTCAAGAAAAGACCCCAGGTTCTGACTCAGCTGTTGGCATCTCATCGCACCCGTGCAGCGTTGTATCTCCTTGTCTCGTGTTTTTTTTGTTTCTCTAGGGGCATTCAGCGACCATAAACTGTTCTAAGCTTCATTTTACCAGAGGTGTTGCTACACAGGACGGCGGCGGCTCCACGTGCAGCAGATTCAGGGATCTCAGCCTGGGCCCGGATGGTGTTTTTAGGGTGTGAAGCTTCTCCTGGGATGGGTGTGAGGATGAGCAGACTCGGGAGGGGGCGGCTGTCCAGGAGCTGGACACTTTGAAATGAGAAACTCGTTGAAAAATTGCATGGTTTGAGGAGAGGATGGGCTTTGACAGAGTGTTTTTTGGTATGTTGGATGTTTTTTTCTGTACAAAGGAGGATAAAAAGTGGTGTTTTCCCACTGAGGTGGCGTACAGCAGCCCTGCTGTGTGAGGCTGCTGGGTACCTCCAACGATGGGGTTTGGGGATGTTCTTGGCAGCCAAAATTGAGGTTTTGTGGGCCTGGAGCAGGGTGTAAAATGGTGGCAGAGATCCTCACTGCAGAAAATGAGGCCACCAGGTGATCCAAAGAGCAGGTTTGGTGTTTGCTGGTCAAACACTCCCAGGTATTTTGCGAGTCTGGCAACCTCTGAGCAGTCAGAGAATTGAGGCTCCTGTGCTGGCACATCTCATCCTATACTCCACGCCATAACTTCAGTTAAATGCAGTTTATTGGTTTATACAGCAGTGCTGGTTGTTTTATTGTAGTTAGGTAGTGATAAAGTTAATCTTATTTCTGCTAGGAATGGTTGCATCTGTAGGAAGCGCGTTCACTTTCCCTTTGTGAAGCTCCTTGTGGTGTGTGCAGTTCTGAGACTTTAAAATGAGACATATATTAATTTTTCCTCTCCAATTTGTGAAGCCAACAGACCTTCACCTTCTTTGCAAGTGCTGTACCTGTGAGCATTTGATATCCAGGATGGTGGGTCTTGCAAAACTCACTAAGGTGTTGCAATGATGTTATTCCTTATTTTGATATTTTTGATTGACGTGCACCCAAATGCATTTCAAAGCCAAGAGAAGGGCTCAGCATGAGTTCTTTCTTTAAGGCAGAAGAATATTCTCTGCTGCATAATGGAAATGGATTTTTATGATTGGTCTAAACACAAATCTGGTGGGTTTTTGATACACATCCAGTGACTCCATCAGTCATGAGAAGGCAAATTCAAGAGTGGTTCTTCAGTTCTTGTAAATGCTCAGTCCTTCTGCTCAATAACTGAATTGCAATATTGGATAACAAATGGGAAAAATATTTCCCTGCATTTGGCAGATGTCTCACAGCTGCTCTTATGCCCAGAACATGTTTGGTTTAATCTAGACAGACATAAGAGCCATCTCATCAAGGTCTTTCAAAACACAGACCAAAAGCATTTATGTGATTAAACGCTTCTTTAATTCTGTAAACACCATGAAATCAGCAAGGAAATGGCATTTAAATGACATTTATCACTCAGCTTGTCCCACCACTGGGATTCATTTCTCCATAAAATCTGAATTTGGGAAAAAACCTTTTGCAAAACCTGAAATTGGAGCTGCTTTGCACTGTCTCCAAAAATACTGCACAGAAAAGCTGCATTTGGGGTGGATAGAGAGAAGTGACCCTTCGTGTCATCTTTGTTTATGTAGTATTGTCGTCCAAGGTGTACAGTATTGACTTTAGATAGGAAAACTGAACTATTTCTTTTCCTTACTATGTAAATTGATGTTGAAAACAGCTGGAACACATCCTAGAAAAGCTGCTGGTTGGGAGCATTTGAGATGTTGGCAGTGAGGAAAAGCTTCCCCGTTTCTGCCCCCTGTGAAGCCTCGGGGTGTGCCTGGTCTGGTTCCAGCCCATCCAACACTGCAGCAGGAACCTGGGACACCCTGGGCCAAAGGGGCTGGGAATTGGATTGGAGAGAGTGAGGGGTGCAGTCAGGTTCATGGGGACTGCAAGAGCACATAAAACACCTCGTCTCTGGTGTAGGATCCATGAAAATTTACAGATGGAAGGCGCTGGAAAGGAACGTGAAGGGCTCTTGGAGTAAAACCCAGGAGATTACTGTGAGCACATAAAAATCCAAACAGCTGGGCATGTACCTAGGCGATGGAGAGGGGACAGGGGAAGGGTTATTATTCCAACAGAAATATCCTACCGCTTAATTCAAGTTACAATTGCGTATTTTTATCTTCAGCCAACTGGTTTGGATTTTTAGAAACCGATGTTAATTTAAGTCTGTATCTGTTTATTTTTGTATTTGTTGTACAAAAGAGAAATTGTGACTTTGCTACACAAATATTTTTCGAGGTCCTGGGTGCTATTAATTTAAACATACCTCCACCAGAATTAGGGGCGATCAGGTCCTCCAAGGCAGTCATGACCTATCAGTGACTTGCAATCATGTGTGCTAGCTATTCATAAACAGGTGGGACAGTACCAGTTTTTCGGCCAAATATTGACAGATTTTATTTCTGATGCCATGACATTTCCTCAGCCTGCTATATTTCAGTGCAGCTTGAAGATGCATCACGTCTGTATCTCACCAGGCCTGTTCCTCCTCAGCACCAGCTCAGCACACCTGTAGGCACCTGAGGCATCCAGGTGCAGCCAAAGCTGATGCTGCCTGGTTGTTCTTTTCCGATAATTTGGGATTTGGAGGCCATGGCGTGGTCATTGCAGGACACCTGGCTCAGCCAAATCTCCAGGAAACACAACCAGGGTGAAATCCAGAGCCTGTGCTGGTGGGGCCTTGGCTCCACTCATTCCTTCTTTTTCAGGCTTTCAGCCAACAGCTGGTTGAGGAGGCTCCAGTTGGTTACTTGTGCAGTCTAAATATTTAGGGCCAGTTCATAGAGTTGCTTTTTTTTTTTTTTTTTTCTATGAAAAATGGTGTATTTTACTTCCTATGTATAAAAGTTACTTGTAAATTTTTGTTTGCCTTTGCATGTTTTCCAAGGGGCTGTGGTTGTTTATAAAGTAGATTTTTTTTTTTTGTTCTAAATACAGAATTGTAAAATATCTTTTCCTCCCTACCCTTCCATTTTCTTTTGATTTCTGAATTATTTGTGAAATAAAACCTTCCCAGAATGAATGCTTCCCTTGTCTTTAATGCTCAGCCAGAGTTGGGTTTGTGTATAGAAGAGCTATTTGGGATTAATCCTGGGGACTAGAGTGTCCCCTGGAGACTCCAAATGAGATTGGGATGTGCAAAGCCTGTTCCGCAAACAAATAAACTGCCCAGTACCCAGGCATTAAAACTCAGTCTTTACCCCATCAAAAATAAGAGGTATCCTTAGTGAAACATAATGAAAATAAGGGAAAATCACTGCCTGTATTTGAATCCCTGCAACATAAGGGCTAATTAGATTAATGGGTTGGAAATAGTGTTCAGTGATTTAGAGATGCAAAATACAAGTGAGGCAAACTCCTCCTCCCCTGTGCAGGCTGGTGTGAATTGCACCCTCAGTTTTTGAAAGGAAAAGTATTCAGCTTTTGCAATTCCCTTGGAAATTTTCTCCAGGCTGATCCTTGCTGACAGCACCACAAATCAAACCAAGATTTTTCCAGGTAGTCCAACCCCATTTGGTTAAAGGAGCAACACAGGGAGGTTCAAAACTCATCCTCCAGACAATAAGCCCCAGATGGGTTTTGACCAAAAATGTGGGCTGGGCCATGGGCTGGTGTCCTGATTGACCAGGCCATGAAATTTGAATTTTTTTCATTAGCTATACAAGAGGATTAATGTTAAATCCTGAGATGTTTGCTTTATTTCAGGGCTGGGCTGATGCAGCTGTGGTTGAACAGTATTTCCCTGTACACCCCAACCTAGGAACGATGAGATAACATCATTATTGCCCTGCCAGTGATTTCTGTAGAAGGGAAGTTTCATGGCTCTGCAATTCCAAGCTGCCCATTTGAATTTCCTCTGTGTTTCCATTCCCCCATTCTCACTGCTGCAAAAAGATCTCCTTTGCTGGAACTTTTTGGGAAGATTTTCCTAAGCAGATCTTAAAGGTAAGCAGAGAGGGGAATTCAGGGTAATGGTTATTGTGGAGCTGCCTAGAGCATCCTGTTAATGGCAAGAGTTGTTGGATATTCTATTTGTTGGTGCTACAAAATGCCCCGCTCTGTGATTTGGAACCAGATGATATTTAAGGTCCCTTCCAACTAAATCCATTCTGTGAATTCCGTGGTAAAATTTAGGTCCTGGTTGGCCTAGAGAGCAAAACAGCTTAGCACTCGAAATTCAGGGCTGAACCTAACCCATCCTTTGTGTTGGTTATCTTTTGACATTGTCTCTGGTTTTGTCTCCTGCTCAAGCCCTGGGCTTTGTCCTCTGCTCGTGCACCAGAAATTGGTGTTATTACAAGTTGTGTGCGAGAGCAACGTGACAAACAAAGCTGTGCCTTCCGCCTGTACCACGGGTGTGAAAGCCAGGTAAGGGAAGGCTTGGGGCAAAACACACAGGCAGGAGAAAAAGTCATTCTTTTTTCCCAGCTGGGGTGGGGTTCGGATTCTGCTTTAGCTGAGAAGGATAAAGATTGGAAGGCTGAAGGAAAGCAGAGGGGAAAGGAAAGAGAAAACCCACGTGGGAGCCGAGCGAGGGTGGCAGATCTGATATTCCCACATCGCTGGGAATCCTCGGGGATCAACAAGCAGCCGGGCTCTCTCTGCTTGCTGCTTCAGGCACAAATATCTCGTGGCCGGTTGTTTTGCCTTCTGCTGGCTGCTCCTCAGCCCGTGCTGAGCTCATTAGAGCCTATGTATAGCTCGGGCATGCCTTGGGGTGGGTGTCCTTCCAAAAACCCACAGTCATTTATAGGATGCGCCCCGGGCCCGTGTTTTCAAAGCCGCTTTCCAAACGACGGGGTTGGCTCTCATTTACACTAAGGACCTACTTTAAGGCACTTAGGAGGCATTTATGCCACTTTAGGGTGTGGAGAGAGCAGCGTAAAGAAGCCTCAGTGTGAGCAGAAACCACCCCTCTATCTTGTTGACAGTGGTTAAAATTGGGTTAGGGAGTTAAGTCAACAGACAAGGTCTGCCTTCTGCAGCTCCCTGTGCTCCTCACCCCGGGGAGGGCTGTCCACAGTGTCCCTCAGGCACTGCACTCAACCCAGCACATGCCAAGGAGATTCAGTGTCAAAAGGAATACAGGGATATTTATAGCGGGGGGGGAAGGCAGGAGGCGCAGGTGGAATGTGAGAGCTGAAAGCAGAAGGGAGCGAAATAAACCCGGAGCTTCGGGATGTCTCACAAGGGCTGATTCTGTGAGGTGTGGGCTCCTGTGGTTTAGGGGTTGTGGGTGACTGCGAGCAGGGGGGGACCTGCCAACACAGACAGCTGGCCTGAGGAGTGCTTGACTGATATCTGAAGTTTTTATTTCAGTAGCTGCCTCAAGGCTTGTTGCTGCACAGCTCTCTTTTGCACATGTGGAAGCTGAGAAAATACCACCTACGAACTAAGCCCAGGGGCCAGAGGACAAGTTTGTTAGACATAAATCTCAAAAGCAGCCTAATTTCCCTCTCCACCAGCTGAGCCGGCTTTGTAAGTTTGAAGAAAAGAGAGTAAAACCCAATAGAGGTTGACTGTAGGAGGTAGGGGTACTCATTCCATCTTACTTGATGTGCTTTTAATGAAAATATGGTTTATATCAATGCAGGGAGCTTCAAAACTGCATCAGTACCTGTGCTGGAAGAAACAGGCTGAAAAATCAGATGACACTTGGGAGGGAAGAGTACAAGGAATAATAAAGGATTGAGACGAAGCAGCAAGGAACAGCTCAGCCCAACTGAGATACAGAGTCAAAAGCAATCACATTATGGCCAAGGAGATAAAAGTCACATCAGGTGTGAAAGGATCAGCAAGGCAGGTGAGAAACCTTTCAGCTTTGTTTCTTCCTCTGTTCAGGTCTCTGGTGCAATATGACAATGCCTGCGGTTGTGGGAAGTCCAGGAGGAAAGAAAGAGAGGCCAGAGAGCTAAAACAAGTCCTGAGAAAGCAGGAGAGATCTCTGAGGATGAAAAAGGTGAGGAAGAGGACGCCTGAAGAGTTTAAAGGTAAAGGGAGAGAGGGTTCTTCATGCCCAAAGGGGCCCCACTGGGGAGGGATGGGCTCAAAATGTAGCAGGACACTCCAAGACCATTGGTAAAGGTTCTGACTGAAGCAGATTCTGTGTGGTCTTTTCAAGCCACCATTCCAAGTTCTTAAGATTATTCTGAATGGCAGCTCCTAAAAACTCCTGCTTTGAGTGGAGGATGGACTTGAAAATGTCTTGATGGTCCTCCCAGGTGAGTTTTTTTCTGTAATTTTCAAAGTTAAAGGAAGCATTCCATCATGTGGGAATGGCTATCCCCTGTTTGGACCGGGATGGTGCACAAGCAGGGACTGTCATCTTCCTGCGGGTGACACAGAAAGAGATGACCTGGCAGAAGAAGCCTAGGTAAAGGTGTGCAGTGTCACGGCAGTCATGATGAAAAGCAGTCATTGTTCTTTTAAATCTTTGTTGTTCAGGGGTTTTTTGGTCGGTGTTTTGGGGCTTTTCTTTCAGGTCTTTTGGCAGACGGATGAATCCTGTGGTGCAGTTGCAGGTGGACCTGTGGCCATTGTGTCTGAGATAAAATAGTGGGGACAACCCTGCAGAAATGCTGGCAAGGACGGGGTGATTTAGGGTATCCCTGGTGGTGTCACTGAGCCAGCCCTGGCAAGGACGGGGTGATTTTGGGTATCCCTGGTGGTGTCCTTGAGTCAGATCTGGTGAGGAAGGGGTGATTTAGGGCATGCCCTGGGGGTCACTGAGGCAGACCTGGTGATGAAGGGGTGATTTAGGGCATCCCCTGCAGGTGTCCCTGAGCCAGCCTGAGCAGCACAGCCAGAGGAGCCATTTCCTCCAGGTGCCAGCCATGCAGCACCATCTGAGGACAGGCTTTGGGTGGGGAGAGGGAGACCATGGAAATTTTCTCATCTGCAGAGTCATGAAACCAATCTCAGTTGTCTGAGGGGCAGCTGGCCAGCTCAGCAGGCTGTGTGAGCCTTTCCAAAGACACCGGGCAAGCCAGGCTGTCTCAAACCCTTACAGCAAAACAGATGCAGGGAGCTGAGTAGCCCAGTGCTGGACAATGCTCTCCTTGGGAACAGCTTCATTATCAGCAAACAATGATCTCTGGGAATCCAAAGCACTAAAACGGGGATTGATTTGGACACCGACCATTTTAACGAGAGCCATAAAATTAAGGAAAACACCCAAAGCTTTCACGAGCTCCAAAGTTACTTGTCTGGACCAAGAAAAGGATTTTAAGAAGCCAACTCTAGCTGATACTGTGGACAACTCTGGATGCAGGTCCAGAAAATGCTTGTGATCCTACTTTTAAGGAGAGTTACTGGAAAAGTGGCCAAGCCCTGTCCCTTTGGCATGGTGTGGGGACAACAGGGGGGCTTGGAGTGGAGGGTCCCCCCCGCCCTGGGTGTCCTGCACTGACGCAGGAGAGACTTGTGTGAGGTCTCTGCTCTCCTCTTATATAATCCATGACTTCAGATAAAATTGATGCCAAGTACCCAAAAAAGGGATTTGTGTGCGCGCTCCCCTTGCAGCCTCTTCCCGTAATCTGAACACGGCCTTCGACTGTGACAGTTTTGCCAGTAAAATCAGAGTTTTTTTCCCCTTTGCCATGGGATCCAGATTTAAAATTAGCTGTGTCTCAGCAGGGCCATCCCTGCCAGCCTCAGTGCTCAGCGCTGGAGGGTCAGGACCTCAAAAAGAGCCCAGCAGCCCAGTTTAAACAGTGACCAGGAAAGTTTGTTCAAGGAGGGCTCCCTGGTCGTTGACAACAGGAGCCTCCGTCAGCTCCCACGTCGAGAAAACACTCAAACTTTATAAAAATACCTCCTAAAGTAAATATCAGTGAGTCACAGATACTAAATACTAATAATTCATACATTGGGAGCAGAAATATCAGCAGGACCTGTAAGGCAGGCCTTTTCCATGTGCAATATTACAGAATTGGGCATGTGTTCCTCTATTTTTTTTTTCTTTTTTTTGCCTGTGCCAACCTTTCCCATTTGAGACAAGGCTTGGAGCTGCTCCGAGGCCTCGGGTCAGTGAAGCTGGTTGGAGTCTCAGTCCCACGAGGGGAGCAATTTCCCTGGAAGGGACCCAAGCAGGGAGGGCACGGAGCAGCACTCCTCATCCAAAGGTCAATAGTGGGGCATTCCCAGGGAATTGGAGGGTCTGACTCCATAATTGCAAATTACAGATTAATAAGGCGTTTGTTTTTTTTTTTTTTTTTGATTGACTGACCTTTAGGAAAAAAAAAATCAACCCCACACCAACCACATTACGTAAAATGTGTGCAACTACCCAATCCCCCAAAGCATTTTTACCTCATTAAGGATCAAAATGGAGTGAAAGCCAATCCTCACTTCTGTAGCAGGCAGTTTTAAGTAAAAAGTGGTTTTGTTGACCAAAATATATTAAAAAGGAATTAAAAAAATACGCTGAGTTTTGAAAAGTGAAATTGCAGTTATTTCAGTAATTTCTTTTCATGTTTGAAAGTGTGGCTTCTTAAAAGCTTGTTGGAGTTGAAAAGCATTAATGAAAACTTTTAATTCATTTGGGTTTGTTTTTTTATTATTATTATTTTCCCATGGTGTTTCACTGGCGTTTGCTGGCTCATGTGGAGGCTGAGATGCTGTCAGGGTGAAGAGAGCAGAATCTTTTCTTGTTGAAATTGAGAAGGAGTGTTAGCTGACAAAACTGAAGAAGTTCCAGACAGAACTGTAAAGGAGAAAGGCTTTTCTTGAGGAACGGAGCTAAAGGAGAGTGAAGAGCAAGGGGTCATGACAAGGACTCAAACTGGGGCCTACCACCCTTTTTTTGTGACATCTGAAGGAAGTTTTGCCGTGCACTTCGAATGAAAGCCAGCCCCCAAAATCCAGAAGGTGAGTGGAAGTCAGGATGGGAGGTGACCCTTGTGCTTTGAGCCCCCTCAAACTTATTTTCCTTTTCTTCCCCAACAGAGAAGTGTTTTATTCTGCCAGTTATGAAAGGCCCAGTTCCATCATCAGTAATTCCACGACGCTGTATCCTGGCTCTGCAGCCCATCCCGCCAAGCCTTCTGCCACTTAGGCGGTCCCAAATTACTTCTTGCCTCCAGCTCCTCCTTTAAGCCAAACCCTGGATTTGGAAGGACTCTGTGAGAGCTTTTAGCTCTGAGCACTTGATTCATTAATTAACACATGCATCGGCTTGAAAGGTAAGAGCTTTTTGGTCCCACGTGGCTGTGCATGTGAAGGTTCTTTTTTAGGAGCAGGGGAATGGATGCTCCTCCTCACATTTGCTTTTTGAGTTGATCCAATGGGAGGAGAAAAGGGACACCGTGGGGGCTGTAGGGACAGGTCTTCCCACAGAGCTGTGGTGGCACTGAGATGCCAAGCAAGGACACATGGAGCCAGTCTTCCTTTCCTTTTGACCTGAGGGCCTCAGGGCTGCAGGACATGAGTGCATGTCCTGAAATCTTCTCTAGGCAGATTCTCACATGGTGCTGAAATTATCCAGAAATGCTGAGGACATGTTTATCCCTTCCCCTGAAAGCACCTGGCAGAGTCTGACTACAGGCTCTGCCTTCCTCCAGGAAAGCCCCCTTCTGTGGGGTACTAGAGGGTGTCATTCTTCCAGCTAAATGCAATGTGAAGGGAATTTTCTCCCTAGGAAAAGACAGCCACAAGCAGCCTCGCTTTTTCCTGAGCTAACATTTGGGTTTTCTGGAAATTGTGGGCACCATCCCAGCTCGGTGGCTGGGCAGACTGCACAGCCCTTGTCTCTTCCTCTTCGTATCAACGGCTTCCCAGTGGACTTTCCTCAGGGAAAATTAATGGAACAGCTCACTCAGCTGGTCAAACAGCACAGGCAGCCTGGAAAACTGCCAAGGATGACAAGGCTGGGGGAAAGCTCAACTCCTGCTGTTACAGCAGCCATGGACACTGTTGGTTTTGTGCTTGGTCACTGGCTATAGGTGGTCCCCCTTGCAGCTGCCCCATTTGTAGGCCCAGTTTAACCAGCCCTGAGCTGAGGGCTGCAGTGAGATTTTGTGCCTTCATCAACTGCATCCCACCCGTGGGAGCATCTCTGGGCTGGTGGATGAGCAAAGGAGTCATTCCCAGAGCTGGGGCTGTGCAGAGCAGAGGGAATTCCTGTTCCCACCCACATCTCTGACCCACCAGCCCTCTGGGCACTGTGGTTTTGGCAGATGTGAGTTTCTCATCAAAGCCCCACTTCGGGCTGAGCTCTCCTGTACCTTCTCATTATCTTCTGTGATCTCTGCCTTTAATTAAAGACCCCTGGGACTTGCACACCCACCCCTCTTTACGTTTCCCCTCCCTTCCCTGGTAGGCAAGGCCCTGCTGGGCATAGGGGACAGTGGTGGCAGCAGCTGTGGGCACAGACTGAGCTCAGGGAACCCCCTCGTGCTGGTGGTGGGGGAGGTTTTTTCCTGGGAGAGGAAGGAGACAAGAAAATTATTGGAAGAGGAAGCAAAAATGAACCACAGACTCATTTTTCATGAGTGTACTGAGAATTACTGTAGATTTCAACATGTTTTGACTGGACTGGAAGTGAGTATTGCATGGGGTGTAAGGATGCAGATCCCTTTGGAAAAGAAAGGCTCACCAAACCCTGTCAGGATCTCATTTATGGATCTCATAAACCAGGACCTGTGCTGGTCATTGCTGGTCTGCTCCCAGTTTGCACAAGAACCCCAGTTCTGCACAAATCAGAGGCTCCAAACCAGCCATGCAGGAGAATGTAGATTTTCCGGAGTGGTGGCATCTTTGAGAGGGTGTCTTTAGAGGTGAATGGTTTCCTCCATGGCAGAAGCAGGGCAGGAGATGGCATCAGACCATGGTTCTGGCTGTCCATGGCCTTGCTGTCCCCTCTGGCACTGAGAAAAATGTGTGGCAATACCTGCTGTGGGAACCCACAGGGCTGTGGTCAAGGACTTGTAACCCCGGCTCACCAATTTTCTAATTAAAGGCCGTGATTTGTTAAAGGATATTGCACAGAAATTAAAAAATAGGCAGGCGTGTCACAGGAAGGCCAAAGGCTGGAACCACAGCTGCGTAATTCCTTCTCTGGAAACTGCACTGTGGATTTTCAGGTCGTGATGCAGCACTTGGTCACAGCAGCTCGCTGAACTGAAACTGCCCCACTGCTTGTTTCCTCCCTGGTTTTATTGAGCTCTGCTTCAGGCCCTTTGTTGAATTCACAGAACCACAGAATCACCAGGTTGGAAGAGACCTTCAGGATCCTCGAGTCCAACCCAGCCCTAACCCCTCAACTAAACCACAGCACTGAGTGCCACATCCAGTCTTTATTTAAGCAGTCAGGGATGGTGACTCCACCACCTCCCCGGGCAGACAATTCCAGTACTTTATCACTCTTTCCATAATTTTTTTCCCCCTAATATCCAACCTGTATTTGCCTTGGTGCAGCTTGAGGCTGTGTCCTCTGGTTCTGTCAGTTGCTGCCTGGACTTTGGGGAACAGGATATGACAGTGATGGGGCTGGTGGGATGATCTTCAGTCACTCTTCTGCCTCACGACTGGGACAGCGGTGCACATATTTGTCATTGTGACAGGTCTTGGAATGCTAATACTTTAGGGACATGAGAATAGATTACTCAGTATTGGGTAGCAGGTAACAAGACAGGAGGGAATAAAATGAACTTTCACGAAGAGAGATCATGTTTTTCATAAAATATATATATTAGAAAAGCGAGAAAGGCTCGAGGGAACATAACGGAGCTACTGCTGTTCTTGACTGTGTCTAGAGCAGAGATGAAAGCCTTCATGGTCTGCCAGGAGGTGAAATCAGCCACCAAGAAATGCCTGTCAGCAGGACAGTGCTGCTCCAGGTCAGTGAGTTATGGGTTCTGGACAGGAGGGGAGGGAAGGAGGAAGGTTGTGGAACATCTTTCCAATAACGTCAGGGATGTTGCTGCATTGTTTGGCTGATTCAAGATTTCCAGGGCTTGTGCCTCATCACAATAAAAGCAGGAGCTGCTCACATCCTCGTCCACCCAGAGGAACCAACCTTAACCAGGAGCTTACAGAGCCAAAGGAAGGAGCTGGAGCCACGTCCTGAGCCTCAGGAAAGCCAGCCACGTGTTGGAGCTTGCTGGATTTTCCTTCATTGTGCTTTTTTGCTCATGTTGGATCCCTGCGCACAGCCTGACTCATGGCTTTGGGAAAGAGAGGAGTCAGTGTTGCCTGCTCAGAAATCCAACTGCTTTCAATTCACCCAAACCACCATGCTGGACTCTGAAGTTCCCTTTGTGGATGATTTTCAGCTAAGATTTCTCATCAGTAGTCATCAAAGGATGCAAACAGCAAGCAGTTCCACATTTCCCTCTGCTGCTCTTGCACTCTGCTTTACCCCTGTCTTGTCCTCTTTGGCACAATGTCCACTTGCATCAATCTGAGGTTTATTTTTGGAATGAACATGAGATTGTCTGGAACCTCTCCAAACACTTCACTCGGGCCACTCTTTTGATCATGGAGCAGATAAACATCATTCTGTGCTTGCCTTTACAAATTATTTACCCTGAGAAAGCAACTGAGATTTTGGCCATGGCCAGCAGAGCTTGCAGTGTTTCTTTGGATGGCCTGGGACAGGGATGCCCAGGACATTTGAAGGGTTTTGGTGCCTGCTTTAGCAATATTGGTCTGAGGTGTGGCTGCTTTATGATCAAATCTTTTTTTGGTGGGAAAGCTGAACTTCTGAATTCCGTGGTGTTTTAAGCTGGGAGTTGACTTTTCCTATGGAAAGTTTTAGTTCTCTCGTGGGAAAATGAGAGCACGGCCAATCTAAATACTAAATAAAGTCACATATTGCTTGAAACAATTTTTCTGTGCTCGGTGAAGTGGCCAGTTACTCTGTGTGGCTCTGGTACAGAAAACCCCTCCACACTGTCCTGTAGTTGTGTCATCCTGAGTTCTGACATATCATGGTCTGGATTTGGACAGCAGGAACTAAAGATCTTGGATTGTGTTCTGTACTTCTGATTTTAGAAGAATGTTGTTACAGACACAGTTTCTCTGCCGTGTGGTAAATTTTTTAATCTTTCTTGATGTCTCAGAGAATCTTGTCCCAGGTATCAGGGAAATACAATTTGTAATCTTACTTCTTAAGCTTTTTGGCCAAATGAATGAACATCTTGAGGAAAGTCTCATCCCAGAAATCCATTTTTCCCTAATGAAAGCAAACTGGTATTCTGGGCTGGGTTTGCAGCAGGGGAGCACAGGCTGGGTTATCCACGGGGCTGAAACTGCAAATGGCTTTTTCAGGGTGTGAATGGCACACTCAGTTTTTCAGGCCCTCAGCAGCAATATCCAGGGGCTGAAAATTGGCACAACCTCACTGCTGCTGCTGCTGCTGCTGCTGTACCTGCTTCCCACCTTGGCTGCAGCCTCCAAACCCCCACACTGGGGATACCAACAGAGTGGGATGGGGAAAGCCAAACATGCTCGACCCACCCCAAAATTCAGGGGCAGCTGGCCTGGAGACAGCCCCAGCCCTGCCCAAGCTCCAGAACAGCTCCTGGAGGGTCGCAGGTCCCAGCTGTGAATTGTGACATTGCTGAGGGTGATTTCCTCTTACAGTTGGGATGACTGCATGGATTTGGGCAGTGCTGCCCTCTTCCCAGGGAGTCACATGGGGCTGGAAACAGAAATAAATTTCCCATGGCATTTTTTTTACGTGCCTGCTTGCTCCTCTGAGGTGTGTGGTGTGTGCAGAGGCCAAAGGCATCACCCCTCCCTTACCGCAGGGTTATTTCTAGACCCTTCCTTGCTTTACAAAAACCTGATCGAGTGCCTGGATGAAGCACAGGATAAATCCAGCTGCTCTACAGATGTGAAAGGACAAGGGAGCCTTTTCGGTCCTGCCTCTTTTTAAAACAAACCAGCTCCCTCCACTTCTTCAGCCTCTTAAGCACTGTCACAGCCTGTCCCCCCTCAGGGGAAAGAATAAATATCTTCCCCATCCTTCACGGCTGGAAACCCCTCTGCCAGAGACGTGTTTGAGACTCTGCACATGGAATTATTTTTCACAGTCTCAGGCCTCTCTTGTGGGTAAAAGGATGTGAGCAAAGCAATTATGACAAGCATCACAGCTGTCAATAAAAAGAGGAGCAATGTTTAATAAGAACAGTTTAATGGTGAACTTGACTCTGTTGCTGTTTTCTCCAAAATTGCTGAATTACTGTGGAGGGATTGTCAAAGAAGTTCAAGGTTTTCCTACATGCATTTGTCCGTTGGGTGAACTCAACTCTTCTCTTGGTCTTCAGAATTCTTCACTTTTCCCAACTGGAAGTGCAGGTAAATTGCACAAGAGGCATTCTTCAGCTGTTCTGATGGAAAATTGGTACCCATCTCGTGTTTTCTGTGCATTTAAAGCTGAAACACGTTGTCCTTTACCCTTTTTTCCTGTCACAAGGCTTTTTGGAAATGCTCTCTATTTTCTCCTCTGTTCTGCTCGCCACGTTGTGATATGCTGGAAGACATTAAACAACAAAACAGCAAAGAGGATATGTTTTGTATTATTTTGTTTATAAGAACACTCTGGACTGGTAAATAGCTACACCCTTCATAAGTGTTTTCAATTTTCCCTTTGAAATAAGAAACAAGCTTCTTTCAACCAGCAGCTCTTCCTGGTCAAGGATTTTTCTCATTTTAGGGTACACGCATAATTTGAAAATCAAAATGTTTCCAGAAAACGTGTTTGGGGCACGTGGGGGTTTTTTTGTTGTTATTTTGTTGTTGTTGTTGTTGGTTTTGGTTTGTTTTTTGGGTTTGTTTTTTTTTTTTAGAGCCATGTGAAATCCAAGCTGTGACTATAAGAACATGACTGTTCATGATGCTGAGTGCCTCGTGCTGAGCAGAATATCTTTCAATTGAGGGAACATACAAGGAATCTGTAAAAAGACACAGCAACCCCATAAAGTCACTTGCAGGAGAAACTTGATTTATTTCTCATTAATTCTTCAAAAAAGTTTCTTGTATAACAAACCAATAGCTTGAGCTGTGTAGGGAGGAGTTGAACCTTCAGACACAAGTCAGTCTGGATTATTTCTTGGAAACAAATGACTGGGCCATGGCATTTCAGTTCTCCTGCTTTGTTGCCCCCAACAGTGTGGAATGATCACAAAAATATCTTTTTTTTCCAAGGCCACGTGTTTTTTCCTGGAGAATTCCTGAGGGCATTCCAGATACTTGGTCCCTTTTCCCAAGCTGGGCACAGACGTGGGATTCACCTTGACTTCACCATGAGAAAACTTGAAAAATTAGGTCCCAAAGTGAGATGACCCAGACCCAGCTTATTCTAGGCTGGCCTTGCATGCTCACAGAGGATTTTTGGTGTTGCTGAGTCTGGGCTGGTTTTCTCTATGTGTGCTGTATTGTTCTGGACTTCCAGAGAGTGTTTTCCCAACCCAGTTTAAGGTCACCTTGAGAGTGGCTGGGCTTGGCAGAGCTGATTTCTGGGCTCAGGCCTTGCTGTTGATCTCGAGCTTTTGACTGATTACACAAAACATTTTATAGATGAAGCCCGAATAAACCCTTCAATTAAGGTCATAGCAAATAAGATTCTAAGGCTAAAGCACTTTATGGCAAGCAGAATTTTAGGAACTGGTTGTATTAAGAGGAATCATTTGATCAGAGAATGAGAAGCAGAGCTGGGGAGACAGGAACCTGACCTTAGCAATAAAATGCACAGCGTTGCTGTTCTTCCCCCTTCCTGGAATCCGGTGTACAATGGTACAGTTAAACAACATGGCCAACGCTTCAGCAGGCCAAGGCAAACCATTTGTGCTGCTCCTGGCTCTGGGCATCTGCACAGGGCTTTGCTTTAAAATTTTGGGCCAAATCTGCGTCCTTGCAAGGTGGGAGCTGGGCTGGGACTTTGGGAGGCTGGAGGTGACCCTGGACTCGGGGCTCAGAATCAGCTCCTGGGCACCACCAGTAGAATTTAAGGATATCTGCAGGTGAGGTGTAATTTGGAAGAGCAACCAGAGCAGATAGTCTGGGTCATATTGCTGGAGTCAGCTGAAGCTGGAATAGCAGGGAGGAGGAGGGGGGAACACAGGAGCAGCCAAACACCCACACGACCCCAGTGCCAACCTTCATTGCTTTTGCAGCCTTTGATTTGTTGTTTCCTTAGAAAACCAGGCTGAGCTCCCAGCAGCAGATCATTTTCAACCTCTCTGTCTGAGAAAGAAAAGGGCTTTGTCCCAAAAAGTGGCTATTTCCAGTGTCACTGGAAGTGCTGAGTGGTGTTTGAATTCTTCTTGTTCTTCCTTATCTTTCTGCAGGAGGAAGCCTGTCCAGGAGCAGGGCTGGGACACTTGGATGTGCTGCTGAGGTGGGAATGGGATGGGCTCTGGTTTGCTGGTGAGGGTGCAGCTCAAAGGGATGGGTAGAGGGAGGATAAATCAACATCTTTAACCTAATTTGGATATTCTGCTCTACAGGACAAGTGTGATTGTCCCAACCCACGTGGTGGAGCTGCAAGGTGAGACCCTCTGAGCCAGCAAATATTTCCATTTACCTCACTCAGCTCCTTCGTCCAAGTATTGAAGCCCCACGCTGGAGGTAACACAAGCTGAGGAGACTCAGACAAAATTTAAACATCTGCTTTTTTTCACAGGCAAACACTGAGTAATGATTGCACTGGCTTGGGAGAAATGCCCTGGTCTGAGGGCAGCACTTCTCAGCTCCAAATCAGCCGGTGTTTGTGGAAGTTTGATGCCGTTTTGCAAAGTTTGCTTTCTCAAATGAGAAAGAAACAGCCAAAAATGTTACGATTTCTGCAAAAAAACAAGTTGGAATAGGCCAAACAAAACGACAGTCTCCACTTGGCTGGGAGAATAGGTGATGCAATTAGCTGATTTTTATTAAGAAATTAGTAGAAAGGTGTGAATTTGATACATAATCCATTTCTGGCCAGAAATACCGCGGCATGGAGAACAGAAAAGTTAAACAGCTAAATATTTTAGCAAAAATGACCTGTGTCTCTAGTCAGATAATGCTCAAATATAAGACTTAAGAAACGAAATCATAGGCTAAAATAAATTTCCTTAATTTATTTTTCCTTCTCTTTTCTGCCAGCTTCAAGTTTCCTTCAAATCTCTCCCATTTGCTGAATTTTTCTGTGGCAGAAACCTGGCCTGCTCTTTTGCAAACCAGAACAAAGGGAATGCTTTCAACTATCCCAGACAGATCATTTTCTCTTTGCTGTTCTCTTGATGATGTTAGAAAACAGCTGCCTGTGTGAGACCTCTGCTACTGTGACCATGCAGAAAGAACCATGGTGTTCTCCAGGAGATGACATATAAAATTCAAAATGAGTAAAAAATTAAAAAAAAAAAATACAATCTGCTGGTGCTTTGAGAACACCCCGTGTCTCTACATCAGCCTCTGGATTTGGGGTTTGTTTTTGTTTTCCCCAGGGGGATCCGTGAGATCACAGATACCTTAAAGCTCCTCATGAGAAGCAAGAGCATCTTGGGCTGCCTCTGCATCCCTGGAGAACAACAAAACATCCCTGGGGACCCCACAAATCTTCTGTTGATGGCTGAGAGAGGAGAGAATGAGCTCAGCCCTTAACTGAGGTGAGGAAATTCTGTATTATGGGAGGGACAAGGAGGCTAACCCAGTTTGAACTGGTGCTGAGAGCAGCCACCCCTGGGGCTATGCTGTTGGGCTTGGCTGTGTGAGCAGCACAGAGGGTTTGGAGGGATCCCACAAACCTCTCCAGGTCCTGTCATCCCCTCTGAAATGTGGGATTTGATATCTCCAGGTGTCAACATCGCTGCTCTTTCTCACTCTCCAAACTCAAGGGCTGTCCTGCATTTATTGGAGAGGTGTGGGTTTAATTTCGTGCCTTTATGCCCATTTTTCAGGCCGTGGTTGACAAATCATCGTGTGTGGCTGACCCAGCCAGGCTCCACCTCTCTCCACAGCCGTCTTTTCCACGGGACCACATCTGCTCTGGCTACTCCACCTCTTTTTTGAAGGTATATCAACAACCTCCCCCTGGCTCTGACCTCCCAGCAGGCCAGCTCACCCCTTTCATTAATCAGCCTTACGTCATTAGCTCCATTTAGTGGCAGTTTTGTCCTTTTCCTCTCTTTCCTTGGTGGAGGAATGTCTGCAAAATATTTGGGTTACCTGCAGCAAGGCATGAAATGTCACTCAGGACGGAGCCCAGGCTGGCAGTGCTTTGCTGCTCCAGAGCACTTTGGAATGCAATTCCTTGTGTAAAAACCCAGAGTTGTCTGAGGTCACGTCACCAGAGCTGACCCTGAGAGTTATCTTATGTTGAGGCAGCTTTTTGCTTTCATTTTGGGTTTTTGGGGTGTCCCTGGGACTATTTCTGGTGGCGTGGCACTGAAGTCTCCTCAGAGCAGAGGTGCTGGATGCAGAGCTGGCCCTGGTGGCCCTGCTGGGGCTGAGTGTGTGGCTGCAGGGCTCAGCTGACAAAGGAACTTTCAGAGAGTTTGCCTGGAAGTCTTTTTCCCACCTTGCAGCTGAACAGATGAAACACACACAAAGCATCCTTCTCCTGAAGGTTAGAGCTGATCCATCCACCATGAGCTGTGAGAAGTGAGAATAAACCCCTAGTCCTGAATGTTTCTCTGCCTTAAGCCTGGAGAACTGATAGAATTTAATTCCCACATTGTTTCTTGACCAAACCACGCTCTGCACTAGAGATTTTATCATTTCCTCAATACAATAATAACCAAATCTTTTCAATTAGAGGACATTCCTCTACCAGCACAGCCGACATCCTGTTTTGCCTTCCGTGCTGCAGCTGCACGTGGAGTATAAAAGCTTGGGGAATATTTCCTACAATCTCCTAAATCTCCACTGTAATTTTCTAGCTGCAGCCCCCTGTCAGCTGTCACAGCACCTCCTGTTTGGGGTGGATTGCTCCAGGAAACATTGCCCCAGCATGTCACAGAGCAAAGCCAGGATTATTTGCATCCTATCTAGGACAGCAGAGCTTGGAATGTCCCCCTCAGGTCTGCCTGGCACTGCAGGAGTGCAGGTGCTGCAGGAATTCTGATTCCACAAAGATCAAGCAGAGCAGGAGAGAAAAAGTGAGTGGTTTGGGGTGAGATTTGTGCCTTGCACAAAGGATCCATTGGAGGAGGTTGAGGTCACTGGTGGGGTTTTGGGGGGAATTTCAGCTCGTGCCTCAGTGATTTGTTTTGCTGCCAAATGCAGTCATTGAGGGTGCAAATGTCACCCTGATGCCACTGTGCTCCTCAAGGGCAGCAGCAACTGTCAAGGAAAGGACAGTG
Source organism: Chamaea fasciata (assembly GCF_029207755.1). Taxonomy (NCBI): domain Eukaryota; kingdom Metazoa; phylum Chordata; class Aves; order Passeriformes; family Sylviidae; genus Chamaea; species Chamaea fasciata. Next base: position 13,947,477 of record NW_027094097.1, read on the forward strand.
GGCAACCGTTGAAGTTAATTCTGCTGGGTCCTCCTCCTTTTCTTTTAATTGTCTTAAATCCTAGAGGCAAATTAAACCCGTATTTTAACAAAAAATCCGATTGTGAAATACAGTTTCATGCTTCTTGGTGCGTTTGGGCCTCATGTTCTGCATAACAACAACCTTGCATGTTGATGGCAGAAAACCCAACGTGTGGCTCTCTGCTCCTGCTGCTCCCAGGGCTCGGGTGTCATGGTTTTACGTGTTTAATGCAAAAACTGCACTGAAAACAGAGTCCTTGTGGCAGAATCAACCGCGTTGGTGTGCCAAATTGAAATTTTCCCAGGGTTTCTCTGACTAAGATGTGTTGTTAATATATATTTGCTGCATATATTAAATTTATTTTATAGATATTTATTTACTGCTGCCTTCAGGATGTTTCATGCCGAGGAAGGAGAAAGAAATCCTAACAAATAACATGGAGTGCTTTAAGCTGAAAACATGTTCAAGGTATTTGTTGCAAATAAAGCCAAAGGCCTCATGTGCTCCTTGGAGCATTCCTGGAGAGCTGCTGGCTGCCTTTGCCTTGATAATGATCTTTATGTGTTTAGCTGTGAACACACATTTCCCATCTCCCGTTGCTGCTTTTCTAGGTTGGACAAAAAATTCTTGTTCATGCACTGTGTTTTCCAAAATTGGTTTGGTTTTTTCCCCCCCCAGCTGTTCTCTTCTGCCTCCCTTTGAGTCTATTCCCATTTTCACATCCCGTCCAGCCCCTGTTCCCAGCCCCTCACTCACAATTGGTTTCCCCTTTCTACGTACAACCCTTTGCTCTTCTTTGTGCAGTTTGATGATTTCCATCTCAGCAGTTTTCCAAGAACATTTGGAATTCGATCCTGTCCTGTAAAACCCTTCCCACTGCAATACAAGCTCAGCCTTTTGCAAGTTCTCTCCTTGTTCCTTTATCCCAGCCCTGAGCACAAACACCACCCAGAACAGACTCAGTGTTCTCTCCAAAGACCTGACTGAACTGATAGAGCCGAGCAGGATTATAATAATAATTATAATTATATAATATATAATTAATAATATAATCTATAATTATTATAATCATAATTAGTTCCGCATTCATGTTAAAGGGTTTTTTTTCTCCACCACACTCACCCCTGTCACTGCTCTCACACCATGCAGAGTCACAGTCAGATTCCCAGGATAGAAATCTCCTAAATTTTGTCTCTGCTTCAGGCTGGCTGGTGCCCTGCTATGAGCATTATCCAGATCTCAGCTGAGGAATAGCACATTTTTTCACCCCTCTTGATAAAAAGAATGTTCTCAGTCCAGCCCTTTTGCCTTCACAATGCTGATGTTGTGCTTCTCCCTGTGCCCCTTTTCCCAAAAAAACCCTGGTTTTGCTGTGCTCAACACAGGGCTCTGCAGGGGGAATGAATCCCTTTGCTTTTGTCAGGGAGGGAGAGATGAGGAGCCTCAGCAAGACAGGAAGAGATGACGAGATGTGGGTTTATTGCGTTATCAGCCCTGGGGCGCAAAAACTGCATGGGATGGTATTTTTAAAGCAGCAGCATCCAAAGGTCACCAAGAGTGTCAGGCTGGGGATTCCTTGAAGTTCAGGTGCCTGGTCACAGGTTTTATTGAGAGCCAAATTGTTGGAACCCTGAGCACTGCGAATTTCAGACTCTCTGTGCTGACAGGCACTGACCGCCAAGCAAACACTGCATTGGACCTGAGGCCATGGAACAGCCTCCCAAAATTGAGTGATAACACTGGGATTGTGGGTGTGTGGTTTGAATAGAAGTGTGTGATATCACAGGGTGCAAAACTTCAAGTTTAAGGGTCTAGAATACAGTAATATATATATAAAGCAAGATGGAGGTTTTAGGGCATAGGCCAAATCCTTCTTTTTCACTTTCTTCTTCATGGGTCTGGGTGGGGTTTTGTGATTGGATGGAAAAGTCCTCATTTTGGGCCACGGGTGGTTGGTTACTGGGTTAAAAGTAAAAATAATTTAGGTGTCATTTCTTAATTGGACAGTTTTTTTTTAAAAGGCCTTGTAGAGGGAGAGAGATGGGGCTCCATTTTTGGTTTGTCAGCTAGAAGTGCTGTAGAACTCTCAGTTTGTGAGACTGTAACATCGATAAGAATTAATAAACATCTGAGTCCAAACAAGGAATACTGTCTTCAGCATTTAATCCAGACTCTGGCAAAAAAAGAAGATAAAAGCAACACCAATTGTTGGGTTATCCACGTGGGTTATGGTGGCCTGAACTGGAGGGGTTTGGTGGAGAGTTTGTTCTTGTTATACAGAATTTATTGTGCAGTCTTCTTTGGTAGTTCAGCACCCTGCCGGCAGTCTGTGAACTTCTATGCAGAGAAAAGTTACGGGCACGGATTGTAAAGGGTTTGACTTATATTTTCTGAGGTAGAAAGCTCTACCTGGGCAAGAATTGTTGAAATGGGATCTGCCCTTGAGGTTCTGTGCAATTAAACAGGATCAGAGCTCACGCAGAGAGAGGTTCAGCTGCAGCACTTCAAACTCTGGATGAGGGGAATTAATTTTCTGGTCCGCAGATGTAGCAGTTAGAGAAGATATTCTCTTTATTCTGATAATTGAGGCTTGTGTTCCCTCTTATCATGGGAATAAGCTCTCAGAAATACTTGACATATATGAATTCTACTCATTATGGGCTCGAAATTTCTTGAATAAGTCGCAAAAACGAAAGAACTCCCAATTTATGCTTCCATTTCTTAATTATGTTTTATTATATAAATGGGATTGCACTTCATAGCAATGGAACACAACGTCCCAAACATCCAGGGGAAAAAAAATGAGGCTGGAAAGAAAACAGGCTTCATCCTTGAGTTGAATTTGGACCTTTTACCTTTTAAATAAAACCATCTGTATTTATATTTTAAAAGTTTGTCAGGGCCAGATGTTGACAAACCCCACTATTTCCTAATCAGTAACCTGGAGGGTGACCCCTTTGTGCAGCCAGGCATGTCCTGAGCCTTTCTATACAAAATAGGGCGTAAGAAGCCAGAGATGGAAATTATTTGCCAAAAATCTTTAGGAAAAAGGAAGAAAAATGAAAGGCTGCATACTACTGGGATTGGAGCCTTGGGAAAAACAATCATTCATCCTTCTTGCAATCAGGTAGGCTCAGATAAAATAAAAATGGGATAAAATAGTATTGTGTAGACTAAGAAACTCAACTCACCAAACTGAAATATTTTTTTCCTTGATTTCAAGCACAAAATTTAGATTGGAGCTTGGGCTTTCCTTAAGCCTGGGGTGTGTTTGGATCCTTGGCTTAGTTCGTGCCTACATCCTGATTCTGTTTTACTTCAAAGCAGAAAGAGGAGAATATGTTTTTAATGCCAGTTAACCAATCCATATTAATTATCCCTAATGAAAATAAGGATGAAGAGAAAGAAGGAAAACCAACATAGGCTCTCCCTAAATTCAGCACTTTTAATTCAACCCCAACCTAAACCCAAATCACCTCTGGGCTGTTGCTTTGACCTTTGAGCTGGGGTGCCCACAGGGCAGGTTTGTGTCAGCTGAGGAGCAGAAATTCATCCCACAGCCCATTCTGCAGCCCAGGAACCCATTTCTGTGGGATATTGTGGGGGCTCAGCTGTCCTGGGAAGGCTTGGGCCACGGGAGGCTCACAAACATGGCCAGGTTTGGGACCTGTGACTCCAAACCTTCCTGAACCTGTGGGTTTCTGAGGGCTGGACACGGTGTGGGAATTAGTCAGAGCTTCCCTTGCTTGGGTGTTCCTCCCCGAGCACATGAGAGCCTTTGATCTGACCCAGTCCATCCCTCTCCTGTTCCTGGAGTGTGTTCACCTCTGTTTTAGCCCAGGTGAGCTCATGAGGCTTGAACAAACTGAAATGGAAACTTTTTTTTACTTTTCAGCCTAGACATAACATCAGGAAGCCTCGTTCAAACAAAATCCTCTTGGAGTGACTGCAATTAAACCAAGAAAGGACGTGGGGCTTGTCTTTATTTTCCAGCTCTTGCCTCTACAGTGATTCAGGCTGGCTTGGATAATAAAAATAAATCCCTCCTCCTCTTGCCATAAATCAGGAGATTCTGGCTTTTGTCCCCAGGATGAGCTTGTCTGTTCTATTGCCAGTGTTATTCCCAGTTCTTTGTCCCAGTTCTGGGGCTGGATTATCTTCAGGGACAGGCTGTTGCCTCATGGTCCTTCTTACAGCTTTCAGGAGACTGAGGAGACCTTTGTGAGTCATCTCCTTCCTGTCTCTTCTCTGAGCAAACTGTCCTCCACGTGAGCTGAGCTGCAGAGGGGTTTGTGTTCTGGACATTTGGCGCTTTTTTGCCTAAATTTGGGATGGATGGGACACGTGGAGCAGAAGGTGGGGCAGGTGATGTCCTTTGGTGCAGAACACTGTCAGTGCTGTGTGTGCATTCATGCCCAGACCACCCAAATTCCCCCCTCTGGTTCCCATTTCCCTCTCCAAACCCTTCTCCATGTCCATGTTCCCTTTCCCTCAGCCTCCATCCCAGCACCCAATGTCTGGTTTAAGGTTTTATCCATCTTAAAGCCCTTCTTTTGCTAAGGATACAACAGGCAATATTTTTCCTCTGCAAACTCAGTGCCGGGACACCAAGGATGCTCATTCCAAATTCCTGTCAAAATCATGCATATTAGAATATGCAAATCTGGGGCCTGCTGTTGCCAAAAATTGCAAGCCAGGTGTAGGAGACTTCAGGTTCTTCCCCTCTGAGAAGGGTGTTTTTCTTTTGGCTTTTTTTTTTCCCCCCTGTTGGATGTCGTCTGTCTGAAGGCTTTAGAAAGAATCCCCAGGAGTTGCACAATTTCAGCAATTGGTGCAATAAATTAAATAAAGAAGGTGTGTGGTTTTGATAGGAACAAAACAAGTATGAGCATAACAGCCCCACTGGTAAACAGAGGACTTAAGGAGCTCATGCAGAGAAATCCATAAAAAAAATATTAAATTAATTTCCAGACCAGGCTTGGAGTTGCATCAAATATAATTGAAAAACTTCTCTGTTTTATTCCATGGCTTTATCATCAAGTTCCCCACTAATGCTACGTTTCAGGAATGCACATAAATGCACGTTTCAACGCAGTTAAATTCAAATCAATGTGAAAAATAATTAATGTCCCACCAAAATCACCCAGGATATTTGAGTTTGGAGGGAATCTCTGCTCAAAGCAGGGTTTACAAGAGCAGGCTCCTCAGGAGCAATTTAGCTGCTGATTTTATTCAATAATTTTTATTTCCTGAACTGTGACTTCAGTTTTTCTGTTGTATTTCTGAGGGGTAATGGGACACCAAGGAAATTGTGTTTTGCTCCTTTCATTTTGAGTTGCCAGGTCTGTGTCTAATGCAGTTACAGTTCTGATGATTTTCTGCCTTATTTTGAGATGACAGCCACCCTGACACTGCAATGATATTGGAGAATGAATCACCATGAAAAGAGTCCCCATGAAAAAACCAGCATCTTCCTGACTTCTGAATATTTTGAGTGCGCCGATGAAGGCTTCATTTCAAATTTCAGTTAATTCTGTTCCCCTAGGAACAGTGACCTGTGCTGATGCTTCTATGGAATGCAACTGCCCAGTGGGAATAAGAACCTGCAGGAACTGGTGATGCTGTGACCATGCAGGAGCCAGCACTGAGAGCAGGCACTCAACTGTGCTCAGATGCTGGAACAAAACCATAGGGAGGCTGTGAAATCCCCCTTTTTTTTGAGATTTTCAAAGTTTGGCTGGACGAGGTCATGAATAACCTGATGTAATTCCTTCTCGTGGAAGGTATCCCTGCCCATGGAAGGAGGTTGGACCTAGGTGATCTCCTTCCAGCCTAAATCATTCTGTGATCCCATGGATTTAGAAGATTCCGTGAGTTTAGAAGGTTCCGTGAGTTTAGAAGGTTCCATGAGTTTAGAAGATTCCACGAGTTTAAAAGGTTCCATGAGTTTAGAAGATTCCCCAAGTTTAGAAGATTCCATGAGTTTAGAAGGTTCCATGAGTTTAGAAGATTCCATGAGTTTAGAAGGTTCCGTTAGTTTAGAAGATTCCACGAGTTTAGAAGATTCCACGAGTTTAGAAGATTCCATGAGTTTAGAAGGTTCCATGAATTTAGAAGGTCCCATGAGTTTAGAAGCCCTGTTTCAGCCAGAGTTGGTTCCACCAGAGCCTCATTAGAGCCCACACTGCCCTCTCGAACTCTTCCAGCTGGGGCTTGGAGGATCTTCTCACCCACATGGTCTCACACCTCCTCATCAGTCTAAAATTGCCTAAAACCTGATTCTATTTTATTTTTTTCCCCCCAGGATTCCTTTTCTTTTTGGAAAGATCTGCTGGCATTTATCTCCTGACTGAAGGCAGGCAGGCTGGCAGCTGGACAGGGTTGAAGGAGCAGAGCATAAACTCCAGACTTGTGTCTGGACTGGCTCAAGGGGCCATCAGGTGTGAGGCTTGGATGGAGACTTGTGGAGTTTGACGCCTTGCCCAGACAGAGCTGCAGTTCAATCCCTCAAAGGCACGTCTGGCCAGACACAGCCATTGTGTCGGGCCCTGGAACAGGAATATCCTGAGATTTCTCCTGGAGCCACAGAAGGTTTGGCTTCACAGGTCGCTTCACTTCTTCCTGGCCCCTGCTGATGATAAACAGCTCCAGCTCCTGTGCCTGCAGACCTGTTTGCTCGGTGCCTGTAGGAGTTCAGCTCCACCTGAGGTGATTTTTGCCTTTTGGCTGGGTGGTCCAGCCCCTGGGATGGAAAGATGTGCTCCATGAGCTTGGCATGAGCCAGATTTATTTGAGTCTGCACTCCTGCTTGTTAGAAAAAGGCTGAGGTGGAGAGGGTACATCTTAGTAATGGCATTGAGGGTATTTATTTGGTTGAGACTGAGAGTGTCACTTTGGATTGTTATAAATTGAGCTGTTTTCTGCTTGCCCAGTTATTTATGCTGGGATGGTGTTGCAGCAGTAAAATCCACTGCTCTGGCAGGATCAGCCTCGATCCCACTGGTGTAGGGCCAAAAGCTCCTCCACCACAGATGCTTCGTGCCCAGAGCTGTCACTGCAGTGTCTCTTCTTTAATCTTCAGAGCAGCAGCAGCGACCAGACAGCCCAGGGTGACTCCCAGAACGGTGATGGCAAAAATATTCAGATTATTTTATCTCTGCCAGATCCCAGACTGATCCATCATCCTCCAGAGAGCAGTGAGAGCTGAGGGACAGCACCCACCCTCTTCCTGCAGCACATCTGAGCCTGCTGCAGAGCTGCTTCTACCAGGAAAGCGGGGTAGGTAGCAAAATATCTGTTTTTAAAGGCCTGGAGAGGCTAGAATAATCCAAACTCGGGCTTGGCAAGGCACAGCATTGCAGCGCATTCCTTCACCACTGTAACTCCAGGCTGGGGCTGTACAGACAGACGATGCTGGCAAGGCAGCAGGAGTTGAGTTTGTGCTGTTTGGGGATGGGGTGGGGGTGGAATAAAGATTAATGCACCAACTGTAAACTCAGGGTGGGGGAATTTCAGGAGAGCAAAAAAAAAAAAATGTCCTGAGTTGTGCCAGGAATTAATATCCCAGTTCTTGTAAGAAGTACAGTATTGTCTTTCCAGTATAGCCAGGGCAGAATAGCTCCTTCTCATCTGAACAGAATAATCTCTCTCAGGCAGCACATCCAACCAGACTTGGATGGCTTTGCTTTTAGGTACAGGTGTCCTGACTCTGTTCCTGAATCCACAGGGTGGAAGCAGTCCAGGGCTGGATGGAGCATCATTCCCCAGCAGCTCAGAGCAGCTGTTTTAGAAAGGATCAGAAATGAGAGTCAGCCTGGGACAACGGCATCGAGGTATTTCCTAGGATTTCGTTTCATTGCTGGAAAGCTTGAGTGTGTCCTGTGTGTTGGTTTTTCAATGGATTTTCACTTCAGTCTGAGGGGAATAGGCTGGCTCTGATTAATTAAAATGAGGGGCATGGGAACTTTAAAGCCAAGAAGTGTGAATGCAGGGCCAGGAAAGGAGGGGTGGATAACGCCGAGTTCTCTGTTTTCTCCACGTCAGTGACTGATCAGTCACAGCTGTGTCTGTGCAGGCTTTGACAGTGATTGCAGGGGGACAGTTCTGGCAGTTCTCCCTCCCTCTCTCCCTCCTTTTCACCACCACCGTCATATTTTCACATAAATCCTTAGTTTTGTGAAGCCGTCTTGCTTCCCATGATCCTCCCAAAATAATTTTTTGCTGCTGATCTTCAGCTGGTTGTTGGAACCTCGAGGTGGCTTTTTGCGGGCTCAGAGTTGCAAGGTGCCCCTGGTCCCATTCAAACCAACCAAAAATGTTTGGGAGAATCTTGGCTGGAATTTGCTAAGGTCTGGACAAATGTGCCATGGCTAGCCTTAAAAATAACTGGTTTAAGTGTCTCCAAACCAGAATTATCCTGGCTGCAGAACCTACCCAGGATCTGGAGGAGGAATGTATCGACTGTGAGTTAAGAACCCAAAAATGTCCTATTGAATTCTCTCTGGCGATTCAGTTACCATAAACAGTAATTAAAATAGTTATTGGGCTCCCCACTGGCACAAGGAACGTTACAGACTGTGATGTTTTCCACAGGCAGACAGCCAAGCTCGGGCCACAGTCGGTCTTGGTGCCTTTTATTTCGTGCGAAGGGAATCACAAAGCTGGGGCTTTCCCTCAGAGCCTTGCAGTGAGCTCTCCCAAGTAATTCCTCACCTAAAACTGGGATGCCTCCGGTTCTGGAGCATTCAGGAGGATCCAGGTGTGGTGGGGCAGAGTGAAGCCGACAGGTGACAGCCCACCCAGTCCTTGGGATGTATCTCTTCAGCCTCGTTCATTCCCAGCAAAGCCTACTTAAACGTTTGCTTAAATATTTCTTACTTTAAAAGTGGACTGAAGTTTTCCTTACTTCAATAATTTACTCAAATTTTTCTCTTCTCTTACCTGTGCAGGGAGGGCTGTTCCTATGCAATGTCCCAGCTCAGTCAGACCTGCTGAAGTGACCTCAGGAGCTTTGGGTTGAGAAAGAAGAAGGAAAAACATGATCAAACTCTGCAATGCCCCTTTGGGAGAAGGGAGCTGAGGTCAATAATCCCCTACTCTGAATTTTCTGAGCCTCATGCTTCCACCTTTAAGGGTACCAAGGGCATCACCACCCCCCAAATGAATGGTTTAAAATGCAATGATTTTTAAAATCTAACAACTTTTATGTTCTAACTAGATAGTGGGGGTTTTTTGTTTGTTTGTTTGTTTGTTTGTTTGTTTGTTTGTTTTCCCCTGGGCATCTGTTATTTTCCCTTCTTTCATACTTCTGTTTTAAATTCAAGAAAGAACTTTGCAAAGGATTAAAGCCCCAAAATCAAAACAGCAAAAGACAACTGACTTGTTCCCAGAATTTGGGGGTGCACCAATGGGGAGAGATCCTGAAGTACCTGGAAAGCTCATGAGAAGTGGTGCCAGAGTGAACTTCTTGCTCCTCCTTTTCTCCAGGGGACTGTCTTCCTTGTGGCAGATGAAGGGCTCTGGGAAGCTCCCTGTGGTGCAGCCACTGGGTTTATAGGACTGTGAAAGGTGAGGAAGGGCTGGACTGAAATGATTTTGCTCTCATTTGAACACCTGAAAAATTATTTTGGATCTCAACCTTTCCAAAGTCTGGTGTGAAGTGCTGAGACATCTCCCACCCCTTAGCCAGGCCTCGTCCAGAGCAGATCCAACATTTGCAGAAGTGGTGGGGAGTCCTGAATCCAGCAAAATCCAGCCTTGAGAGTATTCAGGGACCTTGCAGGGAAACTGAGGCCCTGGGTTTGGCCAGTAGTGGCAGACAGCTCAAGGACAAACTCATCTCCTGGTGCTGCATCTGTTGGTGAGCACATCTACAAGGTTTGCATGCAAAGGTTCCTAGAGATTGTGTAAAATCACCCACCAGGCTCTGCTGGGCAAGAGTTTCCACCCTCCTGAACAACTGTCTGAGCATTCAGCTCACATAAATCCATGCTCAGCTCCATCCCAGCTGAGGCAGGCTGGTGGTTCATTCCAGCAGATTGCTAGGGGAAAGCTTGCTGGAAAAAAAAAAAAAATAGGCATGAGGACAAAAAGAAAACAAAGGGGAAAAAGCAGAAGATGCAGCCAAGACTTCAGTGATAAAATGGAGCAGAGAAGACTTGGAATGTGGTGTAGAACATGGTGTGCTGGAATCAGGGGCTGCTCCTCAGAGATCAGTGTTTGCTGCCCTGATGGTCCAAATGTCAAAGCACCGTGTCACTGAGGGCAGAAATCCGTCCTGGAGAGTGAGGGATGGGATGGGACGTGCAGGGGATAGTGCAGTGAGTCTGGAAAAGGAGATCCACTGACCTTGTACACAGATACTTGATGGCTGTTGTTTCTGCCTTTGCCTCTGCCTTCTGTCTGTGTTCCTGCCCTTTCCTTCCACGTTTCACCCTCACTTTATCCCGGGATTTCCTGGGCCTTGCAAACAGAATTGTTGTCACTCTGGGTGATCATCCCAGCTTCTTTCTTGGGCCTGCTGAGAGTCACCTTTTGTACCAAGCAAAGGATCACACACAGACCCATTTGTCTCTTCTCTACCCAGGCTTTTTCAGCACTGTGGGGAGCAGTCACTGGGAAACTCCTTTGCTTTCTCCCGTGTGCAGCCAGAGGCGGATGAAGGCTGGGAAATCTTTGTCTCCAAATCCAGGCTGAGAAGCCCATCAGTGCAGCTGAGCAAGGTATGAAGGTAAGATCTACTCCTCCTCCCCTTGTCCAGGAGAGACCTCAGGCACCAGTCAGTGAGCTTTAGGGTCACACAGCTATCCCTGCTCACTCAGGGATCACAAAAGCCTTATTGCCCATCCAAGAATTCCTAATTTCTGCTCTACTTATTGTACCTCTCATTAACACTAAACTGGGCTGCCCAGTGGCAGCAGTGTCTGGCTTAATCTGGAGATACTCAGCAAAATTTATTTCATGTGTCACGTGTTCATAGGTCAGGCTTTAGCAGCTTTGGGGCTGCCTAAACACCAACATGGGTGTTTGGTTTTGGCCTCTGAGTTTACTCACAGTTTTTGTGTTGTCTGGTGAAGGTTTCTGTGCTGCTCCCCGGCCTGTGAGCCTGGCTTTGGCAGTGATGATGAGGTGGCAGAAAAGGTTTCTGTTTGCTTGGACAATGCTGGCAGTGGGAGCATAAACTCCTGGCTGGGAAAGCAGCAGGCTGCAAGCTACAAATCAGAGTTTGGAGTAAGGAAAAGCTAAAACCCAGCCCAGGCTGCACTCACAGTCTGCAGGGAGCAGAGGCAAACACAGGGTTCCCCTGCAAAGCAGCACCCAGCAGGATGGATGGAGGTGTCAGCAGCCTGCTGCAAATCCAGGCCACATCGGCTCTTGCTAGCCATGAAAGCTGAGCCTGAGCAAAACCCTGACTTTCATTTTGAAGAGTGTCTTTGGTGTCCAGCCAAGGAGCTTTTTTTCTCCCTCAAACTTTTCCACTACAACTGGCAGAGCTGCAGCAGTGGGGGATTGCACAATGCTGCATCCCAGGGCTCAAAAAAAAACCCCAAAATAAACCAGGGAAAAGGCCCAGAGCATCCCAGACTGCAATAAGAATTAAGATGAAACAGTTCAATAATATAAATATATGGCATGAATTAATGCAGATGCAAGGTTTGTGGTTCAGTACTTCATCTTCAAGAGTTACCAGAAAAACCAAGAAGCTGCAGGAGATACCAGGGAAAAGACGAGCCTTGGTTTGTTTTAGAAACTGCTCTTATTTTTTGTTTCTTCAGTGGGCAGGAGAATCTTTCCCCCATTGCTCTCTGCAGCCTTTTCTTGATGAAAGATTAGAGATTAAGAGACCTCCTGTAGGTTTGTGCTGGGCAATTTGTTGGCTGGTTTGCAGTGCAGAGAAATTTAGGTGAGATAAACCTCTGGCCCCTTGTAATTTGGAAGGACCACGACTGTAACTCCCTTGGCACAACAGTAAAACCAAAAGAGCAATTTTTATTAGGCTTTAGAGAGTAATTTAATGATTTAATTTCCATCATGCTTACCCATACTCGTCAGGCACAGCAAAAATTCAGGTAGACACACAAAAATCTTCATTTCTCCCCTTTATCCTCCCCAGCTGGTTTTCATCTGGCTGCAGAAAGACAATAACAGTCTTCTGGGAGATGAAGAAAGAGAAACTAACACCAAGAAGATAATTACAGCAGGGTTATGGAGGTCAGAAGAACATCTTAAAGCAGTAAGGAGAATGGGGAGCTGCATTAGTTGAGTCAACAAAAACATTTGCAGGAGAGGACGAATTCTCCGCTTCATTATTGAGCTTTGTTTTCCCCCAAAGTTTAAAGCAGTGATGCTGCCGCTGTAACTTACTCACTGTGGCAGGGTTTGGATTGACTTTCAGATTGCAGAGTTTTCATTGCTGCATTTGCAGAAAATGGCGTGGGGATTTTACTGCTGAGAGCTGGTGCAGGGAGAGAGAAATAAGAGGAAGGAGTTCGGTGCAAAACTTGCAGGAATATACAGCTGGAGAGCATTTGATTGAAGGTTCAGACATGTGATGCTCTCCCCAGGTTACCTAGCATAGATTTCAAGCTGATCTTATAGTTTTGATGATATACTTTTTATGATGTATTTCATGCCTCATTTCCAGGCAGATTTACAGCCCTTACACAATGCTGGATGAGTGACTCCACAGAATTCATGTCAACAACTTCTTGTCCTTTTTTTTTTAATCCCCCTGAAACTCCTGCTGGTTAAAATGGAGCCGTATAGCAATTCAGAGCGCATTTACTCTTGTCATTTTTGAGCTGCTTTTGGTCATCATTTGGTGAAAATGGCCCCAAGCGCTTTGACTTTACAGATTGATGGCAAAAAACAAGGGCTGGCATCCCTAGAAATTCCAAAATTGAAACTAGGTCTTTCTTATATATGTATGTATATATACTTATTTTTTTAACCGCCTGGGTTTTGACGTGATTAAAGGGCGAGGTGAAGCCTATCCTACACCTACAAGGTGCCTTTTCCAAAATAACCTCACCCACAGAAACGGGGAGAGATCAGTGTCACCTTTTACAGGCTTACAGATGTGAAAATATCTGTAAATGCAGAGTAGCCAACAATAACTTAGCACAAATCATGGGCTTGTTGGAAAGAAAAATACCCTTATGCTGGGCTTGGAATAAAAGCTGGGGCTTGGAGATGAGCATGGATTTAGCCCAAATGTCCTGGCTGATGCTTTGCCTCTGATGGGTTCCATCATCCCATCACTAACTTTGTACCACCCCAAAGCCTTAACACCTGTCAAAGCCAGCAACAAAAAGCAAAACATCATGTTTATTTCTATTTATTTCTGAGTAAACACAAGTATATTTATATTTTTCTTTATATTTTTCTTTACTTTTAGTTATATTTTCTTCATGTTTTTCTTTATATTTTTCTCTATTTTTCTTTATATATTTATATTTTATACTTTTATATTTACATTTATATTTATATCTATTTTACTTTTATTTATATTCTTATTTATACTTTTATCTATTTCTATTTCTATTTCTATATATAATATTTTTATTTACTTACATTTATATTTGTTTATTTATTATTTTTGTTTAGAATTTTATTTAGAGTTTTATTTAGAATTTTATTTATATTTATATTTTATATATTTTTATTTATATTTATATATATATATATATTTATATATATTTATTTCCAAAACCCTCAAGAACTCAGAGCTTTGACTAAGGCTGCTAGAACAGAGTTGCCTTGACAGATACACAGATGTGGGGCGGGAGGGATCTGCAGAAGGAGGAAGAATCTGCCCAGGATGTCACATCACAGCAGGATGGAACCACAAGGCCATTGTACCTGACTCACACAGGATGTGGCTTTTTTTTTGCCAGCTTGCCCTGAAATACGGGAATTTAGGCCGATAATCCCTAAAGGGGAATAAGCGTGGGGTGTTGCAAGGCTGAGAGCTGTGCCCACGGCACCAGGAAAGGAGAGGCTGAATCAGAGGAGGAAGGGATGGTGCTGGCATCATCCAGGCAGGTTATCCCACAGGGATTTCACAGCCTGGAGGCACCGGGACCCATCTCCTGTCCCTCATCCTGCAAGGGCAGACACGGGGACACTGCTGAGGTCATGAATCCCTGCAGGGCCCAGCAGGAGATGGTGGTTGCAGGGACACGACCTGGATCCCGTCTAGATTTGGCCTCTATAATATTTATTTATATTTTATCTATTTACGGTATTTACAAGCTCACGAGCTGTGAGCTTTACTAGCAAGCCAGGGAAACGAGGTAAAAATGGGCAGCAGTTCCTCACTGCTGCCCCCAGCAATGGCTTTGGACCCCAGCACCTCTGCTCTGCTTTGTCCTCTCACCTCTCCTCACATGGGATTTGCCAAAACCTTTTCCACAAAAGGTTGTCAAAACCTGGGAAAGTTCTCTGGACACAGCTTGAAAACAAAAGTTACTTTGTTTTAATTTCTGTTTTCCAGCAAAGGTCCAACATCCTTTTCCACAGCGGGAAGAAATGTTTTCAGTTCATTTCCCTGCCAGCTGTTATACCTTGTACGTTCTCCTTGCCTTCCAATCCTCTCTTAACACCATGAACAAATCTTAATAGTTGTGTTCTCCCCAGGAAGTGTTCGTATTTGTTTGTGCATTGGCAATTCTCTTGTCTTTTTTTCCTAATCTAGGAAACATTCTAATTCCTACTTCTAATTTTAAAGCTGTAAATTCTTCGGGGTGAAGAAAAGAGTTACATTTTGAGTTTCCCTTTGAAATAATTGACTTTCACTGGGTTAAATCACCAAGAAAAAGGGCAGCAGAGGTACTGTCTGCTCCCTGCAAGCTCACATTTGGAGAAATCTTGGGTTTCAATATTTTGCATTTTGCAACATTTGCATTTTAAAGCAGAGGATGGTTAAAGGACAGGATTGTCTGGAGTTCCTCTGCCTCTCAGCTGTCCATCACCTCCAGATGTTTTCTTGGCATTATTCCTTTGCAGCAAACAGTTCTCCCTCCCCAGCTGCCCAGAACCAACTAAAAGCCTGAATGTGCTGAGACTCCTGTGGTTTGTCCCTCATCCAAGACGCCTTTCTGAGGCACCTGAGCGAGCTGAAAATGCAAATGCAACGTTGACTTGGCAGCAGCCTGCTCTGGACAGGGATGAGATCTCCATAACAGACCCACCTCTTTTCCTGCTGATCTCACTGAGTCTGTCACAGCTTGTTACCCAGAGGTGATGCTCCAGAGAGCTGCTGTGGCTGCAGCCCCTGAGATGTGCAGAGAAAATGGTCAAATTTGTGCGGAAAATGTGTGTGTGAGTGGAGGCGAAGCCAAGAGGTATGGAAACAGGCAGGTATTTATAAAACAATGGTCTTTGCAGTGTCTGCTTCCCTGCAGAGATGGGGCTTGGCCATGGCAGTGGCAGCTCTGTGAATGTTTATCAGGGTCCAAGAGTTCTCATGGTCCTTAAGTGCTCTTAAATCCTAAGGACTTCAGAATTTGTGAAAATGTTTACATTGTCCCTGTTTTCTGTTAGCTACACTGACAGAAAAATCAGTAGAGAGGTCCAGCAGTAATGAAAGCAAAGGTGGTGTTGGTATCTACTTCAGCTAAGATAAATTTATTAAATTTATTTAGTTTTGTTTTTCCAGTGGTGTTCTAGGTAAAGTGGCAGCAACGACAGACATAAAGATAATTTTTTGCCTGCTACTATGTGATGACGATCCTATTCCTTTCCTAACACATCACTTACGTTTCAAGCCTGCTTTTCCACACAGCTCTAGTGAGGTTTGATTATTTCCAACTGGAGGAACACATGAAATAACAAGAGAGCTGCTACACTCGAGAGTGCCTCATGGCTGGTGGTCTGGCAGATGATCCATAGGAATACTTAGAGGAAAAAACATCTTGGAGAGCTTTAAAAGCCTTTCTTAGGGATGGATATATGTGTGATTCCATTCACTCCTCTGCCCCAGCCATGACAAATAAACCCTGCCAGTGTCAGGAAGAGCAGTCCTGGGGAAGGGCAGCAGCAGCTCGTTCAAAAAAGGGATTACAGCTGAAACCTGGATGCAAAACTCTGCCTGCCCTGCCCAGGGAAGAGGGCAAACGTTCCCAGGGAGAGGGATGTCACAGGAAAAGAAAACCCAAAGTGTTTCCTGCCCTCGAGCCAAGTTTTTTCTTTCCCTCCTGGGGAAAGGTTGACCTCTTTTTCCTTGGGGGATGATGTGCAAGCCCATAAAGAAGCAACAGACCCCTCATCCCTCAGCCACGTCAGAGCAGACAAAGCCTTTGCTTTGTCTCTGCAGCTTTTGTCCAGGAGCAGAGGAACTAACGAGCAGCGTAATTAACTTCATGTTTGAATTTTTCCAATCAGCCAACGAAGACTGTAAGTAACGATTGCATGAGTAAGTGCAGAAGAGAAGAGATACATTGTGGTGTCTGCTGCAGGCTGTGTTTCTCTGGAAACAGTGACTAATCCCTCTTTTCCAGCGGAGGATTTGATGTACATCCAGGCTGCGCGCGTGAATCAGCGCTGACAACCAGAAAACTGCAACTTCTCCTCTCGTTCCTGGAGCCCCCTGATTTTGCTCCTGGGCTTGGAGGATGTGATTTGCTTCCTCTGGTGTCCTTTGAGTTACTGCTGCTGCTGGGGGAGATGACACCAGCGTGCTGGTCAGTGGTCAGGGTTCTCCCATGGTGTCACCCCCCAAAAGTGTGGCACTGTCTGTCACTGTAGGACACAAAAGAAAGACTCAAAATACTTCAAAAGGCAAAGAGCAGAGAAAAAGAAGGCTTTATTTTCTAATTCTTACTACCTTTTATAAGGTGTTCCCATACAGACTTAACATGGTTGGTGAATAGGAACGACACCTCTCTAATGCCACTGGTTAAACCAGAGAAACAGCAAAACACCAGCTGGAGAAAGATGGTTTTGAGAAAGGAGAGTTGTTTGCCAAAATTATTTTGAGAAGAATTCTCTTGAGAAATTTTTCCTTGGGGGAAAGTTAGCAGCTGCTAGCAGGCTAAAATCTCTCAGGCCCACAAGTGTCACCTGAGCTCCACGTTCATCTGATGGCTCTGCTTGCTCAGCTGCTGTGGTGGGACTGGGAAACATCCTGGGCCCCAAACCCAGGGTGAGCACTGTCCCTGTGATGCGCTGCTGGTGCTGATCACACCCCAGGGCTGCACACTGGAATTGTGTTGCAATTCCGGGGAAATCATCGCCCTCTGTGCCCATAATCCGGCGGATTTAAAAGGAAGGTTAAGGCTGGAGTAACAAGGGTTGCTCATGCAACAGCAATCCCATGTCCTAAACAACTCCAGGAGCAGCTGTGTTTAATAGAATGGACCTTGACTCAACAGCCTCCTCAGCTGGAAGAGTCTGAGACTACCCAGAAAAATAAAAAATGACCACAGAAAAAGTGGGTCATGTCCAACAGCTGCAATTCAGCACCATGTTTCCACAGGGAGCAAATGGGGGAGACTGGAGCTGCAGGAGGATGGACACAACCAGGAGCTGCTTTGGAAAGAGACTTGCCAGAAAAAAGCCACAGATTTTCACCATTATTAATGTCAATTCATGTGCCTTTATGTTTTCCTAAATTCTGTTTTCCAGTGTGGTGCGAAAATCTATCAAGGACTTCATTTTCCAGTGGTTTGTCCGTATAAAAAAGTGCCATTCCCACCCAGCCTGTTGTTCCCAGAGTAAATATGTTTTTAGGCACAGAGCAATACAATCCTACAGATTTGCAGAGAAGCTGCAAACCCTCCTGGCAGTGCCTGAGGCAACATAAAGGCTCTGTTTCCATCTCTCCTATTTATGGAAAACCAAAGGGCATTTATCTCCTCGATTCCCCCGAGATTTTCTATAGCTTAGTCAATAACCATGAATTACTGCTTGGTCGAGTTATTTTAGGGAAAATAGGAGAGGATGGGAAGAGGATGTGCCTCAGCAAACAACCAGTGTGTCTAGCCTGGCTTCCAAATGGGGCCGTGGTGAGGCTCTCTCCCCTTCCCTCTTTCCCTTCTTCTTCCCTAAGAACCAGTATTTCATTGCAAAAATTGGATTTTCATTTAAAACTTCTCTGATTAGAAGTGAGTTTAGAGTTTGCACTGCTGATCTCTGGCTCCTGGAAGGATTCCATCCACATCCCTCCTAAACCGGCTGCTCCTGGAAAGTGCTGGATTGTGGCCACAGGGAATTTCAGCCAGAGGGGAAAGAATTTCCTGGGTCCCCAAATGGGAATGTTCAGAGTCGTGGGACAGGGAGAAGATGCAGGAAGCCCCCAACCACGGTGGCTGCTCAGTGTCCCTCTGTTGTGCCAGGGACAGGCACAATTATTGGTTTTTTTCCCATAGACATTCTGTCCCTGCAAAACTTTAATGGAGCAATTCCAGCCATAAAGAAATAAATACATAAAATAAAATTAAAAAAAAAAAAAAAGAGAAAATAAAAGAGGAATATTTAAATCTTCCTGATTGGAGCAAGAGAAATTCCTTGTGGTTGAACTGGTTAGACATCAGCTATGTGCTGGCAGAGGGCCCAGCTGGGGGAGTGCCGGGGGATGCATCCCTGGCACTGAGACTTTCTGGAGTGTCCTGGATGTCCCTCAAAGTGCTCCAGGATCCCCCAGGGAACCCCTCCTGCTTTTATAGCCCTCAGCTGACGGTGGCTGCTGCCGTTGTCACCAGATTTGCCCATCACCAGTGACACTCTGGCAACCCCAGGGCTGTCACTTGATATTGATGTTTACAGGGCAATAAACACCCTCCTGTTTATTTCTGCCCTCAGCACCTCGCCTCGGTGTGTGGGGAGCTTTATGTTTCTGAAGTGCTTTGGCAAAAGTGGAGGGCGAAGTGGAGTTATTTCTGGTTCTGTTTTAAAAAGAAGCACCCTGAAAGGAGGATTATTTATTTGTTTTGTTTTATTCCTAGGAGAAGATGCTGAGGGGTGCGTAAACCACTCTGCAAGATCATCCCAGGAAAGGAACTAAAGGAGCCAGAAATTAAGTACAATTCTTCCCTTATTATTTTTTGGCAATAATTATTTGCAGAAAATCAAGCTTCTAGATAAAATACTCTAGCTTTTGAGATGATATTTTAAAACTAAGGAAAAAAAAAAAAGAAATTCCCTTCATTGGAAAGTTCTAAAAAGCATGAAATGATAGGAAGTTCCTGATCTATTTCTTATGGAAGATTTTCCCCTGCTACATATCTGAACAGATGTTTTAAATTAAATGATTACTTTGAAAATGTAGTAATTTCTGCTGGGAGTTCAGTAGTTCCTGGGTTTGCTGTCAAGAAGAGCTGTCTCCTCTCCCTGGGGCTTCTCTAATTAGGATGTAAGTTTGCAAGAAAGGATGTCAGTCTCAGATTTTTCTGCTCCATTGGGTGATTTCCCATTTTATCAGGGTAGCAGGGCCTGCACTATGGAGCTCGTGGGAGGTTTTTTCCTATTTTTGCAAGTTTAGCTGGCATCTTCATGAAATCATACTGCCAGACTCAGCTTTTCTTCATTTGATCTTTTCTCATCTCAGTAGCTCAGTGAGTTGTTTCAGCTTTAGGATGTCTGAAATCTTTATGACAATTGTTTTGTTAAACACGGCCTGGGTTGAGACAGGGTGACATGATTTGGGACAATTCTTTGTTTCCGTAGCACCAAACTGGATTTGTAGGGGATTCACCAGGACGAAGGGTGTGCTGGCCAGAGGTGAGATGATATTTGGTTGGACAGATGCTCTTTAATTGCTTTTTTGAAGGTACAAGTGTGGATCATCCTCTAGGGAAATTATCTGTAAATAGGATATCTACTGTGCCTTGAAGGTTTTGTCCTTTTAGAAACGTTTGTAATTGAAAGCAGATAAACTGAAGTCCACCTTTTGTGTCTAACACAAAAGAAGTAGAAATCATCTCCCTGAGTACAATTACTGATGTAATTATAATAAATATTAATGACATTGTAATGCCCCCTTGCTCAAGACTTACACTGGCTCAGAGCCTTTGCCCTCCAGCTCTCCCTTGCACACAATTTCTCAGATTCATTAAACCATTCCCATGTGTTCCAGGGGAGTAACTGATGTTTGGGGGACTTATTTTGGGCAGCTGGTTTCTGCATGGATCTTCCTCGGTGACTCCTGTTGCTGCTGGGTGTCACTGCTGCCCTCATGAAGAGCAGAGGGCCAGGTTAATCAGGTTACTCCAATTGAAACTAAAGCCAGTTTGTACCTTTCAAAAGGGGGTTAAATTGCTGGTCTGGCCAGGAAGGAACTGGAAGGGAGTCATTTGTGATAATGTTGGCTCATGAAAGATGGAGTAGACAGAAAGAGATTCGTGTTTGGGTTTTAATCCTCTGCAGCAAGACAGGAACTCAAGACTTGTGTGCTGTGATAAAATCCCACACAGGTCATAAATGTGCACCAAATCACTCTAAAAAAGCCTAAAGAGTTCAGAGGGGGTTTTTTTTTCTGCTGCTCTGAGCAGTGTTAACAATCTGTCGTGTCGTCTCAGCCCCAGAGACAGAAGAAATCCTGGCAATAAAAACTCTTCCTCCAGCAACACCTTCACCACTGGCACTGCTGAAGGGGCTGTGAGCTCTCATGAAAGCAGCTGCCTCTCACCATTACAGAGGACACGTCTCCCAGGCAGTTTTAGCACATGGAAACCACAAAATAAGAAGAAAAAATAAAAAGGCAAATCGGGGTTGAAGCATGACATTTCCACCTCCACATACAGGAAATCAGAATGGTTCAAGTAGTGCTGGCACAAAGGGGACTGAGCTCAGCTTTATGGTCTTGGGAAAGCAATAAACACCCATCTCTGAGCAGAGCTGGAGGTCACCTCGCTCTTCCTGCACTCCCACTGTGGTTCTCTGGATCCTGTCTCCTGCCATCCCACGGAGGAGCTGGGATAACAAAGATGTCCTGCAGTGGATGGGAGGTTGCTGAGGCGTGGGGCTCGTTTTTGTCCAGAGCACAGCAAAAAGAGCCACTCCGTGCTCCAAAAAGCTCCTTAAACTCCCAGAGAAAATTTCAGAATAAGGGAATAGAGGTGGTCTGCTAGATGGGCTCCAAGCACAGTCAGGGCAGTTGAAGGGGAAGGATTGCATGGAGACTTTTGGTTTTTCTGCACCTGGAAGAGGGAAGGTTGCCTGCAGAACATGGGCTAAATTTTGCTTGCAACTTGAAATTTTCATATTTCAGAGAATCATAGAACGATTTGGGTTGTAAGGGATCTTAAAGGTCATCTAGCTTCAACCTTCCTATTGCCCAGATATTTCATATTTCATAGATGAATAAATAAAGAGCAGGTACAGAGCAGAGTTTTTGTTGTGGCATTCAAGATACCAGGGTCCCAAGAGCTCAGATTTCAGCCTTAAATTTTGTTGCTAAAAGGAAACATTCAGTGCAAGCTGTGGCAATGCTGGCATGGGTCATGTGGACCTTTCAGAAGGGACCTCACCCCCTGGGAATGCTCCTGCCTTTCCAACCCTCCTTCTTTTTGCCATCCCTGGAACAAACCTGTGAGCAAATCTGCTCTTATGTTTTCACTCCTGGAAGACAGGAGTCTTGGAGAAATGTCTTCCTTGGCTCCTCGAAGGGCTGTGGTAGAGGAGATGAATCCTGGTGTGTCCTGTGGCTGGGAATGTCAGAAAGAGGCACCTCTCTGGAGACAGAAATCACAAAATCCCAAATTTCCTTCTGCTGAATCCAGAGATGCTGTGTGGGATGGGATCGTGGGTTTGTTGTTCAACAGGGCTGGTTAACAGCAGTTCAGATTTCAGGAAAGGAAAGGCAAGAAATTCCTCCTCCTTATTGTTTGTTCTCCAGGATGGAATTCAGTGTCTGAGTGTCCTGCCTAACTCCATGGGTAGCTTGTTTCCTGGACGTCTTGAAACATATGACCTGGAACAGACAGAACTTGGCTTTTTCCTCCTGCAGCTGTGAGGGACAGGAATACTGATCTCCCATTGTTATTTGCTGGAATTCACACCCCTTTCTGAATTAGGTCGATTTTTAATTTTGAACGGGTTTAGCTTGATGCTGCCATTTCCAAGTGCTGGTCAGCACATTCCCTTCAGAGGTGAAATAACTTCAGGGGTGGCATTCCATGAGCTGCCAGAAACTCTCCACACACTTCGTGGCCAAAGACCTGATGGGATTTTTGGGAATTCTCTTGCCTGATGTTCCTTCAAAAAGAGGAGCCATGGCAGTGCCAGTCTCTGTTGGTGTCACCTGAGTGTAGTTTAATTCCCTGAGCTTCTGAGCAACACAAATTCCTAATTCAGGTCTTACTCTCGGCACAGCAGGTCCCATGTGCAGCATCTCCCTGCCCAGTCCAGCTTCTGATTTTGCTGGAGAACTCGTTTGTTCCACAGGTGTTTGAGGTCAGGTTTTTACAGCAGGATGCTTCTGTCAGTAGTGACCTTTCAGGAATGCTGCTTGAAGAAAATCCTGATAAAACACCACGGAGTGGAGAGGTGTGGGTGTTAACAGCCCTCACTGCTCACTGGAGTGGACTGGAGGAGCTGGGAGTGGGTCTTGGCTAAATGATTTATCCTCCCTCCCACCACTTCCTCCATATCTGCCTCTCTTGGACCATACCTGGTGGCAGGCATGTCAGACACAGTTAGTTTGATGTGGGATTATTTTATGTCTATCCATCTGAAAACAATTGCCATGAGACACCAAAACCTTAGTATTTCCTAGTGTTTATTTTATATTTTCCTCTTGGCTTCTTGTCCTTAAAGCAGCAACGGAAAACAAAAGAAATATCTTGCACTTAGCTTGCACTTTCTTCTCCTCCTGCTGTCTCTCCTGTTTTATTTCAATTCCGGGGGCTTTCTCTAGAAAACAAGTATGAATAAAGTACTTCATGACAGCTCACACGGTAGTTTAACTTTTCAGGGTCCAGCACTGCTGTAGTTTATTTACTTGCCAAGTAATTGCCAGTTTGAAATTGCAGCTCTGCTCCCAAGTTTTAGGGCAGTCAAATTAAACAGGAAAGATCATCCTCAAGGTCAGACAGGTCTGGGAGACTTTGATGTCCTTGTCCCTGGTGTGGAGAGGGCACAGACTCATCCAGGTCAGTGGGGAGTTTGTCTTTCCTTGCACCAAAGTCTCCAGCCAGGTGTGGGAGGTGTGTGGAGCTCCCTGGTTTTCTGTTTGCTGCCCAGTTGATGTCAGCCAAGTTATTTTTAGCTGGGGCACAACAATTAGTCCCATTTTATCCCTCCTTAAGTGGTTTAATTAAATTTTACAGCTTCAAACCCCACACTCAACCACCCGGGAAATCTAAATTTCCATCACTAAATGTTCTTAAACAGCTAAAAAACACCTGTGCCCTTAAATTTACTTAAAATGTGGCAGCGATGAGGAGATGGAGGTTTTAAACACGGAAATAGGATAATAAGAGAAGTCTGTGTCACCTATAGACCATCTTGGGGCAGGCCTGGAGGAGGTGGGAATGCAGAGGTGAGGTCATCTGGGAGAAGATCCCATCTGAGCCTTTACTCAGGTGTGAAGCCTTTGCTTTTTATGAAGTATTTATTGAAACAGACACCAATTCCACGCCTCTGCCTTTCCCACGGTGGGTCCTTTCGTCACCATGATGTGAGACCTGGCTGGTGGGAGATAAGAGGTTTATCCAGGCAGCCTCAGTTTCCTGAGGTTATAGAGGAATACCCTCAGTTCTCAGACACTGGGAATGACATGGAATCACAGAGCAATTTGGGCTGGAAGAGACCTTAAAGCTCATGTTCTGCCCCCTGAAATGGCCAGGGACACCTTTTCCTCTGAACAACCCCCATCCAACCTGGCCTTGAACACTTCCAGGTCTGAGGAAATCTGCAGATAAAGTCATAAAAGATGTCACGGATCAGGCACGTGAAAGTATCACATTGCTTATGGCTACTGGTGTGACCAGATATGAAATACTGATTTACAGCTCTTTTATGGCTGGCTGATATCTCCTGGAGTTGCAAATGTTCACTCTTTAATCAGTGGATTTCCATTCCATTCACCTTTTCTGTGGTGATCTGCCCAAAAAGGCCCAAAGACTAAGAGGTACTTTTTGAACCAAAAATGTCAAGGAGGCACCAAAACTTCACAATAACCTGGATGTGCTCCATGTTTTAACCAGTCCAGCAAAATCATAACCTCTTACCTGCCAGATCTGGTGTTTTCTTTCCTCTGTTTTATTCTCTCTTTTAGGAGTTCTGTGCTGTGTTTTCACAGCCTTAGAAGCAGGCAACGGTTACGGGGAGAGGATTTCTTTCCAGGCTAAATCCCCCTGATATAAATCTGTTCCATTGGCACTGCGTTTTTTCAGATCAGCGTGGCAGGCAAAGCACAAGAAGGGACAACAAAGCAGGTAAGAGATCCCCACTGGTTGTGTGCCCAAATATTGCCATCAAATACGTCAGCCATGTGTTCTTTTTCAGGGAGGAGGAGGACATCAGGAAGTCTCCTAAAATCCTTGCTGTGTTGCCAAATGATGGAAATGTGAAAGCTGCCAGAAAGAACAGGCATCAAAAGTGCAAGTATTCAATTTTTGGGGGGGATAAAATTAACTATCTCATGGGGAAAAAAAAAAAAAAGAAAGAAAGGAAGTATCTGTCTCTGAAAGGTATTTGAGTTGACTTGTTAAAATACTTCTTAAAATACTCTCTCAGTCAGTTCATGGTGGTGGTTTCTGAGTTCTTTCAAATGTCTCCTTTGAAGTTGTATTGGGATGTCTGACACAATTCACACCAAAGGAGCCCAGGCTGAGAAGCCAGAGAACATAACTCAGATGGGGCTTTCCTGACCACTCTGAAGATTTTTTTTTAATAGGTACATTTCAAATCAGTCTGGGAAATGATGCAAAAAGATGACCACGGCACATACTTACAGGTATGTACTTTGAAGAACTCCTTGTGCTGAAGTGTTTTATTTTCACTGCAAACTGCTTTGAAATGGAGCTTCAGAGGGTCTCAGGTGGCACCCGCTTCCTCACAGGGGCTTGGGGTGATGGGTTGGATCTCCCAAGTGGGCAGTTTAAGCACTTTGGGCTGAAGTCACAAATTGATAATGTTGTTTGATAGTGGTTTAGCTCAGCGTGTCTCAGTCCAAAGTATAGACCCTTAATCTTCCCCTCTTTGGCTTGCTGCCCAGGTAGAAAGCCCCTGAAAATCCACCTCCATTTCCACCAGGAGATCCCTGAGGCATCAGAATGTCCCTTCTGCTGATGTTTCTGGGCAAACTTGCCCTCAGGGAAGGTGGGGACAGAGACACAGATGTCCATCTCTTCATTCCCACCCTGGGACCATGAGCGTCCCTCCATTTGTCCTGTCCCGTCCAGAGGCCTCTGGCTACGAGGCGAGGGTGTTCCCAAAGCATTTTTAGTGATGGAGATCAGGCTGGAGAGTTGCCTGAGAGCTGAGCCAGAGCGTGGCCATCAACAGAGGCAAGGGCTGGCAGCAGGGCATGGGGTACTGGAGGAATTCTTGGCCCAGGGATGAGGGAGAGGCCCCACACCTCAAACGTGACTCCTCTAGCACTGAATGAGTAGGTGAGGGCTGTCATTCTCCTCAGGGCTCTGCCTCAGGGTGTTTATCCAGCCCTGGATGGACAGCACTGAGACTGGGAGCCAGCACCCAATTCCCTGCAGGGCTGTGGCTGCAGGCATGCCTCTTCCCTTGGCATTTTCTCTCGGCCAGCAGCTCCCTGATTCCCGTGCCAGCTATTTTGGAGCCCGGGCCAAGGTGTCTTGCTGTCTCCACGGGCTGGAAAAGGAGCCTTGGCAGCAGTGCCTGCTTTGCACTCAGGGTGTCCTGGCTGCCTGGTCTCCTCAGGGGTTTCACCCTGATTTGCCTGAAGCCACGGGCAAGCTCTTGTTCTCAGCTGACCACAGCAGCTCAGATCACTATTAATTCATGAGTAAATCGTCCTTGCCAGCCTTTTCAGCATCACAGAAATCCATAAAGACAAGTCTTGCTATTTTTCTCCCCACTCCTTTATCCTACTTGAAAGTGTGTTTTTGTTTAGTTTTACCCTTGTTCTAAAGCGTGAGAGAAAAGGCTGGTTTAATTACCTTTCTCTTGCTGATGAACTTCATCAAGCACAATAAGCTTAATAGAAAACAAAATCCACCCTGAGTCTGAGTGATGTGTCCACGGCATCTTAAGAGATCTACAAACCCAAGCAACCGTATGACTAATTTGCCTCGTTTCACTAATTATGTCTTATCTCAGTGGAGAGAACGGGATTGACATTCCTCCAGTGAGTTTTCCTAATAGCTTGTGCTAATTAAGGAGCGATTCTGGAATAAGGAAGTCAAGCAAAGAGCAAGGCCAGCAGCAGAGGAGGCAGAGGGCGTGCCTTGGGATCACACTCAGTGGAGGCAGTAAATCCCTGTGGGTTGTGCAAGGGCTCTGGGGAGCGTGGAAATTTCCTGGGGCTCTCCACACATCATGCCTTCAGAGGCTGGGGTGTGTGATAAGGAGGAAAGGCATGACTTCAACCAGTGGGCAGGTGGGTGCCGTTTCTCCAAGTTGGATGTCCATGACCTAGCTTCTCTTGAAGGTCTGCATTTATTCCCAAATCCTTCTTAACCCACCCCTCTGGGTTGTGTTGAGCAGTTTGCCATCCTGATGCCAAAGCAGCAGGGGAGGAAAGAAACTGATATTTAACCTTCCCACCTTTCCCACTAGGGAGAGGAAAAGGTCTGGAGAGGGTCAGTGCAGAGGGGCAGGATCCCGTCCTCTGAGCCATGGGAACGTTGCTCTTGGGGTTTGTTGGTACGGCTGAAAGCTCCAAAGCCTGTGAGGACCCTTGCA
Organism: Chamaea fasciata; assembly: GCF_029207755.1. Taxonomy (NCBI): domain Eukaryota; kingdom Metazoa; phylum Chordata; class Aves; order Passeriformes; family Sylviidae; genus Chamaea; species Chamaea fasciata. The sequence goes on from NW_027094097.1 coordinate 13,974,321, forward strand.
GGGCATGTGACCCAAGTGTTGCTGATTTATTGAATTCACTGCTCATGGGAGAGCTGGGGGATGTCCCCAAATCACTGAGCAGTGGCCTCTGGGATGGTGTGCTGGGCAAAGACCTTGCCCATCCCACTCCTTCCCCACCAGGAGCCTGGGCCGTGAGCAGAGTGAACCCTCTGCTCCGGAGATGGAAGGCAGTTCCCACAAGCAAGGACCCAACATCTGTTGGACCCTTCAGCTGCAGCTCATAATACTTTTATTTTTCCCTTTGTTCTCTGCCTTTTATCCTTTGATGACTTACCAGGCCACCCAAACCAGATGAGATCCTTGGGACAGCGTCTCACACAGCGGAACAATATCAGGGCAAAGAAATGCTCCCCCAATTTCTAGGGAAAAGGGCAGTAGCCCTTCTCAGAAGGTTTATTTAAACATGGCTGTTTATTTTTGCTGGAGATTGAGTTACCTTCCCTTATAGGAGTAATGTTTTTGGAATCCTCCTTGTTTCGCCTGTAATAAATCACAGTTGTCTGAAAGAAACGAGCGGGGCCCTTTGTCATTTCTCTTTGCTTTCCCTCCATTGGCAAGCGAAGGAAGTGCCCCAAAAAGAATAATTTATTGCGAACTTGCTTTTGACATCGTTGGCAAGTCCCTGGCATGCTGGCTACATAAATTACTGCCCTATCTCTGGGCAGACAGAGCACAAAGGCACAGTTCTTGTTTCTAATTGTAGGTTGGCAGGGTCTCTGCTATCAGGCAACACAGACAACAAAGGGAACGAGAAGAAAGGCTCCCAGCTGGCTCTCAGCGAGGGTGGCAGGGCTGCAGGGAGGGGACCCCAGGTCCTCTTATGACTCCAAGCCGTGTTTTGTCCCAGCAGTTGCCAACAACCACAGGGACAAAACTGGCTGGCTGGTTTTGTGGATCGCGGGCTCCACTCCTCCGTGTGGACAGGCAACAATGCAAAGCTGCACCCAGGGCTCTTTAATTCCTTAATTCTCTGTCAGGGGATGGCATTTGGGCTGAGGCACAGCACACTGACCTCGGGGAACAGCAGAGTGATGGCGAGGATTAAGGCTTCAAAGAAGTTCTGAAGTGTCTCTGATTCTTCTCACCCTCTCTCTTTTTTTTTTTTTTTTTTTTTTTAAATTGAGATTTGCAGCTCTGGGCTAAATTGTTTGGAAGTGTTTGGCTGATAGAATGGCTGGAACTGGTAATGTCCAGCATCTAACAGGCTCTGTTGTGATGTTGTTCTACTTGTGTTTCCCCACGAAATTCTGAAGAACTTTTACCAAGGATAGCAATTTTTTTTGGTGTAACCGTGAACATGAACATCCAGAGAAACTGAGGTTGTGTAAGTAGGACAGGAACAGACCATACATCAGAGAGTGAGCAATGGGAAAGGGAAAAAAACAGGGTGAAAATCATGGAACTTCCATAATTTTAAATGCCCTTTTCCTAGGGAATTGCAGTCCTCATCTCTCTATCCCTGATCATTTCTTTATGGCTTGAGACAGAAAAGTGCTGGGCAATGAGACGCAGATATCTCATATCTCATATTCACAAATATCTGTCAGGTGGCAGAAGTGGAGATGGTTTTTAGGAAGAGAAGGTGCTTTCCCAGCACTGACCACCATTACTGTGGTAGAAATGTCTTTATTTGGGATCCTGGTGGAACACTCTTTTATCCTTTTGAGGTTAAAAAATGGTGAGTGTTCAGTTCTTTCTGCTGGGTAGTTTTGTTTCAGTTGCCTCTTTCTGAGCCCTCAGTATTATTGGATTTTTCTGAGTATCTTGGTGTAAAGGTGGTGTTCTTTGATTGACATTAATCTGTCATTTATGAGACTGATATACATTCTGCTTTATCTGTTGCAACCTTTGAATGCAGCCATACTGCAGAGCTGCCAATACGTACTCAAGAAAATAAGAAAGGTGCAGTTATTTTAGGCTTTACGAGGCTGGAAACAGGGAAAATTGTTTTGATTTCCAGTCTCCATCACTCTTTAGTTAAGATTTAGATTTTAGGGATTTAGATTTTACAAGGACTTGGAGTGTGTGTGGTTCAGCAAAAACATTTCCCCAGATTAGGTGATGCTCATTCCTTGGTCTCCTTTAAAAACATTAAAAGAAATTTCATCAGATCCTGGAGCTTGGAACGTCAAGTCAGAGTCTTACACAAATAATCCAGGTTTTGGGGAGCTTGTCATGCTAAGTGGGTTCTTTGGCATTGACTGGTTTTATTATGGATGGAGCCACAGCAGAACCACATTAGAAAAGGATATTGTTACAACACTTTCAGTATCAACAATGCTACTTGGAGAGGCATAATCTGTTCCAGATGACTGTTAAGAACGTCTGTCCTTTTCAGAAGGGATTATTTTTTTGTTTAGTTGATTTATTCTGATAAAATTTGGGATCATTTAGGCTCCTGTCAAAGAGTCAGTAAACATGAGGATAATGTGATTCACAGAAAGGGCAGTCTGAGAGGCTACTTTCATTTAATTCAATTAGATGGGCTTTTATATTGGATTTATTTGTTTTATCTTGAGTATTGTAGCAAATTTTTCTCTTCATGAAAGAGGAGGCAGAGTACAATTACTGCAGACATTAAAACTGCTGGGTTAATTCCAGGGCTTTTCCATGCCACCGGCAAGCAGTGGGACTGCAGTTACCTGCATAAATAACTGGGTGTAACAGCAGCCACTGATAAAACAGATGAGATTTTGAGAGGCTTGAAGGAAAAACGCTGTTTGTGATATACATCACACCAACATTTCCCACCAGTGCCATGTGCCAGGCAGGCATCAGACTCAACTGTTTGAAACGAAAGCAAAAGGATATTTTAAATTTGGCTTTACTGCACATGACTGAGGGGAGTCTGGTAAACTAAAACTGAACTGAACTAACCACTGTAAATCTACAGGTTTCTTCAGTCCCTCTGTGCCCTTCCTTTGTCCTGCTCCTGGGATAACACCCATGGTGTTTATAGCACCGATGGGGACACATTCAGGATCTCCTTTCCATCACTGGTATCCCTCTGTCCCAAATCATCCTGAACAGACAAACAGGAGGCAAGGCAAGGCTGGGAACACCCCTGCAGCAGTGCAGGAAAATATTCCATGGCCACCAGTCTGGCAAGGGGCAATGTCTTTAATCTCCCTCTGGATTTCTGGTTTGCCAGGGATTTCAGCTCATGGGTTTGTGCCTGTCCCCCGGCACAAGGGTGTGAGCAAATGCTGTTGTGGTGTGCCTCAGCTTTTCATTGCCTGTTCTTTTCAAAACCTGCTCTATCTGGGCTCCCTCCCAGCTTCTCCCTAGGCCATTGCTCAGGCCCCTTGGATCAGGTATTCCCAGGAGCCATGGGGAGAGCAGTGGGGGCTGCCTGGCTGCACCTGGATGCCTTTTCCATGGAGCAAAGCCCTTGGTGACCACCCTGACAAAGCTCAATGCCCTTCCCTGCTCTCTGAATTCCCAGCACATCCAGTTCCATCTCCCCAACCACTGGGTTTTCCCTCTGAGGACTCCAGTTTGGTTCTGAGTGTTGCTGCAGCAGGCATTAGTTAAGCCTGAAAGGCTTTTGAAGATGTTCCCCAGAGCTGAGGGCTGCTGAGCATCCAGCGGGGAAGAGTTTGGGGAGCTTTGTTAGTCCTGGATGAGCGGATTCCTGTTTTGTATTTGAAATAGATCTGCACCCACTTGGTTAACAAAATATTATGCTGAGGGTAACTACCTGAGCCACCTCGCCAAGCCAAAGAGCCCTAGGAGGGTTCCAGAAAAGCCAATATTAAATCCAGAGACATCAACATTAGTGAAGTAGGACTAAATTATCTCCAGCTGGTGCTGGCTCTGGCCTTGGGCTCTGAAATAAGTAGCTCCCTGGAAAAGAGGGAAAGATGAAGGTTGTGCTAACGAGGAGCAGAACCAAGCTTGGAGCTCAGGTCGCATTCTGTTTCCAGCCCTATCGAGTCCAGTCAGGGACAATTTCTCACCTCCCATCACTTGTGCCCCAGCCACTCCATCAAAGACAAATTCCTCTGGCAGTGAGGAAGGATCCAGTCCCACTGCTGGAGCACTGGAGACATTGGCTGCCCCTTCCTCCAAGGTCTGGGTGAGAAGCACAAATCCCTTGGAACTTCTGTTTTATTTCATTCAGTTAACTGTAACTGTTCAATGCATGTTAACCATGATCAGAACTCAGTACCAAGGGCTTCTCTCCTCACTGAGCAGCACCTTCGAGTGCAAGTCTTGAAATATTTGGGGAAATTGATGGGTAAACATCAACCATTGCTCCGTGCTGACTTAGAATAGCAATGTATGAGCAAATTAAAAACCAGCACTAACATCACCTGGATATTCAGAAGCTTTCACTGTGTGTTTCTGATCAGTTCCTATGACAAAGGGGTTCTTAGAAGAAACAGGGATTTCAGGCATGAATTGTTTACTGCTGTGATTGGTGAGCTCCCCTCTCACATATACCATACTAATATTTTTAATTAACATCTCCAGATTCTCAGGAAAACCCTCTTTGCCATGTGAATCTCTGTATCTAAGCAACGCTGAAAATACCCCTACTCCTAACAGTACCTTGAGCTGCAGAATCACAGAATGGTTTGGGTTGGAAGGGACCTTAAAACTCCTCTTGTTCCATTCCACATTCCACTATCCCAGATTGCTCCAAACCCTGGTCTTGGACACTTCCAGGGATCCAGGGGCTGCCACAGCTTCTCTGGGAAAGAAGGAGACGGGTATTTGTACGAGTGTGGCACTTGTGCAGCACTTTGGGGCACGTTGTTGGGCAGAGATGGATATAATGAGGCATGGAAAACGTAAATTCAGCTGGCTCGCAGCACGGGGTGAGTAATTATCCCTGTGGGAACACAGCAGGTGGATTAGCTACTGGGCTGCCTCTGCAAGAAGCAATTAAGGGAACAAAAACATCTGTTTCACATCACCCGTTTCTCCTTTTCCAGGATACTCCTCCGGTTTGTCTCTCTGATGCTGCAGCCTGGAGACAAGTCACTCCTGCAGCAGGGCTGTGCAAACATCATGTGTTCCTGCGTGGAAAGCAGGGGAGATGGCCAGGAGCAACAGGACACGGTAAGGAACATCCGGAGTCAACTCCTGACTCCCTCGTTTTGTTTTCTCCCGGCTCTGCCCCGCTCCATTCCTGAAGGAAGCCGTTTCCAGGGACTGGAACAGCCCACTTAGAGGTGCGGAAAATAAACCCCGCAGGCAGCTCGGGGACTCGGTATCTCTGCTGCCATCTGGAGTGAGAGGAAAGCCTGAGCATCTGATCGCTATCGCTGCTTCGCCGAGGTTTTTAAAGTGGGTTCTGTTCATTCGGCCAAGCCAAACTGATTATCTGGTGTTCAAAGTGTTGGAAAGGCTCTGGAGAGGTTTCCATGCTCACCAGGGTATCCACGACTGATGCTGAGTGTCCTCGTGCTGATGAAAATTACGAACAAATGAAGCAAAAATGGGTTTTGTATTACCAGCAGGATTTCTTTATGCTCTGGGTAGATTTAATTGGGAGAGATTCTGTTCAGAGTGACGGGAAATCCGGATTAACTCTGCTTTAGCTGAGCTGGTTTCAATGCTGCTGCTGAAAATCGACATGCATAAAACTAAGAGAAGGGATTTCTCCCCTAAATTGTGGGTATTTCTCACTGGGATAAGTTATCCAGCAGCTAAATCAGATTGTCTATAGATTATCACACTATCTATGGACCTGCCTGCTAAGAGAACACAGAAAAATCAATTTTGAAGGTGTGGATTTCAATATTTAATTTATCCATCTCGCCTAAGCAAGTACTGCTTTCTCTGAAAGCCCCTTATCCTTATTGCTCTTGTCTGGGATTTATTTTTCAAGCAAGGATTAGATTAAATTTCTGTAAAAAGTGTTTAATACACTTGATCAGCAGTGTGGGGTTTAGCAATGCATTGGTGTGTCACCTGCTGTGCTCACAGCAAATATTGGTTGTTTTCTTAATATCTTGATCTAAACTCATGAATATACAACTGGAACATACATTTGGGGAAGAAATGTGTCCACCCTCCTTTAGAACGACATGGAAATCACATGTTTAATTTAAAGTACAATGGAATTGTTCCTTGGCTTGAAGTGCTTAAGCAATATTAGAAAGTTTTGCCTAATCTCTGTTTTACAGATCAAAATACAAATATTTCCAGTGCAACCACAATTTATTAAAGCAGGCTACTGCCTAGGGAAATACGACTTTAGATGTGTTTCTATCAACTCTCCTGGGGAAAAAAAATGTAATTAGCATTGCATAATCTTCTAGAGAGAAAAATGGGCCAAAATCTAAGTGCATAAAGAGAGTATTGCAGCTGTGGGGTGTAAATTGTTTGTGGCTGCCTGGCTGGTTGTTATTCCTGGGGGCCAATGCCAGTTAGAAAATCCTAACTGGAAGAAAGCAGCAAAGCTGGAGATGTCCAGGAGGAAGATGAGATGAGCTGTTGTGCAAAATTGGGAAAACAGAGTTCCAGAGTGACTCCAGAGTAATTTGTTTTATATAAACCTTGTATGCCCACCAATGAAATTCAGGCCAAAAAAAAATTGTTCCAGTCCTTGGGGATGGTATTTCTCTCTGAGTTCACGGAGACTCCATTGGCTCATGAGATATTGCTAAATAATTTTCAGCAATTGTTCCATTCTTTCTCCTTTTCACGATGAAATCAGTTCTGTGGATCAGCTCCTCTTTCAATTAAAACAATTAACTGATTAAACTCTCTCCGTTGAGATCAGATCTGGGTGATTCTCACAATGCAGTGACTTTATTTGGTGGGGACAATGTGCATGTGGCACTCAGCTGCTCTGGTTTCCTTCTTCACTTCTCCTCCTCCTCCTCACCTCTTGTCTGCTGCAGTTATTATCAGCAGCGGTGTTTCTCTGCAGCATTTCTGAGCAGCACCTGGGCTGGGATCTTCCATCCCCTAAGTGCTGCAGAAGTATAAATAAGAGCAATAGACTTTTCCCTCTGCTAATAATTCATCGGTGTCTTTATGCAGAATTCTGGCCTGGAGCAAAATATAATTGGCTTTTAACAGGGGAGGCCACAGTGACCCATTTCAGCAAGGGACTAACAACGCCATGCAATACTCTGAACATCACTGAAATCAGAAAGGAAGCTTGGCTTGGAGAGCTCCTCCAGGATTTAAGACTGTTTACCCCCCGAAATATCTGGGGGAAAAAAAACCCCAAACAAACAGGAGGACAGAGATTAGGTTGTCCCATGTGTCAGTGGAAAAATAGCTGTAGTAAATAGGTACGTGGTGTAAAAATGCAGGTCTGATCTGTCCCCGAGCCTGTGACACTCACCACACATTTGGGTTCACCAGATTTGCTGAAACCTCTGCCCTGAGGGAATTTTTGACCCTGGCAATTCATGAATGAAGAAAACAGAGGAGTGTATAATTTGCTGGTTGACTCCGATTTCTAAACGATCCATTTGATGTCACATATCCCTGAAGGTATGAAATAATTCTAATTAAAGGCAGATGTGCAAAATACAGCCTATAGGATGGATCTAGGGAAAGCATGCTTTTCCATGTGAGTGGCAAAGCCCACAGCCACAAATACCTCCCCAGCATGGCAGCCTCAAAAATGCATCCACAAACATGATTCATCCCAGTGGTCTGCAAAAGATTTATCAGGGGTTACAGCAACTTCCTGAAAATATCTGTGAGACTCAGGGGTTTGGAGAAGTGTGTTTGTCACTTGGCAAACAGTCACTTGCTTTTGCTCTACCCACTGAGAGAGCAGCAATTATGAAGTCTGGAAGAGACTGAAGTGTTCAAAAATGGATATTACAGGGAAAATATAGCTGGATGTTTACAATAGTTTCTCCAGCTGAAAGTCATGAAAAGCATTTTTCCACATGTCAGTATGACTGCTTACCACCCTTTTTTTTTTTTTTTTTTTTTTTTTTTTTTTTTTTTTTTTTTTGAGGGGGAAAATCTTTTAGAAAGGAAAATCTGTCTGAATTTGCCCCAAATACTTTAAAAATAACTTGTCGTTTTGGATTATGAAGGGTGGTTTGGGTTGGAAGGGATTTTAAGGATCATCCCATTCCCTCCCCAGCCATGCCAGAGACATCTTCCACTGTCCCAGGCTACTCCAAACCTCAATGTCCAACCTGGCCTTGGACACTTCCAGGAATCCAGAGGCAGCCACAGCTTCTCTGGGCACCTGTGCCAGGGCCTGCCCACCCTCACAGGGAAGAATTTTTTCTTAGTATCCCGTCTAAACCTAAATTTTTGTAGTTTAAAGCCATCACCCCTTTGAGCTATCACCAAATGCCCTCTCCAACAGATGAACACATAATCCTGGAACTCCAGGGGTTGAGTAAGAGGTTACTTATCGTTATTATAGTTATCATCATCTTATAGATGAGCAACCACAGCTTTCCTTATGGACGTTGTCCAATCCTTGTGTTGTGTCTGTAATTCTGTGTTTTCTCCATGGTCCCTAAGGATGGCAAAGATAGAAAATCTGGGGCACAGAAACAGAAATCAAAACTACCCCCCAAAAATGCTGCATCATTTCCCTGGAAGGAACATTGTTCAGTTTACTGTAAATCTGCTGATGGTTCCTGTGATCACAGTCAAAGGTCAACCCATCCCTGGTGATTCTCCAAGATACAACCTGTTGGTTCATCTCATAAAAGAAAAGTACAGTGCGAAGACACTGAGGAGAATGGTTCACAAAAAATCTTACAACCGGAAAAGGTGAATTTTGGTGGCATTTGGATCTTCATTGTGAGAAAATTGGATTCTGATTTCACCCCAGAAATCTTAAAATACAAAAGAAAAACAAAGTAAATGCTTTTAAATCCAGAACTAAGAACTTGCAAGATACAAGTCAAAACCCAAGTCCTGGGTTAACTTTTGGGAATGTGGGAGATTACAGTTTGAAATAAATGTGTATAGCTGTGACAGAAGAACCCCTAAAAATGGTGCTTTATGTGCTAGGAAAGGGCTTGTAACACAACAAAGGCATTCCCTAAAATAGAAAGCCCAACACCAACATAAAACACTCATCACATTTTCAGTGCAAGGCAAGGATTTGCACTGCTAACCTCCCACGTTGGAGCTGGGGCTTGAATAGCATTTCTGTTCTCTCCTCAGCTGAGCTAATGACAGATCGGAAGAAGTGTCAACACCGCAGCCCAAAAAGCTCGAGGTGGCAGGAATGCTGTTCACAGGGGACACGGGAGTCACAGCAAATACTCTCCTCGAGGCTGGTTGCTCCTGACTAAACAGTGTTTTCAGCAGGAAAAGCCAAAAGCTTGCCCAGAGGCAGTGGAGTGCTCCAGATCAGTCCCCTGCCTACTCCGGCAACAGCGGGTGAGGTAATGCTCTCCCTGGCTCCTCTCTCCTCTCCTGCTGCCAGCCCTGTCTCAGGCTGGGATATTTGCTATTTATTTGTTAATTTTTTATTTATTTGCCATTTACTCTTTGTTGTTGATTTATTTCGCATTTGTTATTTGCTTTAGTCAGGGGCTGGTGACACCTGTGGTGGAAGAATCCAACCTAATTCCTGATGGCTCTGTGTGTCCTCTTCATTCTTGGCAGGGGGAGTTTGTCCTCTGTTGTTGGAGTCCTAGAAACGTAGAATTTGGGGTTTTAGTATACAGTAATATATATGAGTCAAGATGGAGGATTTGGGGTGTTGTCTTCTTCCTTCTTCCTTCTTCCTTCTTCCTTCTTCTTCCTTCTTCCTTCTTCTTCCTTCTTCCTTCTTCTTCCTTCTTCCTTCTTCTTCCTTCTTCCTTCTTCTTCCTTCTTCTTCCTTCTTCCTTCTTCCTTCTTCCTTCTTCCTTCTTCCTTCTTCCTTCTTCCTTCTTCCTTCTTCCTTCTTCCTTCTTCCTTCTTCCTTCTTCCTTCTTCCTTCTTCTTCCTTCTTCTTCCTTCTTCTTCCTTCTTCTTCCTTCTTCTTCCTTCTTCTTCCTTCTTCTTCCTTCTTCTTCCTTCTTCTTCCTTCTTCTTCCTTCTTCTTCCTTCTTCTTCCTTCTTCTTCCTTCTTCTTCCTTCTTCTTCCTTCTTCTTCCTTCTTCTTCCTTCTTCTTCCTTTTCCTTCTTTCTTCTTCCTTCTTCTACTTCTTCCTTCTTCTTCTTCCTTCTTCTTCTTCCTTCTTCTTCTTCCTTCTTCTTATTCCTTCTTCTTATTCCTTCTTCTTCTTCCTTCTTCTTCCTTCTTCTTCCTGGGTTTGGGTGGTTTTCTGTAACTGGGTGAAAAAGGTTCACATTGCGGGCCTTGTGTGGTCATTATTAGGTCAAAAATATAAATAATATAGGTGTCACCTCATTTTTGGGTAATTAGCACTTAAATAGCCTTGGAAAGAGTTAGTAGCTCTCCATTTTCACCTCGTTTCCTTAGCTTGCTAGTTAAGCCTGTAAATAGATAAAACGTAACAAACATTCCAAGTCCGAACTCGGCATCTTCGTTTCCCGTGTTATTCGTCCTGACTTTGGCATGGGAAAAAAAGGAAACCTAAACTGCCACACTCTGTGACTTCACCTCCCATAAAACTTGCAGGTTGAGTGGAACCCCCCGTGAGCCCTGTGGAGGGCGGTTGGCATTGCCGTGCAGTTCCTCTGAGGTCTCTTGGACACCTGTCTGGGTTTGGGATGAATCACCCTCTGGACACAGCAGGAGAGGAAATGGCCTCAGGCTGAGCCAGGGGAGGTTGAGATTGGATAGTAGGAAAAATCTCTTCATGGGAAGGGTTATCAAGTGCTGGGACTGGCTGCCCAGGGAAGGGGTGAAGTCACCATCCCTGCAGAGATTTAAAAAGCGTGTGGATGTGGCACGTCGATCCGTGGTGGGATTGGCTGTGCTGGGGGAATGGATGGACTCCATGGTCTTGGAGGTCCTTTCCAGCCTGAATAATTCCATGACATGCAGATTTTTCTCCAGGGATTGCAGAGACACTGATTTTCCAATCTATATGTGAAATCTTACTCAGGAGAACTGAGTGATGGTTTGGATGCAACCTTGTAGTTCTCTGACTGACAAAATCTGGATGAGCAAGTGGGAACAACTCATCCCGAGGGCAGTGAGGGGATAATGAGGGAAAAAATGGAAGTTTGAGTCTTTTATGATTTCTTCTCCATGTTTTGGTTCTCTGCACAGCATATTCCAAAGCTGTTTTCCAGTTTCTATTCAGTGTTGGATTTATCAACGGTTTGGAGGAATTTGGGATGGATTGTTCTAAGATGGAGCAGAGCTCAGCCCAAACTCTTGCAATTATTTGAGTTTGGATCTTCCCATGTAAGCCCAGCCTAGGAAAAACTTGCTGTTTTTCTTAGGACATAACTGCAAAAAGATCATTTCCCTGCCTTAGAGAGAAACACAATATAAATTCATTGCAGTAAGTCCCATCTTAATTTTGGTGAGTGAGGTGGAGTTTCACGAACAAGTTGATGTTTTCATGAGTGGATTGTGCCAGATATGATCTCTATTGAAATTGTTGAATTTTGAGACAGAAGGTGATGTTCCCACAAATTTGTCAGTTTTGTTACCTGGGACATAACTTTAATTTTAGTTTCAAAAGGTTGCCAACGGTCCCAAACTTGATTCAGAAACTGGTATCATGCCTAACATTTGTAAACAAATGTAAGAACCAAAATGTTTTGTTTCTGTCCTTTTAGCACTTTTAATTTTGTTCATTATTAAATGTTTTAATTGCCTTCCCTTCTGTGAACTTCAAAATTCAATTACAAATGAAATCAACAATTTTTTTCCACAAAAATGTATTAAATGAAGCTTGTTCCTGTTTTTCCATAACTATTTCAAGTGTTGGTCAGCTGATCTCTTTCCAGAAGGGAAAATAGACAAGAAGTCCTCTGAAATATCCTCAAGGAATACCCACTGATAGAAGTGTTTGTTAATGTGAGGAAAAAAAAATTTTTTTTTTTCAAAAATACTTCAGGCATTTCTTATTTCTGGGAATTTACTTCTGCTTATGGAAAACAAATTCCATAAGCAAAACAATTCCAACTGGTGCATGGAGGCATCGCGTGTTGGCTATGAGGCGTCTGCCAGGCAAGGACAGGTTTGGAAAAGGTCTTGGACCCCACGTAGGGGAAATGAGTTTTTAATCAGATTTCCCTCAGGTGTCCAAAAAAGTGGGTTTGTTTCTAAATCACCAGTGACCTGTGGCTGCATCTTTGCAAATCCAGTTGTTATTCCCAGCGGGAGCTCCCATTTCTCAACAGAGCTGAAATTCAGGCTGCTTCACATTTGGAAATCAAAAGGAGCCCTTTGTGCTTCTGAAATTCCGGCCTTGGCCAAGGGCTCTGCAGCCAAGAACAAAAGTTAAGTGAACTCAGAAAGAACAACTCATCAGCCTGACCTTTGGTCATCAGAAAAATTTAAAACATCTTAGATTAATTCCCCAAACCCAAGTAAGGTTTCATCTGTGCTGAACATTCGGTGGAATTACTGGGAATTTCACAAATTGGCTAACCTGAAGTCACTGCTGGCAATGGGGTCTCTGGGTCATCTGTACTTGACTGTTTGTAAAGACCAGAATCCGTCATTTCAACCAGGTGGAAAGAGTTTTTAAAAGTTTTTTATTTATTTATTTGCTTTGGGTTTGATCTTTTGTTGTTGTGGGGTTTTTTTGGGGGGGTGTTGTGGTTTGGGTTTTGTTTGTTTGCTTGTTTGCTTAAGTTGTTGTAAAGGATTTTTTTTTCCAGCATACTGACTGGAGCTTGTTTAAGTTTCTATTTACTCCAAAGGGTTGTTATGGAAGAGCAAACCTCATTGTTCTAAAGCAAAAAGAGTAAATGATAAATGAATGTGTTTGGCAGCAGTAAAGCAAAATAAGTTTGTCTGGAGAGAAAGGAGGTGAAGGTCCTGATTTTTTTTGTTTTTGTTTTGTTTTGTTTTTTCTCTTCTCCATCCTCCTGCATGATGGGTTATGCTCTCCCATGTCCATGAGAAATTTCTTAAATTATTTTTATTTATGAATAATCACAGACAAAATCCTTTTGGGAGATAACACCTGGAAGAACAAGGAGACCCTCTCAGTGGAAATCACAACAGGTAGAAATGTAATGTTCATTGTAATAAGAGATACACAAAACAACAAAATGTTTCTTTACATTTTCAGGTATCAGAGATATCAAACTGCACCCAGGAAAGGAGGGAGCTGATTTAATAACATCTGGTCTAGATAACTTTGAAATATCTGCCATGGTAATTATATGTTAAGGATATGATTTCACACTGATTATAATGTCAGAGGCACACTGTTTCTATTTATACATTACCCTAAAAAGAGGCTTGCTGCCTTCTGTCTTTAAATTATTATTTTTTATCCAGACACCACCTGTCCAGGTAGGTAATATTATTGCTACTGTTGCTTCTGAGAACCACCTGATCATTGACAGATTTATGCTCATTGCATAAACATCCTTTTCCTGTACCCTGCAAGTTCACAAAAATGTGATTAATGCTGCATTTCAGTAAGAGAAAATTTCAAAACAGTGGTAGAGGATTTTAAATGGCTTTCTATGAATAAAAGAAGAAAACTTCTGTTCCAAAAATACACTTAGTGACTTCTGCCTCACCATTTTGCATAGCAACAAGTCCTTCATTAAGTTTTAGTCTCTCAGACACCTCTCCCCATATGCAGAATTGAGTTACTTTCCATTAAAATCAGCCTCCAGAGACAGATGTGCAGCTTCCATGGCTTGCAAACACCTTCCCCCAACACTTACCTTGCCAAAGAAATGTTATTTCTGACGCCCTGCCCACAGTACTTTGTGTTCTCTCTTAATCAATCAAAGTGTCCTTATCTTTGCGGCACTTCATCTTGTCTTAACAAGCGTCCCCAAAAGCACCTGAATTTTATTTCTAGGAATAAGTGTGTTGTCTTATTGGTACCATGTGTTCCTCAGAGCCTGCCCTGTGCCCTCACACAGGAGAATCCACACTGATTCATTCCCAGAGCTCGAACTTTGAACGCTCATATTATTTTTATTAAACTTCACTCTGCTTCTTTTCTCCCTTCTCCCCTTTCCCCTGCACCCTCCAGCTATATCCAGCCCTCAGAGTCAAAACAGGAATAAATGGAAAACACATTGAAAAGAGGATTATGTCCATATGGAGGAGGACTGGCATCCATTTCCAAACTGGGAAGACTGAGTTGTACCAGCCAGTTTTGCCTTTGGTTATCCACCTAAGATGCCTGTGCAGGTGAGTCAACACCTGAGCACCCCAGGAAAGCACCCTGGGAAGTGTCAGCAGAAAGTGTTGATCACAAATCTCCACTCAAATCCATCCTTTCTGTGGCCACAGTCTGGGGAAGGATCTGAGTTCTCTTCCCATCTCCCTGACGGCTCTGTCAGGTTGGATCATGGTAAGGGATAAGAAACCAGCTTGAGATTTCTGGCTCTTGGCTGGGCCATTGTCACTTCACTGTGACAGTGAGCAGCGCTCAGGAGATGTGAGGCCACCTCTGAGTGAGTTTGATTTCTCCTGATATTGATAAAATTTAGCCCTGGCCTGGAGTAGGTCCTGGTTGAATAGCAGCTGTGACTCAGAAAGTGATGTAAGAAACCAGGGAGAGGAAAAAGAAGAAACTTCCCAAACCTCAGCAAGGTTTTGTCCATCTTCAGGGCTGCTTTTGTGCTGGAGTGGTTTGGAATGGGCTGTTGACATCTGTTTGGAAAAAATGCCATGTTCTGTCCCTCCAGCACCACCTTCCACGAGTCAGTCCTGATTATCAGTGTGGATGCGGTGCTGAAATCTGGTCCCGAATGATGAAATTTGCCCTATAACCTTTTGTCATTCCCAGAATGAAAATTGTCCAAGCACATCCTCATCCCACAATTTTCCTTGGAAACTGCCCTCAACCCTCACATCATACTGAGGGATGGAAAACATTGAGAGATCTCTAAAGCCAACAAGATCAGGGCAGGAACCCAGATTTCTCCTGTCTGAGCCACAGCTGCCCAAAATCTTGGTAAATACCAAAATGGCTATTTTAATGGTGATAAATCCATTTTTAAAAAACCCTAGAATTGTGGAAATGTGAAAAACCTTTGCTGTAATAGTAGCAGAGTGCTGAGAATCAGGAAGGATTGTGCCCACAGCTCAGTTAAAAAGAAAAAAAAGCCAGATCAATGGGCATAATCAAGCCTGACATTGAGTAAGAGGCAAGACCGAGTAATCAGATCCCAACTTAGCTGATGCTGGCATTACTAGGAGCCTGGGGCACAGTCCAAGGATAAAAACATAACGTCTTATCTGAGCGCAGAGTCATTTGTGCACCACTGGTTACAACACGTCCTTAAAAAGGGAAAGACGGAGAAGGAAAATATGGCACATGAAATTATTTTATTTCCCAGAAACGATAAGAAAGTAAAGCTGAAAGTTTCTACACCCAATCTTTATAGAGGAAAAGCCTGTCTAGAGTTAACCCCTTGCAATATCCACTGTAAAACCCCAGGATGTGAAAGAAGGATAATAAAACAAAAAGTGAAATGGGGATTAAATCAAATTAGTATAATGAAGACAGTTAAAAAGTCAGATTTTGGAAAATTTCTTGCTGTTTGGAGATTGCTGGGATCCATGAGGCCAGCCTGCTCCTCGGTTCAGTGAGAGTTCAGGCAGTCTGGCAACCCCATCCTTTTGGCCAAGACTCCTTTTCTGGCAACACGTCTCCCTGTTTCTCAAGACTCTTCTTTTCCTCCAGATTCAACAGGATGTTGACCTGGATCTCTCAGAACAGCTGATGGAGAGGAAAGACCCTCTGACACAAACCCACGTCACTGGAGAGGGAACTGTAGTGTCAGGGAGGGCATCTGGAAGATCGAAGTGGGAATAAACCAATCACTCCAAGCTGTATGGCTTTGCATGGCTGAGTTTTATTTCCGGCCTTTTGAAGCACGGCTCACGAGCCTTAACAAGGAAAGAACTTTCGTGTAAAAGTCAGTAAATCGAAAAAGCTGGTTTGTGTAAAATTCAGTAAATTAAAAAAAAAAAATAGCCAGACCAAACACGCCACGGGCTTGTGGGGGAAAAACTGCAGTTGAATTTCCGTAACACGGACCTTTCCCAGAAAAGCCAGGCGTGGGTCAGCGTGAAATGCAACACCACACATCTGCCAGGGAGCCTGCCCAGTTCCTCCCAGCCTTTTCCATTTTCATCTTTTGCCATCGTTTGAAACCTTCCACAATGACAACTCACCAGCACAGCCCAGCTCTTCCCCAGAGGGAGCCCTGGGACACTGGGGCTGCCTGGAGTCGGGAGGATAACACAGGTGAGAGGGGCGGAGGGTGGAATTCACCTACTCCACGTCACCTCTGCCTTTGGAGCAGGGTAAGACCATGTGCACAGCTGGAATGAAGCCCCATTTTCCCCTTCCAGCTGCAACTCAAGGTGTGAGCACAGTGGTGTCTCATGGAAATGACTCAGGTTCTCAATGCTGACCTGCCTTAATGGTCTCCATCCGGTGGGACATTGATTTATCATCCTCATGACCCTCAAGTGACACGATTTGCTCTTTCCCCAAGGGCTGGCAGGCGAGCAAGGTGACAACTGGTGATCAGACCTGACCACTGCTCTCACCTGGGTGAGTGACACATGTGTGTGATGGCCTCTCCTCAGCCCTTCTCAAAATGTTTGTGCAGGAGCAGCCATAAACCCGGCTGTATTGACCCGAAGATGCAATCCAAGGCGCTTGAGCCTAGGCCTTATCTGCATCACCTTATCAGGAGCCAGAGAGAGCGAGATGCACCCCGGGAAGGGAGGGGACTGAGCCAGAGGGTTGGCCTCGTCCCTTCTGTCCTGGCACGGGGAGGGGACTGCGGGCAGAGCTGGGTAATGATTTGTCATTGCCAGGACCAGGGTGTCTCTCTCTGCAGAGGAAACCTTGGCCGTGATTGACAGTGGGGCTGTTTCTGCCTCTCCCCTCGCTGCTGTCAAGTAATAATGAAGCTTTGTCAGTCCATCATGGACATGGATATGCCAGATTATGTCGACTCCCTGGACTCGTCTTACACCATGCTGGAATTCGACAACCTCCGCGTGCTCCCCAATAACACTGGTGAGATTTTTATTAATTTTCTCTTAAATAAACTCCACTACTTTTGTTATAAAGCTGGTCACAGAGGAAAGGCTGGTGGGAGGATGGGTGGAAGGGGTGATATTTAAGCAGGTGACCTGTCAACCTCTGTTGCATCCGTGGTTATGTTTGAGCTGAAACAAAACCCTTCCACTTGCCAGTCCCATTTTGGGTTATTCCGTTTGTTGGTGGGTGAGCATCATGCCCTGAAGAGCCCACCAGGTTTTGCAGGTGTTGGTGGAGGTCTTCATGGCATTCCCTGGGTTTGTCTCATTGCTTATGAGAGGAGTTATTACCAATATTTCTTGTTCAAATGTGTGCTTCG
Source organism: Chamaea fasciata (assembly GCF_029207755.1). Classification (NCBI taxonomy): domain Eukaryota; kingdom Metazoa; phylum Chordata; class Aves; order Passeriformes; family Sylviidae; genus Chamaea; species Chamaea fasciata. The sequence continues at coordinate 13,991,736 of NW_027094097.1, forward strand.
TTCCTGTATACGACTTCAGTTGATATTTAATCCTGGGGAAAACATGTCGTCCCAAACGGCATTTGCCCGTGACCATGCGCCCCGTTTAAGTTGGTCCTGGGAACCTGGATTGAGGAGCAATACCCAAATCATTGCTAGCTTTGTGTTCCTTCTCTGGCTACCAAGATGGTCCAACAGTTTTTAGGGCACAAAAAGACTTGGCTGGGAGGCGGGAGTGTTTGTGCGCCGAGACTTCCGCTTCGCTCGCAGGAATAAAGCGCCTTGTGCGGTATTTAATTTTTCTGCAGTCAAAAGCACTCTGACACAAAGTGAACTCCATTCTGTGAAATCAGCCACTGGCTGTGCAAAAATAAAGGGTGTTTTGGTCATGTTGCATGAAACCAATCGTGCAACTGAATGAGATTCCAACGTTAGCGATGCCTTTGGAGGGTTTTGGCAGCCTTTTAATTTGTTAAGAGGCTTAGTGAAATTAAGACGGGATTTTCACATTTGCTCATTAGCTGGCTCATCAAAAGATACCAGAGTTTCAGTAGGGATATCACCTGCAATATAAAATGATTAGACTTATTAGAGTGGGGCATAGAGGGAGGTATGGAGGCTAGTAAAGTTAAAAGGCCCAAAGGAACTTGAATTTAAAATTGCCTTCTGTAGAGCTCTGGCCATCCCCAAATCAAGGATTTTCAATATATATAGCTTTTGTAAGCTCCAGATAGACTGGATCTTTTCTTGCAGAAAGGTTTCCATCTCTCATCCTACTCCAGAAATGTCATTTAACGCAGATGTTTCACTTTGTCACTTCCCATTGAATAACAGAATATTTTTCATTTTTTTGAAGTGTCACAAATTTCCTCAAAATTCAATATAATTCTGCAAACGAACCACCAACGCCTGTTTGGGCTCTCTGTTGATTCACGCAGTGGAACTGACAGGTTGAGTTTTTTTCTGAACTTTATCGAGCTCGGTATTGTGTTATTTGTTTAGCTGTTAATGACTAACCAGCTCTCTCGGGAAGTAGCTGCTTTGAAATTAGCTTGTTTGTCTTGGGTAAGTGTCCTTTTCTACGGTTTGTAAAAATAACTTCAAAAAAGACCTGAAATGGTCATGCATGGAAATCTATTGCTGTCCAGCTAAGTTCAGCCCCCTGAGGTAATTCAAAATCACAGTTTCCTCATGGCTTCAGAAATCTTTTAAAATTTTTTAGAATCAAGAAACAGCCTCATTTTAGGTGTTTTTAATAACTATACTGGATTTATTTAAGATTTTTTAAATCTCTCCTGAGGTTCATCTGTATTTTCCCTACTAAATGATGACAGCTTTGCCCTCTATAAACATGAACAGGAAAGGATGCAATATTTATTTTGATGGACTCAGCACAGTTTCTTACCTCCTGAACAATTCCAAAAGTGAAAATTGGAATGCTTTTAAATAAGGTCATGCTTTCTTGAAACCAACTCCTTCCTTCTTCAGGACATTATTTCATCAAAATTTTGGGTGGATTAATTTTGTGGAGCACTTCCTGTGCTTAGATGTTTCTTCTTCAGGAAGCTGCTATCATTCTGAGATTTTCCCATAAATGTATTTTGGATTTTCCACTTTCAAATAACCCATAATTTGCCAAATATTTTAAGATTAATTCAAAATAAAAAATAGAACACTTGATGGGAGTGATACAAAAAATACTGAAGGTTTAAATAGAAAGACTGGCAAAAGGAAAGGAGCAAAAATCACTGCTAATTCTGTCTTTCCTTTGTGAAATGTGTGTTGTAAGAGCAGAAAATTTCCCATTCTGTACGAATTTGTTTCCTTCACCTTGGCAAGGCACTACAACCCATATTCTCAGTTTTTGTGTGTGGTTGATGCCCATTCCCTCACACTCTTGTCTCATTTTGGTGAAGATGTGAGGCATTGTTGCAATGCAGCCCAAATTCGTCATTTGAGAGTTGGGGAGCACTTTCCCCCAGGGTGGTGCTCGTTGTCCTGCCCCAGCACCCACACTCCACACTGATCCTTGGGACTCTGGCATGAGGTTGGTGAAACCTTTCCCAGCCCCACAAGAGTCTGACCCAGCTCAGACCATGCAAAAGCCACCAGAGATGTTTTGGCAGGGATTTTACCATCCCTCGAGCTGCAGGAGTGCCTGGAACAGCTCTGGCCTCTCTGCTTGGCACCTTCATCATCCCTCTTGTAGGATTTGGGATCACTAAATTACAGCTCTGTCTTATATCTCAAAACCTCTTCTATTTGCTAAAAGCTGATGTAGAAAGAGGCTGACCTGCATGTGGCCAGGGTTTAAAGCCCCTCCTGACCTACATTTGTGTGTACAGCTTTCACAATGCTTTGGCACCGGGTTTGACTGTGTGTGTTCAAGCCCTAAACCCACACTGGTGATCTCTTCACATTCTAGCCCAGCACATGTAATTTGGGGATTTGTTAACTGCAATTTATGTGCGCCAGAACTTGGATTTCCCGGTGGATAAAATCTACCCTGGAAAGCATTGCAAGACAATTCTCTTTTGCAATGTGCATCTAGAAGAGCTGTAGCCAGTAAAGGAACTGAAAGGAAAAGCAGTGCAGGGGTCAGGTATCATGAGAACATCCTCAGTGTCATTTCTTGTCACTGTAAAACTGGCATTATCGTCTCAGCCCTGGTTAGGCAATGATTTACATACAGAGGCAGTAGGTACCAAAAAATTTGTGTGCATTTCAGTTGTGAGCTTGGCTGATCCCAAATCTGGGGAAGTCACTGAGGTGCTCTCCTCAGCCTTAGGGAGCTCCCAATCTGCACACTGATTATATATAACTCACAAAACATGGTCAAAACTTCAGATATTTCCGTCAATGAACCTTGGGGCAGCCCCAGTGAGGAGTCTGCCCACAAGCAGGGCCTCAGCTAAGCCACACAAAGTCAAGATGACTTGTGGTCTCTTCCTGGAGAACAAAACCAAGTGCATCCCTCCAGTGGAAATTTCAAAGGCACCGTGGCACAGGGTAGGAACTGCTCAGGTTATCTCCTTGTGCCAGGCAGGGGTGGAGCACACAGAACAGATTTCGCAGGCAGGCAGGGAGGGGACTGTGCTGCCAGGGATCCTCCCAGAGATAAGTCCAGGAGAAACCCAAATATTGGGTAGGTTTGAAAGCTGTGCTGAAAGAGTCCCCCAGTGCCAGCAATATCAGCTGTGCTTTGCTCTTCACTGAGCTGATTCTCATTTGGAGCCCATCATTAGCTGGTGACAGGATTTTGTAATTAAAAATTGTGATCATGATTAATATGCATGCTGGCTTAGCGCTTTCAATTTATTTATTTATATAAATATTTAAATTTCTGTTCACATTCAGCCAATTCAGCTGAAAAGCACACGTGGCTCCCTCCCAGGGTTTGAACCTTTAGCTGCCCTAACACGGAGCCACCCAGCTCACTGGTGGTTTGTTTGTGCTTCCATGGGTACGAGTGAGGGCAAAATTTGGTTTGCTAATTTCCATGGGCCCTCACACACACAGTGCTGATGGTTCCTCCTCCAGTAATACCTGGTTTAAGGCCAGATTATTAAATTCCTTCCTTATATCAGCGAGCAGATTCTCACGTCCTACTCACATAAAAGAAAAAAAAAGTCTTTTCTGGTGAGTAACTACTTTCCAGCATCAGGAATATTTTGCAGCCTGGACCTAGTTGAAGGATGAGGGGTCCACTGGAGAGCTAAACTGTTTGACCCTGGCTTGATTCCTCTGCAGTCTGGAGAAAGCATGAGTGGAGTGAAGAGGAAATTTGCTGCATTGTCTTTATTTTCGTTGTGCAAATTTTTAAAATGCAATTCAACATACCACATTTGTTTATGGTCATGTGCTCCTTTCAAAAAATGGATAGAACAACAGATGCCCAAATGTTCTGCAGATATCCTCAAAGGAATATTCTGCACAGTTCATTTAATACTGAGTTATTAAGTAATATAAAATCAAGAATCATTGCATTAAAAAAGCTCTAAAAATCAACCTAGATTGCTATTAAACACCTCTGACATAGACAGTGCTCCCAAAGGACCCAAGTGACAAATGTCAGAGCTGGGAGAATCTTACGCAAAATTTGGGAAGAGGCAAATTTCTGTTCCTGTCATTAAGAGTTAAGAATTATTTTGATGCTGTCATTCTTTCTTGTCATGTTCCTCCCATCCTGTTATAACCCACTTATTTACTCATCCATACTCCAGGAGGTGAATATGGACCAAAAGGGTTATTTTAGGAGGTGACAGGAAATCTGAACTTTGCATTAGTGAAGTCTTGGCTGAAAATGTCTTAGTTTCAGCCTGAGCTAAGAAACTGTTCAGTTTTTGAAAAACTAAAGCTTTTTTGGCTTTGTTTTTGGTTTGTTTCTTTTTTTTTCTTTTTTCTTTTTTTTTGGGGGGGGGTGGGTTGAGGGGTGTTGATTCCAATATTCATGGCACAGCAAATATTTTCACTATAAGTTTTTTTATGCCATTCACACACAAAAATAACCTCCTCTCGCTCTCTCTCTGTTTATGTACATTCTGTGTGTGGATTACCCAGAGCTATTTTCATGCATTATGGATTAGAAAACTCTCTCTAGGCAGACCAGATGGCAATTTCTCCCCTTTGAGTAGTTTTCTCTAAGGAACTGCTAAGCTGAGCTTTCCCCATCTCTGCTGTGAGGATGTCCCATCCCAGAGACATGTCAGGGTGTGCCTTGTCCCAGGGACTTTTCTGAGGTCACTGGAGCACGAGGTGGGCTCCCCTGGAGCACAGAACATGCTCCCAGAGGTGTGGTAAATTCATAAAACCTGCAGCAAGTGCCCAGGTCAGGCTCTGCAAACAGATGGGGAGATACAAACACTGTCAGCTGCCCTCTTCGCAAGGGTCTCCTGTTTTTTCCTTCCCCAAGCTGTGCCTCAACATTAGGAGGATTAAGAAGGCAGTGAGTCTGGTGGTTAGGGCAGAGGGAGAGGTTCCAAGGAGAGTTTTCAGCAGTGTGTACACATAGAGCAGGCAAGGGCAGAGCTATTCCTGCCCCAAACGAGTGGGTGCAGGAGGACATGACAGAGGGCATTCATATCACCTAATTTTAGGTCTCTAATTTAGAAGTTTGATCTTCCTGCACACCTCTGTAGCTTTCTAGTGGAAAGCAGTGTGTCTCCTTGGAGAGAATTTCAGAGGATGGACCAGACTTAGGACTGACATGATTCCTGTGGGAGCTGCTGTCTGTGCCTTCCAGCTGCAGAGGAGCTCTCAAGAACAGTCTTTTATCTTTCAGCACCTCTGTCATGGGCATGAAGTAGTTCATCCTTTCTGCCTCTGCTGTTTCTTCTCTGCATTCTGTTTATTCAAGTTAATGAGCTTTTTTTTCCATTTTATTCTGTGGGCACCAGCTTTGAGCCATGTTCTCCAGGTATCTCCTTGAGGAGGTGGCTCTCCATCCCTCAAAAACATAAAACTCACGTGCAAGTCAGTTTTCTTTATACCTCTCCAGGAAAGCAGTGATAATTGATAAATTCTCAGGTTCAGTTCAGGTTGTGCAGCTTGAAATCCCTCTGATCACACAAGTGAATAAAAACACCAACACCAGAAGCAAAGGAGCTGAGTTTGGGAAGAGTAGGACCATTGTCTTGGTTTGGAAAGACAGGTGTCTGCCAGGGAAAAGCCAGAGCTTCCCTTGGAGTGGAGAATGTAACCCCCCCCCTTCCCCCCCCCGAATTATTATGATTTTGAAATGAAGGGCCTTTCAGGCAAAGATATGGGAATAGGAATAACAGTTCTTTACTAAGAATATTAAAAAGGTAGTAGGAGAAAAAAAAGGCGAACAAACAAAAAAAAAGAAAAACACTGACAGGGTCAGAACATGACCTGACACCCTGTTGGTTAGTTCAGTTAAGTCCTCCTGGAGTGACAGATGTGCTTTTGATGGAGCAATGATCCTGTAGAGGGGTGTAGTTTTCCTCTGAAGGTCCAGTGGTGGCGAGATGGGTCTGGTCTTCCTCTGGGAATCCAGTGCAAACAGGCTCTGCTGGGGTTCTGAATCTCAGGTTTGATCCAGGTAGGAATGCTGGGCTCCTCCCCCTGGGTGGAGCACCTCCCAATGGGATGATGTAATTGTATCGGCCATGCAGTGAGCCTCGATGGCCCATTAATGGCAGATATGCCCTGGAGGGAGGATAGGTCCTGGAAGAGATAAAGAACACTGCCCCACCTGGTTTTAACAGCTGTCCCTTTAACAGAAAGACACCTGCCCCCTCGCCACCAGAGTTATGAGACAAAGAAAAACACCTCTTCAACTGTTTTCAATGGATTGGGAATAGAATACATCTTGCATTGCAACCAGAGACAGCATAAACTCAGATGTTTCCACTGCAGGGATCTCTAACTGTCCCCGTTCTCTGCCCACAGAGGCCATCACGGCCGAGTCAGCCAACACCAACCTGCTCCCCAACGGGGTCAGCTCCCTGTGCTCCATCTGCGGGGACAGGGCCACGGGCAAGCACTACGGGGCCTCCAGCTGTGACGGCTGCAAAGGCTTCTTCAGAAGGAGCGTCCGCAAGAACCACGTCTACTCCTGCAGGTACCGGCATTTCAGTGGTTAATAAACGCGGTTTATGGACGCGGGAAATGATCTGGGGTGGGGATCAGGGGATCACGTCTCAAGCTGCCACACCATGGAGGCCACCAATAGCACTGCAGTTTGGTTTACAAGGGGTAAACTCAGTCCTATCTCTAAGCTCAGCCCAATCTTATTTGGACCCTGAGACCTTCCGTGGCACTGAGCAACACATTCAGTGAATTCGCCATCACTGCCTTCCCCATGGTGTAAACGGAGGGAAAGTCATAGACATGAGAATCACAGAATGAACTAGGTAAGAAAAGGCCTTTGAGATCCTCGAGTCCAACCTAAAGCCTGAGGTTTGACTGATGTGTAAAATACATAAATACAGACCCTGAGTGTGGAGTGACACACCACTTCATCACAGCCCAGCCAGGGGAAGCCGAGGTGGCAAAGGACCAAAGCTCCAGACATTTCATCTCTCTTGCTTTTCCCGGTAAAAAACAACAGGCATCCAAGAATCTGTCACCAACAAAGCCCTCTCACAGCTTCTCCATTCTTGTTTTGAAATACAATAAGTTATGTACACTAACTTATCAGTGATGATTTTATGAATATTCTGAGAAATAAGTGTGGACCAGAGATGATTCACATCTACTTTGGCACAGATTGGAGAAAGTTTTTTTTGCCAGGAGGTGGCTATAAAATATAAAGCGGCTATCTTGATTGATCTTAAAAAAATTATATTTATTTTAGCACAGGAGAAAATGGAAAGAAATCCCAAACCTGAATACGCTTAAGCCCTTCATCTCTAGTTAAAACCTGGAAATTTTCTTTCTGTTTCAAAGCTTTTCCTCCTCTAAGACCATTCCAAATTTTTCTAATGCGAGTCATCCTAGTTGTTCAAAATGTTCTCGGTGCCCTCATCACTCCAGGCCACACCAGCCATGAAAGACACCTGAGGTGACAGCAGCGTCCACCTACACAGTGCTCATCCTTGTTGGATTCCTGCAAGAGATGATGAACTCTACTACTGGTTTCCTTGAAATTTCAGCTGTCGGACTCCTGGGAGTGGAGTTGTTGCCTCTCCCCAGGAATCCATGAATCTCTGTGATATTTGGCAGCTCAGGGAAGATCCACAGCACTGAGGCCAAGCTTGTGTGCAAGCCCTTATTTGGTGAGCTCAGCCCAGCTCAGAGTTCTGCTCATAGACGTGAATTCCTCTGGTAGTCTTTGGGCCTTTGTACCTTTGGCTTTTCACCAGTCTGGGAAAGTGCCTCAGCTTTTACAACCTGATCGTCCTGGAGCAACCCACGTAATTTCCTCTCTGTATGGACAATTCCCCTTCCATTCTTTCACCCACCATGGGGAGAGCTGCCAAGCCGGTGTGGGTCACCCCTGGAACAGTACCAGGGTTCCTAATCCCCACTGAAAGGAGAAGGAATTAGGAGGCCATGGGCCTCAGAACAAGGCTGCAGACCCAAAGGCCTTGTTGGCCCATCGCACATTTTATTCTACGCAAATCCTAGAATAGTTGACAAGTGAAATCAGACAAACCCCAACGGCGAACACCCAAAAGCTGTCTGGAAACGGGAGGTGGAGCTCCTAGCAGAGCACAGCTTGAGCCACAGTCGTGTTTTCACAGCCAAACCCATCCCAGTCCCTGCAGGGTGGGTGGTCTGGAGCCGTTGCGTTCCCAGCCGGCAGGAGCGGCGGTGAGGAAGAGGAGGAGCTGGGCCAAGCCAAAGCCGATCCAATCCATTTCTAGCAAACCTTTGGCTCTTCTCTAGGAACACGCAGTGTGGAGCTCAGGGAGGTCTGGGGCTGTATTTGGGGCTGCTCAGGGTGAGGGGGTCGCAGACGCCAGGCTGGTTGCTCCATATTGTATTTCCCATCTCCTCCCAGGTTCAACCGACAGTGTGTGATAGATAAAGACAAGAGGAACCAGTGCAGGTACTGCAGGCTGAAGAAGTGCTTCAGAGCTGGCATGAAGAAAGAAGGTGGGTGCAAAGAGAGTTTTCAAACCTTCTTGCTGCTCTCTTAGGCCCTCTTCCACTGCAGAGCATGGTGGGGAGCAGCAGCACTGGCTGGAGAGATGATGATTGTGTGCCACAAAGAGATATTTTTTGTTGCAGCTGAGAGCCCCATTTGCCATTTTATCTCAATTTCAATGAGGGCCCAGTGACATTATACACCCATCCTGTGAGGCTGGGAAAGGATAGGCTTCCTCAGGGCTTATTTGGTCTCTAAGTGCTTTACTACAGCAATTTCCTCTCTCCATACGCACTGGTGTGACTCCTAATCCCTCCTGTGCCAATCTCAGCGAGGATCTGCCACTTCCAATCTCATAAATGCCATTGGTGTGCTGCTTCAGGTGGTGTGGTTGGCTGGGCTGATGCTCACGTAGCTGCATGCAAGGGCAAGGTACAGCCTGAAGGAGTGGGAGCCTCTCCTCTGTGGCACAGGGCAGAGCTCCTGAGCAGGTGACTCATGTGTCCCCCACAGCTGACTCACGTACCCCAACATGGGACATGACTCAGAGCAAAACCCTTTGGTCGTGCTGCTGGTGACAGGGTGACTGTGAGGCCACCACCAGCACTGAAGGACCAACCCCGTACTGGCCAACACCTTTTGTTGCACTTCCCATTGCCTGTATTGATGAGGTGGAGAGCTGTAGGTTTGGGTGCCAGGGACCATCAGGATGTGCCCTTTCTAAAGGAAATACTGTCATAGTGCCTAATGCCCTGCAAGGAAAAAAAAACATTTCTGTTAACCTGTGCCTGCATGCAGCTTCCCTGGGGAAGTCTGGCATCCAACCCAGCACTTCTGGTCTCTGGTTCTGCATGCTGCGAGAGCATGGATAATCCTGTTTTACTGTAATTGTCCTTGTCCACTGAGTGTTGGACAAATTGGGGGCCCAGCCCACCCATGGAGCAGGTCGTTGGTTGGTGTCTTCACACTCTCCACCCTTCATTTGTGCCATTTCCCAACCCACAAGATGAGGGAGGTAGAAATGAGTTTGAAAGTGTCTTTCTGTGTCACCAAGTTCACCCAAGGGGTGGAACTGTGGCCCCACTGAACCCAAGGGGAATTTTGCCATCGATTTCTGGTAATTAATAAGATCTTACTGGTGATGAAATGATCTTTCTGATCTTCTGACCATATGTTCTCCTGGAGAAGAAGGGTGTCTTGAAATATGGCACAAGTCATGGATGGAGCAAAAATGCCGGCTGGTTTAATTTAGGAGAAATGCAATAAATACAGGAGACGGAAAAATAAATAGAGCTCAGATTAATAAAGACCAAAATGAAGCTGATCTGGTCAGTTCTAGATGGGATAAAACCAATTGCCAATGCACCAAACTGCATTGCTTGGAAAGGCTGAAATCTGGTTATCAGATCTATTCTTTGAGCTGAAGCATGATTTTTATTGGGTTTTATATGGTAAAAGTTATAAAACCTTGGCTCATGCCTCCATCACTGAGCACAGCTTGATGGGGGATGACTCATTTCGGGTTCCACATCGTCACATTCCTTGAAACTTTTTTTATGGGCGCAGCCAGGTCGTGTGCTCGGAAAACGCTCCCTGTGTTTGGTAAGGAAGATTTTAAAGCACCTTGAGCAACTGCTGTGCAGAAATTAGCTTGGCTGACCAGAGCTCTATCCCGAGCACATGTGCAGCACTGGGAAAGAAAAGTTCTTGCACAACTGTGTGCACGAAAAGAACACAGCTGTTTGCTTTCGGGTGGTTCTAGATTAATATTAAACAGTATTGCGAAGTGAAAAGGAGAAGCAATGGATGGAGCACTATTGGAGTGTCCAAATATTTGTACAAATTCTTTTTGGGGCGTGCAGCAGGTTCGTGCTGGGAGGTGGCAGCGGTGACATCCACACCGTGCTCTGTGTCCCAGCCCCGGCACAACCCTCTCTCCCTGGCACATTCCTTCAGGGCCAGCCCTTATAACGGCAGTCAGAGTTCCCAGGGTGTGGTAACAGCATTGTTTATCCACGGCAGAGGGGAAGAAGCTGGAAACGATCCTTTTCCCAGGCTGGCTGTGACAATACACCTGGGCTGGGGTGCCCCACTGACCCACTGCTCAGTGGCTGTGTGCACAGCCTCGGGAAACTTGCTGTTCCCTGGAAAAACCAACTGATAAATGGGAATTTTAGGATCAAGAGGGCATTTTGTCTTTGGTTTTTTGGTTTTTTTTCCAGTCTTCCTGGGCTGTAAGATGTGATTGTGACACGTTTGGATGTTTCTTTTTCTCTCTCTCTTTTTTTTTTTTTTTTTCCCCTTTTGGAAACTTTTCTAGTGGAGAAGAAGTTCCAAGGAACTGTGTAGCCTGGTAGAAAGGAGATTTCTCCCTAAAGAAAAAAGCCATATCATACAAATGCCTGAGCCACGTGGTGACCAGGTCTGCCTGGGACTGTAGGATTTAAACTGCGTCAGGGGAGGTTTAGGTTGAGTATTAGGAAAAAGGTTCTTCTCCCAGAGGGTGGTGGGGCACTGAACAGGCTCCCCAGGGAACGGCTGAGAAAACTACCTGTAGGATCTTTAGATTGCCCGGTTTGTACAGCCTGAATTTGGTCCTACTTTCAGGAAGGACTAAAACTGCCCTACAAAAGAGCCCCACACCTTCGGGCTTGTGAATTGAGATGGGATCCAGGCTCCATCAGCACTAACGAGAGCAGGGAAGGGACAAAAGCTGAGTCTTGTGAAAAGTCCAGTTCCCAGATTTCCTAGAAAACATCTCGCTCAGAATCACTCCTATCCAAACTGCGTTTTTGGTATCAATGATTCACTTTAATAACAATGATTAAAGTCAGGATGAGGGGAAATGGAAAGCCTTGCCTGAACAAAAAAATCCTCTTATGTCCTGAACACCTCTATGATCAGGATCTTTAAGATTTTTAACAGCAGATTCACTCCTTTATTCTTATAAAGAATAATCTTAGTGTTTTTTATTCTTGGGGTTAAGGCTGGGACTGTGCCAGAGGGTGGTCTGGACATTTTGGGGGTTTTCTGGCTGTTCCCCCTGACTTTCTCTGTTGGCTCAGAAGGTTCGATTTCTATTGTCTTGCACAATGCTACCAGACAGGTTTTTGGTCTCTGCAGCATCAGTGGCTGAGCAGAACACCAGGTACTGAAACACCCAAAGAAAACAGCGGGATTCTATTTTTAGCATCTCCCTGAGATCATGTTTAACCTCGAATAAATCAGCAGGGTGTGATTTCTCAAGTGAGCCAGGGCATCTCCTCACACAGAGCTGAGTGCCTGAAAACCTGGGAGCCTTTTGAAATGCCAGCACTGCACCGTCAGGATTCAGTTTGCTGGTAGGAAAACAAAAGTAAAAATGAGGGGTTAATATTTAACCTCTCATCCCCTTTAAAGTAACTTATGAATGTGCATGAACTTCTTTAGTTTTATGCAGAAGTAGAAAAAATAGTTGTATCGTATCACTTATTGCTGCAACAGTAAGGAGGAGGGAGAGTTTGAGGGAGGGTTTGAGGTTTTTCTTTATTTATTTTTGTGAAATTGGACAGGTTTATAGGACAGTTTTATTAGTGCTTCACAGGGCCTCTACCTTGTTTCATACCTTTTGTTTGCACATTTCTTTTGCCAGCTTTCAGAAGGCTGGGGCTGCAGTTTATTGCAAAGAAGGATGGAAAAGATAAAGGATCTTCTCTACCTCCAGTAGTCATAAATCAGCCCACAAGCCCATGAAAGGATTAAATGTACGTGTACCACTGGGATTTATTTGAGAATAAAACACACCACACCTACAAAATCCGAGGCAGCTCAGGGAAAAAAGATTATTTGTGGATATAAATAATCAGGCAGCAGGAGGAGTAAATCTGTCAGTGAAGACAGAAACACTGTGAGTGCAGCACACAGGGACCTCCCTCCTCCTGCTCTCCCTATGCCATTTTTCACTAAATTTCCAGCCCCACTGGCATTAACTGAGGCTGAGTTTAGTGGAATAATGATGGAAACAGCAATTCCCGTGTAGGCAAAGCTTGAACCTCCACAGTTGCTGTGGAAAGTTTCTGGTTTGCTGCTCTCCCAGCCAGCGCCTGTGCCCTCATTTATTGGAGGTTCCTCATCCCAGGCTCTGGCCCTGATTGGCAAGGCAGCAAGGACACTTTGGGAAGCAGGGGCTTGTTGCAATCCCACAAACACAGCCCTGTTTGCCCAGAGCTCTCCAGGCAGAGTGTCCAGCCTTGCTCTGAGTGACAAAACCCTTCCGAGGGCTCCCCTGCGTCAGTCACACAGAGATTGTGTTTGTTTTCCTGTCCTCTTCCCACAGCCGGGACACGCTGTAGCCAGGGACAATTCCCTGGAGGGAGACACAAGCATCGTTGTGCCCTCTCTCCCCTTTCCCTGTGGGAAAGCCCGGCTTGGGGCCACGCTGACCCTGCCCAGCACCATCCTGGGGACTCACTGACGTCCCTTCCTGCAGGGCTGGGTGGCTCTTTGTGGTGTTTTCTGCCTTTGGGAATGTGCAGAGAACAGGATTAAAGGGGGGAAAAAAAAAAACAGGGAGCAAGGATTTTGCCAGGCACTTCTGGAAATAGCAGCCCCTGGGAGACAGAGGGGCACGGTACTGGGGTTTCTTAGTCCTCCCTGCGGGTTTGTTGAGTTTTATTGACAGCAAAGCCAAGATCACGCCTGAGCCCAGCACCCCCAGGGCCAGCACGTCCCTCGAGCACTCCCACTGCCTCACCAGGGGTGACCTGTCCCTTCCCTTTCACAAACACAATAAATACAGCAATATAATCACTGCACAGTAATAGATTAATTTTTGTGGCAGGTGAAACATTAACTCCCCTTTGTATCTAATTCCATCACATCTGGGGTGCTCTCAGCGATAACACCCGAATCACCTTGAGAAAGTCATTCTGTGCCATCCACTTCCACTGGAAGATTGAGCTTATCAGAGCATGAGGGAAGCACTGAAATATGTGCCATAAAAAGACTCGAGGGGAAAAAAACAGGCTGAGATTTCTTAAAGGAGTCTGTCATGGGGACCAGGCCTGCCTGGGACTGGAGGATTTACATAAAATCAGATGTGCAGCTCAATTGGAAGGGCAAAACTTGTCCCTTTTCTTGTAAAGGACAGAGAACCCCATCCTGAGAGCATGTGGGGGAGCACCTGGTATAAATCCAGGCGTAGAAGCTTGGATGGGGATTTGACAGAACAGCCACTGATGACCCAGACTGGGTCAGGCTTTTTTCTCCTGGGTGCTGCCACTCACCTTTCTGGTGGACCAACAAACCCCATGAAATGTCAAGGTCATGGTTCCTATAACCACCTTCACCTTCAGGCTGACCCTCCCCTCACGCACAGGGCAACTTACGCTGCTGTCTAAGGAGGGCTAGCGGAGCCTCCCAAAAGCTGTGTTGTTTTTCCTCTAAATTGATGACAAATTGCCTCTCTGTAGTGCCCATAGGCTGAAAACGCTCCAGGAACGTGTTTGCGTGTGGCACCTCTCAGAAATGGATGCACCTTGCAGGCCAGGCTGGCTCTGAGGCATGAGGTCAGATCCCCACAAGCTGATCCTGACTGACAGCAAGGCCGAGCCCCAGATCTCAGAAAACAAACACTGCACTCCTGTCGATAAGGGGAGACATCGATTTTTGTCACTGGTGCTTGTTTTCTGCCCTTTCACTTTGTTGGCCCCTCATCAGAGGTTAGGAAAACAGAGCAGTGGTTGGACGTGAGCTGGCACAAAAAACCCCCCACCTCTCAAATTGTGCAGAGCAGTGCCCACGTTTTCCCTTTGTATGGCTTCCCAGGAATGAGTCCTGATGCTCCAAAAACGAGACCCAGCAGGAGGTAAAGACTCAAAAGAATGATGGCAAAATAACTCTGCTGATTCTACAGAAAGGGAAGAAAAAAATAGCTGGAAAAATCTTTTCCAGTGGCCACTTTTGAAACAAACCCAGGGTGCTCTACACCCAAGGGGTTAAAGCACAGAGTGAGTTGTGCTTTGGCAGCTCTGTTTGAGTCATTCCCCCCAGATAAAGGGAAAGGAGTCTGGCGTTGCTGGCTGAAGGAGGAGGGATTTGCTGCACTATCACCACATGCTAAATCTTCCTGCTCCCTCTGCTTTAAGGACATGACAAGTGCCTTTCTGAGCTGTTTGTGGCCAAGAGTTGTGAGCTGCCAGGAAAACACTGAGTGTGCTCAGGCTCCTTCTCCCAGCCAGAGCTGCTGGACAGAGGCAAGAGGGCTTGGGGGAGAAACCAACACTGAAACCAGGCTGGGTTAAGTCTAAATTCTCCTTTTTTTCTCTGCTGCTGTTTCCCTCCATGGCTGCAGTGGAGGTGAGTCAGCTCTTAGAGGCCGTGTTGCAAAAATAAGCTGCTGAAGTGCAATCCGTGCCTTCTGTCCCCTGTGCAGGGCTGATGGAGCACGAGGATGGATGTGGCTCGTGCTTCAGGGAAAAGGATGCTGTAAAAGGTGGAATGGGCCTCAAAAATCACTGGGGTTTTTCCAACTCACCATGGCATGTCCAGCAAAGGGTCTGGGCTGCTCTTCACTCCGCTGTGGTCCCTGCAGTGTGTCCAAGGTCTGTGTGTTGCTGTTATTACCAGTTCAGGACACTGAGGTGGTTTCCAGCAGAGATTTGCACCAGCAAATCCTTTTGTCACGAGGGCTGGTGACAAACCCTGGCTTGGTGCTGTCTTCATCTGTCACTGCTGCTGGGGTTTCAGGCTCTCTGAAAACAGCTGTGTGATGGGCAACACTGAGGGAATTGTTTTAAGGAGGAATCAGTGGATTTAAATTTCCTTTTCTTTGAGCTTCCTTCATGGAGTGGCTCTTTCTGTGTCCCCTGAGTGGTGATGTCCCCTGGGATCACCACCTGCCATGCCTCAGGGGCAGGGGACACTCCAAGGCTGCCCTGAGGTGGGATCAGGGGATGCTTTTCCAGCACTGCCATGAGATGAGCCCTCAGCGCAGCCATGGCAGAAAGGGTACCAAAGGCCAGGGCTCCAGCAGTGTGGGTGCACGGCCAAGTGGAGAGAGGCGACACCAAACCCCTAAATTCCCCCTGAGCTGCATCAAATCCAGTAGGACCAGCAAACATCCCATGGGTGTTGCTCTGAGAACCAAATGGCCTCATCTCCCTCTTGAGCTTGGTCTTTTCCCTCTGAAGTGGCTTTTTTCCCTCCCCAGAGCCTGGGGACATTCCAACATCCAACAACAGTGGAGCACAAGGAGCAGCAGCCACTGGCTAGGGGGAGTTTCCCACTTCCACAAGCACTGGGAGTTCTTCTCACTGACCCGAGCACTGGGAGTGAGTTTCCCACTGACACCAGCACCTCTCTCTCTCTCTCTCTCTCTCGTTTCAGCCGTGCAGAACGAGCGTGACAGGATCAGCATCCGCAGGAGCAGCTACGAGGACAATGGCTCTCTCTCCATCAACATCCTCACCCAGGCTGAGGCCATGGCACAGCAGGTAGGACACCTGGGGACAGCCCCTCCAAACGGGCCCTCAGCAATTCCAGCCCGCTAAACCAACCAGGGCTGGATGGTTTTTCTGCCCTTGGGTGGCTCCTGCACAAGCCCACAGGGAAGAAAACGCAAAATATCCAAAAGCAGGCAGGAAAAATCCATTATCAAGGCAATACACCCTGCAGGGAGCAGATGCAGCCTTTGGTGGGGGACAGGAAGCTGGAATTCCAAGGGTTGAGGGATGTTGCAGAGCCCAGGCCCCCTATTCCCCCAGCCTGAATTGTTGCTGCACCCCTAAAATCTCCATTCACACAGAATTTTATCCTCTCTTGCTGCACTCTCTGTCCTGCTCCGAACATAATATTCCAGTCATGGTTGATTGTATCTTTCCTCATAACTTTATCAGAGTAACAATTTTAGGGCAGAAAAATAATGTGAATAAATCCTCCAGGCTTCAGCTGACGCTGATTGCTTTTTTATTTCATGCTCCACCATTAATTTCACCCTGAGCGTCCTTTAAATTCTTATGCAAATACCCTTTCTCCGCTGAAACACACGCTCCAGATGTTGCACATTACATGCAGCAATGAGCCCACTTCCTTTTCAAAAATTATGGGGTTTTAACCCTCTCCCAGCCACGCAGCGCTTCAGAGAACAAAAAGGGAGTTTTGTGTCCCTGGCAGAGGCTTGGGGGAGAAAAGCTGGATGCATTTCATGCCTTTGGCCGGCTGGAGGGATTGGTGGGAAGCTGGGACACGGCGCCGCTGGCTCCTGCTGGGCATGGGAATGTTAATTTTGTCCCGAGCCAGCCGGGAGAGCGGGGAAGGAGGCTGGGTGTGTGTTGGGACTGAGCACCACCTCGTGGAAGCTGCTCCATGGGCTGCGAGTCGGGCACAGCCGAGCACAAGGGTCCAGCCACTGAGGGAACATCTCTTCAGGGTTCTGGTGGGATGAATCCTTGCTGTGGAGGGTGATAAAACAGCTCCGAACACAGCTGGGTGGTTTCTCTTCCAGTATTTATCCCTGAGCCCCGCGCACAGCACAGACCTCGCCATGAAGAAGATTGCCACCATCAATGACGTGTGTGAGTCCATGAAACAGCAGCTCCTGGTGCTGGTGGAGTGGGCAAAATACATCCCGGCCTTTTGTGAGCTCCCCCTCGACGACCAGGTAAAATCAAAAGGCTCTTCCCGGTAAATCCAACGCCTCTGAAAGGAATTCCCAGCTGCGCCTTTCACGGGAGGATTTGGCATTAACATACAGATCACCACCCTACGCAGAGCTGTAAACAACAGGGGAGAAAGAGGGAGCAATTAAAAATAACCTCAGTGGCCAAAGTCCCTCACAATATAGAGTTGGTCCCTCCAACCTGCAGAAGATCCAGTCAAAAAATTCTGACTGGTGTCAGACTGCTGCAGTTCTGATTTTGCCTTTACCGGTACCTAATAATTGAACATACAGTCTGTTTATTTCCTAAGAACTCCAATTACTCAAGCCCCTCTTTGCTCTTTTAGTTAAAAACAGCTTCTCGTTTAGTTCGCCACGGATGTAGCACTTCTCAAAGTGAACATACACTGATATTTTCTAGCTCTGAACAGAACTTTATCTGTAGATCTGCCAGATCCAAGCAAACACCAAATGGGGCTTAATTAAACAGCAACAGCTCAGCACTTCCTTCTCTGCTTTTCCAACGTAATCTTATTTCTTTCTCCTGTGCCACCTCCAGGTTGCCTTGCTCAGAGCCCACGCAGGGGAACATCTGCTCCTGGGGGTAGCCAAGAGGTCCATACCCTACACTGATTTCCTGCTATTAGGTAAAGTAGTGAAACACACTCCTGATTTTATAATTCACCCCCTCCCAAGTCATTCCCAAGCTTTCTGCATCCCTGAAACCCTCTCTGCACTCCTGGGCGTGGGCTGCACATCTGGGTGGAGACACAGAGCTGGAGAGGAGAGTGAAAAGGAGCAAGTAAATTCCCTGGGATTTTTATAACTGTTCCCTCACTGCTTTGAAATTGCGGATGAGAAAGCCCCAGTAATGAAATGGCATCTCAAGCTGGCTTGTCTTGGTTTTGGAGCTGAAATTGCCAAGTGTGTTTGGGTATAGATACTCAAAAACTTAGCAGAAATGTCAATTAAAAATTACAGTGCAAAAGGGGTGTTTCCTTTTCACGCAGCTCTCTGCCACCACGGGTGGGATTGTTCTTGGAAAAATGAGAATACTGACCCTGAAAGGCTCACATTAAAGAACAGAGAGAGGGATAACTCCGTTTAAGGAAAGAAAACCAAAAATAAAGGTGCAACACTGCTCACAAACAGATGCTCGATGTAACAGAGGGCAGAGCAAAGCAGAACGTGGCGCAGGCTGTGTGCACAGTGTGGGAGCACTGACGTGCAGCCGAGATAAATAAGGAGCAGGGGATGAGATCCAGGGCTGGCTTCTCACTGGTGGATCAGCTGCTATAGCTGCGGACTGGAAACTGCTGCAAATGGCACTGGGACTGTCACGAAACCCTCCCTGGGGTCACTGCTGGATGAGAGCAGAGCTAGAGCCAAAACCTGATGGGGAATTTCTCTTGTCTTCCCAGGGAATGATTTCATCATCCCAATGCACTGCCCAGAGCTGGAAATCGCTCGTGTGGCCACCAGGATCTTGGACGAGCTGGTGAAGCCCTTGAGGGACATCCAGATCGATGACAATGAGTACGCCTGCCTCAAAGCCATCATCTTCTTCGACCCAGGTGAGATTCCTCCTGACTGGGGCTTGCAGAGCAGCTGGGGGCTCTCCAAAAACCAGGAAAACCCCTTGGAGCCCCTCTACATCTCACCCTGCCCGTGCTGGAATGAGAAATACTCAGCAGTGCAGTTTTAAGTGACCCATTCCTGAGTGTTTTACTCTTTGGCAAGAATAAACTCCAGCCAGGCTGATTGTGCAAGGCTCTGCAGGCCCTGGAGGAGTTTGGCTGCTCCAGGAGCTTGGCTTTGGGGAAGCCCATCAGCCTGAAATGCAGGAGATGGTCATTAGGGACATGCATGCCTGTATTAATTATGTAGAAGCAAAGTGAGCCAAACGAGCAGCAGTGAGCCAAGGAGCATCCATAAGAGTCCAGAGAGCACCATCAAAAACCACAGAGAGCTGGGCTGCTCAGAGTGCCCAGAAATATCAGGGATCTGCTAATGGATCTTGCTGGAAGCCAGCAGCAACCCAGGGCAGGGCTGATCCACAGGATGGAGGACAGCGAAACACAGAGAAAAACCAGTTTGTTTTGAAGCTTTGCTGTGTTTATTCCGGAAGCACAGGGGGTTCTGCCTCAGCCCAGGTTCCAGTGGGTACCACCCTGGGCCTCAGGGAGGAGATGGGAGAACAATCCCAAGTCCAAGCAATGCCCTTTTGTCTTTTGCCAGGGAGAACTCAGAGCATCATCCATTAATTACTGGGGGTTTTGCTGTGTTCACTGATTCAAAACCAAGATCCAGGAGTTTCAGGAACATCATGAGCTTTGGCTCACCCAAAGCCTGCTGTGAACAGAGTAAGGGTGCTTTCATCAGATCGGTTTTGACAAATTACCTTCTCAGCTGATCAGTGTCTCCCTGCAGCTTTAGATCAATGTGACAATGAGGTGCTGAGGTTTCAGCTGGAAGGAGGAAGTGTGAGGCTCCCCAGAAGTGAAGTTCATCCATGCTAACGAGCAGGAATGTCCTCAGAGCTTTGTGCTGACACGCAATCATTTGTTAACCACTTTATCTAATCTCTTGGCACCGAAATCCCGAAAATGTGGTGCCTGTGGATTCTTTGCAGACAGTGGAGGAAATGGTGCAGTGATCCAGAAATCTCAGGTTTAGATAACAGCAGAGGCAGGAGTGGGAGGCTGTAAATGCAGCACTTCACCCGACTCAGGGACAAATTTATTTGCTTCAGCAAAAGCTGGACCAGTGGTCCTTGAAAAAAAGGATTGACCACAGGTCAGAGACAGGAGAGCAAGACAGGAACCTGATGCTGCAGCGAGTGTAATCACAACGTACAGGCACTAAAACTGTTTGCATCTAGTGGTGGCAGTTGTGACTCAGAGTTTTTAGGGGAAAATTCCAGGCTGTTTCCTTGGAAGGATAAATATTTTAACCTCTAAAGTTTTCCCCTTCGCTAATGGCAGCAGGCAGACACACTCATGTGAAGCAAGCTCCTATTTTCTTACTCTTTCCCTCCAAAGTCTCCCCAAATTACTTTTTCTCCTCCAATTGCTGTATCCCCTCCAATTCCCCTCTCTGTTTCCCTGTTCCGTGTGAGATGTGAAGCAATGGCAGCCCAGCCTGGCAGCTGACCTTGGAGACTCTGTCAGAGCATCACTGCCATCTCATCCTTTTCCATGTGATGCCTTGGGAAGGCTGACCTGGAACAGAGACTGGACAGAGCCAGAGAGCCAAGTGGATATTTATTAAGAGGCCTTTAAAGATACACTTTGGGCAGCACAAGAGCCTGGTCAGGGCTACACACAAGGTGGACTCAAAATGGTCACAAAATTGACACAAAAAGGACAACCAGTTATGAGGTCTCACACTTTTATCAGTTTTAGTCCATTTGCATATTGGGGTTTAATTGTCCAATTACATCTTCAGGTTGTGAGGTCCCATCCTTCTTGTTTCTCTCTCGGGTCCATCGTTGTTTGTGCTTTTGGGCCTGAAAATTTGTACTCATTGTCCTTGTTCTCCAGCAGGAAAAGGATTAGTTTTGTGTCCCTGCTCTGTGCAGAGCTGAGTGACACTGAATGTGAGGCTCAGAACTGCACCCCTGGGCAGCGCAGAACCTGAAAAAACATGAAAGCTCGAACCTGAAGCATCCCTTGCAGACAGCCTCCCTGACAGGGCAACATTTTCCCACACAAGCCAGCATTTAACCCCATTTTTTCCCTCTCCCAGACTGCAAAGGGCTGAGCGAGCCGGGCAAGGTGAAGAACATGCGCTTCCAGGTGCAGGTGAACCTGGAGGATTACATCAACGACCGCCAGTACGACTCACGGGGCCGCTTCAGCGACATCCTGCTGCTGCTGCCGCCCCTGCAGAGCATCACCTGGCAGATGATCGAGCAGGTGCAGTTTGTGAAGCTCTTCGGCGTGGCCAGGATCGACAGCTTGCTGCAGGAGATGCTGCTGGGAGGTACGAGCCCCTCCCGAGGAGGGGCGGCACAGCTGGGTTGTCTCAAAGATGTTGTAGGGCTTTGTGTCTGCTGGGGGGTGTTATGGGAGGGAGGACGGAGGGGAAAGGGTTTTAAAGGTGAAAGAGAAAAGGTTTAGGTGGGATATTGAGAAAAAATTCCCCCTGTGAAGGTGGGGAGGCCCTGGCACAGGGTGCTCAGAGCAGCTGTGACTGCCCCTGGATCCCTGGAATTGTCCAAGGCCAGGTTGGACACTGGGGTTTGGAGCAGCCTGGGCCAGTGGATGGCATCCCTGCCCATGGCATGGTATGAGCTCCAAGATCCCTTCCAACCAAAACCATTTGATGAATTGTAGCTTGAAGGCTCCTTCTCACTCCAGTCCAATCCCAGAGCCAACCTTTCCAGCCTTGCTCTGGAAATCTGCTGAGTTTCACAGCAGAGTTTCACTCTGTGGTGCGGCACTCGACTTAGGTCTCCGACCTAACTGAGGCAGTTTAGGGAAGACAACGCATCTTTTGTTAGAAACGTGCAAAAGTTACAACTGTCTGGGAAAGCTGGATAAGAGCAGAACTTGGGACACACCCCCAGGCAGAACGGGGCAGCTGGAGAGCAGCTGAAACCCCAGACATCCCAGGGGCCTGTCCCTGCACAGCGAGAGCAGAGAGGAAGGAAGCAAAGATGAGCCATTAACCTTCACCCACAGAGGTCTTCCACATCCTCTGCATGACAGAGATTTAGCCCGGAGCATCTGGCTCCTCGGGAACTATGCAAGGAATGATGTCTCTTCCCAATTCCACTCACAGGAACCACTGCTGATCTCCAGTACCAGTCAGCACCTCCCAACATGAACCTGGAACCGCTGCCAGGACACGTCCTGCAAAGCAACATGACCTCTGTGATCCACACTGCTCCAGACCGTATGTCCCCCTTTTTTACAGTATTTACAGCCCAGTTTTTACATGATTTACAGCCCCTTTTTACATTATTTACAGCCCATTTTTACATCACGAGCGTCAGCGTAGCCGAGGAGCTGGGCAGCAGACACAGTTCAGAAAAAAAGATATTTATCTATTTATTCTAAAAGTTTACTCATTTTTTTCAAAAGTTCATTTATTTTAAAAGTTTATTTATTTGAAAAAAAAAAGTTTATTTCTTTAAAAAGTTTATTTATTTGTTTGAAAAAGTTAATTCAAGTTCTTTAAGATTATTGAAATAAATTTAGGTTTAGTTAAGTTCTTTAAGTTTATTTCTGTGAGTTTAAGTGTTACACTGGAATCAGAGCTCACAATCCGGCCCCCCCGCCCCCCCCCCCGGCCGACTCTTTTCCATGATTCCAAAGAGAAGTTAGGATTTTTAATGGTATATGACCCAGGAGGGAGTTGAGATGTTACTAAAACAACACAAGAATTGAAAAAAAAGGATGAGAAATCAAGACTGGGTGTTTCTACAGATTTGGCAGCACTGGAAGATGCCACAATAGAGGACAGATGGTTATTTATGGCAGGAGTTCCCTGTGGTTATTGCCAACCAACAGGACCTGGATTCAAGATCATCTCCAAACACCCTGGGCACTGCTGGGGTGTGGGTTAAGGCATTTATCCCCGGTAGGACCACGCTGTTAAAAAAAGAAAGCAGAACAGGAGGTGCAATTTAACAACCACTGCCATGTAATCACGATGTCCTGTACTCACAGCCTCCCTCCCTCTGCCAGTTACAATCATTTACCTCCCGCGGTGTATTTTGCTGTTTCTCAGCTATATAAACGTTGGCATTGTGTGTTTTAGGTGGTTTTATTTAGCTTCTAAGCCCCTTTCCAGCAAAGGAGATTAGAGAAATGCTGTGCTCTGTAAATGAGGTACAGAGGGGGCTGCACGTTGAGCTCCTCTCTGATAAGGAGATGAAGGATGGAAAAGCAGTTGGGGGCATTCCCCAAGTGCAAAATACCGAGCGGAACTGGTCCGTGTCTGCCAGTCCACCAGGACAGAAGGCCGTGCCAGGATCCCCCAAACTCCCGCTCCTGGCTTTGTAGGACGCTTTGCTGATTTCTACTGAACAGCATCCAAGTCCACGTTAATCCCGTTTCTTCTTTTCTCTCCCGCAGCATCTCCTGAGACATCCCTTCCATCTCCTTCTGCCAGCACAGGCAGTGAAGACTATAAACTAGGCTCCAGCGCGGGGCCCAGCACGGTGGTGCAGCTCCTGCCCCAGCCCGTGATGCCCAAGCAGGAGATGCTCTAGGGAGAGGAGGAAGCAGGAGCTGGGAGCCCTGTGGGAGCCGTGCTGACAGTGAAACCGGCCCTTTCTCTTTGCAGAGGCCAAGCACAGCACCCCCCTGCCCCACCCGTGAGCCCGGGGAGGACCTGCAAAGGAGCCTCGCCCGCAGAGGAGCCTCGCCACGGAATCCCCACCTCCAGCACCCCCACAAGGCACAAGGATTGGGGTTCGTGCCCTCCTGAGCAGGGCCAGGACTGCCAGCCCCAGCGGGGCAGGGGTCTCAGTGTGACTGTTGCTGCCGTGACCCTTCCAGAGCCGCCCTCTCATCACCCCCCAGTGCCCTGCTCAGCTCCTGGTGACCCTTCATGCACACAGAACGGCCTGAATTGGGATGAAATGGTCTGTTCCCATCACTAATTTAATTAATTGCACTCCCACTTCTCCTGTTAAGCTTTTGGAAAAATAGCATCGGAATCCCGAGAAGGCCGAGGCCTTATTCCATCCAGAGGGGCCTTGTCCCAACAGAGCAGCCATTTCATGCTGTCCAGTTTTCTGTGAACAGAAATACCAGCATTTTGCTATTTTCCATAATTTCCAGTACATCCAGAGTCCATTTGTGAGCTGGTGGATGGACTCTACCCTGTGAGCACACCTAACACCAGACAGCAGCAAAGATCTCTGCCTCTCACTGTGGCTGCCGCTCTGGCAAACCCCCAAATCAAAGCTGACTTACCCCAAACCCCTGCTTTGCCTCTTCTGCAGACTTTTACTGCAAACAAAATACCTTTTCCCAGCACATAGACATGATTTTTCTGTAGTTTTATATTTCTTTGTAATGTCTGCAACGTGACTCTAAATTAGCCAGGAAAAGGAACAGGCAAGTCTGGGAGCCACTTTTTTATAAAAAGGGTTTGTATTTAAAACAAGGTCCTTCTGCCTTAACGTAAAATTTAATCAGCAGTTAAACAACAAATTAAATAAGCCCAGCGGTGACTACACAGCCTCCAGAGTTCCCAAAGTGCTGTCGTCGTGCTACGGAGTTGATTTGAATAAATGGGACCTTCTTACAAAGCAAATGATCAGATTTCCACAGAACTTAAGCTCATTTGTGCACCAGCCTCTATCGAACAGCCACTGAGGGATCAGGAGTGGCTGTCCTGAGCACTGGGACACGATGGAGAATTCCTAGTTCCCAAGCCAGCCCTCCCTGCTGAAGGCAAATCCGAGCTGGTGGAGCCAGGGGGGGCTTTGGGGGAGCACCTTTGAGTGGCACCTTTGAGTGGCTTTGAGATGCTCAGCTGGAGGAAACACAATCCCAGAGACTGAAAGGGAACTCGGGAAGAGCATCCCAGCCTCCAGCAGCAGGGGAAGGTCAGCATTGCCACTCTGCAGCACCAGAGAGAGCTGAAAACCATCAGAGAGCGGCTAGAATTTCACCTGGATCAGAATGGTTTATTTTTTCTCCTGCATCTGATGAATTTGATCTGACATTTTATGCTGATAACTCTGATTTGAAACAGCACTATCTGGAGAGCAGGTTCCACTGCAGGCATTCCTGCTGCATGATAGATGCAACTGTTCCGAGCCAGCACTGCTTCCAGTGCCTCCAGCAGCTCCATTCCATTCCTCTTCCAGACATTAAATGTACATTAATACTCATTAATGGTAAGAAAATAAATCTATGGGGGAAATAAATTCCATATTCTCGTATTTCATCTGGACAGTTTGCCTCTTTCCTTGAATTCAAAACCAAGTTTCCAAGGTTCTCCACTGATTTCTCCAATACAGACACCTATTTTTCATTAAAAAGAATCACCTCTGGCTGCAAAGCCTGGCTTTCACTGGATACTGATGGAATTCACAAACTGAGAAGAAAATAAAGTTGTCCATGCACCAGTGGGTATCAGACACAGCCCCCAGTGTTCAGCTGGTCTGGTGAAGCTTTGCAGCAGCAATAATTTACTGTATAAAGGCCAAAAACAGAGTTTTGCTGTGAATCTTTCTGGGTTCCCTATCTCAAACCCCACTCTAAATTAAACCAATATTCTTATGCAAACACACTTTGGAAGTGCCTGTTTTATTGGAATCATGATTTTGTTAACAAAAGAGGTTCACAAAGCCATAATTTAATAATATTTCCCTTGTCAGGTGCCAGCTGCTTATCAGAATGGAGCACCCCAGGCAAGAAAACCTTAAATATTTCTGAGTTATCCCTTTCCTTGCCAATTCTAATATTTGGCATCTTTAACACTGAATCTGGGTCCAATATTAACTTTATGCTGCACTATAATATAAGGAGAAATTGCAGAAATATTTTGGAGGTGCAAAGTTTTGCTTCTGTTATTAAAAACCAGCCCGTGCTTGCTTTGATGCCGGCTGGATAATTTCCAGGGCTTGGGCTGGGGATGACAAGAGTGAAGTGCAGGACAGGAGCAGATGTGCTACTGGAATACAGGCAGGAAAAAAAAAGAGATATTCAGAACACAAAAAAAAAAGACTAAGTGAAAGAAGCAGAATAAAAAATTAACAAGCTTGTCAATGAAGAAGCACCAACCACATTAAAATATGAATTAACCTGTAACCCTGTTCAAAATTAAAAAAAAAAATACAGAATTAATGCTGGTACACTTAATTTTAGTGTTATTAACAGATTCCAGAATGATTTTACAGCCCAATTTCTGTATTTCAAAACCCCTTAAGCCACTTTCTTTCTCCAACAGCATTGGACCTGCAGCCAACAGAGAGAAGAGGGACAAATGTAGAAATTTAACATTTCTGCACAGGACAGGCATAAAGAAATCCATAAATGAATTCTTGCTAAGTCTTAAGACTTCAGAAAGAATTCCTGGAACAATACTGACATTACTACTAGAAATTAAACAAGAAAATAAAAAGGAGACAAATTGGCAGGCTCCATCTGCAGGGATGTCTGTTCCCTTCGGAGAATAAACAAACTCTTCCCTAAAATACACATAAACACAGCCCAGCCTGGCTGCTATGGCACACAGACACAATCAAATCATTAACCGGCTCCAAAATATCAGCAGCAGTGGCATAAAGTGTGTGTTCATGGATTTGGAGCTCTCTTCTCCATAGAAACATCAGAGTAGAGCGTGATACACACCCAGAAAATATCTCAGTGTTTTTTTAGAATTATTGCAAAGGGGAAATGAACAGTTTTGAGTCTCTCCAGCCTTTCCTGCCATTGGCTCCTCCTCCCCCTTGTCTGGGTGGACACTCCCAACCTGCTGCTCACCAGGCTCACAGCTGTCTCTGCTCCTGAAGCTGCAGAAACGGGAAAAATCCAACAGTGGCACAGAAAAACTGGAGATTCAAACCTGCATTTATCCCAAGTTCCTTGGAAGTGCAAAGGCTGCAATACTGAGGTAAGTTTTCAGATTGGAAGCGTTTTCCCACTCACCTCAGACAAACAGGGTGGAAACAAGATGAGCTGTAAGGGTCACTTCTCATGTAAATTATTCCACGGTTCTATAATAAAATAGGAAACTACACCAGAGGATGAAGGGAATGCCCAAGAAGGGCTAAAAGAGTGTAGCTTAAAATTCTTAATAAGCAGAAGACCCTCTTTAATCTGGAGCAGTATCACCTGTTAATTAATATAAATACAAATTAATTACAAACCAAAGGATTCAAGACTATTTCCCTGAAGCTGCTTCAATCTAAATATATGTGAAAAAAAACACCCCTGACATGTAGAGAAGTTAATCAACTAAGACTTCAATTCATTAGTTTATTCTTTTTTACATTAAAAAAAAAATTACAATGTAAGGATTTGAAAAGCCAAGTAAACCGGATTTCACACGCACACATTTGCCAAGTCACAGGGTTCAACCACCTGGAGTGATATTTTCTGATTTTCTCATTGAACAATATACACAGTAAGAGCCTCAGGACAAAGCCAGACACGTTTTTTTCCCCCCTCCAATCTT
Source organism: Chamaea fasciata (assembly GCF_029207755.1). Taxonomy (NCBI): domain Eukaryota; kingdom Metazoa; phylum Chordata; class Aves; order Passeriformes; family Sylviidae; genus Chamaea; species Chamaea fasciata. The sequence continues at coordinate 14,019,050 of NW_027094097.1, forward strand.
TAAGGTGTGCAACTGAATCTGCACAGAATTCTGTGGGACTTCCAGCCTCCCCCTCAGTTTTGTTCATTGGACTGCAATTCCAGCGGATTTCCACCAAGGAAGTCTCCAGCATTCCACACCACCACCCTCTCTTCTCCCCAAGCAAAGTGAAATTATCCCAAAGTATTGCACAGTTTTGTTCACAGGGCCACAGACAAGAAATGGATCCCTCAGTGCCTTCAGCCAGCCCATGGAACAGAAACTGATGGAGCTGGGATAAGGATGCCACGAAGAGATGGAGAAAAGCAGGGCACTGAGAAAGGAAACAGCTCCTGCAGTGCACAGAGGCTGCAAATGCAGAGTTCTGAGCTGCTTGAGGTGGGACAGGTCATGAGTGCCACTGGCTGAACAAAAGCAAGAACAGGACAATTTTAAGGCAAGTCCCAAAAACAGGGAGCTATTTACTTTCTAGGCACGGTTTCAAGCTATGCATCAAGGCTCCTGTTTCATCCTTTATATGGTCAGTAATTCATAGGTTAACAATAATACAAAAAAATTAGTCTAAATGTCATTTTTCAAGAATCAACTTTTAGCTGGATTTTTATTACTTGCAGCTTGTATTTCATTACTTGCAGATTTATGAACATTTTTTAGCACTACTGTTGTTTGTCAGGCCCACATAAAGCAGTTCTAGGTCTATATTGCTCTCATTTCTTCCAAGTAGTTTTGGGTGGAAATGGTTAAATTCAAAATAACTCCCTCTATTGCAGATGTCTCTACATTTAAGTTGTGCTGTACTCGAGAAAGGAGGGGAGTTGCCTCTTTCTCTGCTGTCTTTGTTCAAGGGATCATTAACAGCTTTCCCTCTAAGACAAGCCGGTACAGTAAAAAAGGGGCAGAACAAGACCCTACAAGGACAAAGTGTTTGCAGTGAATCACCCCCAGTCTGTCACCTCACACAGCAGGACACTGCTCCCACTCATCCACACTTGAGTTCCTGTGCAATCAGTGCATGAGGAACTGGGAATGCACATCCCAGGGCAGGATTTGGCCCCCAGCCAGGCTACAAGTGAGAATTTTGCCTTTCCCCAAATGTCAGAGGGGATGGACACTGCCAAACACGGGCCATGCTTTAGGGAAGAGGCTGGGCAGGGTGTGGCAGTGCCTCTGTCCTTGGCATCACCTGCACACGAGGAATGTGTGGGACAGAGAGACAGCTCTGCTGGTCAGGACAAGCTGAAAGAGAAAGGAGAACTGAACAAAGCACAATTCCCTGAAATCTGGACTGAGAAGGCTGCGTCTCACTGGAGATCAACTTCCACCAGAATGCTCCTCCTAATGATTGACAACTGCATCCAAGGACGTGGACTCCTTATAAAAAACACACAGGTTAATTCCCCAGACATTTATCAAATAAAAAGGGTTTAGCAACAAAAAAAGAAAGAGGGGGGAAGTAATTTCAGAAAATAAATTACAGTAGCATGACAACATTTGGCTTCTTTAGTGTGACCACGTGCTTTTCCTCTGGTATCCTGCTGTGAAGATCGTGGCAGATCCAGTTCCTGTCTCAGAAACTAACGAGATGTCTGTGACAATAAACGTAGAAAACTCTGCTTGCTACAAGCAAATGTCTGATATCAGTTTCACCTGGTCACAGATTATATGTAGACAGCCTTCTCTGGCCCCAAAATAAATACTATATAGGATTCTTGCAAGTCCCAGCATATTTAGACTCAAACAGAAAACTCAGGTCCTCCTTTCTTTCCTCGCAGCAGGAGTCGCCTGATCCGAAATCCAGCGAAAGGGTTGATCCACAGGAGGGAGGGCTGGCCCCCAAAAACAGATTTCATCCCTTCCCAGCGGAGCCTGCGCTCCCACGTTGGCTTTTCACTCTTCAGTCTTTCAATCTCCTGCAAACAAACACAGGCAGGGATGCACTGCTGAGTCCAAGGTTTAGTTTGATCTAATGGCGGCTATAAAATCCGGGTTTGCAGTTTTGTGTTGTTTTATTGTGTTGTTCCTCAGCTGATTTAGTTTCTTATTCTTATTTATTAAGTACTAAGCTAGAAGTCAGAAACTGTTTTAGCCCTGTGGATACAGGGCAGAAGATTTAGAACATTAAATATGTACAAGAAGGTTGATTTACCTCTATCTCTTTTCCCCCTCAAGCTAAAAGACAAAATTCCCAGAAAAGCTGATGGATCCACGTGCAGTATCCTACATTACAAGCTGTTTACTCAGTTAATGAAAGCAGACAGCAAGGCTCCTGGTCCACAATTACTGGAGGCAGGATTACTCTCCCAAATGCATTCTTTTGATGGTCATTTTTTGTGCTTCCCACTAATGAAGGCTCAAATATTTACCAGTTGTTTTGTGCTTACTCCTCAGTACAGAAATACACTTTTAAATGTGAGAAAATATTGAACAGTCACAGGATTCAATTTCCTTATGTTCCCAGGCAATTATTCTCTCAAGATGTGACACTGCACATCTAAGGACAAGGGAGCCCAAACTCTGTTTTATCCTCTGAGAAAATGTATCAAAGCGAGGTGAGAGAGATTTCCAGTATAAATCTGAAAAAAGCAGACATTTCCCGTGGCACCCAGCAGGAATTTGTGCCAGCTCAGAAGGGAAAGTCAAACCTCACGTCAGAAGTTTTGCATTCTTTGTCATTTAAAACCGAATTGCAAAATGTCAGAAGAGCAAATAGTGCAAGAGCTTCTGTTAGAAAGCAACCTCCAGTAAACCATTCCAATCCTCCCAACTGTCAAAAATAAAAATGATGAACTACGGAAGTCTTGCAGCTTTCTCCAAAATAAGATCCTCTCCTCATGCAAATAAAACCACATCTAATCACATCTTCCCAGAATAAATTTTACAGAACACAAAGAAGTCGAGGTTTTTACCGTTTCATCATTGCATATTGAGTGGATTTGGGTGCCAAACATGACTGCAGTGAAAGTGAGAAACAGAAAACCCTCAAGGCACAAGAAGATCATCAGGATCACAGTTACAGGTGGGGAGAAGTCACTGCACTCTGTGAAAAGGAGAGATGTGGTTACCAAAAAAAACCCAACAGCAAATTGCAGAGCATGTCCTACAGGTCTGGCACTTGAAACAGTATTTCACATTTAAAACAAACTTCTGATTTTGCAGCAGCTTTATTTGCTGATGAAGAAAATAAAGAATTTTATGGAAGTAACACTTCTGCCTTCCCATAAAGCACATGGTAACTATTTCTGCAATCCTGCCTCGGGATTTCAGGGCTATCAAACAAATGTTTGCACATGAGGTGAGTGAAAAACTCAGAATTGCACACGAGAGAGCAGCTTGGAGCTTCCTGCACGACAGAAGCTGTAAAAACCATCCCCATTGTCAGCCCTGACTTGCTAATACAGATGTTCCACTTGGCTGTGATTGCTTTATTACTCTTTTTTAAAAAAATTCTCAACACAAAGTAATCATGTTCTGCCTCACACATCTCTGCAGAGCCTCTGATCACCTGATTAACTCAATTGTATTTAAACAGGGATAAGTGTACAGCAGGGTGAATGTTTCAAGTAAAAAGAAAAAGTTCTGAGATTCCATCCATTTAATGAAATACTCAGGAAAAAAAAAATCACATGGATTTCCCTGTTGCTTCATATAGCAAAAGAACACATCAACAATCTGCCAAAAGCACAAGCCCAGAATGAGCTCTGGCACATTGGAACATTAAGAAATAAAAGCCAGAAAACTAAATTTAAAAATATGGGATAGTTTAGGGAATTTCTTTTCTGCAGGAAGTCCACAGCTGACTCCAGTAATGGAATGAGGGAGAAATGTGTTTAAATTTCAGGTGTCATTGCCAGAACTGAGGTGGGGCACACAAAGCCCAAATTCAGGTGATGTAGAGCTGAGGTGGTTGAGGACCAGCTCAGTTTCCTTCCTACTACAGAGGTAGTAAATTACTACTTGTGTGTAAAGGGAGTGAGAATGCCCCTGGCAGCTCTTACAGAGAATGACGGAAGGAAAGGGGGCAAAAAACCCAGAAAGGAAAAGGAGAGTGATGGATACACAGATCTGAAATATTTTAAGGATATCACTTAAAGAAGGGACTAAAATAGGAATGTTAGGACTAAAATAGGAACCTTTTCCCTACTATCTGCTAGATTATGATAATGAAAATTAAGTATTTATTTGCTCACCAGTCCACTGCCCTCGGACACAGGAGAAGAACTGAAATCCACAGAGTACAAGAGCATGAGCTGAAATTAGGGCTATGTACATCTGCAAACAAGAGACAGCAGCACTTCACTCACTGTCACCACAGAAAACACAGCAAAACACCAAGGAACTTTGAAACAGCACAAAACAAAAATGAATAAAAATGAATATGGAAGGAAAAAAAACCCCACCCTACCAAACAAAACAACTGTGTCCTAAAGCCATTACTCACCAAGCACAACATAAATTGTTATAATCAAGGTAGACTCAGCCTAAAATCAAGCTGCTGTTGCTGCTCACTCACCGTAAACAGAACAAAAAATCTCTGATTTTTCTCCCCCACACAATTATTCACCCACGGGCAGTGGTGATCCATCTTTCGGATGCATCGCTTGCAAATACTGCAAGAAAGGACAAGAGGCTTCTGGTGAGAAATTGTATTTTAAATGCAGAAAAAAAGGGCAGCCACTCTTAGGATGACGTGCTGAAATATTTCATGACAAACTGCAGACAGGGATTTTATCTGCATTTCTTTAAAAGAAAGTGTTTGTTCCCTCTCAGTTCAGCCTTTGGTTGCTCCAAAATGGATTTTGTACATAAAATACTCCTGACAATAAAACACAATCACTGCACAGCCAAACACACAATCAAGCAAATCCAGAACTTCAGAACAGGCAAAGCTTCAGCTCTCTCTACATTCAGTATTAATAAAACCCTTTCCCTTCTGGAGAAGGGTTTTTAGATAAAGTAAATATTTTACAGGCTTTCAAGTTGTAAATTTTGCTTGTGGATAAGAAGAAACCCAAGCAATTCACATCTTCCAGGGAGAAACTGTTGTTCTTGAGGTCTCAACCAGCCATAAAATTCTAAACTTATGCAATCAAAATCTGAACTAAAGCACAGCTCACAGCATCAAACCTCACTTCCTCAACAGAAAACACAAATATTGAAACTACAACCAGCACTTATTGAGTGGCTACTTGCTCATCACTTCTTGAACACTCCCGCTCTTTGCTGGTTCACTTGGTTCCTGCCCAGTTCTGAGTCAAGGCTATGCCCGCAGAAGCCAAATCCTGCAATAACTCCATTTCACATCTGCCACAGAGCAGCAGAGGGCTCAGCTCTGCAGCCAAATATGAACAATTACACACCAAAACCAAAACAGTTGCAACATCTGTTGTAGTTCTTCATAAATCAATAGCTTAAGCAATGCTGATATTCCGCTTTCCCAGCTTTGTACTGAAGACAGCCACACACTCAGTGCCCCAGATTTTCCTGCAGAATACCCAGAATATTAAACATTTTCACTTCAGCAGCCACCAAGCCAAATAAGCCTAAAAAATGCAGGGAACTCTTATTCAAACCCCTTAGTTTTCAGCACAGGCTGATTTAAGTGTGGTGTCTGCAGGTGCTGTGGTGACAAACCACAAAGCAGAGCTGGGTGACTGTCACTGGAGAGACAAAAGAGGGAGGTGTGGGGGGAACTGAATGCTCTGAGGCAGAAAATAATTTTTAAGTCATCACATTTGTATGATTCTGAGGCAATTCAGCATGAGGCAGAATACACCCACTGTGCAGGTCATGGGGAAGAATCTCAAATGAAGCTGCCTTTGCTGTGAGCTATCAAAACCCAGCCCCTACATTCCCCCTGCCTCCTGTTTTATGGACAATAAAGAGAATTCATCCTCTGCTACAAATGACTCTTTAAATACAAGTGAAAATCCCAGTACCAGATAAACACCACAGCCACTCTGTGGTGCAAGAAAACTGGGTATCACCCCAGGGGAGACACTCAGGAGGCTCCTCAGAAGACTTTCCTTGCTGCCTGCAAGTTCAGCCTCTCATCCCCCTGAGCATCACAACCAGACAAGGCTCCTGATGTGCCACAGAACCCATGCCAGCACTCTAAAAACAGTATTAATGTGAAGTGCTCAGTAAAATCCTACCCAGGCTCAACTGAGCTGAATGCTGGAGGATGTGAGGTGGGCAGGACTCGCTTCTGCTCATTCAGAATTTCTCACAAGCCCACACAGAGCTCTCACAAGAGCTCAGATGTCTGGAACTCTGCCTTCAATTCCTGATCTCCCACCAACAATCTCACAGCACTGCTCCATGCAGTGGTTCTGCCTTCTTCCTACCCTATCCCTTGTGTTTTATTCCTTTCTGTGCAGCAGCAGTTTGGGGAAATCCCTCCCTCAGCTGCAGCCTGGGTTGTTCACAGGAGAGATGCAAACAGAACAAGCACCTGTGGATGGAGAAAAGTCTCTCCACCAGCCTGGAATTGCTGCCCCATGAACTCAGGCAGGTGCAGTTACAGCTCTGAATGCCAAAGATAACATTTAGAAAGACACAGCTAAAGACTCAAGAGAAATGGGTGTGGGTAACAGATAGTCCCTGGGAGCCTGCTGGAAACGTCTCAGTGACTTAATTCAGAGTAACAGCTCCCCACACACAAACACAGGCACTCAGAGCAGGCAGGAATGATGACAGCTGTGCTCCTTCAGTGAAAATGAAATCCCATTCACTCAGGATAGGGCTCTTCCCTGTGCTGAAAATGTTAACTGCTCACTAAAACATCACTTTAATGTATTTCAGAGATGTTTGGCTGTAAATAAAAGGTTTCTGCTCTTTCCCCCTTCACTAATGTGTGTTACGAAACTATTTTTCTTCCTTAAAAGAACTTCTGTTGCAGTGTTGCACAACAATTTTTGTAACTACATCCTAAGAGTCTCTTCTGTTAATAATTTACTACTCAAAACACGCACTGTGCCTCTCAGTGTAAGTATTTCCCAACAGCAACCAACTTCAATTTCCATTTCCAAGTCTCTCCTATCAGCAAATTGCCACTTTGAATACTTGGGACTAGACCATCCTTTTAATGTCCTTGGAATGGGTTTGCAAACCAATATAAAAATTGGCAGCATAATCAAACAAACCCTTTTTCTACTGGGTGAGCTCCTGCAGGGAGAAATCGAAGGCAAAGAATCAGATTAACAGAAACAAAGACAATTAAACCAGAAATCCAACTGCTGAGAAAAACATGTCAGCAGCCTCACAACACTTTCAGGCTCTGGCTTTCTCCTCCAGAGGTTCTGTGGAGCCAGGGATGCACTGAGCAAGCCCCAAAAAGCTCCTTTACCCTTCAGTAAAACATGACAGAATATTTGACCAAGCATTAAAACAATTCCTAGGACACACAAAGCTGGATCTCTAAACAGGTGCTTGGGGAAAACAAACCCTTGGAAAATACCAGCTATTTCCTTTTTCACAGACGTTATCCGTTCTTGCTCTGCTTTAACAATAAATGCTGCTCAAATTCTTGCTGTGAAGAAGGCATTTGAGCTTCTGAATCTCTGACACTCCAGCTCTTTTTCTGTCATATGGAGTTCAACAGATGATGCCTTCATTTAGGGCTCCTTCCAAACTAGCAAATCCTACCAGGACCAAAGATGTGGCAAATGCTTTCCACAGATACCTGCAAGGTCTGTGCAGGAATCAACCTGAATATGGGATGAGAAAATGAGTGAGATCCAGGCCATGCTCAGTGGGGCTCCCTCAGGGCAGCCCAGGGACACAGAGCCAAGCCATGGGAACACTGCACAGCTCTCCTGGACCCCCAGGGATTCCCAGCTCCCCTCCTGGCCCAGGAGCAGCTGTGCTGCCTCCACCCCCAGCCATCCTCCAGTGAACACTCCCGAGCTGATGAAGCAGCAGCATCCCTGCACAGCAGGGCAGCCCTGGGATCTGCACCCGAGCAAAGGCAGCCTAAACCCACTGCAGATAATCCCACACTCGCCTGTTTATCCGTGGAACTTCTCCCTTCACACTCCAGACACAAAACCCACTCAGAGCTGAGAGAAGAGCAGGAGCTTCGTGCCAAGGCGGAGTGTTTATAACGGGAGCAGCTCCTCAGCCAGAGCATTGCACGGAGCACTGACACACACCAAGCTTTTAATTCAGAACCCACAAAGCTCCAGGATCAGCTCAGAGTCCTGACAAGACTCTGCTCCGTTCCTTTGACAGACACCAACTCAGAGACTTCAATTTAATACTTCTCACAATTCAACACACATCGCTCCCCACACCTAGAGAGCCACCAGAAGCATTTGCATCTTTATGTAAGCCCTGATTATGCAGGCACAGCTATTTTCAACTGGCTCACAATAAATACTACAAAAGCATTTCCACAGTGCCTGAGAACTCCAAAGATTGAGAATTAAAAATATACATTTACTATCTCTCCCACAGCGTGTTTAGCCCAAATGATCATCACTTCTGTCCTTATCCAAATGGATTTTCAATAAGTAGAAGTGCATTTAACCAATTATTCATGCAACTTTGGGAAAATAACCTGCCAATTCACATGTAACTTCAAATGCACTGCAAAGAAGAGATGACACAAAGTAATTACTTAAAACCACTCCAAATTTTGTTAATTTAAGACTGCAGGATTCATTTCTTAAATCAGCTCCTCTCAGAAATTGGAGATTCTTTTCTTTGCCCTGCATTACCCACAGCACAGCGCAATAACTGGAATTATGTACAGGAAAAGATACTCACAGATCAAATTTATTTAAGACAGCAGAGCACAGTTATTTTTATAAAATCTTTGAGTCTCTTGCTTCTCTCCCCTCATCCACAGTCATTTTTGGCCATAATACATTACATTTATAAAATACTCTGCAACGTAGGAATTTGAAAGTTCAGTGGATAGCAAAGAAAATGGGGGGGGGGGGGGAACGAACAAATATCAGGAATGTCATTCCATGCCTCCAAATACAGAACTCTTTAAGGAACTCTGGCATACCTGCAGTGGTGTGCACGCTCAGGTTTGATACTACAGCACTTGGGACATTTGTAGATCACTTCTCCTGGTTTCAGTTGCAAATTATCCATGTATTCTTTAGTGGCATTTCCTTTGGGCACAGCCCCCTGAAATCATTTCAATTAGAGGAGAGAAAGCTTCTTAAATGGCATGAGAGCATTTAAAAATACATTTCATAGACTTCATACCAGTAACCTCAGGATAATTGCTGAAATAAGTTCATTTATTCAAAGCCAGTCTGCTATAAGCCAGAATCAATTCCAAATGAATAAATTACCTCTGCTTGACCTCAAATTCAGCTTTATTCCAGCAAGACTCATCTCTGGCCAAGTATTAGCTTAATTCTCACAGAAAATCCTGCCACCAGCCCAGAGAAATGAAGAGGGAGACACATCTTACCCTGCAGACACCAGCACTGCTCATCATTTGCTGAGGAGTTACCCTGAATGTTTGGTGTGGCATTTGATTAATGGGCCAAGCCATCCACAGAAGTTAAACCAGCAACTACTTGAAAGATGTTTTTTCAACCCTCTGAAGCCAGGGTTTAACCACCTGCCCCAAGTTTTTGAGAACTGTCATTCTTTTTTCCTAAAATCTTTAGATTGGACACTGTTAGCAGGACCAGCACTGGCTTCTTTAATCTTCTTTATTGTGCAGCTTGGCGGTAAAGAGTTAAAGGAACTGATTCAAAAGAGAAATAATTGATTGGGAAAAGAAATTCACTTTTAGTGATTAGTTCTCTGATCTGATTATCACAGAGCTGCATCAGCCTCCCGAGTCCGGGATCTACATTTGGATTAGTAAGGAGAAAATCATGGACAGCACCACTGCCACCCTGCTCATTTGTGGAGGTAAAGCCTCATCTGGGAGGGAAAGTGATTGTGAAATAAACTGAGATGTGACAGCCAAGTGGCCTTTCTGTACCAACTGCTCCAGACCAGCACTTCCTCCACCTTCTCCAGGTCAGCCTAAGACAACTGCAACATTCTACAATTAATTCTAATTCAAAAAATCCCCCTGGCAACATCAGTACCTGACACAGGCACCGTAAGAAGTTCTGGGACAGAATTAAGAAGCCAGCAGGAATTCAGTTTCCACTGCCAAAAACACCCCTCTGCCTAAGGCAGGGAGTTTGTGCTGGCCAAGACGCAGCCCAGGTCCTGCCCCAGGTGAGCTCTTGGGCTGAGTGCTGCTTCAAACCTGAACTGGTGCTCACAGGGGGACAGAGAGACTTCCCTAAACACTCATCTTGTACTCCTGAGGTGGATTTTGCAATCTGAATGTTCTTGCTCAAGTTAACATTTGGTGTAAACATCTCACATTCCCCTGTTCACCTGCCACAAGGATGAGACGCTCAGACCACGCTTTCAAGCATTTTGCTGACAAAAACATGCTCTATTTCAGGAACATCTTTCACAGTCACAGCCAGCCACCAAAAATCTATTTTTACAGTTACAAGAATAAATTCAATTCACATAAGTTTCGAGGCAGTTCATTCCTTTCTTCCTTTCCTCTTAGTTTCTATCACACAGTTGTGTCTTCCATTCTGGGACTCAGCAGGAAAGGAACAGAGGAAAAAAGCAGTGACTCATCTCAGTTTGGATCATGTTTTACCCATAAAAAAACAACACAGGTCTAGAGAGACACACGGTTTTACCAGCTCATATTTTAAGCAATAAATCCTTAAACCATTAACTCTCTTAGCTGTCACAGTTTGTAGAAGTTGTGATATTTCATCACTGGGTGTGGGCAGAAGTAAATCAAAGACCTAGAAAATCATTAACTACAACACTCTGCTGGGTTTGTGAGCACTCCCATAACTTCTCTATACACTGGTAGTGGAGAAAAATGGAGATTTTTCTCCAAAAAATTTGGCAGAAATAGGTGTTTTTCCCTCACCCAACTTTTCCCAGATTTATTCCCTAAAAATAGTAATAGACTTTAGTACAAAATCAACTATTTCATCTCTTGAAATCTTGAAGAGTAAAAGTTCTAAGAAATGAGCACTTTCAAGACCTCTTACACCCACACTGCTTCCGTGTGTGCTCGGCTTAAATCTCCCTTCCCTCTGACTCCAAATATTTAAAGACAAAACTGCAGGAATCACATGGGACAGTGGTTTTTCCATTATGCCAAGTGTGCCTGAGGTTTTGCAGCACATCCACCTCTAAAAGTCCTTCCACGTGCCACGAATGGAAGAAGCATTTCAAGAGATGCAGGAGGACGAAGGCACAAATTTTGAAAAGAAATCTGATAAAAAGAAGGTGAGAAAACTGAGGACAGAGAAGACTAAACTTTATCAGCTTCTTCAGCACCTGGAGTAATATTTTACTGGTTTTCCTTGAGTCTAACACTTTTATAAATTTTATTCTGACTGTTCCTTTATGGTTTCATTAATGGAGTAACAGAAGGACAGGTACCATTCCTGATGATAAGTAGAGGTGTCATCAAAACCTTGAGGGTTTGAAACTAACAGGAGGGGTCTGCCTGTAACAGGAGGGAGTTTGACTGTAACAGGAGGGGGGTTTGACTGTAACACTACTTTTCCCAGCAGGAGAAGAGCTGGTATCACTCCTTCAAACTTCTGTGCAGATGGAGGGGACAATCCAAGCCAAGGAACTCCTGGATACTTACTGGATCAGTCAGCATAGTCCTCAGATGCGACGACAGAGCCAGCACCGCCAAGCAGTTAAAGAGAACCCCGTTGATCACGGAGTACCAAAAGTCTTTGGAAGGCAGCAACATGACAAAAGTCACTACGAAGTCTGCATAGACCACCAGGAGCCAGGTCATGATGGCACAGACCATGCCACAGCCATCCCTGATGAACCAGACCCTGTCAGCCATGTCGGCCTCCGAGGAGGAGGAGGAGGAGGAGGAGTCGTAGGTGTCATTGTCGGCCAGGAGCGGGTGGTGCTCGACATCGCGGAAGCGGTGCCCTGATGACTGCATGGTTTGCTGGCCTCGCCCTGCAGGGACAGACACACCACCAGCATCACCAGCAGCATTGATTATTAACGAGGAAACAGAGTGCAGGTGGCCCTGGGTTTTACCTTCTGGGAGATAAAGCATGTTCGGGGTCAAAATAGAACTGGGAATCTCTTTGATCGACACTTGAGCGGTTCTGTGACTACACCAAGATGAATATGAAATACGGAGAGACATGTTTTAAAGTTCTGGTTTTAGGTGGTTTTTTGTTTGGTTTTAGAGGGGTTTTTTTTGGTTGGTCAGTTTTTTGTTTTCAGTTTTTATTTTTTCTTATTTTCCTCTAAAGTCATGGGTAATAAATCAAGCTGATTTCCCCAGGTCAAGCCTGTGACAGTAATTGCTGAGTGATCTCCCTGCTCTTATCTCAACCCACAAGCCTCATTTTTTTATATTTTCTCTCCCCTCTCCAGTTGAGGGGAGACACAAACCAGCTTTGGTGGGTGTTCAGCCAGGGTTAACCCACCACAAACATTCAACTGACAAAAGGGTTTTTAGATTGGTTTCATTTCCATCATGTTGTGCTCATAAACCACTCCTCCCCTTCTGTTAAAAACTCTTTTATCTCAAACTAAAATGGCAAAGTCTTCATTAAATTACAGCTCATGTCTCCCTGAAAGCAGCAAATTATGGCACCAGACTGTTGAGTTTTTATTCTGCTGCAGCAAGTGAGGGAAGAGTAGAAAGGAAAACCAGGATGGAAATAAAGCTGTTCTAATTCATTGCTCACAACAAACAACACAGCAAGTTAGAAAGCAGCTACATTTGTGGACAAAAATGTTATTGTTTTGGAAAAACCACAAGCCTGTTACAAAGATCTATTGGATAACTCATAAAATGGTCTCAGATCAGCCCAAACTTCAGGGAAACAAATGGTTTTGGTTAAATTAACATGGCAACAGATTACACGAATCAGATTTTCAAAGAACACATTAATTAATTTAATTTCATGAAAACTCTTAGGGCTTTGTTGTCCTTCCAACGTGGAGCAAACGCCAGCCTTGAAGCCTTAACAGCTCTCATGAAAACAGCATTATTTCCCAGACATCTCTCCCAAGGAAAGATATGGAATGGCAGAGCTGAAGTGCAATCAACCAACAGGAGACAAATTAAAGCTTAAACACGAGGCCTCAAGAATATCCTGCTGCTTTAAAAGTATACCGTGTTCCAAAAATCATATTGATTCCTGCTCTTAAAGGCCATGCCTGAGAGAAACCTGAAAGCATTTCTATTGATTTATGACAGGCACACTGAGGTCTCCCTTCTTCCCCCCTCACTAATGGCAGCCTGCACACACTGCAGGGATTATGGCACTGCAATTTCCATCCCAAAACCTTGAACATGGGATCACTGTGTCCCTCCGCAATGGTTCAAGTGACCAGGTGAAGACACTGGCACTGAGACGGTTTTTGATGAAGCTGTGTTTGTCTAAACCCTTTAAAAACTCTCCATCAGGAATCAGAATAACATATTTTCTGGCCCAGGAAATCCTTCCGATCCTTCAGCTTTGATGTTAGAACTGGGCAGGAGCAACCCAAGAAATGAAAATAAATACGTGCAGATGCAGCAGAGAGATGTGAGAGCAACTGCAAAAAATAGCTGGGAAGCTCCCAGGACACTGTGAGGTGTCTGAAGGACAAATTCTCTGTTTGTGGAACAGAACAAACTGAAATTCAGCTCTGCTGCTTGGATCTATTACAAATTCTAGGAGTTAAATTGTAGTTTCTGTTCACACATTGGGGGTTTTTTTGGACAAAATTCCTCTCTCTCACCAGCATGCAGCTGCTAAGCCAAGGATGAAGATGTCATACACAAGAAAATTACCTTAGGAAAGAATGAATTTTATCTCCTTGAAAAGTAATTAAAGCTTAATTTAACCTAAATAAGGCCCTCTGTTCACCCAGTTCCTGATCCTGATCCTCCTAAATGTTCATAGTTAAAACTACAATCTGTGCCAATTAAGTCCAAAAGCACTTTGGGACATCACCACCCCTTGTGGTCAAGACCATTTAAGTTCCATAAAAATACACAATTAGCAGCCGGAACATGAAGATCATGTAAATAACCATGCAAATCAGCTATTATTTAATCAAAAAAAGGCTTCTAAAACTTTAAAGGAATGTTTTCAGTATGGAATGGCACAGAACTACTGCATTCATTTTGCTTAAACGCCTTAAAGACAACCAAAAAAAAACCCGTTAGCACAAATAAAGAAATCCAAAACCAGGCAAATACCTCCAAAACGTTTTGTGTGTTATTCTGACATCCTGTCCTGCCTTCGGGTTATCCCTGGTTATTCACATAGCCGTGTCTGACGTAAATCTGAAAAGACATCACCAACAAACTGATTAGCAGAGCTGCATCAGGAAAATGCTGTGAAATACAAATAACACACATCAATAGTAGCACTCTGAAACGCCCTGCACGTAGCTACAATGAAAAAGTTCCTGTTTTATTTAGCAGGCCAGGTAGTTGAAAGCTTGACATTTTTAGCTGTTAACTTTTGGAAATCACCACATGGCACTTGGAGCAGGATTGCAGCACAGAATCTTGCATTACGTTTCTATTTGGGGAAGAGAACAGAAGAGGTGTGGGCCTGAATTGCTGTCTGATTAAAGCTGCCTAAAGAAGTACCTACGGTTTTCTTCTTCACTGGTTTTATTCTCTATTTATTTGAAATAAATGTTGTGACCTGGAAATCACTCTTATTTCCAAGGTTAACTTAATATATTTTGAGAGTCACAACGATTCTGACATTTAAGAGCTACAGTAAACACAAAGTCACTTCCTTGAAAAGCTTCTGAAAGCAGCTTGTTAGAAATAGATCCTCCAAATACAACATTACTGGTGGAGTCCTTCAGAACCCATTCTCAAATCTTCCCAGCTCAAGGGGAATTGAAAAGGAGAAGTCTCTTACCTTATTTAAACAAACTCAAACATTCTACTGCAAGAATAAATGGTAATGCAAGTGTTTATTGTGAACATATCAGAATTATTGAATAGATGGGGTTGGAAGGGACCTTTAAATGTCACTTAGTGCCACCCCCTGCCATGGGCAGGGACACCTCCCGCTATCCTAGGTTGCTCCAAACCCCCATCCAACCTGAGCTTGGACATTTCCAGGGAAGAGGCATCCACAGACTGTCTGTGCCACAGCTTCATCACTCTCACTGTAAAAAACTCCTGATATCAAATCCCAACTGCCCCTCTTTTAGTTTTAAACCACTCCCCCTTATCTACTGCATCACTGCAGGAAGCTGTGATTGCTTCACAAATCTTAAACTTCACAATATTGTGAAACCCAGAGCCATTAAGCTGTCAATGAGGTGGCATTTGGTGGCAGCTGAGCAGACGAGGCACAGGAGCAGCCAGGTTGGGTGTCACCCACCCGTTTGGAGCTGGGGGTGACAGCTGAGGGAGCACCACACACTCACTCAGCCCCCGCAGGTGAAACATTCAGCTCACACTCATCGGCTGCAATTGCTCATGGAGAGCTCACTGAGGAGACAGGGACGGGATTTGTTCAGCCAGCCCCTCATCCCAGCTGCAATCCTGTGCAGAGTCTGTGTCTGTCACAGCCTGCTTTGTGTGCAAGTGTCCCCTCAGAGCAGCCCTGCAGGAATAATGGGATTAGGCATTCTCGTGGGATCTGCCCCATCCTCTCCAGCTGCCCACACCTTGGCCCCTCCGAGGGAAGAGGATCAGTGTTGGAAATCTCTCCCTTTATGAGGAGCTCAGCATCCCCACTGAGATGCTCACAGCTTCCTTCTACTCCTCATTTATTTGCTTCAATGCCTGTCCTAACCAAATTTACTCTCTATTGCATACTTGGAGTACAAAAGGTCAAAGCACTACACTTCAACCTCTAATACAGCAAGCAACAGTTTTTAATTTGACCTTTTACAAATCTTTATCTGGCACCAGAAGATAACAGCAAATTATTCAATGCTCCATGCCCAGCGCTACATTTGCACATACATTTGTGGTTATATTAAACCTGACCCAATCCAGTTCCACTCTTAGGGGTTATCTGAAATTCTCAGGTAGGGAATATCTCACCTGACCTACACCTCCCTGCTACTGAAACTCAGGCCTAAAAATGCAGATATATTACTGGAATAAAACAAACAAACAACTTTTGAAGAAGTTACATTATAAATTCATGACCACCAGAAAGGTGGCCTTGTAAAAGGGCTGGTTTTAGTGGAAGAAGTGGATCACCTAATTATATATATCTGTTTTCAAACTTAAAGAGCAGAAATGTAGTTTGGATATACAGAATGGATTCCCCCCTGTGAGGGTGGTGAGGCCCTGGCACAGTTTGCTCCATCCCTGGAATTATTCAAGGCCAGGTTGGATGGAGCTCTAAGCAAACCCACCCAGCTGAAGATGTTCCCA
Organism: Chamaea fasciata; assembly: GCF_029207755.1. Classification (NCBI taxonomy): domain Eukaryota; kingdom Metazoa; phylum Chordata; class Aves; order Passeriformes; family Sylviidae; genus Chamaea; species Chamaea fasciata. The sequence continues at coordinate 14,035,443 of NW_027094097.1, forward strand.
CAAGGGGTGGGAACAAGATGACCTTTAAGGTCCTTTCCAACCCAAACCATTTCTATGATTTATGCCATAACATCTTTATAAACATCCTCAAAACCCAGAAATGAGAATTCACGGTAAAAGAAATTACTAAAAACGCAAGAGAACACCCCGATGAGTGTGTTCAGAGCACATATTTGTACAAAGTATTACAAAGCTTTGCTATCGGACATGGAGCAGATTTGTGATATTAAATCACTCTTCCACAAGCACAAAACAACACCAGAGATGTTCAGCAGGATTTCTTTTCAATAACATATCGTTCACCCTGAGATGTGAAAGTCAAAGGAAATACCTTACACGTGACTTTGGTGCCCAGCAAGGAACCAAACACACAACCTGATCCACCAGGAGTTCACTGGGGTACAGCAGCAAGGACAAAACGCTCCTGGATTAAACAACCTCCACCTGAGAAGGACACAAACACTACCTGAGGCTGGGCTTTGATTTCTGCCTCTTCTGGAACAGGGCCACAGGCTCAGATTCAGATTAGACTCCACAAGGCTCACACCAATACCAACATTGGCATGTGAAAGCTGAAAGTTTTACCTCTTTGCCAACAGCAATTGCATGAATCACATCCTACTTGAGAGAGCAAATCTTTTATTTCTAATTTTTGCCTTCAACAGTGCACACTCTATCCTCACACTCAGCTGAAGAGGGCTCAGGTGTCACATACAGTGATTGCTCTGTGATATGGAGCTGGCAAGCACATTTTTATGTCAGCTATTATATCCTCATCCATATGTCCATGTGATTCTTCCTCCCAGGTTCCAAAAAATAACGCTCTTGATCAAACTATTCTCACTAGCAACTTCCAATATCCATTAGAGGAACGTTCAAGCCTTTGTTTCAACTGTTCCTCATATCAGACACATAAATCCTCACACTTCCTCTGTGCTCTTCACTTTCAGCCATTCAACCACTGCAAAATCCCATCAATTCACTTTCCTTAAAAGGCATAAAAAAGAAATCCTTCAGATCTGTACGATACAAAATACACTGTTGCTAAAGGAAAACCAAGAAGCTTTAGGGAGATAAAAAGTGTTACCAAATCCTTTCAGCTCAACAGAGAGACCTCAGCTATTTAACACTAATCTCAAACCACTAAAATTTCCCATCAGTTTCATCTCCTGACGAACCAGCACGGCTCCTTTTTATCTGCAAATTTTCAAAGTCAGGGAGCATTCACTTCAAAAGAGCTAATTTCAGTCTGCTAATGTGAACAGTCACGGCGACTTCAACCTAATTATGTCTCCAGCGAGGCAAACAGTTACATCACTGTAATTCTGCATCCCGATACCATCTTACGAGCGGGTATTCAGCACAAAAAGTAGCCAGTGATTTCCCAATCCCTATGCTTTTTTTTAATGGCAGAGATCACACACACGCTGCGCTGCACGAAGCCACCCTCTCACTGGAGAGCTGTTTGCATTCCCACTTCCTGCAAGCGCTGGGAATGAGGAAAATCAGAACCATAAAAACCAGGGAAACCCCCGGAGCAAGCCCCAGGAAAGGTGGGAGTCAAACGAGAGATGCTGGCTGCCCTTCAGCTTCCCAGGGCGGCACCTCGGGCTCCACAACACTCCAGCTGGGGCACAGGGACAAATCCGAGCTTCTTCCTATAGCTGCTGATGGATAATTTATAATTTTTAATTTTTTTTTTTTTGGGGGGGGGGTTAGTGTAAATAACGCGGAAAGCGACAGCACACGCAGAAACACCCTGCGAACTGCGTCCAAACATCAGCCCCAGTGCCCAGCCCGGCCTGAGGCGCCTCATCCCCGCCAACCTTCCCCGCCCGCCCTTCCCGGGGCCACCGCGCTCCTGCCCGGGGAGGGACCGCGAGGACATTTACCTCAGCAGCAGAGGCGGCGGCGGCGGCCCCGCTGCCGTGGCGCGGTGGGGCGCTGGGGCCGGGCCCCGGCCGCTGGAGCCGCTGGAGCTCCGCGCCCGCCGCCACCGCGCCCGCGGCTCCCGAGGCTCCCCCGGAGCCGCAGGATCCCGGAAGCGGCGGGGGCGGCGCTTCCGCGGGAGGCGGAAAGGACGCGCTGGCGGCGCGGCGCAGGCGCGGCGGGAGGGGCGGGGCCGGGAGGGGCGGGGCGGGGCCGGGAGGGGCCGGGCGGGGCCGGGAGGGGCGGGGCGCGGCCGGGAGGGGTGGGGCGGGGCCGGGAGGGGCGGGGCGCGGCCGGAGGAGCGGGGCGGGGCCGGGCGGGGCCGGAGGGGCGGGATCGTTCCCCGCCGCACCCGCAGTGCCCGGCGTGGAGCGGGGAAAGGCTGCCGAGATGGTCCGGTTCCAACCCTTGTCACGGGCAGGGAGAGCTGGCACTGTCCCAGGGTGCGCCAAGCCCCGTCCGACCCGGCTTGGGACACTTTCAGGGATGGGGGAGCCGTAGCTTCGCTGCACAACATTTTCCGGAGTGTCCCTATCCTCACAGGGGGAAAATTTCCTCCTAACATTTAATCCAAATGTTATAAATGCATATTATAAAGTTGGCATTTCACAAATATTAAAATGAGTGCTATATGTGTAATTGTGCCGTATTGTGTTTTGTTAATAGGGTTTAGAAAGGTAATGAATGTATTTTCTGATTGTGACACGGTGTGAATAGTGGAAAGATTGAATTTTTTCCTTGTGACATCTGAAACTGACCAAGCCAAGAATTATGGGAGAGAGGTCATCACCTTATGACCCTGCATAAAAGCTGCTGGATTTCTAGCTTTTTTAATCAAAATAAAAACAGACAAGACCCACGTTACCAGACACAGTGGAGACACCCACAAATAAATCTATCAAATCAGATGATTGGAGAAACTTGAAACAGAAAAAAATGTTTTAATATCTATTGCATATGTAAAACAGCAATCCTTAAAACACAGTAATTGAAAGAGAAGGGTGTACTTTCTGGTGAGGCACCCCAGCTGGAACGTTTACTCTTACGTCTCCTAATTGTCTCTTTTTAATTTTTATTAAACTTATAATTTTTCAAAAGAGAGTAGAACTCGTTTTTCACACAAACCTACTCTGTCAGTTTGAGGCCATTCCCTCTGGTCCTGTCACTACATGCTCTTATAAACAGTCCCGTTCCATCCTTCCTGCGGGCTCCCTTCAGGCACTGGAAGGTTGCAATTGGGTCGCCTTGAAGTTCCTCTTTTCCAGGCTGAGCATTCACAGCTTTCTCAGCCTTTCCTTCCAGCAGAGCTGCTCCATCCCTCCGATCATCCTGGCGCCTCCTCTGGACTCTCCCCAGCAGCTCCAGGTCTCTCCTGTGCTGGGCTCCAGGGCTGGGGCAGCTCTGCAGGTGGGGACATCACCCTGCCCCTGCAAGGACCGAACACGGAGGCAGTGGGGATTACTTCAGTTTCTCCATCAATAATTCTTGCTTATGTCTACACGTATTTTCGTGATCATTTCATTACAGTCCCTCATTAACATATTTCATTACAGTCCCTCATTAACTTGTACCTCATCCCTGGCAGTGTCCAAGGCCACTTTGGATGGGGCTTGGAGCACTCTGGGATAGTGGAAGTTGTCCCTGCCCATGGCAGGAGATGGAACTGGATGAGTTTTAAGATCCCTTCCCACCCAAGCCATATGTTGATTTCACTTCTGAGAGTCTCAGGAATGTGATTTGGCACCTAATTCAACAGCATGTTCCGCAGTTGTTCACTATGCTTAAATATCAGTAATTGACAAATTGTTTGATATGGAAATATTATTACATGACACTCATTCAGGATTTCCCACTGTGTATTAGGAAAAAATACAGACCCAGTGGCTCAAAAAGTAGAGGCAAACCAGCAAACCTTGCAGTGTGTGAGCTGAGGATATTTTTAAAGCAAATAAAAAACGCTGAAGGGTGACAAACAGAAACGATGACAACCCGGGCATGCTTCTGCATCCTTTTTTTTCTTGTAGCGTGACCACCATCTAGTGGGACACGGGCAGCCAGTGCAAAAGGGTTGTGCGTGCTGATAAGTGCAATAAAATACAGCTGCTCATGTGCCTGTTTGTCTCCTCTTCTGTGCTGAAATATTGGGGACATCTGAAAAGCTTGATTTTACATATTTTCTTCTATTTCCCAACAGCTGGTTGTGCATATGAAAAGAAATTAGTCGATGCCAATGTCTCTGCTATTCAAATATAATTATGTAAATATTTATAGACATAAAATCAGAAGAGCTGATCTTTTACTAAAGCTTCGTTCTCCCTCGGTGTTTTCCTTAATGTAACTAATATGTTATTTATGCAGGAATAAAAATGACAACAAAATAATATTCTGTTATTTTATATTAAATTACAGTGAGTTTAACCCTTGGAAAAACCTACCATTCTTGTGCTTTTATCTCAGGGTGACTGAGATACCAAATTTACCCAGGAGTTACAAAGATGTTGGGTACTGTGACATCTTGTTTTAGCAATATTGCAGATGTTTCAGAACTTATGCATAAGCTTAAATTTATGCTAAGCAGAATTTCTTAAATTCAGCTTGCTTTTTCTTTGTGTTTTAGCCCCTTGCAGGTTCCTGATTTCTTCCTGATCTTGAAAACAAACTGGTTGAGTATTTTCCTCCCCACATTTTTTTGCTGAACACATGGAGCAGCTCTTAGATTTGTTTTAATACACAGAGAGTTGGTGTTGTCACGCTAAAAACATCAGGACTTGGGTTCTTCTGCGAGTCCTGGTGGTTTGGAACCCGTTCCCACCACAAATGATATTGCCAAGACAAATTGTTTGCCAGAGATAACTTCAAGTCCTCAAACAAATTACCTAAGAAATGTGGAAACAGAAGGTGGCACGAAACAAATTGTTTCCCTGTGTCCTGTCCTCACAGGAAGGAACGGAGCTTATCTTTGTGACAGATTCTGTAGGGACACACACACATTGCCATATTCATGCTTCCTTTCTCCTCCCCTCAGAAATGCAAATACTGAAATTCAAGCGGTTTGTGTAAGGGCTCCAACAATTTGGGGAAGGGCAGCAAAGCTGCTCATGGGTTGCATTGGGGGGGGAAAAAAAGTAAGTTTAGAAGAATCTGTCATTTGTTATAGCCCCTTCCACATCAGGCAGAGGAGGATTCAATTATGTGCATGTTTGTGAAGTCCCAAAGGTTTGCCATTTGTGTGGATCTTTCCGCACAGACTATTGCTTTGTGTCAATAATGTGTCCAAATTCTAGCGGAAAAGAAAAGCTGGTTTTCATAATCCATTCCCTTTGCAGCCTTTTTGTGGGCTGAGCCACATCTGCTCTGCTGCAGGTGCAGAGTGATAACACTGTGACACATCTCTCTCTTTCAGACTGTTTTCAGTCCCTCCGCAGCACAAAGTATAAAAACAACCTTATTATCCCTCTGGCTCTCTGGAAAACAACCTTATTGGCCCTCTGTCTCCTCTAGGTGCTTAACTTTAAGATGTGCCCCTTCAATATTCACTGAAGCAATGGTGATTTACAGAAATTAGTTTCTGAACCTCATTGTCTGGATCTCTGGTGCCTTCTGCCCTCCTTTTAATTTGATGTGGCCCATGGACAGCAATAAAGCAACACAGAACAGCTGTGCCTGGCCTCAGAAAAGGGGAGCTGTGTAAAACCGAGGAACCTTTTTATGAAGGTGAAAGGAATATCTAAGGTGCTAAAAGCTTTTGAGGGAACAATAGAAACATGATCACCGAGGGAGACAATGTAAGTGCACATCAGTATCAGGACAAACTGGGAAAAAAGGGCAAAAAGGAGAAGCAGAGCTCAGGAGGTTCTTAAAAACAAGTTACATTCAGAGGAGAAAATCGAAAGAACCATAAGCACTGATCCATTAAACAAAACCAGGGTAGAGGTGGTTATAAAACCAAACTGAGGCACAACTGAAACAAGGCATAAAAGTGCACAATAAATGTTTCCGCAAGTAACAGGGAATCCGCTGGGAAGTTTGAAGAGTCCAAACACCCAGGAGACAAAGAAAGCACAGGCTCTGAGAGCTCCAGCTTTCTCCAAAGTGAGCTTAGCTGCACTTCAACCTCTCCTGAGAGGCTGGGTTTGTTTCAGTGTAGGGAAATGAGACTAAATGCTAATTGTAAAAGGACTAAAAAGATGTCTTATACAACCAGCCAAAAGCCTTCAAAAATATGGCTTCTAAAATGGTCACCTACAAGAGATGCTGAGATGCCTGCTGTGGGAGGGGGTTTTTGGTTCCTTGGGCTGCTGCCTGTTGGCTGGAGCTGGCAGTGGGAGCAAGTGAAGGACCCTACTTATGCCAAGAGCCCAATAAAACAGGATCACAAATCACAGAATAGTTTGATTTGGAAGGATCCTTTTGCAGTTCAACTCTCCCCCCGCCATGGCCATCCTCAAGTTGCTCAAAGCTGCATTCAAATGTTTCCAGGGATGGGACATGCATCGCCTCTGTGGCAGCCTGTGCTAGTGTTTCACCACCCTCCTTGTGAAACGCTTATTCCTTATCTCCAATCTTAAACGGACTCTCCTTCAGGATCTGCAGCAAAGAGTTGGAAGGCTCGGGGAAGAGAGCAGTGTTCCTGCTCCACTTTTTTCTGCACCGCATCACTAGACGGTTTCCTCTAGTGTCCTTCCAGGAGAACTGCCTGAACTTCCCTTGGAGCGCGTAGTCACTAAAACGAGCAAATGCAACTTCCCAGAGCTGGGCAAGCCCCTCGCGGAAACGACCGCGATCCATCCCGGGACAGGGCGGGGAGCGGCCCCGAGGCGGGGTTTGGGGCGGGGGGGGCGGAACCAGCCCCGCACCGCGCCCCGCATCGCCCCGGGCTCCGCACCCCGCATCGCCCCGGGCTCCGCACCCCGCATCGCCCCGGGCTCCGCACCCCGCATCGCTCCGGGCTCCGCACCCCGCATCGCCCCGGGCTCCGCACCCCGCATCGCCCCGGGCTCCGCACCCCGCATCGCTCCGCGCCCCGGGCTCCGCACCCCGCATCGCCCCGGGCTCCGCACCCCGCATCGCCCCGGGCTCCGCACCCCGCATCGCTCCGCGGCCCGCGCTCCGCAGCCGCGATGCCGGCGCTGCCGGCGGTGCTGGCGCTGGTGGCCGCGGGGCTGCTGGCGCTGCTCGGGGCCGGACGAGCGGCCGGCCCCGGCGCCTGGGTGCCGCTGAAGCGCTGGGCCCTGGGCTGCCTCCTGCTCTGCCTCGGCGCCTGCAGGCAGCGGGCGGCCGCGGGCACCGCCGAGCCTCGCCGGCCGCGCCCGCTCCGCGCTGACCCCCACGTGAGTGGCCCGGGACCCCCGGTGCTGAGACCCCCTTCCCTGGGACCCGCTTCTGCCACACTCTGTTCTCATATCCTGGCATCCCTGTTTCCCCCATCCCTGGCACTCCCATCTCCCTGTTCCCCTGGCACTCCATCCCCGGCATCCCCCTTGGAACTCCCATCCCCGGCATCCCCACGTTCCCCCAGTCTTGGAACTCCCATCCCCGGCATCCCCCTTGGAACTCCCATCCCCGGCATCCCTGAGTTCCCCCAGTCTTGGAACTCCCGTCCCCAGCGTCCCCACGTCTCCTCAGAACACCTTGTCCCCTTTGGACTCATACTTCCCTCCATCTCCACCCCACTGCATCCTCTGCACTCCTTGCGTCCCCCGGCAATCCCTCAGGTGCTCCCGTTCCCAGCATTCTGCTGCCTGGCCCCCCTCACTGCCCAACTCTGTTTTTCTGAGCTCTGCTGTCTTTTGGCTGAGGTTTCACTGCTGTTTGCCAAGCTCTCTGGCTGTTCTCGGGGTTCCTGCTATGGAAGTACAAAAAGCGAAACTAAAATTTAATCCCTGAGCAGAAGCCTATGGAAAACAAAGGATCGCTGACCTTCTCCCCGCCCTTTCCTGCCTCCAGCTGGAGCTGAAATCCATTTCCCTTTCCCCAGGCTCTCGATTCCTTGTATTTCACCGGCTTTGCAGAGACCAACAGGACCTTTGTGATCGCTCGCCTGGCCAGACGTCCCGCTGGCCTCTGTGAGATGTGGCTCTTCCTGAGGCTGGATGGGATAGGCGAGTTTGAAGTAAGTGCTGGATGTGGGATGAAGTTCAGGAGCAGTGCTTAACTCCTTCCTTGAACCTGTGATGGGATCCCCAGCCAAAGTTTATGTTCTCTGCATCTTCACACCAGTACGACACCAGTGGTGTGTCTAAAGGCAGGGGTAGAGCTGCTCAGAGTACTGGATATGTCCCTTTTTCAGTAGGATCTGACATCCATTGCCCTGTCCCATAATCTGCACAAAACAGAATTGTTTCTAAAAAGTGGCGTATTAAATCCTCTAGGAAGATTTTGAGCATCCTGTCTTTCCAATCAGGTGTAGCCTGTGGTTAATGAGTTCCATTTTCTGCTTTTATAGTTTGTTTTTGCCCCTTTTTTAATTTTAAGTCTCTAAAAACCATTTGGAATTGCCTCTTTAAAAGAGAAGGAAAAGTTTTTAGGGAGTTTTTTGCACATCTGCTTCATTCTTGCTGAAAAGAAAGCTTTATCAGATATTATTAATCAGATTTTTGCCTCGGGATTTTTTTATTTTTTTGTTAAGAGCTGGCTACACAGTAAAGAAGGGGAGAAGACCTGAGAAGACCTGACATAAATCTGTTTGCACTCCACTCTCTTCATGTTCACAAATCTGTTTCACTAAGTAGCCATGACCAGAAAAAGCAGGAGAAATCCTATTTTGAGAAAATAGAAAAAAAGAGAGGATTGATGTGCATTATTTTGGGTTTTTAGTAATATTTGGTATAACAAGACCGCTTTGTGGCATCCTCAGAATTGAATTAAGCAAATGTTTTCCTCTTTTTAGCACCCACAGCATCCAAACATGATGGTGAGAGATGAATCCAAAGAAATCTGGAGTGGAGGAGGACTCACTATGGAATATTTGGAGCCCCAAATGTGCTGGAAGATAAATTTTGATGGATTACTCAGGTATTGCAGCACTCCCTAATTTCATTTATCTACACGCAAAACCAAGGCTTTTCCAGCACTATCTGGAAATAGATTTAATTCATCCTAAATTTAACCAGCTTGAACCAAAAGCTGTTTGGTAACTAAGACACTTTGGTATTTAAGGAATGAAAATATATCTGGTGGTGTACAGTATTACAGGTTCCTCTATTCCACCTAATTCCAAACATGTAAGAGACATTTTGTTGTTTGTTTAGGAGTGATGTAAAATTCCAGTGCTTTGCCTTGCAGGAAAGGATCCTACAGACAGCAGTGGAGCGAAGAGGAGGGAGAGCTTGTACCAGTTAAATTCTCTTTGCAGTAAGATTTTCATCTTTGCTTTGGGATGTACAGTAAGCTCATGGCTCATTTAAAATGCCCAAAATCAGAATTTTCCAATAAAATACAAAGATTGCCTCTGTCAAAGTTGCAAGTGCACAACTTGGCCTAACACGAGCTGAATGCTAATAATGGGTTGTTTTTTTTTTTTTTTCCCTCTCTCTTTTTTTAGGTGGGAGAACTCCACAGACGTTTTTAACTTTAATGTTGACAGTAACCCCAGCACATTTGCTCATGCTTTAGCCCAGGAGCCGTGGACCATCAAGCTCTTCCAGAGGGTCAAAAAGTGAGGGGCAAGATTAATGTCTTCTGGGGTTAATAACCATTTTTTCCACAGTTCTCTTCAAGGTCTGCTGTGTGTTGTAGTTGATTTTAGTAGGTAGGTTTAATTTGGAGTGCTTCTATTAAAGGACATGGCTCCTGGTTTCAGTGTCACACCACACCTGGGGGATCCTGCACACAGATGGGATCTTCCTGATATCTGAGTGACACCTTCAGCATCAGCAATATTCCTTATTCTTTCTTTGCTCATTGATTTAGGCAGCTTCCAAAGTCAATGCTCCAGGGATAGCTAAGAAAAGGAATATAATCCTGTGAGAAAGGAGCTGAAATGGGTGTTTTAAATCCTGACCAAGCTCTGGACAGCTAAAAAGATGAGAATCAATGGTGTGTTGTCTAAATAGAAGCAGAAATTATGTATATCAATAATGTGTGGGTTTTGGTGACACCTCCTGAGTTCTAAGCAGCAGCTCTTTGGCAGCATTTCTTCAAACAAAGGATGATTTTATATTGTCAGCCTGAGAATCTGCTGTTGTTTCATTCTCAGATGTCTCATTATGTAACAGTAACTGGGAAAAGTAGAGGTGATGTGTTAAATCCGGGATAGCCATGCTCTTAAATATCCTTCATTTTGGGAGATGAATCCATCAGATTGGCATCGAGGCTTCTTGAGGAGAACTGGAGTTCTTGCCTGTGCTGATCCACTCCTTTCTTTCTTCCAGACAAAGGAAGCAGCATTTCCGACATGAGCAGTGGGGCCAGTCTGTTGGAGAGATTGAAATAGGAAATTATGGGAGAACTGAACTTTCCCTCAAAGGCATTCGGAGCCACTCCTATGGTAACAGCACTGGAAAGAATTCCCTCCCTTGGGAATACCTGCACTGTAGCTGGCACTGGCAGGGCACTGAGGTTAAGGATTATCTGTTAAAATAACCAGTTCTGTGCCTGGGCATGAAGTTAAGACATTCCAGAGGAAATGCCATCACTGTATTGGGGACATACATTGCTTACCACGTTATCAGTCACTGGGTATTTCTTTATTCAAAAAAAGTTATTGGGAAGTCAGCTACTGTTAGTTCACATTTCCCAGGAATGCTGAACTTCAGGTTGGGGGATTTTGTTCTTTTTTTTTTGCAGGTGTCCGGAACTGGGCTGAGATTTCCCGTTATGTTATGATTTTGGCACACTTTGAAGTAGGTATTAACATGGCAATGTGCTATTTAACCAGGAAATTTTTCTGAGCTTTTTCTGAGGCAGATTTAAGTATCCAGAAACAAGGATTTGGGAACATCCATGGTGCACAATCAGAAGTGCTCACTGGTGGCACCATTAGCCCAGATCAGTGTTGAGGGCAGCTCTCAAAAGCAGAGCTGTGTGTGTAAAAACTGACATTTTGCTACACTGATCAAAGCAAAACTTGTTTGATAACGTGAAACAGTTTATTTTGGCTTTTTCAAGAAGAATTAGGCAGGCAGCTTTACCGGAGAGATTCTCAGCTGCTGCAAGTGCCCAGCACTCCGTGGAGTTGCTGCAGTGCTGATTCCAATTAATGGGAAGCCTGAGGTGTTCGAAGCATCCTAAGCCTTCGTGACAGCAGTCAGCAAATACTTCTGCCTGTGCTGAGCCATAATTCTCTGCTTTGCTGAGTGGGGGAGAGGCAGTGCTGTGGCTGCTGGCAGCACAGAGCCCAGGGACATGCTGAGGGCTGCCCCTGCCAGCTGCCAGCCAAGCCCAGCAGATGCTCCTGAAAAGGCATTTCCTTTGCCGAGCCAGGCATAAATCAAAACTCTCTGTTATAGGCAGTGTTACAGGGGTTTAGACTGAATTCAGAATGAAAGTTCTTTTCCCAGCTTGGAAAATCCCACTTCTGTGCAAATCCCGATTTATCGAGTGCCTGTGTACCTTTTACTGAGCTTTGGCACCACAGTGTGCATAACCAACCTCTCCCTGCTCTTCAGTTCTTCAAGACTCAAAGTGGCTGTGGCTGTTCTGTCCCTAATTAAAAGCCAGCTGACTTCATTAAGAAGTTTATTGCAGATTGAAGTTTGGAGTCCTCTTACCCTGAGAGTCTGTACGTTTATAGCGTCAGAGGAAGCTTAAATTTGCCTCAGAGCAGCCCAAGTGGAGTGTGAAGGGTCCAGACCTAAGGATGGAACAGAAATTAGTAAAACCAGGAGATTCCAGCTCCTCCTTAACATTTTCCCTTTCTGCTGCTCCCAGACATAGACTAATACAGGTTAGAAGAGAAGTCTGGTCAAAGTACACCAGTTTTGTACTTCTTTGTAGGCTTTGTTTCCTTCCTATGTCCTCTTGCTGCTGACTTTCTGTTGTTCCCATTGTCCTCAATTTGTCCTGAACGTGTTTGGTTTTTTATTCCTGGATCTGTTTGCAGCCAGATTTTCATGGAAGATGTAGTGAGAGGATTTTAAAGCATGAGGCCATAGCCCATTCTGTCCAGTGTCTTCTTGGTCCAGCCAGTGAAGGACCCTCAGAAATGAATCTGCACAACTCTGGCTGCCTTTTCTTTCTCTCTCTTGCAGGATGGGACCGCAGCACATTTAACAGTTATTAACATGCCAGCGACCACAACTCAGTAAGTGACCAAAGAACTTCATGTTGCTGAAAACACTCATCTCAGGGGTGGCAAAAGCTGCTCTGCAGGATACCTGTGTGCAAATTCTTGCTTTGAACCTGTACAGCCCAATTTCCATCCACACCCTCATGTTCCCTACTCCCAGTTTTTCATTTGCAGTTGGTGACAAGGACAGCTTTGACCTTGCCTTGCTTCCTTTCCCCATAGCTGCTGAGGGCTGATGGAGCTGCCTGTGTGTCTGGGTGATTTAGAGGTACAAATTGGGCACTTCCAGCTCTTTGGGAAGGCGTGTCTTACTGTGGTCTGCATTCCACAGGGATTAAAGATCAATGTCCATGCCCCCAGGGTTGCTCCAAGACCCATCCAACCTGGTCTTGGACTCTTCCAGGGATGAGACAGCCACAGCTTCTCTAAGAAACTTGTGCCAGGGCTTCATCATCCTCACAGGGGAGAATTTCTTCCCAATATCCCGTCTAACCCTGTCCTCTGACAGTGGGAAGCATTTTCCCTTATCCTGGCACTCCAGGCTCTTTTCCAAAATCCCTCTCCAGCTCTCTTGGAAGTCCCCAGAGCTTTCTCTTCTCCAGGCAGAACAGTCCCAATTCTCTCTGCCATTGTTGTGGTGCATTTGAGTTTTGGTTGAACTTTAAACCTGCTCCATTCCTCTCCCCTTCAGCCTCACTGTAGGTTATGTGTTTTTTCCTGATGGGAGGAAGGCTGGCATTGAGTGGTCCAATGCCTCCCTGGCTGAGCTGGCTGAGGATGGGGTTATCCAGGATGAGTATGGAGTCAGTTTTACTGCTGGTAAGCTCAACATCTACATCGACATCTGCCTTCATTGCTTGGCATGCAGTTCCTTTAGTGGAGGAAAGACTATTCCCTGGGATTCCATGTGATCCTGGGGAATGCATCATCTTACACCCCGAGAAATCTACTTAGAACCATAAAATCATGGTTTGGGTTGGAAGGGTTCAGTCCCCCTCTGGTTCCAACCCCACTGCCATGGGCACTTCCCTGCTTCAATTGAATTATAGGTGTGGTGTGTCCTGGGTAAATGTGTCCACTGCAGGATCAGGGCCACAGGTTCCAGAGGGAGAGTTACAGATCGTGTTTGTGGTGACCGTGGCTTGTGCTAATCCACATAAAATAGTGATTTCCACTTCTTTGGGGTGTCAACACCTCTTTTCTGAGGTGGATTCAGCTGGAAATATGGTTGATCAGTTTACTCGATTTACAAAGCAGACAGAACTCTCGCTCTTCAGAAAAGCATCAACCCCCTCATACACAAAAATAATAGATATTGGAATTTTTTTTTTTTTTGAGATAAAATACTACTGAAAGCTGTTGACATTGTTCCCTTTTTTACTCTTCTCCGAGGTGGCAAGAGCTTTGATGTTTCTGCAGCTCTGGATAAGCAGACCTGTCCTGTGGTGTACAATGGCCTGACAGGGGGTGGAGTTTTCCACGAGTGCATTGCAAATTTCCAACTCAATGGGTCAACACCAGGCTGGGGCCTGGTGGAATTTTATTACAGGTAAAATAATGACAGGTAAGAAGAGGTAAAAAACTCCCATTCCCCTATATTGACTTGTATGGTTACAACTGCATAGATATTTGAAGCATAAATGCACTGGGTTTTTTTTACCGGACATAAAAAAAAATGTTGCTCATTTAGTGCTTAATGTGTTTATTAATTTGGCAAGAACTCTATATATTATTTGAAAAGGAATAATTGCACGAGCACTTCATGGGTGCAACGATTTGTTTGTTATGTAGGTTTATGTGGGTTTTATATAGCTCTCCATATAGGTTTATGAGTTGGTGGATGGTTCATTCTGGACACTCTCTTATTTAGAAAATCTGTCCCATTATAGAAATAAAGAGTCCTCACCCCAAACAGAGGCAGTTTACAGGGTGGAACTTGCTCACTCAAGGGTTTTTATGAACAGATAAATACTAAGAAAATCCCCAGAGGAGTGGCTCTCTTAGGGGCAAAATTATATCCACCAAAAATGTGCTTCCCTTCTCAGTGACGTGCTGCTCCTCCTGCCACATGATTGTCACTCTTTCCCTGGAGCCTTTTTAATATGGAGTTCTTTACTCTCCATGAAAGAAAATGTAAATTTTGTTGTTGACATTTCATTTGCTTTTTAAAATAAACACCAATCCTTGGCTGTTGGAGGAAATGCCATAAATGGATTTCAGGAGATGGAGAGCTGAGCTCCTTCCGAAAACCAGACCTATTCAAAGCATATAAAACAGGCCAAAAGTGCAGAATACCTGCTAGTTGAACTTAAACCTGCAGCTCCTGCTCCCTCCCCTCTCGGGCTGCCCAGACCTGCCTGGTGGAGGAAATGACCCAGCAGGGCAAGGCTGGGATAAAACCCAAACAGGACACGTTCTGCAAGTCCGGACAGCCCCGGCCAGCTCTGGAGCTGCCCCAGGGAGGCTCCATTTGGCAGTGCTGACACAATTCCCATCAGCTCCACCTCATATCTGCTCCCAAATCAACCCCATGGGAGGAATGAAAGGGTGGGGGTGTTGTCCTTCCTCCTCACCACGAGACACCAGCTCAGCATCGCTGCTCTCCCCGCAGGGACGAGGCCGCCCAGCCGGTTCCAAACCTGCAGCTTGGTTCCAAAGCAGAAGGACCTGACCCTGCCACCGATGCCTCTCCCCCATGATCATCTACAGGATCATCCCAGCAGTGTTAGCAAGCAGCAGCTTTCCAAAAAAATGTAATCCCCTGCAAAAAACAGCACTGGTTTGAGTGTAGTGCTCGTCACAGGATGCTGGGGAGGTCAAGGGTGTAAAAGGATTTGGAGAGAAATGAGATGTATTTTTATTAGTGCAGCTTTCAGTGGTTGCTAACCAGGGTGGTCTGGAGGCAACTGGAAGGAAGTCTGGTTGCAGAAGGAGTGCACTGGGAGGGATCACTCCATGCTCTGTCCTTTGGTGTTTTTTTCCTAAACTTCCAGCTGCTCCCCACCGTGACGACCAGCACCTCAGGCTACGTGGATCACTGACCCAATTTAGCAGCTCCTCTCTTCTCTCAGATTTGTTTTTGAAATAAAAACGGTCTATTTCTGAACTCTCTGGCTGTTACAGTCATTAAAACGTGGGAAAAACCTGTTACAGGAAACTGCACTGATTTGCTAGTTTTGTCCTTGGCTGTGTAAAACATGAAGTGGAAGGAGCAGGAGAAAGCACATCTAAATGAAATGTCCTCTAGGAATAGCATTTATGGCCAATGAAATAAGTGGTACAAACACGATTTTCTGTTGTCTGAAGGAAAGCCAGGCTTTGGTAATCCAATGTGAAAAGGGATCTGAATTCCTCATAATTCCCTTGTAGGTGCCTTATTAAGCACAGCATCCACAACAGTCACTGGCCCAGGGTAGCCTACACTACAGGGTATTCCCTACCTAGATGGATCTTGCCATTAATTACTGAAAATTAAACATACTTGAAATATTTTTAAAAATATATATATAATACATATATTTAAAATATTTATATATAACATATATAAATATATATCCATATTTTATAGGGGTGTATATATATATAGTTAAGTGGAAAGTGTGGAGAGGAGAAACTAAGGAAAGGCTCCTTTTATTTAAAATAATACCACCATTCTATTTCAGAAAATAGTGAAATCGGGGTGCGCATCTTTGTGATTTTGTAATCCCTGCTTAGGCTGAGAGTGGAGGAGATTTTATTAGAATTTAAAGGAGAATTTTTTCCTTTCTGAGGCAGTTCTTACACTTAGTGCTACAACAACTTTTTATGCAGTGTGAGTGCGTGAATATAAAGTGATTCCCTCTGCATTTGTGACATGCATGTCCCAGTTTGGGATGTGTCACTGAACAAAGCTGGCATGCTTTAACAGGCTGATTTTATCAGCACCATCCTGCAGCTGTGAGATTCCCATTATTCCCATTCCCTAATTCCCTAATTTCTAACCTCACCCCTGTTCTGCGCTGGTGCCCTTGAGCTGCACCCCAACAGGTGCAGGTGCTGTGCCCCTCCTTCCATCCCAAACCACCTTCTGGATGAGCCAAGCTGATTTCTGGGTGCATTTCTTTTGGGATAGGCGCTGATTCAGAGCTTTGGATTTTAGCTGGACCTCTATAAACACTTCTCCAGTTACAGTGGTATTAAGAGCCACATTCTTCTGAGCCCTGCACAAGCCCAAAGATGTCTTAAATCTGTCTGTGCTCTCGTGGTCTCGAGGTGCTGAAACAGGGAGCTTCTAAATTACTCCAGACAATGGTCCTTTGACAGGAGGGAAGGCCTCATGCCTCTTTTTACACCTCAGAAATCAGTCAAATAGGTAATTTTAGAAAGGTTAGAAAAATAACCATGTTATACATCACAGTTTGTTCCTATTAAGTGTGTGGCTTGTTTTGCTATGATCTCAGGAACATCTGTTCCTTTTTTTCTAAGGAGTTCTTGTCATCTCTTTCCCTCTCACTTATTTCTTCAAGGCTAAAACATTAACATTGAGAAGGTGGAAGACAGGCACCTAATAAAGCAAGGTTTTGGAGGTGTCAGAGCATGTAGATGATGAGAAAAATTGTTAATTATGACTCTGGAATCATAGCTTGAGAAATCACTGTGAAAAAATATTCCCTGTCCAGGCCAAAAATTTAAAAAAAAAAAAAAAAAGTCCCATTAAGGAAGGGATTGGTCTGGCTATTTCCTAATTCCAGAAACTGGGCTTAGAAGTAGAGATGCTTCCAAATTCTTGGAAGTTCATGTTGCTGCAGTGGAGGAGGCAGAGATGAAGATTTCATCACTCTCCCTTTTGTCCTCCACTTATTTCTTTTGGTACCAGTGGGTGGAGAGTTAGAGCACTCCTGAGTTCAGCTGGGAAAAGTTCAAGCAGGGTACAGCAAATGATTAATAAAGTTTGGAGCTGGCAGGTTTATTTGCCAGGTGATGAACTACTGGTAGGCTATTTCAGCTCCAAGGACTGAAAAAAAAATTGGCTGTCGGGGGTTTTCTCCCTGGATTTCAAATTACTTTATAGCGAACCTGTGTCCAGGACACATGGAATAACTTATTTAATTTAAAATAAATCTCCCAAGCCCCACGCTTTGACCAAATGAAGTGGTCCTTCACTTGTGGCTCTTTTTTCTCGGTGGAAAAATCCATCTTGGGGAGTGCTTCTGCAGCCCAAAAGCATCAGTTTGGAGCCAAAAAAGCAATAAACGGAGGTGAGCCTTGGCCAGAAGTGAAATGCAGCGTGTGATCTGCATGAAGGGGGGCAGCTGAAGCCTCGTTGGGATGAGCTGCTCTCCCAGCATCTGGAAGGAGGGAACACCTGTAACTCCTGCTGCTGTCACGGCGAAATGCTCCCAACCAAACCCTTGCACGTCCCCCCGGAGCTCCCTGCATGCTGAATTTCAGGATTCAGGCCTCGTGAAGGGGTCATTTAAAGGCTGTCAGCCCCAAACTGAGCATTTCCCATCAATCTGCCTTTGGCTACTGATGTCTAGAATGGTAAATATTTTACCCTGCTTATTTATTCTCCTTCCTTCTTGCAATTTTTCATGTGTTCACAGCATAGCTATAAAGGCCATTTTCAGTGACATTGTATTTCACTGGCAGAAAGAAAGGAAGAAAAAAAAAGTCTTTTTTTCTGTTTGGATTTATATTGTAGCTTTACAGTTGGTGAAGCAAAGTGTAGCCCAGGGAGCTCTGTAATTTATCAACAGAAATGCACTGTGTGGCCAAATTATCTCTGCAAAGCAACTGATTATTTCAAAAATGGACTATTCCCTCCATAAGAACGTGCTCAGCAGCCAAATAACTCCAAGACATTCCAGCCAGAGTGACTGATAACTGCTCACTCCCTTCTCCCATTTACTGGAACCCCAACTCCCTCACATCTGCCATAAAAACTCACATTGCTCTTTCTCCATCCAAAATTGCTCTTCCCTAAAATGTGCCTTTTTTTTATTGTTGCTCTCCCAACAGCCTCCGAGCTCAGGTGTCTGAAGCAAAGTCTCCACAGGCATCTGTCCTGGGGGGGCTTTTTGGGTCCCCCCTTTTTGAGATATTTTCCTCTCCTCATTAAAGCTGTAATTAGTCACCTCATTGATTTTTTTTTCTTTTCTTGATCATAAAAAAAACTTTTATTAAACCATAGTGCAAGTGAAGTTCATTCTAATCTGGCCATAAAATTTTACGAGAGGTGTAAATCAAAGGGAGGAGTGGCAGCAAAAGCTCTGGAACAGCCGAGCCCTGTTCAGGCTCCCTCAGTGGGGTTAAATCCCTCCAGGAGCAATTAGCCTAACGAGCTGCTTGGTCCTCTTATAAATAACGTCACTGATGGAGACATCTGGAGGTGTCTGCTCTGTGCACGAGAGACTTTCCAAATATGCTGAGTGCTGAATGACCTTTTTTTCTTTTTTTTCCTTCATCCCCAGGGTGGGGGTGGAGATGCAGATCTGACATGTCCCAGCATGTCATGTTTTTACCGTTTTCCAGGGAAGATAAAGAAGGGAAAGTAGGAGTGGACGTTCAATGTCCTCTTACATTTCCTGGTAGCCGAGCGTGGGAGAGCATGTCTGAAGTGCTGAGCCCAAATGTTTTGGTCAAAGAATCCCAGAAATGGCCCTGGGCACAATAAACCCGGAGAGGGCTCGTGGCCGAAGTCCTTGTCACAGCCCTTGGGACATCAGAGACTGGCAAGGGACTCCTGGCTGCGGTTGGCGTTTGAGGTGGCTTTGCAGAAGGAGATCCAGATGATGGCTCACGATTTTTTTCCTTCTGCAAAACGCCACAAATTATGCACACTTGATACCTTTTGAATAACCTCCTTTAACCTTCAAACCTCCCTTTTTGGATTTAGCACAGGAAATTCCACTGTTTGTTGCTTTTGCTGTCACTCCCAAATGTCCTTTGAGAGAGGGGTAGGTAATCGGTTGATAAAGAATGAAAAAAAATTATAAAATCGGGTTTAAGACTATTTAATAGTGTTTTGCAGAGGTGAGGAGTAGGAAAAGCTGTGAAGTTACACAATGGGCTGTGCTGCTGGTTGTCTTTACCAAAGCATCCAGATCCCAGTGTTTCCTTCCCCGCTCTTGTTCCTGCTGTTATTCTAAGGCATGTAGGCTTCTACCACATGTTTATAAGCTGATAAAACCATAATGCCAGGAATGTTTTCCTTCCTCTATCCCATTAACCAAATAAGTGACTTTACAGATACAGCCTTGTTTACCTGCTCTCTACACTGAAACAAGAGTTGTGAATAAATGTCATAATTCATGGAGAGGTGAGAAAAGAGGAGTTTCTCGGCCTAAATGCTGACATAAGAGCTGTGCATCTCCCTGTAGATGAGAAATGTTCTGCTCTGCTGTCACACTGGTGCCACACCACTGCTTTGCTGGGTTGGCAACCCCCAGTGGTGACAGCAGGGCTGACAGAATGTTCAGCCCAAATATCAGAGAATAAATCCCAGCAGACATTGCTGAGCCCTGGTGCAGCCACTGCTGAGCAATTCATAATTGGACATGTCAGGCAGCTCCTGACGACATGGGCTGGGCTCCCAGCAGGGAAGAGCAGGCACACAAAATGCTTTTTCAGTACGCAGAAGGAGGATTTTCACTGATCTCTTCGGAGATTTTCCCAAAGCCATAAATATGCTCCTCTTGAGCTGCGGTGCACTCGTGTGCTGTGTGATGCTCTCTGAACAAACACCGGCACAGAGGAGTTCTGGGGATGGGGAAGAGCCTTGAGCCATCCCAGCCAATTACACTCAACTCCCCAAATACATAAAACATTTCATCGAGGGAGATCAAAGGGCCTTTCATGAGGAGGAAGAGCTATGATCTGCCTTTTACCCACGGGAAAACTCTGGGGAAGAGGCTGTCTGGCCAATTCTATAGCAGCATTCTTTAACTGCTAGCCCCAGAGTTGGCTTTCTGCTCCTCACAGCTTCCATGCACCCTCCCAGCCTCTCCTGGGCTCTGCCCAGACCTACAGCAGCCTTTCAGCTTTTTGGGGTGGCACACAGAGCAGGTAAGGTGAAAAAAGGGGGGAAAGTCTGCAAAAAACCCCAAATATGGTCAAACCTGTAAATGAAAGCTGGCAGCCCCCACTGTAGACACCTGGGGTGTGATGCTCTGTGTAAATGCTGTGCAACCACCCCCAGTAAAGTGGTTAAAACAGTGACTGCAAAAAATTATGCTGAATGTGTTGGTCAATGGAGAATGCTCAGTTTTAATGCACATTATGAATCTCCCATGATGATAATCCCAAGGTTTTCCCTGCCAGTCACTGAAGGCTTTGGGTTTCATAGTCACAACTGGATCAGCTCAGTTAGCATTGAATGGATATTTAGTGGAGCACCTTGTTCCTGGATAATTTGGTATTCTGGAGATGATGAAAAAGCACAGAAACGAGTGAGGATTAGATCAGTTATCCCTCACCTTAGTGAACTGTGGATAAACTGTTCCTTAACCACTATTTCCATCTTCTTCCATTTGTCTCACAGGGAAAGGGACATCTTGGCAAAACATTCAAAAGAATTGTGGAATGGTTTGGGTTGGAAGGGACCTTAAAGATCATCTCATTCCAACGCCAGCCATGGGTGGGACACTTTCCACTGGAGTCCAGCTCTCCACTCAAACACACGGAGTGATGCTCACAGGAAGATTCAGGATCTGCATTCACACAGGATCTCCAAAACACGGTCTTTTCCCACGGATAACCAGTCCTGGTACAACCAGAACATCAAATGTTTCTGCTCTGGGAAGGGATTATCGGGTTTGGTTTCAGCTGGAGCCTGACTTCAGCCCCTCAAAGGCTCCTGTAACTTTAGGGATGCTCTGGAGCGCATTTGAGGCTCTGCTGATACCTGAGGCTCTTCTGCAGCCAGTAAAACCTAGATAATGAAAACCCATTTCTAAGCATCCCCTTCTCCCTCAGGCTTTCCCAGTGTCACTGATGAGCTGTGGGCCGTGCTTTACACAGACTTGACCAACTCTCTCAAGGAACAAATATCAAATCACGAGATGGAGATTTTTTTTCTGCTTTTATTTTATTTAAATCCATCCTCACTCACACCGCAGCTGACTTCAACGCTACTCACTCATTAGCAACATTCCCTAGAAAAGCTGTAGTTTACGGCGCTTCATTAGTTCCCACTGACTGAGGGGTGAGGATTTTGCGCAGGCTGAGGGGCAAACGGAGCAGAAAAGCCCGCAGTTGTGTTCCGTGCCTCCCACGTTTTGCCGGAGCTGTGTTGGCACAGCGCAATCCCAGCGGAGAGCGCCGCCCCATCCGCATCTCTGCCCCCTCCAGGATTGCCGCTTCCCCTGGCCGGGAATCCGGGATGGTTTCTCCCCTTTCAGCCTCCCGAGACCGGCGCTTCCAATTTGTCTTCTCCGATGACTCCGGGAGGGTGTTTCCGCCGGGACCTCGCCTCTTGAATTTGTTTCTCCTGCCTGATTCATAGAGCCCCGGTCTGTTTGATCTCCCAGGGCCGGCGTTTCCAGCAGCTCCCTGGGGCTCCATGAAAGGGGAGCGAGGAAGAAGAGTTCACATGTGCTACGCAGAAACTTCCATATTTTAAAGGGGTATCCTGTATCCCCGCTGGAACGTTTTTAATGGTCCACAAATCAGAAAAGAAAAAAAAGAGAAAAAAAATAGTTGAAAACCGCGCTTAAGGCATTCATTGTTCAAAGCCCAGATCCCTGGGACAGCTGGAGGCTCCACGGGGCTGGATCCGAGGAATTCTGTGCTGGGGTGGGCTCCGGCATCCTGCTCACCCAGGGTTTGGTGGGGATGCTGCTCTCAGGCACTCTCTGTTTGCTTTTCAGGGAAATGTTTCCATTTTTGGGATGGGAGGCAAGCAGGAACATTTCCAAGGAAGGTATTAGGTATGGAGATTTATGCCCTGCTGGTGGCAGGGGCTTGCTGAAATGTGTGTTAGAAGAGGTAAAGGCGGATTTTATTCCTCTTTAAAGCTCCTTTAAAGCAGAATTCTGCTCTCTTCGTGACATCCTTTGATGAGACTCAGTAGTCACCAAGGCTGGCCAAGTCAAAATTGATGGCTGGAATTTTCCAGAGTGGTAAACCCAGCACTAATCCAGCATATCCCAGCTTTTGTCTTCCCTTCAGGTTCTGCAGTCATTCCCCCTGCAATTCCCAGTCACTAACACAGGGAAATGGAGAGATCCAAAACCAAACTCTGCTTTTTCCAGTAAGTGAGCTGTTTAATGTGTCTTTTGCTTTAGTGTGTGGTGACAGGGCAATGAAGAGACTCCAGCTCTTCAGCAGGGAGATGTTTTTTGAGGCACTGATAGGCAGAGTTTGGATTTAATCTTTCCTGGACTCAAAAGTGCAGTTACTGAGACTGAAGAACCAATATCCCACAAGAATATTGGGACTGGCCAGCAATTTGCAGCTTGGTGTTTAGACGAGAAACATAAACTTGTGAGACTGTGGGAATGGATTCTCCAAAGATTTCTCCAAATGTGTCCATTATCAGCTATCAATACTTCCAGACTGTCTTTGTTTCGTAAAGCCTCTGGAAATGGGATTTACTTACAAAATGCTTGTTCTGTAAACATCTGGCAATTCTTGGTCAGTAACTGACAGAAACAGAAATATTGTTAATAATTATGCAACCAGAATGGCATTCGTTTGATTTCTGAAGGTTCTGAGTACAAATGTAATGTCTGTGATTGCTCTATTCCAGGAGGATGCAGCCAGGGGTGGGTTGGTCTCTTCTCCCGGTAACGACTGATGGGACAAGGAGAAAAGGCGCTGGGTGAGGTGTGTTCACCAGGAAGAAGAATTCCTTTTCCCTCTGGGATAAAACAAGCAGGAGAATCCCAAAATCCCAGAATCGTTAAGACTGCTCGTTGCCTGATCTGCTCCCATAGCCACGGATGGATTAACATGGATTTTTTGTGTCCTGGAGACATTTGCCCGCATCCATCCTCCTCCTCTGGCTGAGGAAACCCAAAATGTACCAGATCCAGAGGGGACAACCCGGTGAGTTGGTGAGGGGACATGAAATCCCAACAATTTGTCTCGTTTCAAAGCAGGAGCACGGGAATCCATGGCCATATCCTGTGATTATCAGGGCTCTAGAGACCTCTCGTGGACAAACACATTTGCTTTCTTCATGTGACATGTTTATTTTAGGGATAAAATGTATTTATTTGCCAATAATTTATTACTATTATTACTGTCATTATTATTATTGATGCCTTATTAATTGTTATTATATTTTATTATTATTATTATTTTAACAATTATATTACATTATTATAATATATTCCATGGTGACACAAAGGTGGATTCTACTCCAACAGTGATGATGAAGCAAATAACGTCTTTAATATTTACCCACTTACCCCCTTTGCCTTGTCCTCAATTATTATTTTGTTAGGAATTTTACATTCTGCAGTGGTGTTTGGCAGTGAAAAAATGATTTCAGTTCACAATGGGTTTGAGTTTTTTACTATTTTGACTTATCAGGCAATAAGGATTCTAGAAAAAGAAGAATTAAACCAGCAGCACCGCATTTCATCCCTATGTATTTATTGTTGACTGTAAATTATTTGGAATGTGGTGGTTTTTTTCCTCATCTGAAGAACTTATCAAGAATCATCAATTTATTGACTCATTTCCCCCTCAATTTTGATGCCCGTTTTTTGTCACAAAGCAGAAAAATTCCATCAACCAGAGGGAAATCTGGAATTTGCTGAGCATTTCTGGGGCTGGCAGGGGGAGTTCAATGATTGAAACCCACCACTCTTAAACAAGAAATAAATCAGCGACTGAATTTTTATTTATTGACTAAAAAACTTCAGATTTTTTTTTTTCCTGAGAAATGTGTTACCCTGGTTGGGCCCAGACCCTGGGAGGTGACTCCTATGAGATGAGATTTATCCCCAAATCCCCTGTCTGTAGCCATCCGCCAGCACGGCGATAAATTGCTTTTCCCACAGAGATTATTCGATTTTTTTCCACGATCCGCCTCATTTTCCAGCTCCATCCTTTCCTCACTTGGGTGAGTTATTGGTGGCCCTTGATGTTCTCACTTAACAAAAAGCATGAGGAGAACTTTCTGTTTACTCCACCGCCCTGGCTTTGCATGAAAGTGCCGTGAAATGAAAGGCAGACAAAGAATTTAATATTAAGGAGAGGTAATTAAGGAGTTGCTCAGCCCTCCGTGCTTATCTCCAGCCCCTGTGAGCAGCCCACTGTGCGCAAGGCAAAGGCAATTTTTCTTTTTAATATTTCAATAACTCTAAGTTCTTTTAAGAGACAATCCACTGATCATTTGGGACAAAAAGCTACAGTTCAAAAGTAAATTAAAATCTTGGCAGGCAGCGCTTGATTTCACAGGAAAATTTTGACGTGGCAGAGTGCTGAAAACCAAACGTATTTCAGCTGAATACTCTTTGATTTTTGCAGGGGAGAAAAAAAAATTTCCTTTTTAATGCTTCTCTGCCATTTTTTAGCAGGAGAAAGGTCCAGCAACATTTTTTAATTCTTCTTGGTAGCTTTGGTTGTAGGTGCAAAGATGGAACGCTGGAATTGGGGAGAGAAGGATGAAGGTGTTTGGGTTCAGGGCAAGCTCTTCTTTTCCCAAACTGTGCCAGGAACGCTTTATATCCTATGTAATACTTCACATACTGTGCAGATTTAAGTGGATTTTGAAGTGGATTTTAAAGGAAATTCTTGTCTTCAGCTGGTTGCTCTGCTCAACTTCAAGACCTGAATCATTCTGACACCACTTTTTCTTTGATTCTTGTCCTTGTGCTGTCTGCAGACCAGCATCTTCTCACAGTAAAAGTGTTTTTCAGGCATCAGGGAAAACCCGGAGAAATGTGGTAGCATTGGATTTTAATTTGTTTTATTTTTCCTTTTTCCCCCCTTTTTTATTCAGTGCAGGCTATCAGCTGTATCCAGGCCAAACACAGATCTGGAACCCCAAAATCCTTGCCCCATTTTGCTCACTCTCCCTCCCTGGAGCTTTTTCAGTCCAGTTTGACAAACCATCAGGAAGTTTGAGGCTGGATATTATTTTTCGCGGTACATCTTATCGGCCAATTAGTGTTTGAATTCAAACCTACGAGTGCCTATCTCTCTGTTCACAGTTATTCTGCCTGATACCAAACAATTCCTTGCTCCCAGGCTCCAGGAATCGACGTTATCACCGCTCCTGGAGTATCTTATTTGCTTTGTGATAGGAAGGCTGAGCGCATTCTGAAATTCTGTTCTCTGGGTTTGGACTTTCATGTGCCACGCAAAGCAGAGTGAGCTCAGCAGGCGATTTTCCTGTTGTTAAAGCCCTGAACCCTAATCTGAAGGAAACAAACCCAGCTCCTCTTATTTTCAAACAGATAAGATTTGCGAGGTTATTAATCACGGTCCGGAATGGCCGCGCTGGGAATTGAAAATGATCAACGGTTTGATATAAAACTTGTCAACATTTATTCCAGAGACGGACCATCCGTCCAGTGGGAGCCTTAGAAAGTCGTTTTGTGTCTGGTGGATGATAAAGGGCCATTTAAGTGCATAAACAGCCATGACATCATGCTGAACTTACATGTTCTTTCATCTGCCCCTAAATGAGACCGGTTCTCTTTTTGGCTGTTGCCCCGAGCTTTGATTTTGAAAGATTTTTCTCCCCCACCATGTATCATTGAATTTATTTATTATTATTTAAAATTATTGTTATTTAATAGAACAAGTGGCTGTTGTTGGGTTTATTTTTCTCAAAGAGCTTTAATGCTGGGTTCAGAGGATTAACTCCTGGGCAGGTGTAAATCAACGTCGAGCTGGCCTCCCTCAGACAAGGATTTAGCTCATGGTGTTTAATCTTGGTGAATTTGTACTCTGGAAAACATGAAATGATGACCTCCCCCACATAAACAGATCCTGGGAGTGCTGAACACATGGAGAAAAGATAATTTTCACATTTCTTTTTTTTCCTTTCTCGGCATTGCCCTTCAGCCATTAAACCTATTTCATGGGTGAGTGATACACAGGGCAGCCCAACCCACGGACAATTAATGACGGAGATAACTAAGAATGGAGATTATTTTCTTTTTGCTGCTGCTGCCATGAGCACTATGAGTGCCCAACAGCCTTTAGCTGGAAGAGCTTTCAGTGTGTGGTTTAACATCACCTTTAAATTGGCAAAATAGGTTTAAATCCCATGAAAATCTCCCAGTGACCTTTTGCTGCAGAAATAATCTGCCAACATGGCTTGGAAAGGATAGGATAAATATATATCTATCTAAAATATACAAAATATTTACATCTATAGCTGCTCCCATCAGGAGCAGCTGTGGAGGCTGTGGAGGCTAAAAAAAATGCAGATTTTCATATCTGGTGGTGCTGCAGTCCCGAGCTGGCACCTCTGGGGCTGCAGATGCCAAAAGGCAAAGATGTGGCTGAATGAAGTGAAGAAACTGAGATAGGAGTCCTGCAGAAGGACAAAGATTTCTCTCATTCCTCTCTGTGATTCCTCACTCCAAGGGAAGAAAGCTCAGGAAGATTTCTAGAGAACTGATGGATTCCCCCTCAGCCATCAGCTGAGCTTTTCCTGCTGCTGAATTGTTTTCCTTGCTGTTCTTTGGAAGAAGACTTTTCCATGAGCTGGCTGCTTCTGAATTCCCTGGTGACCACGAATAGTGAAATGTCTGCAGTGTGGATAACATTTCTTTGGAACAGGAATAATTTGTCTGAATAATGCATTTACAAATGGGCTTTATCAAAATCCACTCACTGTGTTTCAAGGGATAAGCTTTTATGTGGGAAGAGACATTTGTTGGGGCTTTCTCTGTTAGTGTTTTAATCTTACCAAGGGTATTTTTCTCTGGAATGTGTATATAATTTTGAATTTCACCAGTACTTTAATACAAGAAGTGATTTGATTACTGGCAAGAGCTGATGTAAAACTCTCCACTCTTTGTTAGGACAAGGTTGGCTGTTAATGCAAATTCCAAATTCTTCCTTTTAAAATAAAATTTACAGCCTCCTGAAATGGCTCCCACAGACCTCCCAGGCTTTGATTTCTCACAGAGGTTTTTGAAATGCCTCTCGACGCCCAGACTGGGAACAGCCTGGAACAATTACACCTGAAGGGAGGTGTTAATGCCTCTGACACTGCCTGCTACTCACCTCCACACTCGGGAGAAATTTATGTGCCAACTGCCTGGTGTTTTACTGCCAAGCTGAATCCTTGCCACCCCTCCTAGGGATTACCCTCCACGCTGTGAATCTCCTTTTTCATTTATCACTGCAATTCCTCGGGTCAGATTTATTTCCAGGAGGAGAAGAAGGTGTGGTGGTGAGGTTTGCAGAGGAGCTGAAGGCACAGCTGGGTGGGCACAGTGTAGCCTCGGGCGTTTCTGGGTTGCAGGATTGAGGAAAACCTGATGGAGAGAAGTGTGAATCCAGGCAAAGTGTGGGAAAGCTGCCCCCAGGTCTGCTGAGAGGTGGATTTGGGAATATATCTAGAAAAAGCTTGGTAAACCTCCACCTCTCAGTCTCTGTCTTGCCTGGGGAAGGTGGTTTTCCACTTTCTGTCCCACTGCAAAGCCATAACAGAGATGAGAATTCAGAGTTTCTGGGGGGCAAACTCAGCTGTGGTGGAGCCTGGTCCATCTCCAGGATGGAACTCCCAGGCAGCACACCTGGAGCTTCACCTGATTTTGTGAGGTCCATTTCTCTCCTGCACAAAGCCCAGCTCCTCCTCCTCCCTTTCACACAATCCCTGTGCCAACACACGAGGGGCTCTGTGAGATCTGCCCTGGGGGATCCTCTGCCCCCAGATCCCCACGGGAACAACAGCAACAATTGCTGAAGGCAATGCAGAAATTGGTTTTCTCACAAGTGTGGGCACCATGGAGCAGGAACCTGCACACATTAGGTGATGTATTTCCCTTCTTGGTGCTCTCACAGCAGCTTTGCTTGCAAAAGGCAAATATTCAAGTGCCCTGGAGCAATTCCAGCCTGGTGATCTAAACAGGGGCAGAGAAGTGAAGTGTTCACTTCCAATTCCAGAATATGACATCCAAGGGATGGTTGTTCACACAGGTACTTGTTCCTCAACATAAGCAAATCACCACACTCAGAGAAGTCAAAGCTTGCTAATGTTCTGCATCACATCCTGGAGCCAGAAGAGTTGAAAAAGCTGCTTTTTAGTCCATGACAGCCAGCACTGAGGTGTGGAAGCCCTGCCCTGCCCTGCCCTGCTGTGTGCCAGAGCTGCAGAGTGCAGCTATCCCTGCAGGAAATGCTGATTTGTGCCAGGCAGAGTGGGGCTGGGGTTTATTTTCCCAGGTGTCGGCAGAAGAGGCTGGTTCTGCGCCTCGTGGTGATGAATGCAGCAATTTCCCCATCAGCTTCTGACAGGTTAAACTGCTCTGGGTGACGCTGAGAGGATTTAAACACCCAAACACTCACAATTATCTGCAGCCAGCACACTGATCTGCCAGTGCTGATACTCAAAGCAAAAGTGCTGAGTGAGGATTGAGTGACAAGCAATAAAAAAAAAAAAGAGACATGGACCAGGAGTAGCAACCCCCCACACCCTGAAGGAATTTTTTGGGCATGTGGCCCATCCAGCAGCATCTACAGCCCACGTTTATTGCCCTGGTGTGTTTGGGGATGGGCTCTCCAGGAGCCTGGTGGCCTCAGGACAGTTGAGAGGGGCACACAGGAAGCAGGAGCAGGGCTGGAAGATAAATACAGCACAACAAGTGTTTGTCACCTTCCACAAGAGCCTCACCAACTGCCCTATCCCTTGGTGACATCGTGATTTGGCCACCAGCTTAAAGAAACCTGATGCCTTGTCCATGGGCATGTTCTGCTCTTCAAGTTCTTTTTCTCTTTCTTTCCTTTCATAGGGAATTTTCCTGGGATTTAATTATCTCAGTGCCTATGGCTCACGTACCATGAGTAACCCAAGCCATATTTTTGTAGGCTATTTCCAGAACTTTAGACTATATATATATATATAACAAGTATTTCATAGCTCTTGCTTTTAAATTAATCAGAAGTGAGGAAAGGGAAGATCAGCAGAAAGCTGTTTTCACCTTGGTTCAGAGGGCTTTGAAGAGTTGTGCTAAAGAAGTTGAGTTCTTTAATAATGTTTTCAGCTACACTCCATCAAATATCCTGGCTAAACAGGGAAGTGGCCAGACCTTTGAACTGTTTCTGTGTCTCCTCATCACTCACATCTGCACAGGACTCTCTCCTAATCTTGATCCAGAGCAGAAATCAGGAGACACAGCTCACATCTGAGCAGTGCTGCCTGCCAGACCTCAGCTGATCCCAAACTCCTGTGAATGCTCCCACATCTAGGCAGAACCTCGGGTTTTATTTTCATTGATACTTTAGCTGGGTGTAAACCCTGAGGGGCTCCCTTGGCTCAGGCCTCTGCAGAGGCTGCAGAACAGATGGAACCTCCCCACGCATTGCAAGAGCCCCTGTGAACCAAAATCCAAGGGGTTTGTGTGAAAAAATGACAATTATCCTCGGAGTAATTTATCTCCCCCTGCAGTGCAAGTGCTGCTGAGATTTGGTGGCTTTGAAGTCTGATTCAAGAGAGGAGGGGGAGGTCGATATCTGGGATAAAACCTTGACCAAAGAGTGGTTTCTGCTGGGCTGGGAAGGAAAAAGCCATGGGTGAGCTGGTGAGAAGCAGCTCTTTGTGGACAGGGGACACCCAGGGGAGTCACATGGATCCAAGAAGTCTCCAGAGCTCTCATTTTGTGCAGGAGGGTTGGGTAAAACCCCACAGCATCCCAGTGCCCACCTTCCACCTCCTCTGCCAACTTGGCCTCACACTACCTGTGAGCCTTCCTGCAGGAACTGATGCCTTGGGAAGGCTGAGCTGGAACAGAGACTGCACAGAGCCAGAGAATAAAGTAGAGATTTATTGAAAGGCCTTTAGGGTACACCTTGGGCAGGACAAGAGCCTGGCCAGGGCTGCACACAAGGTGGACCCAAAATGGTCACACGGTCACGAAATTTCACACTTTTATATGTTTTGGTCCATTTGCATATTGGGGTTTAATTGTCCAGTTACAGCTTCAGATTATGAAGTCCCATCCTTGTTCCTCCCTGCAGCCACCCTTGTTTGTGCTTTTGGGCCTGAAAGTTGTAACAGTTGTCCTTGTTCTCCAGCAGGAAAAGGATTTGTTTTGTGTCCCTGCTCTGTGCAGAGCTGAGTGACACTGAATGTGAGCTCAGAACTGCACCCCTGTGCAGCACAGAACCTAGAAAACACCAAAGCTCAAACTTGAGGCGTCAGAAGGAGACACAAAATGTTCCGAAATCAGCCAGCCTTTATTGGGGTTCACATTCCCATGCTGAAGTTGGGAGACGTG
The DNA here is from genome assembly GCF_029207755.1 of Chamaea fasciata. NCBI lineage: Eukaryota > Metazoa > Chordata > Aves > Passeriformes > Sylviidae > Chamaea > Chamaea fasciata. Next base: position 14,065,992 of record NW_027094097.1, read on the forward strand.
AGGTCCCTTGTGGGCCCATGGGACCTGGAGGTGAGGGGGCTCAGCAGCGCTGATGGAAAACCAGGTGATGTCTGGATGTGGCCGACGGTGGGGCCTGAACCTTCGTGTTTAATGCCAGATAATCATCTCCTGTGGGACACGGGCCAGGAGGATTGAGCTGAGAGCAGCAGCCACGTTTCCCCTGGCAGACGAAAAGCCCTTTTTCTGTAACCTCAGCAACACCCCCTGCCAAAAGCTTTGTTTTACACGGCGCTGGAGATGCTGCCCATTAAACAGCAATTAGTCCTCGCTGGGTCCAAAGCCTGCCCTCTCTCCCAGATGGCCACTTATTAAGATATTTATGGTTAATATGAATTTCCCCTGCCATAAATCAGCGGCCTTTATACCTGCAGGGAAGTCAGGGCAATCAGCGACCCCACTAGGCCCGGCCGGGCCGCGAGCGCCGGCTTGTAAAATAAAGGTTGTAACAACTTCTCCTGATCGTAAAAACAACAGGAGAGGGGAAAATCCCAGCGCTGGGATCTGATAACGGGCTGTAATCAAGCGCTGCTGGCACATCCTCCTGGAGGAGGCTGGCAAGCGGAAAGTTACACAGATTCATTTGTAATGTCGTCGGGGATTTCTGGATGTGGAGCCTGGTGGGAATCCAGGGGTGTGGGGTGGAGGAGCAGGGATCTGAGACATGAAGAGTCACAGAGTGGTTTGGGTTGGAATGAACTTTAAAGCTCAGCCAGTGCCACCCCTGCCATGGACAGGGACATGTTCCACTGTCCCAGGCTGCTCCAAGCCTCATCCAACCTGGCCTTGGACATTCCAGGGATCCAGGGGCAGCCACAGCTTCTCTGGGCACCTGTGCCAGGGCCTGCCCATCCTCACAGGGAACAATTCCTTCCCAATATCCCATCCAATCCTGCCTCTTTGCACTCCCCAGGACACCCTCCTGTGTTCCACACAGGAAAATCCAGACCTGCACAGTATCCCTGCCTTTTCAGCAGGGTCTTCCCATTGACACCAGTAGGTTTAAAGCCCTGCTAACATTGGGATAATTTCATCCAGGATGAGTTTGAAGCTGCTTTAGTACCTTTGGAGTAGCACATCCTGGTTAGAGAGTTAATGATGAAGGGATAGAGAAAACAGCTTTCAAGGTAAAATCAGTATGCTTTAAGCAGTAAAATCAGCTTTTCTGAGTACCCAGGAGCTGCTAAAATAAATCAGTAGATGGCACTATTTTATACTCTATGAGGCTCCAGGACAGGTAGGGAGGAGCAGTAAAGCTCAGGAGATGTTGTGAACACAGTTTCCTTCCTCCATGCAAAAATGCTCCACCAGGATCAGAGCAGAGGAGGTGAGGGCTTTGCTCTCTGTCATTTCCTCTCTTCCCTCTCCTCGTGCTGAGCCTTTGGCAAAGGTTAAGGTTTAAAGAAGATCTCTGTCATTTTTGGTTCTGGGAATGCTAAAGCAGATCTGCCTCTGTGTGTTTATTAAACATCTGCTCAGAAAATAATCCCATCACTCCAAACCACTGCCTGTGGTCTCCTTTGCTCTCAGAAAACGGCTCAGTTGGGGTGGCACTTTGATTCCTCTGAGCCCCGTTGCTTATGGAGTGACTGAGAGCAGCTTTCCTTTCAGCTGGGCAGGATTTAAAGGTTTCTCTAAAGTAAAAGGGCTCTGAGTGTTTTATATCTTGGCATAAATCTCTCTGTTATTAATGAAATGTTGTAACTTCACTTGGGCAAACTAGAGGAGGAATCAAAACTGCAAATTTGGGCAAAATGTGACTTTTCTGGTATCTGTTGTAAAGCACACCCTGCCTTCCCCAGCCTAATTCCATCACCCCTGCCAGAATGCCAGGATAATCCTCTAAAAATCCACGAGGGTTTTTGCACCTCCAGAGTCTAGGGGCATGGGAGGAGAGTTTGGACACTGTCTGTCTGCGTGTCCTCGGGAGCTGCTGCCACCACTGTGGTGCTGGATGCAGCCAAACAATGCCACGAGCGTGTGACCAAAGGCACCCAAGGTTGCTGTTGTTGCCATTACTTCTGAGTTGGCCAGGATTTATTTTCGGGGGTTTTAAAGGTCAGAGAGTTCAAAGTTCAAAAATGCTCATCAGATTTAATGTATATTTTGCCTTTAAGTAAAAGAAGAAAAAAAAGGAATCTGTTCTTTACTGCTAAATCCCTCATATCAGGAATTCGTGTCATCCTCTGACAGTGATCTTTTTATTCCCTTCAGTAATTGATTTTTTTGCCTCTCCCCAGAGCCTCCCTTGTTTTGATTGTTCTCATTTATTACTTTTCTTTTTACTTGGCACCTCGGAGAACTGTGCCTGTTCCACCAGTGTGCTCCTCTGTCCCTCCATGCCTGTATTATCGGTTTTTTGTCCGAAAACCAAACCAAAGACATGCCTGAGGAGCAGCAAAACCTCCTGGTCATCGCTAACACCACTCAGCAGAAAGACCAAACTGTGCCCATTGACACCCAAACCATTTCCCCCTCTCTTCCTTCCCTCTTGCTCCTTTTCTGTTGCTGATGCAATGCTGGATTTGTAAAAAAAAAAAAAAAAAACCCTGACTGCTCTGCTGTTTTTATCTGGAGGAACATCTAAATCACTTTGGAGTCTGCTGGCTGAACTCAGTAAATAAATAGCAGCGAGCTCAGTAGTAGCAGTGAGTTATGGCTGTGTCCAGCAGCTGCACTCACAGCCACCCCTCCAGCAGCACAGGGGCCTTTTCATCCAGCCCTGAGGGATTCCAGCGCTGCTCCCAGCACTGCAGTGGGCTCTTGTACAAACTGCACAGGTAAAGGTCTGCTCAGGCAGCTGTTGCTTCTGGGAAGAAGTGACAGGGCTTGGACAGAGGTCCCCTGGTGTGGGAGAGATGCTCAGACCTCACCACACAGAAACCCAGGATCGCTGAGGTTGGAGAAGACCTCCAAGGTCATGGAGTCCACCCTGTGACTGATCCCCACCTTTTCACCCAGCCCAGAGCACTGAGTGCCACACCCAGGCCTTCCTTGGACACCTCCAGGGGTGGGGACCCCAAACCTCCCTGGGCAGCCCCTGCCAAGGCAGATTCGGTGCAGAAAATCTCCAAGGAGCTGTTGAATCCCAAAATAAACCGAAAAGTGAACCATGAGGCTTCACGAGAAAAGGAAGATAGAGTCATGCTCTAAATTTCTCTCTATGTTCCTGTATGTGTCAAAATAGGCTGGAGAAGGACTTGGGACAAGGGATGGAATGCCAGGACAAAGGGGAATGGCTTCAAACGGCCAGAGGGAGGAGTTAGATGGGATTTTGGGAGGGAATTGTTCCCTGTGAGGGTGGGCAGGCCCTGGCACAGGGTGCCCAGAGAAGCTGTGGCTGCCCCTGGAAGTGTCCTAGACCAGGCTGGATGGGATTTGGAACACCCTGGGACAGTGGAAGGTGTCCCTGCCCATGGCCTGGGATGATCTTTAAGGTCCTTTCCAGCCCAATCCATTCTGGGATTCCGTGCTTCCATACAGATGCCAATGTTGGCTCAGATGTCATTCATTCTATGGCATGAAGTGAACACAACAGATGTTTATTCCCACTCCGCCATACACACAGGTCATATAAAAACAGGGATGATCTCTCTGCCAGCACATCACCTATATTATAAAACATTCTGTACGTGTCTATACATGATAGAGGCTGGGTGTAACCTGTATTTGTGTTATATATCGTGCCAAAAAGTCCTAATGACATCTGAGATTTAAGGAAATAACTATTTTTTCACTTCCTTGTACTGATTATACACCCTCAGATTTTAGTTCTTTATATTCTTAATATGTTCCCTGTGCCACAGAACGGTAATGGCTTCTTAATTTTTAAAATGTTTTAAATGTAAAAATGATACTAAGAAATAAAATACTCTGTTGTTTTTTGGTTGGTTTGTTGTTTTTTTTTTAATCCAGTGTAGCAGGGTGACTCAGTCCTGCTCTCAACTTCTAACAAAGCTCACAGTTTTAGCTTCATTAGGTTTTTTATTTTTTTTACAACCTCATAAAAGTATTTACAATATTTCATTATATTTTAAACCAAAAGCACTAAGAGAAAATGCCTGAAATAAAAATGCCCATAATTTTCCTGTTGCCTTGTCACTGTCTGAAACCTTATCAGAGTTCCTTGTTACTTTAATGGTGTAGGATTAAGGGTAATGAAGAAACATTTAGGGTCCTGCAAATCACTTTGATTTCATTGTATAATGTACCAGCACTTCTCTGTGATTTACTGCCCAGTTGTTTGAAATAGCCTGTGGGATTTATCAGTCTTGGAGGAAACTCTGTTTCCTTGAACAATTAGCTCTGACTAAAGTTTTGTAACTTTTTTAAAATTAGTATTATTCGGGGGTTTTTTTTAAAGCATTTGTAGATGGGAAGCAATGAACTTTCCCCTGGGTCCTACCTTGATGTTTAGTGGGGGAGAGATGAATATTTTTATTGCAAATATTTTAATTTTCTAACTATTTTCTCCTATTTTACCATTAAAGGTCACTGATCATTATTAAATTGGTTTTATGTCTATATTTTGGATCATTTTTATTTTCCCATTTCTCTTCTCATTTTTCATTTTGTTTTCAGCTCAGATCTGTTTTTCTCATTGCCTACAGGGGTTTCTCTGTTTCCTCACAGAGAGGGGTGATTCCGAAGGAAAAAAAATTGTTTTGACATAAACCACTTGCACTCAAACAGAGAAATAACGTTTTTAATTATTACAATGCTCATAAAATAAAATAAAAAAATTCCAAATAACTCCAAAATCACCCATATGAAAAAGCTTTTAATAATAGTGTCATTTTCACAACAATTAATGCTGATCTTCCAGCTTTTCCTGGTCATTAAAGAATCACTTTCCCCATGGAATTTACCAACTTCTGCAGGAATATGGTGGGACAAAACCCAAAAACTACCTTTTTTGGGTGCCTTCTTGTCTTAACTCCTCTCAGCTCAACCCCTGGCACACGGATTTCTTCCACTGGGGATCCAAACTCTGCTCTGCTGCTGCATGACCTGGGATTTGGGAAGGTTCACGAGCAGTTCAGGGCATGTGGCAGCACGCAGGGCTTCGAATAAATTGTTGGCATCGTGTCTGAAATGTCTCAGAGTTCCCCAGTGCCGGCAATTCCTTGGAGAAATTTAATGATTGAGGATTAAAAAAGGTGTATCTGTGGTTTGGCTTTCAGCAGAATGGGATGAGGGTGAGGCTGGACCGGTTTGTTAATTCCCTTTGATGGGTTTTTCCCATGGTTTGCAAAAGTCAGGGGAAAATCCACTGTCAGGTGGGAAATTGGGATTGCAGAAAATTCGTACTGTGGGATATCCCCAGCCTGAAAGGTTTGATCAACACAACATCTCTGGAGCTGGGCATGATGGAAAAGGGCACCAAGAATCATCAGATCATGGAACCATTCAGGTTGGAAAAGACCTCCAGGATCATCCAGTCCAACCTTCGAACAAATCCCACCATTCCCACAAAACTGTGTCACCAAGTGGCCACTTCTACTCATTTTTGGAACATTTCAAGAACTTTCAGGGTTTAAGATGTTCAAAAAAAATTTCAAAAAATTTCAGGGATGGTCTCTCCAACACTTCCCTGGGGAGCCTATTCCACTGCTTAGTCGCTCTTCCAGTGATGAAGTTCTTCTTATTATCCAACCTGAAACTCCACTGGCACAACTTGAGGCCGTTTTCCACTATCTTCAGAGATCCAGGCACGTGTTTGAAGCCTGGGAAGTGGTGAATATTGCTAATGAGGCAGGTGTGAATATTGCTAATGAGGCAGGTGCAAATATTGTTGATAAGGCAGGTATATCCTAAGAGGCACAAGAACTTAGGTTTGGGCTGGACCTGACCCTTCCCGCTCCATTTTCTTAGGGCACAGCTCGTGTTGCACTTCCCCCCTTCCCAGCTGTGCAAGGAAGGCATCCATGAGTGCTTTTAGTGCTATGAATTGCCTAAATTCCAGTGGGAATTAGACACAGCTGATGACACTGGTGGGATGTCAGTCACCAAGGTGCCGCAAGGGACATCCATCCAAAGTTTTCAGAGCCACTGCCTACAAAAGGCATCGCAGGCATCTCATGGCAAGTTTTTCCCTCAAAAAATAAGGAATCCAGGCTATGACCTCGTATCCATCCAAAGAGAACACTCTCAGAAACATATAAACAGTGTAAGAGTTTATGATCTGCACCAGGCTGAGCTTGGTAAGGCTTGGAGAGAGGTTTAATCCCATGCCTGCTGTTGGGAAGTCTCTTCCCTGGATTCACTGAGCTGGGATTAGCATCTCTTAGTCTTGAGCTATTTGCTTCATACATTTCCAATGGCTTCTTTTTAATATCCCTGGTCTTGTAAGCAGAGAATAACACAGGAATCATAATCTACCATGTGCTGTGTTACACCAGCAGAATAATCCTCCATTTCTACTGGGAGATTCCAACAGACTTAAGGAATCACTGAACAACTTTGCAGCATAATCAGCGCTACCAAAAACCCCTCTCCCAACATTTTTTTTTTTTTTTCGGGGAGGGTGGGCAGGAGGAGGGGGAAGATCTCGAGCTAATTCTTTCCATCTGGGCTTCATTTGCAGATTATGTGGGAAAAGGGGAGATTAATCCACGGGAGGAATGAGCACACATGAATTTGCCATCTGTGGATGTAAACAGGAAGCCCAACGCGTTGAGCCTTAGTGACTGCTTATTGCTTCAGTGAGGAAAGATGAGTTGATGCCGTGGGTCTTATGCTGAAAATATTTTAGTAATTTCTAATAAGACATTATAAACAAATGTCAGTCCAAAGCTTTTCTGAAAAGAGGAAGAGAACATTGTCCTTGGATACAAGAGCAGCCGATAGGAGGGGAAAAATAGCCTTTGAATAAATTTGGCAAGAAAATCTCACTAGTTTGAGATTATTTTTCTTGAAGTTTGATTTTTTTTTGTTAAATTTTCTTTGAATTGAGCATGTAAATGATCCCCCTGTTCAGCATTTGAGCATCTGCTGCTGCTCCTTTTAAAATTTAATAACTGACCTCAAGGATTGACAACTCTTTTAAATCATAAGTCATAAGTTACAGAATAATCCTTTTGTACTGTGATGGTTGAGTGGAAGAGGGATGATTTTCTCCCCTGGCCTTTTCTTTTTTGTTTCCCATGTACTCATTAAGTCCAGGCCAGACCACCTCTGTGTGGTGTAACCCGGAGGTGACAGGATCCCATCTCTACTTCCCTGAAATGTATATCCCTATCTTTCCTGAGTGTGTTTCTCTGGAGAGGTGGAAGCTGAGTGTTTAAACAGGGATGACACTGATCCTTCTTTCCCAAGACCCGGAGCTCAACTCCCACCTTCCTCTCCCAGGGCAGGGGTGGCTGCTCCAGGTTTCCCACCTCCTGCCCTTGCAGCATTCCAGCAATTCCCCGTGGCACAGGCTCAGCAAGATCCCGCTGCAGCATCACCGCACAAAAATCATTTCCCCGAGGCTACAAAAGCCAGGATCAGGGGGTGTTGTGGATAATCAGGCTCCCAGGTTATCCAAAGGATGGTTTTTGCCTGTCTGGGCTGCAGCTGTCACACTGGACTTCAGAAAAACTCCCAGGGAGAAATGCTCCCAGGTCTCTGCAGACAATGGATTGTTCCAAGCCAGGAGTGTTTATTTGCTGTCCCTGCTTCGAGCCAGTGGTCAGGACTGTGGACAAGAAATGTCAAGCCCTGGCATTCATCGTTATTACAAAGTTCGTTTGAGAAATTAGGGCAGGTTGTTTTTATATCTGGCTACAGAAATGTCACACAGCCCCTCCTGATTGTGACTCCTCTATCCATCTTTTGGGATCTGCTTTGGATGTGGGTTTTTGTTTTGCGGGGGTTTTTTTGTTTGTTTGTTTTTTGTTTTGTTTTGTTTTGTGTTTTTGTTTTTGTTTTTTTGTTTTTTGGGTTTTTTCTCAGGGTGGAATGTTCCACATGTGAGTGGGGCACCCTTTTTTTCCACCCGAAAGCATCCCACATTCCTCCTTGCCCAGGAATCTCCTGCAGGGATGTGTCTGGGGATGGTACAGTGACAATTTATTTTAATTAATTCTATGAGGTGACTCAAGACTGCTAAAAGATAACTCATTTAAACACCAGAGCAGTTCCCTTCCTTGCCCATATCGCGTATTATCCTCTATATTAATACTTTTTCAAACACATCTGTGTATGTGTGTGTTTATGGACTCATCTACCATTAGCTGTGGGGTTTTATAAATTTCCATTCCTGTCTAATGACTTTTTTACAGGCAGTGCAATTACCAGTTCTTTTTATTGCCATTCTAACGATTTGAACATGCATACAAGAAAATCAGAGTCCAGCTAAAGAAATAGCTGCTGTAAAATTCTATATATATTTTCTCCACATAGCTTTAAATTAATCCATTTTTATTAGGGTGCTTGGCAAAAAAGTTAATCGGAAATTGAGTCCAAACAGACCAGGATTTATTGCAGCTCTATAACTCCGAAGAGTGACTTGATTGATTTAAACCGTTTTTACAATAAAATAAAATAAAAAATAAAGCAAGCAAATTATCCTGGCTTAAAAGCTGGAAAACCATTCTCCCTTCTTGTGTTCTGCAATGTGAACCAGCTGAGACAGTGAACTCCAGCTTGGCTTTAAGATGAAAGAGGATAGGTTTGATGGGATATTGAGGAGAAATTCTTCCCTGTGAGGGTGGTGAGGCCCTGGCACAGGTGAGGCTGGGATGCCTCATCCCTGGAAATGTCCAAGGCCAGGTTGGACAGGGATTGGAGGAACCTGGGATGGGGGAAGGTGTCCCTGCCCATGGCAGATGAGTTTTAAGGTCCTTTCCAGCCCAAACCATCCTGTGGTTCCATGATTCTGTGGCTTTGGCAGAGGAACTCAGACCAAAAGGGGTTTGGGAACTCAGCTCTCAGCAGCTGGTAGGACATCTCACCTCCCCACAGGTCAGTGTGGCTCCCTGTGGTGAATAAATCACAGGACAGAACTGAATCCCAGTGAGCAGCCTCTCAATCCAGGAGGAGATTCAATCATTTCAATTTTGAAGGTGGTTTTTAATCACAGAATCACAGAATCACTGGGTTGGAAGAGACCTTCAAGGTCATCGAGTCCAACCCAGCCCCAACACCTCAACTAAACCACGGCATCGAGTGCCACATCCAGTCTTTATTTAAACACAGCCAGGGATGGTGACTCCACCACCTCCCTGGGCAGACCATTCCAGTATTTTAGCACCCTTTCTGTAAAAAACAAATTCCCTAATATCCAACCTATATTTGGTGCAGCTTGAGGCTGTGTCCTCTGGTTCTGTCAGTTGCTGCCTGGAGAAAGAGACCAACCCCACCTGGCTACAACCACCTTCCAGGGAGTTGTAGACAATGATAAGGTCACCTCTGAGTCTCCTTTTCTCCAGGCTAATCAAATACGCAGGAGAAGATTGAAGTTCAACCATAAGCACTTCGAGCCTCAGTGATGCTGAACTATTCCGTCCTCATCTCTTTAAATATGTCAGCATTTTGTGCCCCTTTATTTTCAATTTTTTTTTGTGCAGAAAAGCAAACCCAGTGAAAGCGAGGAGATCTATGATGTCCTGTGAGATCCAGTGCCTGTCTGCACCCCTCCTGGTGAAAACCAACCCTGCTGGAAAGTCAGTGGGTGCTGAGGGCTCCCAGCACCACCCGTGCTGTTAATGAATCCTCGGCTCCTTTGGAGAAATGTTTTCCAAGACTCATTTTACACGCTTTAAATCAAAGCACAGAGAGTTGCCTTTGTAAGTTTTGATAAATGCTCTCGTACTATTTGTGTTCCTGTGGCGTTCAGAGGCTTCAGCAGAGGTCGGGGTCCTGTTGCAGAAGGTGCTGCACAAAACCCTCTGAAGAGCTGACAGGGTAAACAGCCAAGGCAGAAATTTGAGGTATGCAAATACAGGGAGGTGATTTGCCAAAAAACCAGGGAAGCCAGGAGCAGCTCCCCTTCCCCATTGCTTTGGTCACCCGATGGTCCAGCTAAAGACAAGGCCCAGCTGCCACATGTGTGGCTGTGGCCAAAATAATTCCTCTTTGTTAGGTGTTGACTTTAATGCTGTGCCTGGAGGAAACAAGGCCTGGCAGTGCTGTTCAGAGTTGAAATTCAGGAACCACAGAGCATATGGAAAAGGGTCCCCAGGGAAGTGATGGAGTCACCAACCCTGGGAGTGTTCAGAAAATGAGTAGACACAGCCCAGAGTGTTGTGGCTGAGTTGGCAGAGTGGTGGTCACTCTAAGGTTGGATCTTGGAGATCTTTTCCAGCCTTAATGATTCCATGGTTCTGTGTTGACCTCTAACAGAAGGAAGAATGGTTTGCAGCAGACCAGGAGCCACCCTACTCATCATATCCCTTTGAAAATCTCATTTTGGAAAATTAACTTCAAGATTACAACACTTTTCAACCATTTTATGGATTATTCGAACTTTAGAGAACTAGAAAATATTTTCTGTCCACTGTGAGCAATTCTTGACCCTAAAAGCAGTCACTAAATCTTTTCTTGCCCCAAAGCAACTGCCTGTCCCTTCTGCTTGTCCATAGCAGGATGCCCTGGACTGTCACTGTTGCTTCTCACAGCACTGCAAGTCAAGTCACTCAGCCCTCCCTGGGGACTTGGTCTCCATAAAGGATCCCCAGGTCATTTATAATACTGAGCAGGGCCTGACCCCGCAGCAAGCCCCTGGTGCAAATGTACCTCTGGCCATCCTGGTTTATAAATGGTGTGTTTTCCTCCTTCCCCCAGTGTTGTCCACTGCCCTGACCAGTGTGGACAAGACAAATGGCACCACACCCCCGTGTCTCTGTCAGGGGACAGAAGGCAGGACAAAAGCTGCAAATGCCTTCTCAGGGAGTCACTGTTGACCCCACTACTCACACAGACAGCTCTGATCCCAGAGATGACTCCCCCCGTGCTCCTATGCATTCCAAATCCCTGTATTTGCTTGGTTATTTTTCTTTATCTCCCTGCTTTTTCTCTGTTAACTTCTTCCACTGGCAGTGGCCGTCACTCAGTGGGTCACCCACCCCAAGTCATCCCGAATCGGAGCGTTGGCAGCGCTTCACTTATTAGTCAGCCAGCTCATGGGATCCTGGCAACCTTTTTCTCTCTGTGAGGACAAGGTCCAAGCTGCTCTTTGATGTTGTCAAACCATGACTTCCACTGGTCTCCCCGCTGATTCCTTTGCTCTCTCTCCCTGGGAGTAAAAAGCCACAGGGAAGATCTGAGTGTTGTGTCAGGCACCAGGCCAATCTGGTTTCAGGCTTTGTTACTGTGTGGAGCAGACAGCCTGTCCAGTCCTGGATCTATATGAGGGATGCTTTCATCCTCTAAGAATGCTGTGCATTTCAGGTTGTTCCACCTATAGAGCCCATCCAGGCAACCTCTGCAAAGTCAGCCTTCCTGAAAAAATGAAGGAATAACAAAAAACTGTAGTCAAACTTGCACAGATCAAAGTTTTCCCAGAATTTATGTTTTATGGATTCAGAAACAGAGAGGACAAGGTGAAATCTGCATTTCTGGTGGGATATTGATTTATTTCTGTTCCACTTGCCTCCTAAGGCTTGAAAAATGTGGACAAAAAGGAGTCATTCACCACGTCTGAGGCAGCGCGGGTGAAATCATGGCCACCACTGAAGGCGATGGCAAGACTCCCATTGACTATGGTGGGGCCAACTTTTCACCCCACGATTCCTCATCTTGCTTTATTTTATTGACCTTTCTCTTGAATACGAGCGAAATGCAAATATTTTTTTGCAGCACAAGTCTTTGTACTCTATGAACTCTGCTGGATCCAAAGCACTTCATATGTATATAAGGAAAACAGCTCAAGACGAAAGGGAGAGCAGTTAACTGTGCAAATAATGATCTCCACAATCTATAAAAAATGGCCACGCTCAAAAAGAGAAAGTGGTTTAAATGGTCAGGATAAATAAAGTGGGCTCAAGGCTAAATTTTGGACCACGAGGAGCATTCCCAAGCCTGTATGGTACAGACCACACATCTCAGGAATGTGGATGGCCTCCGAGGCCACCTCAGCATGGCCCCGTGGTGGCCATGAAATCCCATCATTTTCAAATCATGCTGGTGTTCAAAGCCTAAGGAATCCAGCAGTTCTGATGTGAGACAATGGGTGATATTCCCAATATTCTGGCAAACTGTTCACAGGGGAAAAATAGGGATGTTTCTTTCTCTGTGGGTTCAGTCTCTGCATGGAATAAAAATAGCTGATTTCAGAGACAAAGAATTGCCCTCTTTTCTTTCACCCAAAGACTTTTTTTCATTCTTAAAGTGTTTTAGGATAACCCCCTCTGTGACACTATTGTGAATTCAGGTAGTGTCACAATCGATGTAATTATCATTTTATCTCCTTGTAGGAAAATGCAAATTGTCAAATCTGGTTTTCACAGTAATCTCACCTTTCCTGGTGCCCATTCCTTCCCCACCAAGTCCAGAATTTTACCACAAACCTTTCTACCAGCAGCATTCATTTTATCAAGGACTGTGTTGGATGGGAGATTCAGGCAGCAGGATTGAAAGATATTTTTCAGCAGCATCTCAGGCATTTTCAGATGGTTTGGATGGTTTAGTCAGTCCCCGAAACAGTAGAAGAATGTGACTCTCAATAAAACAGTCTGATTTTACTACAAGCAGAGGCAGAAGAAGTCATGTAGAGTGACAAGGCAAGGAAGGGCAGCTGTGATGGGAAGAAGGCAGAGCTCTTGAATTCCAGAGTGGAGATGGGGTTATAATCAACATCTGATATGACACAGGGATGAGGAATGATATGATCCATTCATTTGGAAAGCTTGCCATCACTCCCAGAAGGAGAAGATTTCTGTCATTTCCAGTCTTCATCTTCACCTGCTGCCTCTGTTTTTCAGCAGCCTGGTGCAGTGCAAGGTGTCCCTGCAGGGATTTGAAATGAGATGATCTTTAAGGTCCCTTGCAATCCAAGGCATTCCATGATTCCGTGATCCTTAAATCCACAGACAACCTCACTACTGCAGGATGTAAAATCCAAGGGCCCTCCTGCGTGGTGCTGCTGTGAGGCCTTTCCTTTATAACCAAATAAAAAAACGAGGGTAAGTTTTAAGTGCTCTGGGCTTACGTTTTCTCCCCCTCCATTTATTTTTGTTTCAGAATGTGCCTTTTTATTAAAAACAAAAACACAACAAAGACATTTCCATTATCTCTGGGGCCATGTTCTGATGCCTCATGGACCACCAGTGGTTCACAGACCACAGGGTGAGTAATGGTGCACGAGAGCACATTGAGTCCTCTGCTCTGACTGCCTCTTGCCAAAGGAACTCTGTTTACACCAACGTGCTCGCCCGGGCTTTGTCAGACCCAATTCTGCCTGATTTGAGTTATGGAGCTTCCATCACATCTTTGGGGAAAATTATTTCACTGTCTACCATGTCCCTGGGGCCGGGATGTGGATTCATGAAGCCCACGGTGTGTGTTTAGTAAAAGAGCACTTTGAAATTAATAAGCTTGAGGAAACGAGGCCAAAATTCTGTCCTCAGCCTCGCTGGTGTGGTGCTTGTTAGAGCGCAGAGGAGCCTGGTGAATGACGAGGGGAGGAGGATGGGGGGCTTCTACAGGGGCTGGTGCATCACCAAATTTTGGGGCCTTTGGGAAATCCTTTAATGTTAATCACCCCGGCTGGGAAACTGAATAAACCATCAAACCTTCACTAAAAATCCAGCTCTGCACTTAAATCGGTGTTATCACTTACATAAATAACAAACAAATCATATGGTTTGGGCTCTATTTCCTGCCTGGAAGGAGTGTGAAGACTGATCGCTCACGGAAAGTGAATTTTATACTATTTTTGCTTTATAGCAAGTGCTGGATTGGACTTGTGAACATGGATCGACAATATTGTTCTTTCTGCAAACGTTAGCGCTCACTGAAACATTTCAGACAAACATCCCATGAAGATTTAGTGGCCTCAGCTTGTTTGACTTGGAATTAGACATGATTTCTAATTAGCCAATCTTCAGCAGTCGGTCAGAAAATGCAGTGAGCTGCCAATTTTCACACCTTAGCCAAAAAAAAAAAACCAAACCAGCCACCCAAAAAAACCCCACAATAAAACTCTTAAGAAAAATGGCCTATCACTTGTGCTGCTAGGAATTTCCCAGTGTGTGCAAGGTTCTTCTCCATTGCCACACACACATCCATCCATCCATCCATCCATCCATCCATCCATCCGTCTATCCATACATGCCTACACACTCATTCACAACCACCACCCAAGTCTCAATATTTATAAGCCTAGACAGCCTAAACTAAGAACATTTTATTAATTTCCTACAATTTTCCATAGAAAAGGGAAGTTCCATGTAGTTAAACAAGCCTCACCCATTTAAAACAACCAGTGTTAACCAGCATTTTAGCTGTTTAAATCAAAACACATACATTGGTGTTTTTGTAATGAAAATCTATAGGGAAATGAAAAAAATTGGGGGGTGGATAAATGATTTTGAAGTCTAAGCCATCAAAAAGCTGTTTAGGTCAAGCTTAGAAGTGAAATAAGCTCTGTGCAGCTCAGACTGCACCCATCATAATTTTCATGGTCTTTAAAATATCCCTTGAAAGCCCTAAAAGCATCCAAAGCCTTTTCCTTCCAAATTTTATAATTTTGGATTATTATTGACCATTTTCCACAGCCCCCAAATTTTGGGTGAAAGTGGCCTCCAGGAGAACTCCATGCTACAGCTACTTGCAGGACCAGAATAGGTCAAAAAGTTGTTTTATGGAAAATTAGGAGGAAATTCTCCCCTGTGAGGCTGGGCAGGCCCTGGCACAGGTGCCCAGAGAAGTTGTGTCTGCCCCTGGATCCCCGGAAGTGTCCAAGGCCAGGCTGGACAGGGCTTGGAGAAATCTGGGATAGTGGAAGGTGTCCCTGCCCATGGCAGGAGATTGGAACGAGATGATTTTTAAGGTCCTTTCCAACCCAAACCATTCATTGATCCTATAAAATGGTAGAAATAGAGATGAAACAGCAAAATATGTGCTCTTAAGGGTGTTGGCAGGCCCAGCGATGTCTCCATCTAGATTTTTTGCTTGTGGTTCACATTTTTAGGAATGGTTCTGTCTGCTTTTCTCTCTCTAATCGTGGTCAGATGTGAAGGAAAATATTGTTCCCTCTCAGCCGCAGTGCTTGTTCAGCTTTGAGCCCCTGCACTTGGCTATGAACGGCCTTTTGGGGGCTTCTTGACACCTAATCAGAGCATCTGGTACAAGAAAGGGCAGTGGGACTCAGTCCTGAAGACCTTTTTCAGGTGGTACAGAACCCCAAACCCAGGCAAATTCCAGCTGCCTTCAAGTGACATTTGGGCCAATTAAAGCCTAGGTGAGAATTCCCAGATTTGGCCAATACTAATAAAATCAGAGAAATCTGAGTCGCTTCCTCAGCTCATGGTTTCCTTAAAGGCACCACCAGATGCTGCCACGTTTCTCTCATCTCTCTGGGCAGCCCGAGGGCAGCTCCCATGGATGTCAGTGGATGTCAGCCATGTCTGTTGGGGATTATTCGCATTCCTTAAGCCAGCACTCAGCCCATAAATTATGACAAGAAAGGCTCTTCTTTGAGCCCTCATCTTTAAATTCCTCTTTAGGAAGGTTTTCACTCCTATCACGAGCCATTAACTAAGCCACATGTAGGAGTCTCCATCCAGAACCATTCCACTCCCAAAAACACAACTGCCAGGGAGAAATGAATATTTGGATTCACTCTTGTTTTCCTTTCTGGGCTGTTTGTTTAACAGTGGAAAGATTATTGAAGATGTTATCTCAGAGAGAGTTCACTGGGGCACGTTTCTGTGACAGTATTATTGCAAAGACAGTCGCCTGGCTCTTCTCTTCAGCTAATAAAGGTGTGTTAAAAAGGAAGAATTGATCAAATGTGAGCTGACCCTAATTTCACTTGAGATTTTTTTTAAAGTAAACATTCTATTTTTTGCATCTTTTGTTCGGTTTTAAGTGTTTACGTGCTGCTTTTCCAACCTAAAAACCAGAGGGGCTCCAGTTGGGAAAGGAACATTTGGGTGTCTGTTCTTCACAGTCTTGCACCTATGGAATGGTGTATAACCTGGAAAAGTCCATATATCCACTGGGAAAAACTCTCCAGCACCCCAGAACAAGCATGAAGTACTTGCTAGGAGAAAGAAAATGATTTATAAATTGAGGGAAATGCCCAGGTGGGACTAAACCATGATTTACACTCCAGGCTCCTGCAGAAAAAAAAATGTCTTTCTGCACCTCCAGTCTCCCTGGAGATTCCTGCCTGTTGAGGAGAGGGAAAACGTCATTTCAGCTGTAGATCTGATCATTTGCAGTCACTCCCATCTGCCATGGATTTGAGGGTGTTTTTGGTGCCCCTCAGAGCTCCATCACAGGCTGGGCCAGCCGCTCTGACCCTTCTAGAAGGGATTAATCCATGCAGCAAGGAAACACGGGATTATTCCTATCAACATCATATAAATACCACACACTGAGCATCACACAGACTTTAAGAAGTCCTCCACATCCCCTTTGGTTCAGATGGAGTTTAACTGTACTTTCCCCCCCCCATTTCCAGCCTTTTCCCAGACTGAGGCCGGCTTTCACGATCTGTTGGTAATTTGTGCGCATTGTTACCACTCAACGGCCGTATTCTTTCTGCTGACCCCACTTGAACTCGCTTCCCCTGAGCCCATGGCACGTCCAGGAGGCCAGGGCTTGGCTTACAGCAACCAGCCCTTGGTGGGGCTGCACCTTTGGACCACCCAGGAACGGCAGCAAGCCGTGGCACGACTCGGATCTGGAGCCCACCTGTGCTCCTTGACCTGCCTTGGCTTCCCCTTCCTTTCTGCTCTCCTTCAGAGCCACCATGCCCCTCGTAATTTAGCACTTAGAGACCTCATCTCTCCCTCTCTCCCTCCTTCCCTCTCTTCACAAAATCAGTGATGGAGTTGACTTTGTTTGCCTTCGCCATGAGTGCAGCCGGTGTGAGTGCATCAGGCTGTGCTGGAAGCCATGGGAACTCCCATGCCAATTTGCATCCTCCGAGAGGCCGGCCCAGGATGTTTTCTATTTTAATTTTTATGTCTGCACCTAGTGTTCCAGTTGGATGTGTTTTAAAGTAAACAAAGCCGATAAATAAAAAAAAATGGTGCATTTCCCAGCTATCCCGGAATATTTCTGTTCCTCCCTCATTGCCTGCCCCCTCCTAGTCCTTTATTGCTTTCACAGATACAACAGTTAAATATTCAGCTGGCAGGCCAGTTTTTCCTCTCGCTCCGTTGATTCATCCCGAAAACCGGTTTTTGAATGGGCTTCTTCTAAAAGAAGCGGTGCCAGAGTGGGGAATTTAGGTTCTGGGGTGGAAAACTCCTCATTCAAGAGTTTTTCACCTCAAATTAGTCATCAGTCGTCAACAAGCAAGGATGTTTTACCCTGACCTCGGGAGCCAAAACGAGGAGGATGGGAACAGTAACGCCCAGGCGACAGCAGCCGGCTAAGAGCCCGGGATTTCTTCTGGATCTGGATGGTGGAAAGGGACCGTGCCCACGTTCCAGGTGAAGGTGGAGGGGGGTGGGGATGGGTCTGTCTCCCCCCTCAGCTCTCCTGGCACTCACCTTTCTGCTCCATTCTGTGTTTGGGAGCTGTGACTTCAAGGGAATTTGCCCTAGCTTTAAGCACCAGCCTTTGATCCCAGAAGCCAAGGTCTTTATTAGTTTAAGATGGTAATTAGCTGAAATTAGTAATGGAAAGATTTTTTTTTTTAACTTAATGAGCCCTTAAAAATTTGAAAAGTGCTGTTGGATGTATTTTTTTTTAAATATAAATCCCATTTTTTCTTATTTTGTAAAGCTGCTTTCTGGTCATCCCTTTCATTAAAGACAACTGAGCTAAATGCTGGGGCTTGTGACTTGGGAAGAATATGGATTTTGCAACCCAAAGACAAGGCATTCATCTGCACAGCCCGTTCCTGTTTGTTTATTGTCCCAGCCGTGGGACTTCTTGGCTCGGAAGCCATCAGAGCACAGGTTCCAGGCTTTCCAGGCTCTCACTGTGTGTCCCAGCTGTGCTCAGACCCTGGCAGGTCCAGTTCTCCCCCAACAGCCACCTTCCTTCCCTCAAAACAAGCCTGGGGACCGTCAGGCCTTGGTGCATTTCCAAAGTCTGTTAATTGAACCTGCAGGGCTTAGTCCTACTCACACAGAAGGAGCCCAACTCCTCGAGCTCCGTGCAGCTGCTGTGGCTGTTGCAAATACAGAGCACATGCCAGCCTCTCATCCCTGTGTGGGAAATAAGGGACTATTCCCAGCCTGGAGGACCTTAAAAGAAAAAAAAAATATATTTTTTTTCAAAAGAAGGACACATTCACAGCCCGTTTCCTGGCTATGAAGAAATTATTCCTACACAAAAATCATGTTTGTGTCCAAACTGAGTTGTGGAAAGGGTGGAATGAGAAAGAAGCTTCCTCAAAGGGCTGAATAAGTGGAGACTTTCTCACACCCTGACATCTGCTGCCCAGAGTCCATCCATCCCTGCCCATGGCCAGGGAGTGCCTGGGGACAGGACCAGTGGGGGGAGGGACAGGAACTCATTGCCTAAAGTGACCCTTCTGATGCAACGTGTCATAGCTCAGACTTGAGACATCCCAAAGCCAGTAGAGAACCTCCAGAGGCTCCTGAGCTGCTTTGCCCACTTCTCCAGAGCATTTCTGTAGCTGTGGTTCAAATTATTTTTCACACAGATGTGAAAATAGAAGAAGGAATTTGCGTTTTGCGTTGTATCTGCTCCAAAGCAAAGGGCTCGTTCTGAGGCAGTGCAGAAGAGCTGCAGGTTTCTGCTGAACGAGGACTGAGCAAAACAGCCTCTTAGCAGGGTCTTCACTGCTCTGAGGAGTGTTCACCATTGTTGGTGAAAGTAAACACCTCCTGCCTCTGTGTGTCCTTTGCCTTTTCCTCTT